>NC_044601.1:55485375-56085375 GCF_901933205.1 Camarhynchus parvulus
TAAGCAATTTTACTAATGAGCTTCTTGTTTTGAGGCCAGAGTAACTATGAAAGTGAAAGCTTCGCCAAAACACACTCTAAAGCTACAGTATTACACAATGGTGATAAAGCATTAATGGAATTATTTTAAATTATGATGATGATCATCTACTTTGTTCAACACATTTATTAGAATTGCTGTTCAACCATTAACTAGCTGAATCTCTTGAACAGAAAGATAAAGATTCATTTAAACATTAAAGTGTTGGAATGAGGCCAACTACTTCTATAATGACTGAGGAGGAAGTAAAATCCTATACCTTCTCAAACCACGGTAATGAGAAATATCTGAACCCACATGGTTATTAAGACCTAGAATCAGTGATTGTTTTTCAGCTGTTTTTTTTTATTTCTTGTGCATCAATGAAGATACTTAATATTTATCTTTATTCATGATGCTCAGGGGCAATCATCTGGAAATGGTAATTTTTTCCTTGGATTGTTCACTAAATTTTAAGTCATTAGAATGTAATGTAGATTTATATTTTCCCTCCAATTTCCTGCTCAGTACCATGTACTAGGTAGCAGAGGATATAATTATTACTAGAGAGTGCTTGAATGACTTCTGGTAATTGGAATTTCAGTAAACCTTGACAGGTCATCTAGCAATATTAAGGAGATATCTGAGTCACTGGTCTCTTGACAATCAGCTGACTTCTTTCGGATGACAAAGTCTCTAGATGAATTTGTGCGTTTTTTCATGTAGTGGCAAGAATATCTTATTTGAAATGCTTAAGGTGCTTGCTATTTCATGTTCCTATCACTGTTAATGAATACAAAACCCTAATAAACCCTGTGGGATGCTTCAAAATATTTGGTTATTTCCATCTTTTTTATCTTTTCTCATGACTTTTCTTTTACCGTGTAAAACAAGCCTTTATACAAACATAGTTACCAAGGCAAACAACTTTTCAAGGTTGCTATGAAAACAAGCACAACTCCATCCATATGTGACCTAAGGGATCCTCAGAGGGGTGTGATGTAGCTCCCTGTTAGTGTGGCCTGGTCTCAGCTCTGTTAGGCTCTTTCATGGCTCGTGCCTTGCCGTGGGTGAGGGTACCTTGGGCTGCCTTCCCTGGCTTGCTCCTGTGGTGCTGACATCACACATCCCCCTCCAGCCATTCTTCCACTTGACTGTTTGCTGAGATACCCAGGCCCATGGGAAACTGGAACTGGAACAAAGCTGTAGTTTTCTTATAGCAGGATCGTTATTTCATCTATCAAGGTTAAAATTAGCACTACTATTTTAACTCAGTTTAAATGCCATAGTCTCCTCTTCATGTTGTGACCTACAAAAGAGGAAAGAAAAGGTCTCTGTGCCATTCATTCATAGCTAAAATTAATTCAAATTAGTATTTCCAGTAATTATCATTCCCTTTCAGCTTTATCAAAGGTGCAATGGCAATTAGAAAAAGATATTTGAAAAGGAAAAGTTTTAAACATTTATTTTAGTTTCCACATTGTGCTGCTTTAATCAGGGAGTGCGCCTCTAGACTTTTTGCCTCCAGTCACTTAAGTCAACCATCCTGTGGATGTGGGCTAAGTAAATCCTCAGTGGTAAGAGTTTCAGCCATACAGAAGTCACAGGGATCTCTCCTACTGGAGAAACGTCAAGTCTAATGTATTATCCATCTTCTGATGAAACTGTTTATGTGCTGAATTCTTGTATGTATCCCATTTATGCAGTATCTCAAAATGTGTCAAAGCTAATAATGCATGAATTCTAACACAAATATATAGCACTACTCTATACTATAGAAATATGGGAGATAGATATAGATTATATAGATAGATAGAGACTAGATTATATAGATACATAGACATATTAATATGGATATTAATATGTAGATATAGATATATAGATATGGATACACACCAGTCCATATATGGACTGGTATATGTGGATATGGATATGTATGGATGGTATATATGCATAAATCTATATAGGATATCTCTAACAAACACAGTAAGAAGGGATAATTTAATTTTTAATATTCCCTGCCAATGGAAGCATTTTGTTAAAATTCCTGCAATCTCAGGGTGACTACATATGGTTTAGATTTTTGTTTTTTTTTCAGTTGAGCCACTTAATGTTTAAAGGTAATTGACTATTGCACCTAAATTCTTGTTTTAGCATTTTTCTGCAAATCATTTCAGCTGGTTGGCATAACCGGAGTATATTGGTCAACAAAATATATAGGCCTATTATAGCTGACAAAACAAATCAGTTCCACTTTGGAAGCATTTTTTTTCTTATTTTGTTGCATAGACAGCAAACAATTAATTTTCACTGCATTTGGCAGTATGTGGGAGAAAATCTCAAGATTTGATCTCTGTCTTCTGAGTGATTTGCTTTCCTCTTCCCCTCTGGTCAGTTCTTTGCTCTTCTAAAGACACCTTTACAGCAAGACTGGAAAGTACTACTAGCACTGGCATGAGTAGAGAGCAAAGTGTAGTGAAAAGAGTTTAGAGAAGTTTGTTTGACTTCAACTCAAAGGAATACCTTTTGTACTTCAGCATTTACCTGAAGTGTCTGGCCTGCACAGGATCCAGCTAAATGAGCAAGGCAGCTCCATTCCTTTGTCCTAAACCTGCCTCTACATTTGCCTCGCTGGAAATGGCAAGAACACGGGGCTCTAAACTAATGTTTAACTTATCTCTGATCCCAAAGGAGCCTTTAGGGTGGACCTGGAGCACAGCAGCACCTGGCTGGCAGGAGTCTGTGAGGGAATAGGTGTGTGCTGAGCTGACAGTGACCTCCTGGGATGTGGGGGTCCCTAACAGCACACTTCTGGCTGCCCAGGGCTGCATGGTAGTACACAAGGAATGCTAATGTGAGATTATTGGCTTGATTTAAAATCATGACTGCTCTCTGATGTATTTGTCCTAAATTTTTAATCCTCTAGTCATGCAACGTCTCCTTTGGATGTAGGAGGTGAGCTCTGTCCCAGCATTACTTGGCTTTTTCTTTGTGGGAAGGGCAAAGGAATTTTTATTCTTCATTGTAAGCATCCTTAGTTGGAAGAACAATGGAAGCAGTGAGACCTGGCTGAGATACAAATATGCTATGGAACAAAAACTTCATTTATTAGGTTTTAGATGCAATAGATAATTACATTGGAAAGTTCCATAAAACCAGAAAAAATATTATTGTGAAGTATTTGTGATGTTTTAATTTAAGAAGTTAAATGATGAAAGCAATTTAAAAGAAAATTTTGACAGTAAGCTTGAAAAAATTTTTTAAACTAATGTTGTGTATTAATTAAATAAAAATACTGTGCAAAGATTCCAGCAGCAGATTAGGGAAAAATATATGCATGCTTAAGGGAAAAATAATCTTCTTTGTGCTTTAAGTATACATCATAACATGATCCTTGAGTAGTAGTTAAGTTTTCCTGTTGAAAGGAAAGTAGTTAAGTTTTTGTTGTTCATAGGTTTGACCAGTTGGTTTTACTCCATTGGAAATATTCCCTTGGATAGCACTTATGGCACTTCAGGAAGCTGAATGGTAATCTTAGTATCTAAGTTTTCTATTAATTATATGCAATAATATTTGAAGGTTTCGTGACACTGATGTCAGAAAAATCACAGTAAGACTTTTCTGACAGGGGATCTGTGATGTTTTCCATAGCTAGGTACAGCTGTACCTTGGCCCCTGCCTTCCAACCAGCATGGGCATGCCAAGAGTACAGCACCTTCCCCACAATGCCTTTATTAGCTTATCCTACTTCTATGGTTTTGCTCCAAATAATGTCATGAGGCAGGTGTGGTGGAATACAGGGGCTTTCTGTCCTCTGGAAACACTGCTTTGGGATGGGCACTGGCAGTGCCAGGTGCCATGCTTAGATTTAGGAGACATGCTGTGAGGAAGCAGCTGTTCCTGATGCCATGGGAATGTGAGCAGCTTCAAAGATGCTCCAAAGGCTGGCAGGATGGCTTTGGACACCCACCTTTGTACTGTGCTCTTCTGAGCCACCAAACAGAGCAGCAGAAGGGCAGTCTCACAGGGTAACTTACTTGTGAAACAGGAACTGTCTGCTCAGGTCCACCAACTTGTCCATCCTCATTTCAAAGGATTTAATGAAAGACAGATTGTGCTCTTGTTCATAGTAGGGATTTTAGTCATTATGGCACTGGAACCACAGGTCTTGATGTCTTCGGATCAAGTCTTCAACCAGCTGATTAAAGCCAGATGCTGCAAATGTGAGAATTTAAGCACTGGACCCTCGTAAATATTGTGAGCTATTCTCAGAAGGAAAAATGCTTGTTTCCAGGGATATTTTTTAAGCCACATCCTTTCCTTAAGGCACTGAAATCCAAACTATTTAAACTGAGTTGCTGCCAAGACTTAGTCCTTAAATTTCCTACCCCAAATAATATGCTCAACTGGAAATGAACCAGGCCCTGGAAAGAGCTGGGACTAACGATTCATTCAGGAGCTTAGGTTATCAAAAATCAAATCCAGAGAGAAAATTAAGGGGAATATCTTCCTCTCTCAGCCAGGTCATTATTCTTGCTGCAAGAGCTATGTCAGCCTGAACTTTCACCATGTTTTCAGGCACAAATGACAGGATGATGTGGAGGATATATGGGCAGGCACAGGATATGCCTGTGTTTATCTCTTGCTGGAATTTATGTTTATAACATTACATGTTTCAATCTCAGACTCCCAATTTATGATTTTTGTGAGAGTGTGAGGCTTAGTATTTAATACAACACAAGCTAAATGATGAATGTTCGTATTTACTTTGCATCAGGTCTTCAGTCCAGTTCATGCCATAACAGCACAAATGCAAATGTCACACAGAGGCAGAATATAGCTCAGAGAAACAGTGGGAAGGTGCACCATTAAATTCTGTATTGCTACCAAGGACTTGTTCAAGAAACTGTCTTAGAGTGTTGACAAGGGCCATATCTGGGCTGCACTTCATTTTCCAGTGCTCGCTGATAGAAATACAGAATATAACTGTACCAGGAATCCAACATGAGAGGTTAGGTAGCACAGACATTTATTTTTTTACAGAAACATTCATAGGTGAGTTTGTCTAAATTCAAAGTGAAAACTAAGGCAAAACTAATGGAAATGCCTAGACATATTCCCAAGTATCTGATATACGTGTCACTGCATGGCTCTTCTCATACCAGAAAAATGGTAATTCTCTTTTTTATCACTATGGGTCATCACCTCATTGCTAGGTTTCATTTGACTACTTATATTTAAATTTAATCCTGATGTATTGAAGTTACTTTGTAATGGCTATTACCTGCTGTTGAAGCAGTGGTAGAGCAGCAAGAGAAGACAAGTTTTCTAGTCTTGAAAAATTCTTTATGCCACAAACAGAAGTAATAAGGTTCAAACCAAGAAGAGAATGAGAAAAATTTAGTTTAGAATGTAATTTACTTGTATTCATTTACTTGTTCAGAATTTAAGCAGAACTTTGCTTGTGAGCATGCATCTGAGTTTTAGCAAAGCTGCAAGTAAGAGCACGGCCTTGTGGCCATATGCCACAGATAATTTTGTCTCTCAGGGATGCACAGCAAAAGCTATCCATGGCACCCTTAAAATTACAGTATTTGACTATACAGCTGTAAATGACCCTACATATGCAAAGATGTTGTGTTGATATGTGTTATAGGATCCCAGATATGGTGGCAAGCTTCAAGGACCTATGTTATAACCACTTAAACCTATTTATAGCATTTTAATCCTAATTAAATAACAGGCAGATGAAGTCATGGAGCAAGAAAATTTAAAACATTTAACAAAAATTTAAAACATTTAACAAAAATACTGATATATCATAAAACATTTTGTATTATAAATGTATCTTCTGCATCTATCTCAAGAAAACTATCTGAATTTGATTGTAGCTGATAATACTTGTAAGTAATGAAACAAGAATACTTCAACAGGTACCTGCAAAAAACAGTTTTCTATGAGCTTCATTGTTCACAATGAGAAAACTGTATCAGTTGGATAATAATCTTAGCAGGCACATGGAAAATGAGGCATTAAGGTCTTCTTTTTATCAGGTGATGTGTCGACAAACTATGATGTTTTCAAGCCAAGCCACTTTAGTACACTGCAGTAGATGTACTAATTAATGGCCATAACACTGTTGAACATTAAAAACACTGTTTTTTTAGAACAGGTTTCAGGCAAATTTTCAGTTTTCTTCTGTTCCCTATCCTGGCTCAGGAACATTCTCCCCATACCTGGAACAGCTCTGTGAATGCAGACAGGGCAGATGAGCATAAACACTGAAGAGTACATTGTGCCCCAAAGGAGCAAGAACCTAAATCTTTAAAGAAGTTGTCACTTTTCTAGCACCAAATTCTCCATGTTCTGTTAGACTACTTAGAACAGAAGCAGAATACCTTATGTGATTAATCTGTGAAATACAAAATGGCATCTTTAATGCACAATCCTGACTTTCCAAAGTATGTTAGAAAACTGGCAGTGCTTTGATATAGGATAAAGAGATGTGATCTGGGGGGGAAAGAAACCTATAAATCTGCTAGCTTTATTTTTCTTCCTCTCCCTTGCAACTTTTGAAAGAATAAACAGCAGGTGTTCAGAAAGTGCTGACAGCTACTGAAAGGATACATTCTCCTGGATATGGTGTGGTGAAATGCACAGAGGTGTATGGCAGAAATAAAAGGATCCTTACTGAGAAGAAAGCTTCTGAAAGTTAGATTCTGCCTGGTGCACATCAGCCAAAGTCCAAAGTCTTCAGCACAGCTATTGTAATTACTATCAGCCTCTTACTAGCAATTAATGTTACTCATGATGTTTACAAATACAAACCACGGAGATTAAAAAAGAAAGATAAAACACCTCCTCACACACTCATCTCAGATTCTACTATGGATCTAATAAAACATTTCTCCATGGCCCCGCAGCAATTTTTGCATTTAACAAACTGCACAACTGTGGGTCAGACCAGCTTTCACTGTCCTACAGAAATGTAGCACTCTTTTCCACAACAGTTTTGTTTTTCATAGGACTGAAGGAGATATTATTTTCAGTTGAATTAACTAAATCAGTATTAATATTTAGGGATTTCTTTTTTAGTACGCTGATAGCATGAGCATCAAAATGAGTGGAAAACATATAGCAATCTCTTCTACTGGTATATGAGGTATCATGCAGAATTAACAGGAAAATTTTGAAGCCAGAGATCCAGATAAGAGCAAACATAGTTTGAGAGCATTGAGCAGTGAGGGAGCACAGACACATTACTGGCTTCTCATTTCTGCCTCTATCTCACACAGGAGTTGATCAAACTCTATGAAACATAATGAAGATCTGCATTTGTCATGTTATTCCTGATACTTTCATACCAATGGTGAAGAATGACTTCCTCTCTTCACAAATAATCTTTGTGATCCAGGCCAAGTTTCTTAAAGGTTTGTATCAGACTGTCAGGAAGACTACCTTATCATGCTTTCTCCTTTCTAGTAGTCCATGGGTATTTCCTGAAATATTGGTGAGTAGATGGACTGTCTCCATCTAATTAAAGTGGAAGGCTCAGCAAGTCTCCTCTTTTCTTCCTTTTCCTTTTTCTAACTCAGATAGAAGTACTTCTGTTTAGTCATAAGGCATTGACATTTTCCTAGTTCAAATTTCATATAGTTTAAATCTCTGGATAATGCAGGCAT
Source organism: Camarhynchus parvulus (assembly GCF_901933205.1). NCBI lineage: Eukaryota > Metazoa > Chordata > Aves > Passeriformes > Thraupidae > Camarhynchus > Camarhynchus parvulus. The sequence goes on from NC_044601.1 coordinate 55,493,076, forward strand.
ATTTAAGACAAGGACATTAAGTGACATGAAGCTTTGTCTGTCCATCTTACTTAGTTTAACATCAGCCAGGACTCAAAATATTATTTCCAGAAGACTGAATATATGCCAGCATTACTGAGGTTGCTTGCCCAGGAACAAGCTGTATTTGACATAAGAATCTCCACTTGTGCAATGAAAATTAACTTTGCACCTGGAAAAATAGGTGATTGTTACTGTTATAAACATATTACCTTCATGGAGAACACAGAGGAACAAGGAGTCCTGGAAATCCTCCACAGATTAAAACAGATACAGGTGTTGGGTCTCACTTTCTTATTAATAAGAAACTCCTTGCTATGTTGCAAGCCGATCTGAAAAAATGCCCTTAGCTGATTGGCTGTATTTCTAAGTACTCCATACCAATGGAGTTTTGCCTTTCACTTAGATGTAATGGATAGAAATAATTTTAGCTCTTGCTAGATTTTCTCCTTTTGGCTGTGGCCTTATTCTGGCAAATTTGTCAAGTGTAATAAGAGTTTAAACATTTAAGTAAAAATTCTGGTTGAAGTTGCTCTATGTTTGACTCTAATAAGCTGTGGTCTTGGAGAATTAATTGTCTATGGGATAACCAGTGCAAAAACTGCATCAGGCACCAGATACAGAAAAATCAGGGCTTATGTACTGTTTTTTATCCTCTAAGGGAGGAATAAAAATGGGTTTTATCTTGAATAGCTTTCCTTCCAACTAAATGAAAGAATAAATGTTACATTGTGTTATTAGGATAAGTATGTTTCTCTTAAGAAATACAACTACGACTTGCTCAAACCCAGAGCTGCACAGAGTATTAGCATTACAAGCAGAGTAGAAGGGCTGGTCACATCTCCAAAATACTGCCTTTCAGTCCATCAGTTCTATTCTCTAAGAAGGCAGAGATATGCTGCAGTGAAATGTTTGTTTGCTTTACCCACAAGCAGTAGAATTATTTTTTAAAATTTTCTTCTGCTTTTATTTTTTAGTGAGTAAGACACACAGATATTAGTATCATTGTGCCAGAAGGCTGTGCTTGTATGTTAGGTTACACAATGTTGCATCCCAAAAAGGAGACAGCAATCTGAATATTCAGGTCAAGAGACCTCATGCGCAGCAGGTAAATATTTTTTTAATACATTTTTTAAAAACTAGCAAAAGCTAGGAATACAAAGTCCTTTGGAGCACAGGTAAACATACAAGTAGCAAGAGGTAAACATGTGAGGAGCAAGATGGGGCATTTTCTTCCTTCAACTGCTTCAAAAATCCAGGAATCCTGAGTTTTTCTTTGCAAAATCACCTGTCTTGTAGATCTACTTGTCTGGGAATTGTCTTGATGTAAAGATGGTGTTTGCCCAGTGAATCTAGAACTCGGTCAGTAAATTGTGGGATATGTGGTGTGCGTGCTGCTTACTGTTAATTTTGCTCTCTCAAGTCAAGCGACCTGTGGTAAAAGCCTGTGTTTCTTTATGCAGACCTGTCACAGCTACAAATCATGTGCGAATAAGTGGCTCTGCAAACATCAAGAACTGTAAGATGCTGAGAATATGTATGTAAGTTTATTACCCGTGTTTGGGAACAATGTTGAAAACATTTCTTAAAAACTCGATAGGGTCATCAAGCAGACGTGAAGGCCGTGCTGCTCCAAAATGTGGTAAACAGGAATGGCTTTGAAGCATCAGGGTGTCTAGTGATGCTGTGGGCTTAAATGGCAATACTTGCATGAGCAGCCACCCAGAAATCCATTACAAGGCACTGACTGTACTCTTTGAGACTCAGCTTTCCTCAGTCTTCAAACATGGTCAGGAAAAAAGTGTAACTCTTTAGGTCCTGATCTCAGAAAACGTGCTGCTCTTCCTCCAACACCACAGGTTAAACATTGAATTTCATTATTAGAGCTAGTATGTGCACAGAGGCTACCACTAAGGGGCATGGAGCTAAGTTTTGCAACTGAGTGGTCACAGCCCCCATCTTAAATCCCACTCAAGCCTTGATTGTGTCTTAAACAACCAGTAAAACTCAAAAGTCAGCACAAAACATTTAATTTTTTTGATTAAAGGAGGTCAACAACCTTGCTTAACAAAATGTATAGAGTTATAAATATTTGTGTGCATATGTATTCTCTTCCAAACAGCCCATGAATCACTCAGTAATTACAAAAGGCCAGGTGTAACCAATGGCATATAAAAATGCAATATTTAGAATAATGATTTATTAAAAACCTCAAATTCATTCAGAAGATATGTGGGGTTTATGAGTAGCCATGCTGATGGGAAGCTCTGAGAAACATACTGAAGGAGCTTACAGTGTAGATGGAGAATTAGTGTCTTTCTCAGTGTGTCAGTGAAAAAATAGCAATATATTTCTATGAAAACAGAGATTTTTTTAACCTTTTATTTCATGATCTAGATGAACTAGACCTGCAGTTAGATGCCAAGTGAGGTAAGCCCTTGGCTTTGCATAATAGAGCAAAATTCCTAAGAGTTCTTGTAGTGATGAGCTCAGATTGATCAGAAATTGCCCCAGATTCTTCCATACTTCTCTGAGGGAAAAAAAAAAATCTTCTTGACTTATTTCCATGTGGTTTCAGTTTTTGATAATAACATGCCTCTCCATATTCACCCAAATCTCCAAGGGCAATTTCAGCACGTCTGTAAGATGAAACAAAAAATGTCAACTAACATCTGTTCCTGTATGAACTCATAAACACAAGGATAATCAATAGCCAGGTACACAGAGTTATAAATGTCACTGCTCCACAATCACGGCTCTCAGATTCCAGGTGGGGCACCTTGCAAAGATCAAACCTTTTCATGCTCCAAACAGCTGGGATTATCCTGCCTGTATTGCCAAGCATATGAAACAAACAGACAATTCCAGGTTGTTGTAAGGGGCTTTCATTGTCAATTTATTATTTGTTAATGAACTGGTGGTTAAAAAATGAATAAACAATTCTAGATACTTTTCCTTGAAAATATTAATGAAATTTAAGCTGTTCCTAGAAGGAGTACCTACTGAAGGTTTTCTGTAACTAGCTATTAGGGAGTATGCTAGACTGCATTAGTAGGAATAAACTTATAAAATTAGCAAATCCACACAGCTTCTTTTTTTTTCCTTTTTTTTTTTTTTTAACTAATGGAAATGCCAAGATTGGAACAATGCTTGGTTTACCATAGCTCAACAGGATGATCCTATTGGTCAGTCAAGTGAAGTTTGTCACCAACAGAATAAACAGAAGAGCTGGTAGACGATTCATTTAATAAAGAATTAACAATGAAGGGTGTGATTAATGTAAATAAAGATAATATTTTTTGCAAAGTCTAATTCTCTAAAGAGACAGGAAAAGAAGTTAATAAAGGCAACTGTGTAGATACAATGTACTGGAGATTTTATATGTGGCAAGATATTATCACAACTAAAAATTCTGCATATTTAATTAAAAAAAAACAGGTAGCTTACAGATCTTGGAAGATAATTGTTAATAAAAACAAGAAACAAAGTGTAATATTTCTAACAGAATTTGTCAGCGATCAGAAGTCTCTGCTAGAAAATAGTTTTCTCATAATGCAAGAAAAAATATGGCACTAAAATTGTTTTAATTCTGCCTTTGAAATTCTGTGTTAAAAAGGCAATTACCATCAAGAGGATAAAGTAACCTCTTTAGCCTCACATAACTGCAGGTCTCAAGTAAGCCAAACCTGGTAGAAGTAAATTCAAAGAAAAAAATAAGATACTTTCAGGAGAGCAAATGAACAAATATTAAATCAACCAGTGAAGAAAAGGAACATTTTTTAAACCACAACAAAAAACACTCTCAATAAAGAAGAAGTAATTATAAACAAGAAAAAAACCCCTGTGGTATACAGAAAGCCAGGCTAACATCAAATGATCCTTTTAGCTTCAGAATCCCTAGCTCTAGTCACCTATTTTCTGTCTATATACAGAGGCAGTTTTCTTTTAGTAGGCCAAATTTTTATTTTCCCTTTTTTTCCCCCGAGTCTGGAAGTTAAACTTCTGGAAGACTTCCTGTAAGATATTGGAGACCAGTTTTTACTGATTTGAAATATGGGGGAAGAGTGATGTCTCATTTTGCAGACCCAAGGTCACACAATGTATGAAAAGGTAGATAATGGTATTGGTTGCATTCAATAGCAGCAGAATTCATGGCATTTATGGCCATGTAATCACCATTCTTTTTCTCACAAAACTGAAATGTTTGCAATGTTTTCTAACCTCAACTCAACTTTACTGCTGATTACACTTCATATAATATGTATCTCTCTGTTTCCAGAAAATTCAAAAGCTATAAAAACATAAGAGAAAAAAAAACCACATTAACTGGAACAGCTGCTCTTTAGTTCCAGAAAAAGAAAACATGAATAAAGCTACTACAAAGTGTATTTTACTCTTAGATTATTTGATCTTTTATGATCAGTTGCTCTCTACTTCCCTGTGATAATGAATACCTAGTCTACTTTTGCTTCTCATAGAAATTGCAAGTAAATTTTGAGAAAGTTGAGAAATAACTTGTTATCCCTATTTGACTTTTCTTGTAGAGAGCTCCACTGTGACAGTTCGTGCCTGTAATAATATTTATGTCGGTGCGGAGCAATTCAGGATCAAGGTCCCTGAAGAGCTTATGCATATAACTATTGCAAAGTCAGTACAACCCTTTGTAAGTCTGCCAGGAAAAGCTACATGCATATATTAGAGTTTCTTCCAATATGCTTTCCCTTACTTCCTTCTTTTCATTACCATTATTAATACATAAATTATATAACAGTACCAGAATTATATCCTCTATTTAAGAGAAGTCTTTAAATGCACACATCCAGTACATTTTACTATAAGGTTTTTGCTGTCAATCTAAGTTATTGTGATTGTGTGTATGCCTTTCATTTACTAAGGGTGCTGTTTGTTTTTCTTTAAATGGATAGATACTATTGGCAGGAAATAGAAAACAGTAATGCCAGGGGGTTTCTGGAGTGGAATAAATTTCTTCTTCCCTGTATGTAGTGTTTTCAGACTAGACAGGAACTGAAGGGCTCTGGAGCATCATTTTCTCAGTTGGCTGGACACAGCTGAAAACTTAATTTAATGTCTTTGAGTTGCAAGCCACTTAGAGTGCTGAGCCACAAATACAAAATGTTTATGTTATTTATTGTCAAAAAACCACTCCCCCACATAACCCCCCACACCAAAAGCTGCATATTTTAGATCACCTGAAACAACTTAAATAATAAGTAGCAAACAACCTAGAAAATAGATTTCCATTTTTATCAGTTTCAATATGGCAAGGCTGTCTTTCTATGGCCTACACATTTTACCCTGACATTTCTTGGCTTGAGCTATTCAGAACACATTCTCCTAAGAACAAGAATAAAGCATGCTAGCCTGAGCCATGGTCTCCCACTGTTGACTCAGGAGGCCCTGGAATGCCTCTCTTGCTGCCACTGACCAGTACTGTATTTTATGGGTTAGCATCCACCGCGAATATATGGAGCACCTGTGGAAAAATCATAGTAGACAGAACAAAATATTGTGTCCAGCTGAAAGTTCAGCTAAGGATCAGGACTAATTTTGATCAGTCCTGAACATTTAGCTAACACAATCTCTGTAAATCACTTTTGTGAAAAGCCTTTCTTATCTGTCTCCCTCTAGACATAAGTGCAGCTGTTTTACTGTCTAAAATATACTTTCTGCTTTTGGCAGTCTGAGATGAATTGTAATGTTCTTTTCTCCAGATGTACTGTGATGACCAGTGAATTATGTCCTTCCTTTATGAAAGAGACTTAAAAAATACTTCTTAAACTATCAGGGTATTTGTTGCCATTTGGACCTGAAATATCAGATCTATTCCATCCTAGGTATTTTCTCTGAAGGAGTTCTGCTGTGTATTCTGTAAATGATATATGATAGAAATAGGCTACATATGGGATAATATGGGAAATTTAAGTCTGTGACTGAAGTTTAGGAAAAAAGAAACAATAATATACTAAGATAAAACTAAGAATTTTTTAAAGGCTATTATTAAAATTAATTTTATTATAAATATATGCCAATATGAAAATTAATTTAGATTTTTCAGGATCAGCCTTAGGGTTGGAACTGAAGAGAAATGCTACTCGCAACTTCTCAGGAAGGATGAAAATTTCATGGATAACATAATGTAAAGCAACATGAAACTGCTCTAAGAGTATGAGCTGATTAATCCAGTATTAATTACCATTGCAACTAACGTACTCATAATAATAAACAGAAAAAGACTTTTTCATCTCCATCACCCTTAGTGCCCCACCACTATGCTCATCACACAGACATTTTTATGCCTGCACTGTTACCCCAAGCCCTTCTACAGGTAGCAGATTGTTTCTGTAGCCTAAAGAGAAATTTTAAAAAGTAAACCCACCTTTTTTAGTTTTGCACTGTTCAGCCTTCGGATGCATCTCAGGGCCCAGGGACATCAGGCACTTCAGAAAGGAGATATTCAGCAAGGATGGACCCTGTAGTGAAGAACAAGAAACATGGAGGAAAGGTTCTATTTTGAAATCCCATCTCCATGGAGCTGGATTGCTTGATCCAGAGCTATCAGGATGTGCCTCTACCATTTTGGGACCCCACAGCCTACAGATTTATGCTAAAGCTGTAATCTTGACCCATTCTTTTTGAAGTACAGAGCCAATATTTTTTTCTTTTAAAATCTGTATGAAGGTGGCTGCCTGCCTTCTTGCACCATGACATAATGGATTGGATGATTACCTGCAGAGGAAGGACCTGTATCAGCCAGAGGGTGGCTAAACCCATGGCTCAGGTCAGGTGAAAGAGTACCCTGCAGCAACTGGCTTCTCTTAAAATTGTGCTTTCCTGAAAAAGCAGGGTAATTCAAAATTCACAGGAACAGAGAAAGGGAAAACAAGGAAAACCATAATGTCTCTGCAGCCTGATGGCCAGTATATTCAACTAGAGGACATGTTGCATTTCTGTAGGATATTAACATATAGAGCAGAAATGTTACAAAACTTTTTTCTCAAAAGAAAGAAATCTATATTTCAAAAGTAGAGGTCTTATTTTAATAATGCTAATAGTTCTATACATAATTTTTGATCTTGAAACTTTGCATTTTGAGATGAGGAGCAGTGTGTTTAAATTCCTGTTCAGTAATAAAAATATAGTGATGTAATAGTTGAAGCGGTTCAATGAAAATGCAAAGTTACAGGTATGGGTTCACACCTTCATTTTCACTACTTTAGGGCAAGAATCAGTGTCAGCTGTACTATTATTTATGTAAGATCTACCAGTACAGATTAAATCAAATATCTGGGAAAAGGAAGCTATAAATATTGTTAGCTCAACTGAAAGTCATTGCTCTTACCTCCAGTGGTTTTAGTTGGTTGCATTTGCTGTGCTTCAGACAAAAACCACTGTTCGTTGGTTTATATCAGCGAGCTGCTGAGCAGTCCATGTGTTTTCTTGCTACAAGCAGGTGTGATTCAATAGCAGGAAGGAAACTTAAAGTGAAAACTTGAAGAGGCAAAGGAAAGATGTCTGTTACCTCTGAAGTCTAAAACTTAGTAGGGTTGTATTTTGGCACTTAGATTTGGAGACAAACAAGCTGGCTTGTGGTAGAATAGTATGAGATCATGTAGGGCTTTTGTTGTATCTTGTACAAAAGGCAAAATCCTAATATTCCCTCTCTTAATGTTTATGTCAAAATGATCACAAAAGCAGGGGTGCATAGCATGGGCTTCAGAATAGTAAACCTCCATGTCTCAGGTATCATACATTATTTGAATGTGTTTTCTTTATGTTAAAAACCATAATCCTAAAGGCTAGTTACTTTTGCTTTTAACCTGTCATCAGCCTGAGAGGGGCGCTCCTCTGGGGGTTAGATACTTTCTCACATAAACATGTAGCCCCAGCTCCTGTTTTTATGGGAGGATGAGAAGATTTGTTAGTAAAACTCCATGCAGGATTTGGAAAATGCAAATATATGTTTAAATGTCCAATATTTCAATTGGTCAAAACAGCTACATTCTCCTTTTCAAATGAAATGCTATTCCTGTTCTTCATATCCAGCCAACATACAATATTGTTTTGCTGCAATTGCATCAAGATGCACAAGATATGTGAGATATGCAATATGTAAGTAGGAAAACATGATGTAGATCTAAGTCTACATCCAACAGATGACTATTTGGATCTATTTATATTTCCAAGTGGGTGCATGACTTTGTCAGGTAAGGATATCCCTTGTCCTTGATATTAATATCTTAGCCTTAAGCATTTTGTCTGAATGAAAAATGTTCATTTACAAATGAATTTCAGAGGAGTCATGCTATTTTCATATTAAAAAACACCCACGACCCTTTTTTCTTCAGCTAACAGGCATGACTACACATTGTAGGATGAGATTAATTAATGTGTCCTTGAATTACCTGCTAATGCTTAGTAGAAACAAATAAAATCCACTTTTAAAACTGTGAAAACCCAAACTTCATAAAAATGCATAAAAAATCCCCTCCCCCCTCCAAATTAATGTTTTAAAAAACTTCAAGCCACATTTTAAGTAACTAATCCTTTGCACTTAGTACCAATACTTCACCAGATGTCTATTAATATTAAGACCCAACTTTGCCACCATTTAAAGTGAAACTTGCTTTATATCCCTATTACTGATACCAGTAGAAATATTGAAATTAAGATGTACATAAGTCACTTAAAAATGTGAATTCATAAAATTCATTTATACATTTATGATGGTGTTCTCCCATCAAGCTTGCTGCTGTCTTCACCCTCATTATACACGTATTTTTCTTTAACGTTATGTGGAATGGAAAATGTACATATCCTTTCAGCATTGCAAAAAAAGAAGAAGAAAGTAGCAGGAGAATCATACTTTCTGTATCTTAATGCAAAATCTGTTTTCCTAGAAATTGATCACTTTTCACAGTTTTTCGTACAGAGCAGTTTCCCAACTAATTTGAAAGGTTGATATTGAATAGTTAGTAAGGAATATCTAACATAGTCCTTGTCTGATATTCTCTTAATATCATAGCTTTTGATGGTGGGATTTCTTCATCCATTCATGCTGCAGAGACATCATTAATTTTCTGTAATCCACGTTGAGCATCTCTGTACAACCGTTCCATAGATTTTGCACTATATTGTGAAGTTTATTCTAGTGATGCTGGGACTCTTACTTGCATATCTGCCCTTTCAGGTTTTTCTGCTAACAGAAACGGTTCAGTGTTTAAAACATTCAAAACTGCTTTTAAATCAGGATCAATAACTTTATGGGGAAAGAATTGCTTCTCCATCTCAAATTCCAGTACAAAAAATGTTCCTGAGACTTTCACTCAAATAATTCATGACAGCTCTGACAAGAAGATTCACAGTTATTACCTGTATCACAGGAACAATAGAAACAGGTTTGATCACCTCACTTTTGTTCTATTGTTCATCTATAACATATATCTATTTTATTTGCAGCTGACAAGGGGAAAAAAACCCACCCAAAACATGAGTAGCTTTGAGTTCCTAAGAGAAAGGGAGGATGAAACAAAACTGCTGTCTTAGTGGTCCAATGGTCACAGCCTTTTCAGAACATATATGAGGCAAAATCAAACCTCTCAGCATTGCAAAAGAAGAAGCAGTAAGGTCAGGTGTTTAACGAGTGAGGTAAAAGGAAGCAGTGCAGGTGGTGACAGACACTGGGGAACCATTAAACAGATGGAGTCATAAGACGGTGAATATATTTCTACAACACTTTAGAAAAGATTCTCTGCTGCACTCTGTGATTTTCAGTTTTTGAAACCAGGAAATGAAAGGCTAAGAAGGGATGTATCTATAAATACACCAAGACTGTTATTACTGGGGAGGATAAAGAGCTATTGCAGTTAAAAGGCAACACTGGCACAGTTACGAATGGTTATAAACTTGAGCTGAATACATCTAGTCTGAGAATTAGAATACTTTTCTAACCATCAGGGTAGTGGAACCACTTCTTAGTGCAAGCACCGGAAACATAAGCCTGAGCTAGATTTTACAAGAAGCTCTGCTAAATGTGCTTCTGGGATTATAACCCTGAAAGAGGATTTAACTTGATGATGTGAGGAGGACCCTTTGAATCCTTAACTTTTAATTCCATGAGAAATAATGCAGATACTCCATGTGACCACATGAGTAGAACTCTGCATAGGCAAATTCTGCGGAAAAGTTGCAGGAAAAAAAATTATTCTGTTCTTTTCCAGCTAAATCCTAGAAGATTCTAAATTTATGCCATTGCTATTAATTCAGATCAATTCTTAAAATTCAAGTCTGCTGGAATCCTGTCATCCTTTCAGAGTGCTAAATTACCATCTCCAGTGCCTGTTGTGCCATGTGTCAGCAGAGTACTCTTGCGGTGGCAGAGGTTATCCACTTTTGTGGTTGAGCTGTGGAGGTCAGCAGGTAACTTGTAAGGAGATGCAGGGGGAGGAGAGGGAATCTCAATGCAGCCTTCCAAATTCTGGGGGAAATTACTGGGAAAGCAGAGGCAAAATTATCTCCAGGGTGCAGAGCAATATGGCAGGCAGCAGCCAAAGGTCGCAAGCAAGGTAAGAAAGTCAGTTTCATTAAGCAATGAAAAAGGTTTCTCACAGAGACTGGAATCTCCATCATTAGAGATTTTCAAAACTAAGCTGAACAAGGCCATGAACAAAACATCTCTAATATTGGAATTATCTCCACTCTGAGTAGGAGTTAGAGGTTCCTTTCAGATGTCTTTTTCTTATGATTGACACTGAGAATTGTTCACAAATTAATTTCTACTATGAATTTTCCAGGTAGACGTGCACTTCAGATACCTAACTTAAAACATGTAAGGATCTTTCTAAATGCACATTAAAATGCCACTTTTGCTAAGCTTGCCTTCTGCCCATTAGGCCTATCTGCTAAGTAAACATTTTCCTGCAGATAATTCAGCTAAGAGGCATGCATTAAAACTTTCTGGCTGACTGTACCAAGATTACACAAAATAAGCTTCTTGGTGACTTTAAGATTTGTTTATCTTCTCAGATGGTGTTCAGAATGCATTTAAAAGGTGCAGAAATGCTCAGTCTCCACATTACCAGTTGGATGCAAGATAGGTGTTGAAATACTTGAAAAACTATTTCCTATTTTAGAGTCTGTTACCTCATTTCAATGTTAGATATTATGATACGTGATTAAACCTCTACAAAACCAAATACACAAGAATCTTAATTTCTAAGAAAAAGGCTAGTTGGTTTCTTTTTAATGAAAGGAGGTTATGACACTAACAACTGTTTTCAAGGAGTACCTTGCCAAAAAGTCTTTAATTTTCCTTCCTCTGAATCCATGCATCTCATATCATAGCAAGCCCACTTTAATGACCTGCTCTTCTGTCTCATAATGATAGTTCTAAATCCATACTTTCTTTGGTTTGAAGTTTAGGATTGTGCAAAATGATAGTTATAAATAATGAAGTGTAAAAAAAGAACCTGTCCAGATTCTCCAAAGCATTGTCACTACTTGTCATTACCAAGTTATTTGTACTATAAGTACTTTAGGTGTGTTGCAATAACTTACATTCCCTCCCCCTAGAAAAATCTACAACCTAGTGACATTAATCACCCATTAGCTTTTGTGGAAGTTAATATCAGATTTTGAATGTGGTACCATATTTCAGTGATTTCACATTTCATTTGCACTTCCTTGAACACAAATTAACTGGATTTGCCTCATAATGGTTTATCAGTTACTTTTCTCTTCCTAACTACTCTAAATGGCTCAAACCTGGCAATGGGCGCATTGTTGCACATGGTGCGATTTCTTTTCTCTACTAATTAACTCTGGAAAAGCAAAGTGCTCCTCAAATAAAGTCGTTCTGCTTTATTCAGAGTCAAAGTACACAGTGCACTAGCTCTATTGCCTTTTCAAACTGGTTTCTTCACAATTTCTATAAAGTTACTAGACTGAAAAGCCTAATATATAAAATATATATATTAAAAAATCCAAGAAACTTATGTGCACTTATTCCTCCTTCAGAAGGAGAAGCTGCTGCCCGCATAAAGTCAGTATTAATCTTCAGAAATTGTTGCAAGCAAAAATTTCCTTGCCACCTACTAAGGATCAGAATCCATGTCATTTAGCCTGATATTGTCCAAAACTTGACATTGCTCTTACTTTGTAGGTATGAAATTTTGTATATGTTTGAAGAAATTAAATTAAGGACGGTATTATTAAATTATACGGAATGTTTCTGAGAGTATCTCAATGAGATCAAAGAACATTTAGAGTAGGTTTGATCATTTCTCTGTATGACAGGACCAGTAATGGAAACTAAAGGAGTAAATGGATTATGGTATTGGAAATGGGATGATATAATTTTCTGAGCTCAGCAACCCGATCTACTTTCAGCATCCAGGTGTATATTTTCTGAGCCTTCAATCAGTTCAATTTGGAGTGTGCAGAATTTGGATTCCACCATGTTCTTCTACACTTGGCTTCAATGTTTAGATGCACTTTAATGCCAAAAGGCATTTCACATGACTTGTAGAATGGCAAAAATAAATTCCCTGAGAATTGCAATGATGGAAGAAAATCTGCTAATTTGAAACCAAAATATCTAAACATATTCAACATGTGCCTTGTGTTTCAGTTTTGTTTTTCCAGGTTTAAAATTAGGTGGAAAACTAATAGCATAGTGCTTGTATATTAACTATAAAGTTCTATGAGTAGTTTCCACAGAATCATAAATCATAGAATCATTTAGATTGGAAAAGGCCTTTAAGATCACCAGGTCCAACCCTTACCTCTGCCAAGTCCACCATGAAACCATTAAACCAGTGTCATATCTGTGTGTCTTCTAAGTAGCTCCAGGAATGGTAACACAACCACTTTCCTGGGCAGCCTTCTCCAGTGCCTGACAACCTTTTCTGTGAAGAAATTTTTCCTAATATCTAATATAAACCTCTGGTGCAAGGGAAGCAACTTGTTACCTGGGAGAAGAGGCTAAGCCTTGAGCAAAGATTTTTTTCCTCTTTGAGACAGGTGTACCCCACCTGTTGCCAACGGGCCTGGTGCCATGAAAACTGAACTGTGACCAAAAAAAATGTCAATACAATAGGTCTCAGTTAAGCTTGACTATATATATTGCAATAAAGTTACTGTATGGATTAAATGTCTCTCCAATTTCCTTCAATCCCGCTGATAGAAATTCATCTTGTAGTTTGCCAAAATGAAATGTTAAATACAACCTCTAACTGAAAAGTGTCAGCATGCACACCCTAACTGCGATTTGCTCTTTTCTAATGGTGGTTCCAACCACCTGAACTACTGGGAACAGTGGCAGAGCCTCTCACAGCCTGATCCATAAAAATGCTTCTGTACATGTGTGGGTTATCTGCACATAAGAGTTACTTAGATCAACACTCATGAAGACATTCATTCCAGCAGAGAGATAACAATGTCCCTGCCAACTGCAAGAGATCTGTGTTATCTCAGGAATACATCCATAGTCCCTCTCCTCGGTCAAAGTGATATTTAATGATGTGTGAGAGGTATTTAACCACCCAAGGTGCTTTACTGATAAATAAACTGAGAGACTTAGGCTCTTAAGTGTTGTCTAATGGCTGAAAAGTATGGAACACAAGTGGTACAGACCTTAATCACTAATGTACCAGTAATTTTACTCTTTTCCTGTGCATTTGTTGGCACTGGGGCACCTTTGAAAAATCTCATTACCCAATTGGTCCTTAGGTACTTAAACCCCTTACGAAATCTGGCCCCCAGGCTCCCATCATGACCAAAAATCCATCAGGAGCTGGGCATATAATTGTTACTATTGCTTAATCTTGGTTTTTTTTATAAGGAGACTTAACATATCCTTTAAAATGAGAATTAATTTTACTTTTATTGATATTCTATGAAATTGTGTTAATCTGCTCTTGTGATATGAATCTTCATTTTTTGTCGTCACACACTTCAGCTGTTTCTAGTTAGCTTGATGGACATGAATTTGAGGCTTCAGCAAGATCTTATTTAACACATGAATAAAAGGAGTAGGTTCACTTGAGATTCACTTTCTCTTTCTAGTGGAGTTATTAATAGATTATTGTGCAATAAGGAGAATGAGTTCAGTCTTGGCTATTCAACAGTTTTAATAATGCACACAATCCTCTATGCAAAGAAAAAGAATGAAATAAAAATTATTCTAAAATAAAAGTAATTGAATCATGTAGTTGGAGGAACAAAATGGAGAAGCAGCCAAAGGAATGCAGTAATAATACCTTTTTAATCAATAAATGAAATTCGAAAATAAATACCACATTTTTATTGAATAAGAATTTAACTCAGAATTTTATTTTTCTCAGTAAATTCCCGAAGTATTAGAAAATTAATGTATAAAATTAAGCTTATATTGAACAAAGGAACTGCAAAGGAAGTACTGTATGGAACATCTATTTTTTTAAAAGACCCAAAATCCAACCAAAAACAAGACCAAGAAAACAGCATTGGTACAAAAAAAAAGTGCATATTATTCCCTGAATAATCCATATAAAACTTAATCCACTAATTCAAGATGTGTTCCAGTCATTTTACCACACCTTCTGTCTGCACTAACCTTGTCTGTTCAATTCCAAGCCAGTGCCTCTGTCTGCTCCTGATCCTTCCTGAGGAAGGACTGTGCTCTGAACAACATGAGACCCCATGCCATGTGGGTACATCACCCTCAGTCTGATTTGAATTCCTAGGAAGATTTTATAGCTTCAGATCATTGTGGTGCCTCCAGGTTATTCAGACCCTCCATCTATGCATCAGACTCACATTCCCAACATCAAGGAATTTCTGCCTTCTCCACCAACCAACACAATAAATTTATTATGCCACCACTTGGAAGGCACCCAGCTTCACTGATCTTTGTGTTGTAGTCTTGTTTTCCAGAATTAATTTTTCTGACTTTAGATCCCAAACCCCCAAATTAGGAAACCTATTACCCATAAGATGAATACCTTTGCTGAAACAGCAAAAGGATTTTAGGAAGCTATCAAGGTTTTCATGTCCTATAAACAACAGCTTAGAATTTTACAGTACTCAAGATTCATTCACCATGAAAATCAAATCTGCCAACACACACGCTGAAGTTTTAACTTGGTTAACTGAACCAAGAATGAACTGCTTTGCAAAGATCAGATCTGTACCGGTGGTGGCCAGTCACAATTCAATACACCTAGGATGTACCCTAATTTTCCATTTGACTACCCAAGAACATCCGAGTTAACCTGTTCAGATTTTGACAGCTCAGTATGCAATGTCATATCTAATCACATATCAATTCTTCCAGCCTGTTTTATAAGTCAGATTGTGGGATTATTAAGGACAAATAGAAAACACACTGAATACAGAAACTGTGAATTTATTTCTAGTGTAAGTGAAGTCTTAAAAATATAATCATCAAGATATTATTAGAGATGATCTATTTTAATGAAAAAAAGAAATGAAACACTGTTACAGAAAAGAAGTTCCAAAATGATGAAATTAAAATTCATATACATTTTTTCCTGACATCTATGCCTTTTTTTCATCTTGTCCAAACTGTTTCATTGCCTCTTAGAGTCCTAATATTGACAGCAACCATTTGATGGTACTAATGAGGTGTACAGCTGGTCATCACCATCCTATGTCCTTTGCCTTATGCAGTTGATAATGATGGTCTGTCCCTTGCTAGATGACCCACCTTAGGAAATTATTAAATTTGCTCATATGTTTTTTAAAATTTGATTTATCTTCATTTTTTTGTGAGTTCATGTTACTTCCATTATACTATGTATGGTGGTTTTCATGTGGCTGCTGATATTCACTCTTTGTTCTCTTTCTCCTAGCCCTATCCTGAGCACTGGTAAGGTGTGATAGTCAAGCGGTCTCCAGTGCCAGCTTGTGACCCTGCCTGAGTATCAGGTCCTCTGATCCCACTTCTCAAGGCCTCACCTATGATACCACAACTCTCTTTGCCCACAGTTTATCTTTATACTGACCCCATAAATCTCCTATTCTGTGAAGACTTTATTGTTTTATTCTACTCATATAATAACATGGCTACACCATATGAAGAAAAGTAAAAGAAATTAGATACAGGCGTTAGAAAAGTTGCTGTTAAGCTAAAGCAAGAATGAACAAGGCTCCAGCCAGGCCAAGGGAAGTTCATGTGAAGCAAGCATTAGAAGCCCCAATGCTGAGGGCTTGCAGACCCAGTAAAAAGACTTTTGTTTTGCCAGCAGTGCCACTATCGCAGTTATGGTAGAGTTACAGGAAAACTGACAGTCACCGCTGAAAACAGAAATCCTAACCTGCACATGTGTGTATAGAAATAATGTCCAGACACAGAGTAGGACCACACCTTGCTGATCCGACCAAAACAGGGTGCCATTTGGGAAATACTTTTTGGAGAAATATTGCAATTGCAAGTAAATCTGACATAATATATGTAATGAGTCCCAGCAAGATATCAAAGGAAATATCAAAGCTAGTTAATATTTACTAGGAACAGCTGGAATAAATCCCGTAAAAGTTTAAGTCCTTTAAGTTTGTCTATACATTGAGACTTAAACAACCTGCATATATTTGTTTGATATCACTAAGTTTCTGTCTCATCATTTTTCTGAAAAGAAAAGGGGACCCATACTGGTTCCACCTGAAATAAACTAAAGCCATTGTATGTGTTTAAGAGAATGCTATGCACATGGCAGTCACTTTATCCTTTTTTCCAAATATTTTGTAAATTGTAATTGTTTTCTCACGTATTTCAGTCACAACCCATAGGCCACTAGATCATTCCTGACTTCTGTTAAAATTGGAAGCTAACATGTTAGTGATTCAGCAAAATCTTCATAATTTTTACCTCCATGAGTGAATTTTCACCATCACAAATTGTTTACACCTTAAGTACAAAAATAATGGAATGTACAGCAAATCTTGATTTTCCCAGTGTAACTTTTATAATCTATTGTCTAATAGTAACCTACATTTGTTAAGATATTGCTTCTGACTAGTTATTCAGTAATCAAACAGTAGATATTTAATTGTCATAATAAATAAAAAATGTAGCTTTTCAGAGCCAATTGGTGATAACTTGTGGCTGTGGATTCTGGATGGATTTTGTAGGAGTGAGGATCTGATATCACACTGCCATTCATTTTTTGTACATGAAAATACCTTTTCCCCCCATTTTCGTCCTAGCTGCATGCCCATTGCAGTAACAAATGGCACAATAAGCTTCTTCATGGTGCTATTGGAAACTGTATCCAGGCAGAGATGAATCAAGTACTCTATAGGTAATCTCTCTACATTCACAGCTAAATGTATTTAGATGGGTTGGCCAACATTTGGGTTTAGATGGGCTGTTAACATCTGAATAGATGTTAACACTTTGATAAGGGGATTTATGACATCATTAGCTACATTTAGACAGCAACTTGCATTTACTTGTTGTGCATTAAAAGCAGAAAATTAAGATATTCAAACCAGGCCAGTAATGAGATTGATCTGAAATAGCCATAAGTGCTCAGTTTGGAAAAGAAGCTGATTTAAACATTGTACTGCCATAAATAGCAGCTCTTAAACATCCATTTATCTTGGCCATTTAAATAATTCCCTAGGGATTAGGGAGGCACTAATGAATGAAATATCACAGGCCAGTACTGTAGAGTCTTGCTAGAGTAAACTGTGTAGCCCAGCAAATTTGGACTTACAGTCTTATCTGTATTTTCTGTAATACCTCTGCCAAAATCACCTTGGACTCCAATGCTGTACAATAATGGGACTTCTATGATATTAGTGCAGGTTATTGTATTGAAAAAATCAAGAAAGACATTTTCAAGAACATGAGATTTATTTAAATAAAGTCTTCTGCTAAACTCTCTCAGCAATTATAGCTATTTCTACACCAGTGCCTTGGTTTAACCATTAATTATGAAAAGTCCCAGATTATGAAAACTTTACACAGGCAACAGAAAAATAATTGTCAGATGTAGTGTCTTCTGCAGTCCACATGGGAATGTGTGACTGCTCGTGGGCATGCAGTACCTTCCTCCACTGAAAATCCAACAGGAAGGAGGGATATTTAAGGAATAGCATTCATGTTGATTAGTGTTGGAGAATCTGGGATAATAGACTGGAGTCTCAGGCATGTGGGCACGATGTTAATATAAGCACTCTGAAATCCTCTCTCGACACCTTTTCTTCATCCTGGGTGGCTCAATAAGAGCAGCCTCATCCTTTAGTACCAAAGGACAGAGAGGGTGAATCCCTACAGTGTTGCACATTATATTTATGACCTCTACATTCTTCAGTGCTCTTTCACAGTGTATCTTTGGCTTTAAATATGGGAGCTCACATTGATTAAGTGATTAAATTTTCCAATGGCTTTCCACAGCATTACAAAACTTTGCAGAGTAGCAAGATAATTTTTAAAGGTAGCTGCTTATTTTGGTTACCCACCCTCCCAGTCCTAGCCAGGACTCCAGGATTTCTGGATCAAATGTTATTATTTCAGCAAATTGTGGCTATCAGCAGCATAGCAGCAGATGTAAAACACCTTGCATTAGTCTGACAAATAGTCTGATATTAGCCAGATCAAATAAGCATAAGCAAATCTGCCTGCCTAAGGTCTTGTGAGAACAATTTATGCAATAAAGAAACAGAAGAGAATCCACTCATGAGGATCTGTTGTCATGCAGGCCTGAGCCAAATTTTATCCTTTTCCTTCTGCCAACCATACAAAAAAATATTCTAAAAGAGAAAGAAGTTGAAAACAGCTGCCTCAAATGTGCAGACTACAGACAGAATGTTAGGAATACCAAAAGAAAATGATCACACATGGCCTATTAGATGCTCAGGAAGAACTGAGACAAGCCACATCTTTTAATGACAGTTTGAAAACACTGTACCAATATTTTTTCTGAAGTTACAGCTCAAGTAAAAAACCTGCTAGTCTTGCTTAAGAATCTTGAACATAGCAGAAGTGAAGCTCAAATGAAAGAAGGAGAGGGACAAGAGAAAAAAAAGCAGAACTTGGTTTTCAAAATTATTGTGGCTTAACATGAAAAAGAAACCCCTGTAAACTATTTGTGTTTGGCAGTCAAGAACTGAGAAAACAACCCTTTTTGTTATGACTATTCTTCTTTGTGACTTCTCATTTAACTCTAATCACCCATTTAATTTGTGATTGTAAACATGTTTAATCATTTATATTCACAGATGCAGAATCTCCACCTACCATTTAGTGCTCTGCTGCAAGACAACTTTTTGAAGTGCAAGTTAGGCAACAGCATTAAACATGCTGATACACCTCGACCGTTTTTCACAGTGACTATTTGTTTGGAAAATGGACTCATCTCTTCACTAGAACTTCACTGAGCACATGATTTCATTCAGAGGAAAGAACCTTTCAAATGATGTTACAGATAACCTCTGCCCCAGCCTATAATGTCCCACATCTTGAAAAGCATCCTATATACATGAAAAGCCAAAGCGAGGTCTTCTGTGGAGATCAAAGGGAGGCCTGTAGTATAAAAGAGACCTGAAAATCAAAGGAAAGAGGTTTCAGAGCAGGCTATGGGGTAAGGATGTCCCGCTAAACCTAATAACCCAAGCTGAATGACAGATTATTCTCTACCTCTCTGCCATTTCTGTCTCCCAACATGAAGAGGAAGACAATCTATACAAAGTACTCAGTTCTAGACATGTTAAACACTATTTTTGTTTTCCAAAATGTAAAGAGAAAAAGGAATTTACCAAGTTTTGATCTTGTTTAATATCTCCAGTGTATGTATTCTGTCTCATGTAAATATACTGGTATGATCTTTTTCCATGTTTGGAAAAGAAAGATCTTTTCCAAACATGTTTTTCTACATTCTTAGATTTTGCGAACACGTAAACTCAGGTTTTTTACAAGATAGTTAAGCAGCAGATGTGTGAACAGTGCTTTGGGGTGCAGATGTTTCTTGTAGATGCAGTATTTCTCCTTAGAGACTGAGAGCTTTTATCTATAAAAATAAATCTTATTTGCAAGATATGTCTAGACTAAAAGAAATGCTAAGCACAACAATACTTAAAAAAACCCAGTGAAGATGGTTCCCTCGGATCAGTTCTGCACACAAAACAAAACAAAACAGCAAACAACAAAAAATCTTCAGATTTTTTAATCTAAAAAAGTCTCTGGTCCTGCTGAGCAGATAATAGGAAGTCAGGATGTTCCAAGCCCATTGAGTACTACTTCTATTTCTCCTAGGTTCCCTTATAGTTCTCTGATCAAATACCTTCTCTCTCTGCTTTCAAATCTTTTATTTTTATTTTTGTTTCTGGCTGTGTGTGCACAGAGGGACTGGAGAGCAGATGCACTCACTGAGAGATGTAACGCTGCAAATGAAAAGTTGTTTTAATGATGCTTAATCTGCATCTTTCAAAAAATATCTACTCAGCAGAAGCACAGAACTTCACATGGTAGCTGATTAAAACCATCGCCAATTTTTTCTGGGGAATTTTAAAACTCTTTGATTTTTATCCCTGAAACAAACTATTGAAGCAGCATGTTGTTCTGTTATGTAAGGGATCTATCAGTCATAGAAAAAAATGAAGTTATATAAAATGTGCAAGAAGAATGGTTTGCTCTTGATAAACATTAACTGTTGGGATTTACCATAAAGAGATCTCAAGATACCAAAAAATTCTTCAGATTAATTAAAAAAAATCAAAGGAGAGGCATATTTATTCTCAATCAGGAGGAAAACAATAAAAATGAAGGGATTAAATTCTTTAATTTAGCGGTCTTTTAAATTCTTTTTATTGTGAAACTGAGGCAAAAGGCATTACCTGCCAATAAGCAGTTAAATGATCATTTTTATAAGTTGCATTTTTAACAATAATAAGAGAATGGAAAATGACCTGTTCAATTTTACTTCACATTGAGCCAAAATTCACTGTAAATCAGTGATCCTCAGCATTCAACATTCAATTTACTTCTATTTAAATGTGTATTTTTAAAGGATTGAGCTTACATGGGCTTCATGTATAATTTAACCTCCCCAGGCAAAGCTATTTTATTACTATAATCACATTAAATGTAAGCGATCTATAGAAAAAAAATATTTAAGTGGGATGGAAATGGAAACAAATAGAAATGTGAAATGAAATGTAAATGCTGCTTGAATATTTCTGTTAAGTCAAGTCTGCAAGTGAGAGAATATGGAAAGAAAAGTGGTAGTGGAACTCCATCTCTATGGAATCTATAAAAATGCAGGAAACTGAAAAATCAGTGAATTGAAGATTCATCTCTTGAGTCAAATAATTCAAAAGGCAAATTAACTTCTCCTACATGGGGACTTGAGTTCTTTTTAAAAATCTGATCCACTACTAAATGACAGACATTTTCAAAAACTCTGGAACTCAAATGTGTTTTATGATGGGATACTAAACCCAGAGGTACACAGACTCAGACCCAGGAAATTCAAACTACTCAGCCAGCTTTTCAGATTAATTTATTCTGCAGATTTACAGAAGTGGCTAAAAATATTCAAGATTACACTAGCTAAGAATTGATGTCTTACATGTATCCAACATTCTTAATAGGTTTACATTAATATCTGCTTCCTGTCCAATGTGTATGGATGGAGAAGGAAAGCCACAGTAAACAACCTAACAGAATAATCCTGCTATTAAAGAAGGGCCATCCTGAATGGCAATTGGTATAGCTGTTGGCAAGATAATTAGCAGTACCACTAGCACCTTTAATCTAATTGGACTCATGCATGCAAGTTAAATTATCCTCAGGATTTATGTCACTTAAGGGAAAAGCTGAACTGAATCAAGAATTTAAACATTATTTTTGGATCTGGCTCATTATACCACTTGGGATGGGAACCTGCTGATCTGCTCTGATCTGCACTGACCCCCATCAGCAACAGTCCCTGCAGCCCAAAGGTTCTTGACTGGCACAGGAGCTCTGCACAGGTGCTGGGATCTTCACAGCCACCCCTGCTGCTGCTGCTGCTGCTGCTGGTAAATTGAAATAACTTGTTCCTTAGTGCATCCAAAATGCTGACACCACACCATGATCTTAGGAACTTGTACACTGCATGGTTTCTAATAGTCAGGGATGAGAGAGTTCTCTTCTTTTCTCACCAGATTTTCATTGAAAACGATGCCATTTTTCACAATTATTTTCACTGTGAAGCTTCTGGTTCACATTGTTGAACGAAAATCAACAATGAGGATTGGATTATTGAATTGCTGTAATTTTAGTGTTTAAAATTATAATTATTTTCAATCTGTTCTGGTTAGGACCCTAAAGCCCTGACAGAATCTGATCCCAGAAGAAGGGAGGATTTTTCCCGTCTACCATTTTTTTCCATCTTTGATTTATTCTTCATAAGTAATTTCATGACTCATATTTTGTGTCCTTTGAAAGGATTGATTCAAGCCACTGTGGAGACCTTCCGTGAATTCAGCACTGGAATTACATGGCATCACTAGGATGCACCAATAATATTCACATTCAAGTGAGAGATGAATTATGGAAAATTTTAATTACGATCCATCACTCTGGTGATGTATCATTTATGAACATTATCTGGACAATGTTAGAATCTGACCCTTTATATCCTCTCTGGAAATGCTTCTCAAAGTGGAATCCCACAGAGATCTTCTACAAGGTGACAGATAAGTCAGAAAGTGACAGAAAATATGCCTTGCACTTTCTGGAGAAATACAGCAGACAATTTAGGAATAAAGTTTAACAAAGGATATTTAATGAGTATACATTTACTGTAAAGGCAAGAGTTACAAAAGATTGCAAATATTCTGCATTGCTTTTGTCTCTCATCCAGTCTCATCCTCCTGTGTGGAGGGAAACTTTTCGGCATTTCAGTCTGGGTGAAGTCCTACAAACCATTTGCTCTCCAGCCTCTCCCAGTGTGGTCCCGCTGAAGTGCAATATCCTTTTGAATGGATATTCAGACATCAAATTTTTTCCTGTTATTCCTAGAGTATTGTATGGAGACTCTCTTGTTTTGTAGGGACTGCTAAGAGCTGGAGAGTCTGCCAGAGTCAATGTTCCTGCTTTTGTCTTGAAAAGGTTTTAAAGAACAATGTGCAGTAATAACAGAAAAGTGTCCTCAAGATTGTCACAAGGATGTTGGTACCAGAATCAATACATAATTTCTGACAGACAATTGCCAATTTTTTGGACAGAAGATTCCAACCTTCTCAAAATTACTGTCTTCTGAATTTCACCAACCACTTACAGAGAAACAGTAAAGTGAAAGTACCTCCCAGCCTGACAGTCCTAACTCACTTGGTCTTTGCTGATAGCTCATACTTCCCAGAGTGCTCCCCTAGACAAAACTTGATAGCAGCAACAACACAGGATCTGGTATGTCCTAAGCCACATTCTTCCCTGCAGGATCTGCATCATGTTTCCCACATATCTTGAACATTTTAAGGCTGCATGGGCCATCCTCTTGGGTGCTGGTCTCTCCCTGCAGGTCTGTAGATAGTTGCAGGTGAAATACACCTCTTTCAGTTTGACCTACCTCAAATAGCTCCTATCCTTAGCATTTGCAGATGAAACATTAAGTTCACAACAGAAATTTCATGAAATCCCTTTTTTTTTCCTTTGTGCTTTAAAAGAGACTCATACTTCTGCTAACATCTGCAAAATCTTTCAGAGATTTTCAATTACTATGATTTCCTTCCTTCCTTCCTTCCTTCCTTCCTTCCTTCCTTCCTTCCTTCCTTCCTTCCTTCCTTCCTTCCTTCCTTCCTTCCTTCCTTCCTTCCTTCCTTCCTTCCTTCCTTCCTTCCTTCCTTCCTTCCTTCCTTCCTTCCTTCCTTCCTTCCTTCCTTCCTTCCTTCCTTCCTTCCTTCCTTCCTTCCTTCCTTCCTTCCTTCTTCCTTCCTTCCTTCCTTCCTTCCGCCCTTCCTTCCTTCCTTCCTTCCTTCCTTCCTTCCTTCCTTCCTTCCTTCCTTCCTTCCTTCCTTCCTTCCTTCCTTCCTTCCTTCCTTCCTTCCTTCCTTCCTTCCTTCCTTCCTTCCTTCCTTCCTTCCTTCCTTCCTTCCTTCCTTCCTTCCTTCCTTCCTTCCTTCCTTCCTTCCTTCCTTCCTTCCTTCCTTCCTTCCTTCCTTCCTTCCTTCCTTCCTTCCTTCCTTCCTTCCTTCCTTCCTTCCGTCACTTCCTTCCTTCCTTCCTTCCTTCCTTCCTTCCTTCCTTCCTTCCTTCCTTCCTTCCTTCCTTCCTTCCTTCCTTCATTCCTTCCTTCCTTCCTTCCTTCCTTCCTTCCTTCCTTCCTTCCTTCCTTCCTTCCTTCCTTCCTTCCTTCCTTCCTTCCTTCCTTCCTTCCTTCCTTCCTTCCTTCATTCCTTCCTTCCTTCCTTCCTTCCTTCCTTCCTTCCTTCCTTCCTTCCTTCCTTCCTTCCTTCCTTCCTTCCTTCCTTCATTCCTTCCTTCCTTCCTTCCTTCCTTCCTTCCTTCCTTCCTTCCTTCCTTCCTTCCTTCCTTCCTTCCTTCCTTCCTTCCTTCCTTCCTTCCTTCCTTCCTTCCTTCCTTCCTTCCTTCCTTCCTTCCTTCCTTCCTTCCTTCCTTCCTTCCTTCCTTCCTTCCTTCCTTCCTTCCTTCCTTCCTTCCTTCCTTCCTTCCTTCCTTTCCTTCCTTCCTTCCTTCCTTCCTTCCTTCCTTCCTTCCTTCCTTCCTTCCTTCCTTCCTTCCTTCCTTCCTTCCTTCCTTCATTCCTTCCTTCCTTCCTTCCTTCCTTCCTTCCTTCCTTCCTTCCTTCCTTCCTTCCTTCCTTCCTTCCTTCCTTCCTTCCTTCCTTCCTTCCTTCCTTCCTTCCTTCCTTCCTTCCTTCCTTCCTTCCTTCCTTCCTTCCTTCCTTCCTTCCTTCCTTCCTTCCTTCCTTCCTTCCTTCCTTCCTTCCTTCCTTCCTTCCTTCCTTCCATTCCTTCCTTCCTTCCTTCCTTCCTTCCTTCCTTCCTTCCTTCATTCCTTCCTTCCTTCCTTCCTTCCTTCCTTCCTTCCTTCCTTCCTTCCTTCCTTCCTTCCTTCCTTCCTTCCTTCCTTCCTTCCTTCCTTCCTTCCTTCCTTCCTTCCTTCCTTCCTTCCTTCCTTCCCTTCCTTCCTTCCTTCATTCCTTCCTTCCTTCCTTCCTTCCTTCCTTCCTTCCTTCCTTCCTTCCTTCCTTCCTTCCTTCCTTCCTTCCTTCCTTCCTTCCTTCCTTCCTTCCTTCATTTCTTCCTTCCTTCCTTCCTTCCTTCCTTCCTTCCTTCCTTCCTTCCTTCCTTCCTTCCTTCCTTCCTTCCTTCCTTCCTTCCTTCCTTCCTTCCTTCCTTCCTTCCTTCCTTCCTTCCTTCCTTCCTTCCTTCCTTCCTTCCTTCCTTCCTTCCATTCCTTCCTTCCTTCCTTCCTTCCTTCCTTCCTTCCTTCCTTCCTTCCTTCCTTCCTTCCTTCCATCCTTCCTTCCTTCCTTCCTTCCTTCCTTCCTTCCTTCCTTCCTTCCTTCCTCCTTCCTTCCTTCCTTCCTTCCTTCCTTCCTTCCTTCCTTCCTTCCTTCCTTCCTTCCTTCCTTCCTTCCTTCCTTCCTTCCTTCCTTCCTTCCTTCCTTCCTTCCTTCCTTCCTTCCTTCCTTCCTTCCTTCCTTCCTTCCTTCCTTCCTTCCTTCCTTCCTTCCTTCCTTCCTTCCTTCCTTCCTTCCTTCCTTCCTTCCTTCCTTCCTTCCTTCCTTCCTTCCTTCCTTCCTTCCTTCCTTCCTTCCTTCCTTCCTTCCTTCCTTCCTTCCTTCCTTCCTTCCTTCCTTCCTTCCTTCCTTCCTTCCTTCCTTCCTTCCTTCCTTCCTTCCTTCCTTCCTTCCTTCCTTCCTTCCTTCCTTCCTTCCTTCCTTCCTTCCTTCCTTCCTTCCTTCCTTCCTTCCTTCCTTCCTTCCTTCCTTCATTCCTTCCTTCCTTCCTTCCTTCCTTCCTTCCTTCCTTCCTTCCTTCCTTCCTTCCTTCCTTCCTTCCTTCCTTCCTTCCTTCCTTCCTTCCTTCCTTCCTTCCTTCCTTCCTTCCTTCCTTCCTTCCGCCACTTCCTTCCGCCACTTCCTTCGCCTTCCTTCCTTCCTTCCTTCCTTCCTTCCTTCCTTCCTTCCTTCCTTCCTCACTGAAAACCTCTATAACTTCCATTTACTCATTGCTATTTTTCAAGCTGTTTAAAAATGTAAATATCAAACAAGCTCAGGCCTGTGAGATGCTCTCATGTTTCACTGGTAACATCTTTTGCTTTCAGCACAGTTGGTTGTTCTCTGTGCTCTAGCCTATCCCTTATCTTCCACACAATTCACACACTAATCCCTATCTTCTCCCTTCTAAATAATGATTGTCACATCAAATGCTTTATTGATATCCAGAGAGATTACATCTACTTCATTTTTCTTGTTTAGCATGGTCTTATTTTATCAAAGAAAGTATCAAATGTGTCTGGTGGTATCTTCCTTTGACGAGTACAAGATGGCACTCACAGTCTGATCCAGACATACCCTGATCTAACGCATTAACAATTTACATTTCTTTCCCAACCCAAATGGACCCCACCACTATAAAACCATTTCACTCCTACAAAAGTCACATTTCTTCTAGGAATTAATTCTAATTTCATTCTTGTGTTCTGTGATCTGAACCACTCTGAAGATCCCATGTAAGGCCAAAGGTAGGACTAATACCAGCGGAATCAAATATCAGCGGTATATTCTCTGGGGAAAGTAACTTAAAAAGAACTGTACCTGTGATTGTCACATCGGATAGATTTTATCTATAATAGTTACTGTGGTAGAGGCATTTTCCTGCAAATCCCCTTCTGTAAAAATATTAGGTTTTTACAGTGTCTGCAGGGAAAACTGATGTGCAGTTATTCCAGTAATATCTTCTCTAGTCCCACTCTTACCCAACTCAGTCAATGACAGTAGTAAGAGAGAAATTCTCCAAGAAAAAGATAAATGAAGTATTTCCTTTGAAGTGATACAGAATTTGGCATTAAAAAATCAGTATATTCATTCCCTACAGTAAATACAGGATCCCATTCTCAGGTGAGGGAGTATTTCTGATGCTTCAGAGTAGAGACAAAAATAAAAATAGTACAACACCTAATACCCCTGACTGTTTAATAAAATTCTTCCCTGACTTTTATAGTGGATATAGTGAAGCATCCATGAAATATTCTTGCATCAAGTTCAATGGAGCTGGTGTCTAAGTTCATGCAGGATTAACTTAACACTAAATATAGCTGCACTAAGAACATTGTCTCTATGAACCAATAGTTCACACTAGAGAAGATCAAATCAGCCAGATTCTTATCTCAGAGTTGAGAGAAAGGGATTTAAAGCACTTTCCAATTTTCATCAGTTCATATGCTTAAAATCAGAGCTTTGGTCATTGTCCCACAAGTTTCCACAGTGAAAAATTACAAATATTTTGGAAGTTGCAGCTCCATTCAACTATCCATCACTCTCTAGCTCTCCTGTCTCCACTCTCTTTCTTTTCAGGGTGTTCTTCTCTCTTATGTCACACCGGCTTTAATAATTACAGGGAATGATTTTTCAGCCATCTGACAGAGGAGATTTGGGTCTGGATGATGCCTTTACTTTTCTTTTTGTATGACCAGATTGGGAAAGTGGTTTGGAACTGAAAATAGAGATGAGAAAGAATAGGAGTTAGGAAAAAACTGTGATCTCTAGTACAGTCATCATGTATATTTTATATATATATATACACATATACATATATATACAATATATATATAATGTCAAATATATATATATTTGACATTAAATGACACCTGAGATGATAATGGAGAAGGTTCTAAAATAGTATTTTTTTTCCCCACTTCCAACTAGCTGAAAAAAATCCAAAACTTTTTTCCTTTTAGCTGAGAGGAGGGTATTACTAGAAAGGAATAAGTAGATATCCACAGCACAGAATCTTGGTGACTAGTTGACATTTACATAGGAAATGTGAAAAGTGGACCAAGTAGGTCATCACACCATGTGTGACTTGAAGAACACATAAGTCTCTTAATGGTATAAATGAATCAGAAATTGTGACTGTGTATGCATTTTAGAAGGGCAGAATTTGTCCATCATGTTGTCTGGAAAAAGTATGACACACTGTAATGTGCTTTAATTTATTCTCCTGTGTGCAAACTCATTGTGAATGCAGAAACAGACATTGTGGTGATTAGATTTAATAGGATTAGGACTCCCTGATGTCTTGCTTGTACAGTGATTGTTCAAATTCTTGTAGAAGGAGTATTTTAATTTCATTTCTTTGTAAAATTCAAACTTCATTACCTCTTCAGCTCATTTATAATTTAATTCATTACATAATATTTATTTTCTCTTCTAATAATGACACCATTACTTCACCTTCCTAACTGTGCTGGTAAAGGGCTGAGTTTTGGATTTGTGCTGAACACAAGGTTGATAATATGGACATGTCTTTGTTATTGCTGAGCAGGGCTTGCATAGACCCAAGACCTTTTCTGCTTTTCCAACTGCTGGCAAGGAGGTTGAGGGCTCATGGGAGGTTGGGAGGGGCCACAGCTGGGACTGACCAAAGGGATATCCCAAATCATATGACATCATGCTCAGTATTTAAAGTGGGGGAAGAAGGGGACATTTGAGTGATGGTGTTGGTCTTCCCAAGTAACCTTGATGCGATGGGTCCCAGCTCCCCTGGAGATGGCTAAACAGCAGCCTGCCCATGGGAAGTGGCGAATCAATTCCTTGCTTTGCTTTCCTTTTGTGTGCAGCTTTTGCTTTCCCTGTTAAACTATCTTTATCTCAACCCATCCGTTTCCCAGCTTTTATCCTTCCAGCTCTCCCTGAGTGGGCTGCTGTCTGGGGTTATGCTATGACAAGAACAAATGATCTCTCTTTCTGTACAGTACTCTCTCTATCAGGCTTGGTACTTTTATTCTGTGGCTGATTTTCTGTTGCAATTCTCTCTTTAGTCCTAATGACTACCAGACCCAGGTTCCTTGTAACAGGATGCTCCTGTATATACAGGTAGTTACTTTCTTAACCATTCCCTACAGTGCAAACTCAATGTCCCCTTTTTGTTTAAGCACAGCTTCACTGGAGAGAATGAACAGATTAAAGGCAACGACTGTCAGGTATCTCAGACCCATTTCCCTCTAGGTATCCATTATACTCAGTTTTTGAAATCATTGTCAATTCTCTCTTGTATACACGATGGTGACTTAACCACACCAATGAGCAAAGAGAGGTTCTTAGGTCATTGTTACTGCCATGAGCAGGAACATATTTCTGGCTGACTGTTGCAGTCTCTTAGGTTTTTGTCGTACTAAATGGAATTGGACAAAAAGGGTATCACCATGCTGGTATCACCATTGATCCAAGATGCTTGTTGTTGGTGTTATTGGTATTGCTTGGAAAATAGGGATGTATACTGCTACTCTATCCCCCTTTTAATAGGAACTGTGAGGTCTGGTGTTAGTATATGGGCATCTTCTGTAACTTCAGCACAGGGAAGTATCTTCTTCGCCCTAATAATTGACCACATGATTCCTATACATGTGCTTTATAACCAAAGCAAGACAAAATCTAGTTCATCCATTCTATAAAGAGTACAGTTAACTCAATGTGGTCTAATAAGAAATCAAAGCTGGAGTGATAGCACCCTTCTATAATGGATTGTAAAAAAGACCTAAATTAAGCCACATTCAGATGACAATTAAAATTCTACTCTGCACATGGGCCAGCAAGTTAAATATAGTGTTCACTTTAGTAAACGATATAATCACAGTGGTCTATTCTTCTTAAATATGCCAAAACCCGCAGCTTCTAACATCTTCTCAGTGCTGAAGTAATGACTGGAAAGTTAATTTATTAACGTGGTCTTATGGTTTGGGTGCAACTGCAGTATATCACCCAAAGCTCTAGAGATGAAAACTATTTCAGAAAAATAGAAGCCATTTCTTTTTCCCCTAAAGAGCAAGGCAGAAGTTAACAGTCAGGGGTCACGCTTGTAACTACAGCTTTGTAGGAATGAAGCCTAAAGCTGTGAGATATGTGGTAGTTTCTTTCCGTTCTGCTCTACTGTGCTCTGCATTCTGTTCTGTCACAGTTCTGTAGCAAGACCCACAGCCTTTGTAATCGTTCTTGTTTTAACTACCAAAAACCCCCTTTTACATGTAAAGTGTCTGCCCCCCATTTTTGGTGCAGGATATTTGCCTACAGACTCATCTGCACTTCTTCCAAAAGTATAAATTGACATTTGAAATTCTCCATGGCAGAGGATGAGAATACAGCCCCATCTGCAGACAAGACATCTGCTCCTCTCCCCGAGCAGAGAGGCCTCTTTGGTAAGATTTGCGCCTCTGCCTGTCTCAAAGCATTCATGGGTGAAATTAAGCTTAATTAATGGTAAAGTTAAGCTTAATTAGTTGCCAGTTATGGGGTTTTTGGTTTGGTTTGGTTTGGTTTGGTTTGGTTTGGTTTGGTTTTTTGGGTGTTTTATTTTCTGGTTGGTTGGTTGGTTTTTTGTTTTTGGTTTTTTTTTGGTTTGGGCTTTTTGTTTTTTTTCTTTCTTTCTAAGATTTAGCACTAAAGCATTAAGTGCATTTATCAACGGCAGTTCCAGACTTTTATTTCCGTTTCTTCAACGAACCACACTATTTGTGAATGTACAATTGTGAAAGCTCCTCTTGAATGTGACCAGGCTGACAGTGCCAAATGGGCTATAATCAGAATAAATCCCAACCACAGCCAGCCCCTCTGATCTCTGAGGAGCAGATGTAACACAAGGGGGTTTATTTTCTGCTGAGTTTCTGTACTCTTCATGCAACAAGTTTCATTTTACCCAAAATTATATATAAATTGATAATGGTAGGTAAAAGATAAATACTGCCACTCTGCTTGGCTTGTAATACCTGATCTTTCACGTGTTGAAGGTAAAAAATATATGGCTTTTACTAATTATTTAGTAATAAAGTATAGTTCGATTTGGAATAGGATATTTGGAGGTACTTTTTTTGACATTGCATACAGCATGGACTGTGAACGATAAGCCACAGTGTAGATACACATTTCTCCTGCTTCTTAATACTCCCAGATGATGAGATAAAGAGTGAGATTGAAATTATCACTTTATCATAAGTAACTATTTCTGTAAATCTGTTTTCATTATTCATTATGTAAATTATAGTAATGTTCCAGTACAGTATGAGTATAATTATCAGTGGTAAAATGACAAAAAAAGCCTCTAATTAAAGAAAAAGAGACATGTGAACAAACATAAGATGCTTGCATTAAGGTCGAGGATGTAGAAAAATATATCTTGGGCAGCATGAATTTCACGGACAGTAGCAAATATTAGCAACTGAAAGTGTTAAAAATCACCGAATATTAACTTACATTGCTTCATGGACTTTCTAATCAGACTATGAAACTTCTAACAGTGCTTGACAGACTGCCTGCCTCAGTCCTAATTTTTCACATACTTGAAACTATCTCTAATCAATTTAGTTACAGCTTTCTAAAGGACTGGAATCATATGAAGTATGCTTATCACCTTTTAAATATCTCAGATGAAGCATTGCTGCTAAATTTCCTGCTAAGAATTATGTAAATCAAAAATCCTATGAAACTATCATAGGAATTATATAGGCCTATTTTTATAAACTGTACCTTGGTTCTTTGAAGATTATTATTCTATTAAAGATAAAAATGTTCAAGGATGCATTATAATGCTAAAGTGATAAGTAGATATGGATTAATTGTGATTTCGTATAGGTGAATACAAGTTTGGATCACTAGCTTCTGTGGCATTAAATGCTCTTGGAGTGTTTTATCTATTCCTTCATTTTTTTAAATACATTTTAAAATGTTGTTCAAGGCACAGAGTTAAACTTAGCACTTGTTTTATGTAAACGCATAATAGACAATTATCTTTTTTTTTTTCTTTCCCTAAATCCAGAGGATGCATGAAGGTTACTTTGGCTTATGCCTACACTTTGAGATTTGGAGAGAACTTAATTTGTGAATTACTAAGCCTGTGATTTTTTTCCAAGGTTAGTGACAACCTTGATAGTGCTGTGACTAGTGACTTCTTCACTGTTCAGTTTTTGGTCTAAGATTATGCAATTAATAGCAAGTGACCATATTAGAAAATAAAATGCAGAATTCACTACCAGTTTACAAATAATTTAAGTTCAACTAAGGCAAAAGGACTCAGAGAGAGGAAGACTCAGTGAGTCCAGAGTAACACAGGGCATTAATACAGGAAAAAGCGATTTTTAAGCATAGAGGTCATTTGGACAGACATTTGCACTGCCCATTTACTAAACTTTCTGTTCTTTGCTTTGTTAATTCACCTTACCTTCTCTTGCTTTAACATACTCACTTTTCAATGGCAGTATTTAGGTTGACCAAAGAATCCACATTAGAATTACATGTTTTGCCATGGTTTTGGCAGGAACGGGGGGGCGGGGGGGGGGGACAAATAAATCAGTTAGATTAATAGAACAGTTCATTTAAAACACAGAAGAGGCTAAATCAAATTATATAACCTCTCCTTCTTTACAGAATTGGTAAAGGACATTTTGCTGTAATTTCTTTATGAAAAATTTAATTTTCATGTAGGCATACTTAAAATCTACTGTTGCTTTAAAGAGCTTGAATAAATGAAAAATCATTCCTAGGGAGATTGATGTAATGATTCATTATCCTTGTTATTAAAAATAAAAATAGTGCCTTATTTTTTATAGATTAATGTAATTTCTGTAGCCATTAAGACTTCTGATAAAATACAGGGCTGTCTACTACCAGAAAATTCTTTCCCACATAGGAATTATAAGACCACCAAGTTAATTTTCAGTGAATGACTAGATTAAATTTCTATATAGTGTTACTGGAAAACTATTTCTAACATCTTAGATCACTTTTTTGTTCTTCCTGACGAAGCTTGAGTAAACTTTTTGTATTTTGATAATGACAAAGAGACTTCAAACCAAAGCAAAGACAGCTGCATATCCATACCTAGTACTGCCTTAGTATTTCCACACTGACATAGTCTAGAGTGTCTTTAACCTTTTACTCTATGTGAAACAGAGAATTTTTACTTATTTTGGCTAGATTGAGAACAACTTTTTCACATATTGAGCAAGCTAGGATCTGTCAGATCCTCAAAGGTCAGTTGCTGCCTGAGTGATAGACACACACTTTTTCATAAGGGCCTCCACATTTTTTCAGAATAGTTGCAAATTTAATCTTATTCTAAGTAATTTTATTTTTATGACTGTTCAGAAGTCTGGACCCAGCTCACCTTTACATGCTGCAGAAAGCCATAAACCAGATGTGTTTATTTTCTTTACTGCTTAACCTGATTGGTACTCTTAAAGCACCACTGGCTGAGGTCAGCCAAATAAAAATATATTACCTTCCCTGCTGCAAAGTACCCTTTATCCAAGTTCAGCAGTAAAAGTTGCTGAGTCAAGTTCCAACTTTGCCAGGTTAAAACAAGACCTATTTCTCCTAATCTCTTATGATTTCCCTTTTAGCCCTTCCTTCACAAGTTGATATAACTTTACAAGAAATAGGTGCTCATTAAGAAGAACCTGTACTATAAGGATCCTTAATTATACCTATCCTTATTCATACCTATAACATTTAAGGATACTTAAATTTACATTTATGCAGAAAGGCATATCTTACCTCATTTGAGAAAGAGAAAGGCTCTTCTCTATCTTGACAGTCTGTTTCTGGGGCATTTATTTATTCAACATGGAACAGAAGAGCTTCAACAGCCATTTTGAAACTAAAGACCCTCTAGAGCCTGTCTTCTCCCACCACCCCATCTCCCTTCCCTCCACCCCTGCAAAATGTTCCGTAAACAGTGGTACAAGGCTTGCTTTCAGTGGAGGACAGACTTGAACCTGAGGCTACCAGGGATTGCTTCAGGTTATTGGTGATTATTTTTTTATTTGTATTTCATAAATGAATAAATGCATCTTTAAATTCCAAAAAGAGAAAAACAGAGGCCCAGAGAAGTTGTGAAATTTTCATCCTTGGAGAAGTTCAAAATTCAGGGGGAAAAGGTCCTAAGCAATCTCATCTAATATCAAAGTTGGATACATCTTAAAAATTGGCCCTGCTTGGAAGATGAGAAAGAAACAGATAATTGCATTCCAGCCTGAATAATCTTATAGTTCTGAAACTGTGTTCAGTTCTACAAAGCATGCCTCTGCTTTGGTTCAGATTGAGTTACATTCCATCTGTGTCCTCACAATTTCATGTTGATTGGGGAGCCTATAATTGTACTCAGAATTTATTGGTAGCATTAAACTATTCATGAACATTGCCACCAAATGCCTATGGAATATAGGAATCTCAGGTCATTAAATAACTGCGGGGAGCCTAAGAGCTAGGAGCTAAACAACTGTGCACCAGCGTGGACTTTCTTTGTGGATCTGTCTGTTCACTAGCAAAACTGAAAAGGCCTTTGCAGCTTTTGTATAATTTTTGCATGAAGCTCCCATTACTGTAAATTGAGTTTAAGTTTTCTAAGTCTAAAGGTATGACATTATTTTTGTTTGCTATTGCAATTAATTTTATTACTCTATTTATTTCATAAAATAAATTAATTTTATTACTCTATTGAGGCTGAATCCTCAATTTTTTTTTCCTAGTTCATATCATTAAAAACACAAAAGAGAAAAAAAAATCTGTGAGTTCTTACCAAAAATTTGACTATTTTACAAAGAAATAGAAAAGCTATAATTTTTATTCACTATCATATTTGTACAGATTTGGAGTATGAAATTGTTTTGGTTGAAGAAAAGCAATCATTTGCCTGTTGAACAATGTCACTAAAATTGGCAAGGATCCATCATTCTCCCAGAAAACACAGCACACTTGTGAAACATGATTACCTCAAATGAATCTGTCATTTCACACACTTGAGAGCAACATAATTGTTGCCTAATGTGTGATTTTGTTTCAGTTTACATTACACTAAAAAAAGGAAAGAAGCATTAAAACCTACTATAGTTACTCAGGTTTGTTGGGGCTTTTTGTGTTAAAACTGGATACATTTCAATGATTTGTGTGAATTTTAACTGTAACATGTTCTAGAATCCCATCCCACTTCTGTGAAAACTGACGCTCTCCTGTTTGAATAAAAGCGAATTTTCATGTGTGTTGTAAGGACTGACAAATCCACACTGTGGTCTGGCTGCACACTGCCAAACACCCTGGTGCATTAATTTGGTGTCTTTCTTGAGAAGCTGCACCAAACTGAATGTCTGTTTGGAGCTCTCCATAATCCAAACCCCTGGTTTATGAGAACTAAAATTACCATGCTGGTTTCTGCCACCGGAGGATTGTCGCAGACATCCTTTTCACTAAAAATCCTTTCTTAGCATTTTTTCCCTTCTGAGAAGCTGAGGCCTCAGAGACAAAATGTAGACAATAATTATCTGCTGCTGTGGAATGCAACAGGTGGATCCGTGACTGGTCTCGTGTGGATGTTTTGATTTAGTGACCAGTCACGGCAGAGCTGGCTATCAGTCTCTGTCCAAGCCAGCTGCCTTTGTTATCATTCTTTTCTTTTCTATTCTTAGCTAGCCTTCTGAGGAAACATTTCTTTCTATTTCTCTTTTTAGTATAGTTATAATGTAATATATATATATCATAAAATAATAAATCAAGCCTTCTGAACATGGAGTCAATGTTCTCGTCTCTTCCTTCACCCAAGAACCCTTGTGACTGCTGTCACAGAGGATCTCATCCATCAATGAGAGCAAACAGAAGGACATCTATTCCAGGTGAACGATTTACCTAAACCTCCCGATTTTTAACCCCCTTTTCATAAAATGCACTATTTATAGCCATGATTAACTAGTTTTAAACCCTGATGTGGTAGTTCACACAGCTTGCATGTAGTTTCTGGCACAGAGGTGGGCCCAAAAATGTGGATGTACATAACATTGGTTGCAGGATTCAAGAAAACTGACTAGCATTTTCTTTACAGACTGTTGGTGAATCTCTGGATAGTTTGAGTGGGCTCCTCCTTGTTTAGACAGACTTTCCAAGGAAGTTTTACTTTGCTCCAAGGTAACATGCAGCCACTTTTCACTGTCAAATCAACTCCACAGAGCTGTATCTGAAATTGCTTTACATGTTCTCAAATCAGATTGCAGCTGTCAACACTATATATGTTCCCAGTCCTACGTGGGGTTTTTGTATTAGATATTTTATAACCATTGGTGCTTTGCCACCTTTTGTTATGTCTTAAAATCTGCAACCAATATCTAATATTTCAGAATATTAGGCTTCATGGAAATTACATGTGCTGAATTCCTTTAAGGGGAGAAAGGAACCTTAGCAAGTAGACTGAAAACCTATAACCTAGAGAAAGTAAGGTCTTGTAATTTTCTATATATGTACTAGTATACTACTTTCTGTAAAAAATACATTTTCAGAAATTTTTTTTCCTCTAAGAATATGCTTTTTGGAATTAAAAATTATTTTTTGCTTTATATGTTTTGATGATGATGTAATTGTTTTTTCTCATTTTCATATAGTCCACTGTCAGGATAATTTCTATGTATCCTTTACATACATGTAGAGATAACTGGGCAAGATTAAGGAATGTGAAACATAGCATCATTGTTCTTCTAGGCCATTTCATCATTAATCCCGTTATTCAGAAGACAAATCACTTCAGGCTGGATGTTGGTATAGATATATTTTGATTCTAAGTATATTATATATAAAACTTTTTGCTTCTCTTCCACCAGACTGCTATATCTTTAGGCTTGTTATAGCAGCTCAATATCATATAAGGCTGCCCTAATTATTTCCTTATATAAATATTGCCCGAAGTAAAAATTTTACCCCTGTAGTGCATCATATAAATTGCTTACATTAAATCAATGGTAAAATTGGTACACTAACAAGAAAAAATCTATTGCAATTACTCTGAACTGTAAATAAGCCTATTGCCACCTTTCTCCTTCTTCTTTTTCTTCTCTTTCTTCTCCCTCTTCTCTCTCTCTTTCTTTGAGGGCTGAGTGGCTTTAGAGCCTGTGTTACCAAACCCACTTTCTTTGGCATGTACCTCCATGCCACATTAGCATGCAGCTACCTTCATATTACGAATATATTCATATTTTTTCTCAGGCCATGCAGGAAACATAGAACAGGTTTTGGATAGTACTGGTCTAGAGTCAAACCAAAAATCACACAGACATTCACATCAAGATTCAGAGCTGGTCCTCATTCATGAATTGTAAAAA
The DNA here is from genome assembly GCF_901933205.1 of Camarhynchus parvulus. NCBI lineage: Eukaryota > Metazoa > Chordata > Aves > Passeriformes > Thraupidae > Camarhynchus > Camarhynchus parvulus. The sequence goes on from NC_044601.1 coordinate 55,530,415, forward strand.
ATCAGTAGGAATATCTGAGAAAAGGTCTGAAGAAGGCTGAGGGAGGGATCTAGGAGCTGGTTTTGGTTACCTGAGACCCAGGTGCACAGTGAGAATAAGAGGCTGCTGGCAGGGATTGCAGCGGGAGAGGCTCACTGTCAAGAGGGGCTGCTGAGTGTCCCTCCCTGGACATGCTGTTTGGGGATAACAGAAAAGAGGAACTTTTGCTGCAGTCACTCTGAAATTCAGCAAAATTTTCTCAGCTAGCACAGAAACCTGTTGGCAGCTATACAAAAATGAGGGCTCTCTTAAAAGGAAAGATGGTGTCATCATGCTCCAAACTCTGTGAGAAAGCATAGAAAACAAAACCCAGCCAGTTCCTGAGTCACCTAGTATGACCTCACAGCTGGCTTCACTGGGGAGGCTGGACTGGCCAGTTTTCACTGCTTCCTTCCAAAATAAATGTCTCATGAGTCTGTTCCACAACAGTGAGGTTCATCATGTTAGCACCATGTTATATTACCTTTTCAAAAAAATATTTGAATATGAAAGCAATTTCTTCTATATTTCCCCAAGAAACTTCCCAATAAAGACCTTGTAGTCTTTTGTAAAAAAAAAAAATTATAGCTCCAGTATACTGGTAAATTGTCTGCTAATATTACATTCCTCTTAATTCTCATATTTAACAGAGTCATCTCAATTGAGTTGAAAAACTGTTTCTGTTGTAAAAAAAGATTCATGTTTTCACCAAAATAATTCCTATAAACTATAAAAATATTAACTACATTATAATTAAAATATAAGCTTTAATGTAAGTCACATATCCTGAAATAATTTCTGACCAATAAATACTTTTTTTTTTGCTATCTCACTTTTTCAATATTTTGGTTCTGTAACTAGCAGAAATATCTGTAATCCAATTATGTAAAAGCCTACTTTTGGACTTTAATTTCATTTTCAAGAAGGCCGCTAGAACATTCTGAACTTTCAAAACGTTTAAGAATGCACAAAAAGGCTAATGAGAGACTTATCAGAACTGGTGACTTTCTACAAAATATTTTTGTTTTGATCAGTCTTTTTCTGATGAAAATTACTTCCAAGATTTTAAATACTACTCACTTAGTTATGCTCTGAACTCTATAAAAATCAAGCCGCTGCTGGTGCTGCTTAGATAATAAAGGCTGGCTGATAAAAGCTTGCTGCAACAGAAATTCCAGTTCAGCCTTTTATAGGTATCCAGACTACATGAAAGTCACCTCTCTCTCCTCCATTCTCCCTCTCCTTCTTTGCCCTTCAATGTGCAGTCACCCACAGCCTACAAGAGTGAAACAATATTAAAGTAAACTCAATATGAAAGTAAGATCCAATTTCTGCAGGCTTTTTAATTTTGTCTCTGCTGATGGTCTTTAAGACCTAAGGACAACATGAAATGAGATCCTAAGGACAATACTATTGTTGTTTACTTCTAATGGAATTAATTTTGCATATTTTTTCTCATAGTTACAGGCATAGAAATGTCATTTCCAATTATTCTTTGTGAGGGGATGAAATAGAAGAGATAAAGACATAAAAATACAATAAAGAAGAGTAAGTAGATAAGAGTGAATAATTCACATTTCACCAATGTCCCTCTTTTTGATGGATATCCTCCTTATCAGGCCTATATTTGCTTCTAAGCCTGGCACTATCTGACTTCTATTACTGCAAATTATTGTTGGCAATATTGAATTGTGGTACTAAAATGCTAGACAAATGACTTAAATGTAAGAGTATTGCTTTCACCCCAGTTAAAGCTGCTTGCACAATCGTTTTGTCCTCATTTTGCCTCAGTGCTCTGTTTGTCATGCTAATGAATGTTTGCAGAGCCATACTTGCCAGCAGCCCTAGGCAGGATCAGCTCTGCCTCCTGCCATAAAGGCAGCAAGGAAAGTATATCTGCTCATGGAAACTTCCTAAAAAGCAGCTCATGGAGTCAAGGGCTGATCCTCAGAACCAGAAGAATTTTTTTTGTTTATGACAGTTGTTTGCAGGCATAAATGCTCGCAGATACCAAAGTAGCAACAAGGGAGTGTCAAGACTGAGCAATATGTAGAAGGAGAGATATATAAAAAATACTAGCAGGATGTTTCTGTTGAACACCTTTGTAGTATATGGTAGAGATAATTCATGCTATATATGTATAAAATATTGTAGAATCCAAGGTATGTCTTTGACCACCCCGGCTGGAAACAGAGTCTTTTGTTTATTCAATTAGTTCCGGGGACAATGTTAGGATAATATCAAGTCTGTTAACGTGTGAATGGAACCTTCCCGGGCCATGATCACTGACTTCCCTGGAATGTCCGGGCCACTCACAAGGGACCTGCACCTTCGAGATTGCATCTACCACACTCAAGCACCGGCACCACTCTGCTACATGTGAATGCAGACTCTTCCGAAGTGCTCAGACATCCATCTAGACACCTGGACTCACCTTTGTCTACCCCTGCACATGTATGCCCCCAGTTCTACATGTGAGGAGACACAAAGGAACATTCGGTCATCTCTGCCCCAGGCAGAATAAACTGTATATAAGCTCGCTGCATGAAGCAGTCGGGGTGAACCCCTGGAGAGACGCTGACACTTTGTCGGTCGGATCCAGGTTCACCCAGCGCCGACACCCGGGGTTGACGCTGCCTTGGCTGTGGTGGTTTTTTTTTTTTTCAAAATTCTATTTTTGTTAACGATCTAATAAATCATTGTTAAATTTTCTTATAAATTTGGCTGCCGATTTGATCATTTATAACACTTGCAGCTGTGGGTTTTTATTCAAAGTAGGGACTCTGACTTGCAAAAAGAAAAAAAAAGAAAAAAAAAGAAAAAAATAAGAAAGAAAACCAAAACCAAAACAACAACAACAAGAAGACAGAACCTCTCCTAAGATGTGATCCATTTAGCCCCAGAAATTTTGCATGTGAGTTATAGTCCTGGCTAGATCAAGGAAAACATGGCAAGACAGAGAGAAATAGATTTCCAAATGCCTGCATATGGCTGCAGTGGTGACTTGATATTGGTCCTGTCAAAGACTCTCTGGTGTCAGGTTATTGCAATCTTTCAGAAGGTGGGAGAAGCAGAAAGGACAGGTTATTTAAACACACTGCAGTTTTCTTCCTCTGCTGTTAAATTGTGAAGATAAATTTACCATGCAGCTACAAAACATGAGTTTTTATCCAAGCTTCTGCTATCCTGAATCATAGTAACTTAAAAGGACCTGTCAATGACAACAATGGAAAAAAATATTTGGCAGAATAGACTCCAGTCAGAAAAAATGAAGAAATAATAGAATTACCTTAGTGAACTTGATATTAAGTGTTAGAAAGTAGAAAGATCATCACCCAAGAAGTAGAAAGATCATCAGCCAAGCATGGAAATCACCATCTCTATACAAGTATTAAGATCCTTTGCATTTCATTTGTCTGGTGAACAAAAAATGGATAGAATGTGGTTTTGATTATGGTTTTGGTTATAAATTATTGTCTAGTTTTATGTCTATATGCATGTTTGGGAGGCTGAAAAAAAGACATAAAGCAGAAACCAACATGCACCTATTAGTGTCCTTGTAATATGATCCTAAGAAAACCAAAGAAAGTAAGAAATATATAACTTGCTTGACAGTCAATATTTTAAGGATGAATTGGTATTTTGAGAGAGATATTGTACAATGTTCAGACATCTGTCTTTTGCTGAGTCAGGTTTACTAGGCTTGAAAAATCCAAAATATATGTATTTTCATTTCGTTCTTAAAACCTCTTCCTAAAGATTCCTTTGTGTCCCTTGGGATAGAAAAACTCACTGCACAAAACTGCACAAGAGAGAAGCTTTGTGACAGGATTGCATGATTCAGAATCTAAATCTCAGTGTAAATTCTTATTTACAGCCATGTTAGTTTGTGGGAAAACAGTTTGGTGTCGTTTCATGAGACAGAATTCAGTGTCAGATATTTTTAAAAGCAGAATGCAGACCTAAGCTATCACCCAGGAGTTAGTCTTAGCTTGAAAACTCTTTCCTGTCATGGTTTATATATAACTCGTGTAAGTTTGCACATCATTAGCTACCATCACCTATGCTGCCACCTCCCAGTATCCCAAGATGGGGGAACATTAACAGGCTAAGGACAATGTAAACATTCAGCTCAAATATGCCTCAAGAATTTCTCTGAATATGTTTCAAAAGCAGGAAAGGATCTAAGTACATAAAAACTAAATAATTGCAATTAAAACCTTTCCAGGATATGACCTTTTTCTGCTACATTTGTCAGTACCTCAGCATGTAATTCCTGAGTAGTTACATATTTTTGTCAGAAAATCGATTCTAGAAATATTCTCTGTCTCTGTGCCTATCTTTTTCTTTTTGGAAGAAATGAAAAGTACTACAGCATTACTGATAAAATAGTAAAATATTTATCTGTAGTACTAAAAGTACTACAGATAAAATATTTTAAAGAGATTTCGGTTGCTAGTTCTCACCATCAATGGGCATGGAAGACCTAAGTATCTTTTAAAAATCTGACCACTTTCACTGGATTGTTTTTCCTGGCAAATCCTCTCTGAGCTCTCTGATGAAGTTAAAAAAAATCCAAAAAACTAAAGAAAACAGAGATTTCTATCAAAATTTTGTCTTTAGCTTATCATTTATATTAAAAATGCATTTTTAGTTGCAAACCAGTTTGAAATTATCTTTTGTTTGTTCCTCTACACCATAATTTTTCCTAGAAGCCATATTAGATGGGCAGCAGAAAAATGATACATTTCCTTTCAGGACAATTACTAAGCCTGAAAAACGAAGTACTGCACTCTTCTTTGACAGGTCACCCACAAAAGAGACCAAAAGGTCTTTCCAATCTCTGCTTTCTCACAGAGTTTGGAGCATGATGACACCATCTTTCCTATTAAGAGAGCCCTCATTTCTGTATAGCTGTCAACAGGTTTCTGTGTTAGCTGAGAAAATTTTGCTGAATTTCAGAGTGACTGCAGCAAAAGTTCCTCTTTTTTTTTATCCCCAGAAAACCACAAGTCTCAATTTTATTGATAAAATAATATTCTTTGTTTCTTTCTGCTGTTAAAATGACAGCAACATTTGCTTGATAGTAGTGCCCTGGAACATATTTTACCCACTGAAGGTGGTAAGAAGCTCAACAAAATTCTTTTGTTGACAGAAGGACAAAAGGTCTTTAAGGAAATTAATTTTGTCCTTGGGAAAAAAAAAGGATGTTTTCTAAAAATTCCTTAAATTTACCTCAAAACAGCTTCTCTGCAAAAACACGTTTCTTACTCAGAATTCATATCTCCAACTTCCTTACCCCTTGCATTTCTTCTCTATTTAAGTTTCAACCCTCATACCCTTTTAAGTCACCAAAAAAATAGACTGTTATATAAATCTCCTTCTATTCTTTTAATTCTCCATAAATTGCTTTTTGGAAATGGCAAGCCAAAGAAATTTTTTTCAAGATATCATCTGTATTATTAATTTCTTACTATTCATTCTTAAAATGAGAATGAATGAATTAAGTCTTCCTTGTGAAACTTACCTCTAGAAAATTAAAAAATTCTCTGTCTCCAATATGAGCTACCTGAAAAACTAAGAAAAAATTAGGGGGTTTGAATTTTCACATTTTTTTAATTTTCACGTGAATTTTTATTAACCAAAAATAATTGCTTGGTTTTCATTTTTTCATTTATACTGCATCGTATTTCAGATTCCACTGGCATGTAATTACTTGACAGCAATGTAGAACTGATAAAAAACCAAAGGAAACAACTTAGAAAATTCTGGAGAGCTGATGTTTGCACAGCTTGACCAGTTAGTCTGCAAGACAGAAATGTTTCTGAGTCTGACATTCTCTGCAGGCATGTCCCAAAAGCTTTCACCTGTATTATCTGCATAATGCAGGTAATTTCTTTTGCCTATAAAATAGGGAAAAATCAAATATTCCTTTACCTGATGTCAGAGTTTCATCTGAATTCCCCTCATTCTATACAGCTCACTGAATCATGATGGATTTTTCTATGTTGCCTTTCACCAAGGTTTGTCTTTGAGCTTTAATGATTTTGTGAGTTTCCTGCCTAGTCAATCATCTAAAAATTCACTGTGAACACAACTACTTTAAATAAACTTTCCATTGCAATGCCATCAAAATTAAAAAAAAAAAAAAAAGTCACTGGGTACACTATAATTTCTGCCAAAAAGATAAAATTTTTGTTAATTTATTTTGTTAATTTATAACTCTATATTGCATGTATGACAGCTAGTGAGAAAAATGCATTATCCTGATCTCTATATATATATGTAGTAATAAATTTCCTGGAATATATATTTAGGAAAATTTTGGAGAAAAATCCAGGCATATTATAGTGCCTTTGTGCATGGAGTACATGCAATTCTAGCCAGTTTCCTGTTAGATTATGTTTCAATCTGCTAAGGTTATTTAAGAGCAAGTGCCAAAAATCTGATATGCTAGTGTAGGTCAGGTTACCCTTTGCCGGATCACTAAGAAGAAGGCACTACAATCAGAATAACATCCACTGAATGTTTACAGTCCAATAAAAATATCATTCAATAAACTATATAAAATTTCTTAAAAATCAGAATAATGGTGTTCACTATGTTATTATTAATAATAACAATAACAATAATAAAAATATAACCCCACAACTCTCCAGTGTAACAAGGATACACTCTAAAACTCGGCCTCTGAAAGAACAAGTTATTGCATCCAGAGCAACTGAGGCAGGGGACCTCCATTTCCGAGCGTCAGGTAAGAAGTCCAGTAAACACAGAAATATTTTCAGGATCCCAGAAGAATTAATCTGTTGCTAAGATCCCATCTACAGCAGTAAAACACTTATATTGCCTTCAAATCTGCAACAGAAAGTGGAGCTGAGATATGTTTCATAGCGATAATTTTTTTGTGAGTCCTATCTCTGGAGGTCTGACACCTCTTACCAGGTGTGGAGACTTCCCAGCCACATCTAACAATGAAAGATTTGAAAACTTGGGCAGGTATTCCCTGCCACTGAATTCAACAGTATAGCCTTAATTTTACTGTAACAATAGTAGTTAGATTATCCAATATAACAGAGAAGGGATGTCATCTATAGCAAAGATGTGAGAACACAAAATGAAGTTCATAAATATATAACTTGTAAAATATAAATACAAAGAGTAAAATATAAATACAAAGAGTAAAACCCAACATCTGTATTGGGGGTTAATTCCTGCATTTTTGCATATCTATTTAACAAGTAAAGGGTGTGCTACAGAACATGCTTGTCTCCACTGACTACAAGAGCTTTAATGCTGTGAATTTAGATCTGACACCTGACTTTTAGCCAGCTACATTCAGGTGAGATGAACTTTATCCTAAGTCTCTAGAGAAAATTCTGGAATGGGTCACCTGAATTAACCTAAAATACATCCACAACATGGAGTTTGCATACAGGGTATTTTCATATGTGTTTGAGGTAATCTGGTGTTTCTCCCTGGCACTACATATAGAATGTTTAAGAAATCCTTAAGTACATAAAGATTCTCTGCAGAATAGACCACATATTTTGCAGTTGAACTTGAATTTCTCTTATAAACCACAAATCTCTTACAAATCACAGGGACTTTAAGTTATATAACAGTACAGTGAAAACTCCAGCTCTTTTTCTTTCAGAGACAGGACTCAAAAACTGATATGAAGTCTTGTCAAACGAAGAAAGAGTTTTATTTTCACTGTCACCACCGAAAAAAGCTGCAAAAGAACAACTTGCTCAGGATTGCTGTACTTAAGGGATTTGTCTTTCCTTTTTCAGAAGTTTGAAAGTCACTAAGAGTGACAGGACTGAGTTCAGCATGCCCCGTTGCGAATGGACCATCCACACCTTGTGCCTCTGCCCTGGGAACATTTGCCAGGGCTGTACACTTAGAAGAGAGACTGGGAAGAGGAGAGAGGTCATAAGCAACATTTGTGAAAACACATTATAATTAAATGAAATAGATTCAATAAATTTAGTTTTGTATCCTAAAACATTTCATTTTAATAAGCCTGAAAAAATGGTTTCTCCAAGAGCTTCAATATTTTTGGTTTTCAGTCTGAAGTGGAATGAAATATATGTCAACGTAGCAACACATCAATTCTTGATGAACATATTTTAGACATGGCTCAAAAATGGCTCTTCCTTCATAGAAACATAAGTAATTTCTGAACGTAAAACTGACTTTATAAAACATGATGTCTTTAAGAAATATTCTCAATACAGAACCCAAAGTTACTGAAACTTATTCAACAAATTAATATGATAATAAATTTATAAAAATCAGAATTTTTTTGCTGATATCTGACATCTTTTTCTATGCAGCTTTGGATATATTTAGAATTATACTAGTTTCAATAAGCCAAAAAAATTCCATATGTAAGTTAGAATATATCTAATATTATGAATTAATATTTTGGTTTTCCTTCAACAAATCAAGAATTTGTAAAAGATAGTATGAAAAATGAAATGTTTCTTTGACAAGTTTTCACAGTGAGAATTAATGGATGAAGTTATTTCTCTAGAAGTTAGATTATTGGATTAATAGGATTTCTTTGAGTTATATTACTTTCCAAAACCTCTGAACAACCCAGTGAGTTTATCAGACATATTTTAAAAGGCTCCTTAAAAAAAAATAGCATTCTTATAATATTTTTATATTCAGCCAAATGAAGTTAAATAATTTATCATTTTAGAGAAAAACTGAATAGGATTGTAATAACTTAGGGGGAGAAAAGACTATTAAAAGCACTTTATTTAATTACCGCAGTATTCCTATCTGCAGTTTCTGATTCAGATTTATGCTGCAGGCTTGCAAAGGAATTAAGTTTTTTAGTTATATTAAAAATTATGTTGTTTTAGGGGAAAATGAAATGTGATGTATTTACTGAAAGCACTTACTTCTAACAGCAAATGTAAGTGCAGGCAAAAAAAAACCAGCAAAAAAAGAAAAAAGTAATAATTTTAAATAATCTCAAACTCTGTAATGATTTTGAACTTGCATGAGCATTGTTCCATAGCTTGAAGAGCTTTCCAAGTCAAACATCTATTTTGAGGAATTTAAATCGCCTACAAATTCTCTAGCTTATTGTTGCCATTTGCATTCCACACTGTGCACTATTAGAGCACTATCTGATGCACCCACACAAATACATAAAGACTGATTCAATAAAGTTGGCTGTTCCAGGGCTGGTGTGCCTTCCCGAGCTATTGAGGAGGTGTTTCAGCTGCATAATTGAATAGATAAAATCTCTCTCAGTCACAAAAGGCATAGCTCACTTCCTGCGAGGGAATAATTCATGTGAATGTCAGGACAAATTTCAGCAAAAGCTGCAGAGTCATTGCCCTCCTACCAGAGAGAGGAGACATCTAAACAAATTTCCAGATTCATAGTATCTAGATGTTTTTAAAGTTTGCAGTTAGAATAGGATAATGCTGTACTTCTGATAAACACTAAATAACTGAATGTGGTTGATTAATCTTTACATACTGATAACTAGATTTACATTATTTTATTACAATTATCATCTTCATGGAATGTGGAAACCCAGGGCACCAGGAATATTTCTCTGTCTGCTTTGGGGTGTCCTGACCCCCATGGGAGCACTGACTTTGACCCTCATTCATGGAGAAAGTTTCCTAGACTTCAAGCTAGATTAGAATACACAAAAGTGTGAAAATAGATTATAGAGAGTAGTGTAGGTGTATCACTTGGTGAGAAATTTAGGTTTTGGGATTTTTAGTATGTTGTGGATGGAAGCAAGATGGAGGGCACAGGGTGTCATCCTGGGTTTCTTCTCCATGCTGCTTCTTCCTTCTTCTTCTTGGGTTTGGGCGGCATTTTGTAATTGGGCAGAAAAGTCTGCATTGCAGGCTCTGTGGGAGCAGTTATTGGGTTAAAAGGGAAAATAATCTAGGTGTCAGTTCTTGATTTGATAGTTTAGTCTTAAAAGACCTTGTAACAAGGGGTTGTTAGCCATTTTGTGCCTTCTAATGAAAAGCTGCCAAACTCACAGTAGTGAGACTGTTTTACTGATAAGAAATAATAAACACCTGAGTCTGAACATGAAATACCGTATCAAGTGCCTTCAATCCAGAAACAGAGAAACCAATGTGTGCATCTTAGCCTTTTTCTAAACTCTTAAAGGATCACCAGTTTTCTTCTGTAATTTTAAAACAGCTAAAATTTCCCCCCAAGACTGTCATTACTCTGCTGTGTTTTAGCTTAAACCACAGTCTTCTCAGTCTTAATTTTCCAGGAAGGATAATTGTCTTGTCAGTCACGATGAACATAAATATAGTGAGATACTGGCAAGCGCCAGCATTGTAAGACGTGTACAGTCTGATGCATAGTTTAGTTATAGAAGAATTTTATTTAAGTAAATGAACAGCTTAGAGTAGTTGGTAGAGTGAAACCAAAGGAACAAAAAGGTTAATACAGCTGTCTACACCTTTATGTTTACTCTGTGTTTGTTTAATAAAAGAACTTTTTGAATAGTATGTGAAATATAGTAATTGAAAAATTTGCGATTGAGAAATTGAAAAACAGCAAGTGTTCCAGGGTCTTGGAACATTAAGCTAGGAGGATCCCTAGAATATGTTATTTGGTCCATTCATACAAAATAAGACCAGTCTTACCACCATTCTTCAGAATTTGGGGTCTGTACAGAGGTTCACAATCTTTCAGGTCACAAAGTTTTCCCTGACACCTTGTCTGAATCTTTGTTGCATCAATAAAATTCTACTACTTCTCTTACAAAGCTGAGACTCCTTTCACATACACCTCCTCCACCCATTCTTCTTCAGTCTAAACAATCTCAAATCTCTATGTCTTTCTGTAGGAAATATTTTCTGCATTCCTAGGAGTTGTGTCCCACTGTACTGTCTGCAAGTGGTCCAAGTGTCTCTCAGGGTGAAGCGGCCAACCCTATACTAATGTGTTACTCATTTTGCATAGGACAAGGTTGTACCATTTCTCATCTCAAATTATTCTGTTTTCCAGAATGATATTTACCTTGTAAGGTATCAGTGCTGCCTCACATCCAATTTACAACCCAGACACCTCTGAACCTGCAGTCAGCTACAGTGCCAGTACTGTGTCCTGCAGCTGCCTCACTGTTAATACCTGCCAGGGCTGGGACTTAACTGACCATTTGCCCATGTCAAATACAAATTTACATTTTCCAAGCTATTTCTCCAATTTCTCCACATAATATAATTTCAAATTCTCTCAGCAAGTGTACCACAAGACTATTTCTGGCTCTTTGCACCTTCTAGCAGAACCTGGCCATTTACAAAACCACTGAATGGGAGCAGGGTTAGAGCAACCCTTACTGAATTGCATTGAGCTCTCCTTTTACTTCCATAATGGCATGGAGCTATTTAAAATAAGCATCCAAGTAGGTTCCCCACCAGACTAAAAGCTGTGATACAGGTTTTTTTTCCTAGACTATGCTGCCTTGCATCAGGACTACTCTGCAGTTTATAAGAGTGTGTTTATGGAAGTTGTGCCTTTAATTAAATCTATCTTGCTGTATATTCTTGACCACACTTAAGCTCTTGTCTTTGCTTAGTGAATAAACAACTCAAAACCAAATTATGGGCAAATATAAAAGGAGGCAGATGGAATGCTTTATTTTTTCTTGTACTTGTTTACCACCCACCAGGGCAATGCTCTTGGGTCAGAATGGTCTGTGACAGACAAGAAGAAAAGAGACCAGATGTTAACTATAAATTGTTGTATTAAATTAATGCCAGTCTGAAATACAACTAGCAATGGGGTCACTACTGCTGTGACACAGAAGAGAAAAAGCAGAGACTGTAACAGATGTTTCTATTTTATCCAAAAGGATTTTTTATTATTATTTCTCACTAATCCAAAGCTTCAATGACAGAAGTTTCTATTACTAACCTCAAGACATACAGAGAGATGCAGACGCTTCTCAAAATTTTGTAGTTCCTGATCTGAACCTGGTCAAAAGTAGAACAGGGCTGTGCAGATACTAGCCTCAGTTGTGGAAACCATATTGGGAACCTAGTGGAATGATGCCAGGGGGCTAATTTTCCACTCCAAGGAGTCTCAGATCAGAAAACGGCCACGCTGCTGTCGGCACCCAAGAAACCTTGCTCACAGCTAGGTCAAATATCTGTGCATGGCACTGTATCACATGGTGTAGGGATAAGGAAGTAAAGTAAAATCACATGGTGTAGGGGAAAGGAAGTAAAATACTACAAATGTCTGTAAACTAACAAGTTATCTGATGAAATAACTCCCCCCAAAGTTATTAAAAAAAAGCAATCCTCTAATTATTCTAGTTACTTAAATTGTATATTACTTAACTGTCAGTGAGACAGCTATACATATTATGGATGAATACTCTTAAAAGGAAATTCCCAGCCATGTCTCATTCTGAAGTAGATCCCCAGCCAGTGTAGAATGACATATCCCCCTTTAAAGCCAAGATGCTGTAGCTGATTAAAACAGCTTCAGATGTTGCCCACTAAGATCTCTTCTATATGGCCTGCGGCCATGACCATTTGGTGTATCTTATTTCTGTACATCTGCACTACTTCCCCTGCAGTGACAGGACAGGACCTTCTGTAGGGACAGTTGATGCTTGTTTGATGTGAGGTGAACCATGGGCATTGACAATAGATGTCCATGAGATGAGAACATCTTTTAATATAGGCATAAGCTTAGAAAATTGAGTGGGATTCACAGAAAAAGCAAAGGAAATGTTTTCAAAGGGAAAAAAAAATCATGACACTAAATGAAGTGATCCATTTCAAAGGCTGAGATTGACTCTCTTTAAAAATAAACATTTTTACAGCTTTACTATTAAGATGACAGCAAAAAAAAAATTAAGCATCCATAAGAATAACTCTCAGTAAAGGGGGTGATTCAAAGAAACAATTGTAGGCATAATTCCAGTTGCTTTTACCAATACTAAAATTACACTGTAGGAGAAAATGAGGACATAGACCACTGGTAGCCCACAAGTTTATTTCTTGTGCACTGCAATTCTAGTAAAGATAAGGCCACAGGTATTCACACTCACAAGTTCTGAACTGTCATTGTAAAATATCCTTTTAACCAGAAAACCCTTGCCAGAATCAAGGGTGTAGCTGTAAAAGCATAAATGCTAGAAACACAAATTGCCATTGATGTATTCACTAGCACCCACTCTACATGTAGCTTTTTGTTGTAATCTTAAAATGTTAAGGTTTACTGGATTTCTAGCTACTAATTTAATTCTACAGTATGGCAAAACGAAATATAGCAAAATTCATTCATATCTTTATTTCTAAATTTCATGCAGTGAGCTAAGTTTATTTTGATTTTAGAAAAGCCTATCTGGGAGATACATTTCTGGTCTTCCTGATTTTACTGAATATCTTAGACACATCAGAAATCTTTTGGCCTACTCACTCAGACAGCATCAACAAACATAGCATGAAGATAAGACTAAAATAGACCCTGCAAAATAAGGTCCCTGAAGAAACATTACCTTGGAGGATGGAAAAGAGAACAGGCATGTGTCTGCAATCCCTCCTGTGAAGAGGGGAAGAAATAACTCTGCTCATAGAAGGCATCTAGTACTCCCACACAGGGTCTCCTTCATGTGACACCAGTAATGGCAAGCAGAAATGAAAATGGCACTCATTTCAGGTTTAGGTTTCATTCTGCTACATATATGAGAGGATATATTTAATATTTGATGATTATTGTTTAATCAACAGACATTTTATCACTGACCAGAAAATGTTAGCATCATCAAAAGGTTTTCTAACTTTCTAACTTTTATATGAACTGCCTTTTGTAGATGTACAGAAATATAGTCAGAACAGCATTGGGCATTTCTTTGTAGAAACACTTACTAGATGTGAATTTCTCAACAGCCATCAATTTTTTTTTTCAATGGGACAAAAGCTCTGGAAACCTGTAAATCCCTTTACTACGTATAGAGTTATGACAAAATATTTGTCATCCTCAATTCCTTAACAGTCTGTACATGCATTCTTACAAGGGGCAAATCAGTATCTCTCTCATGCATGGAATGAAAGCAAAAAGAGACAAAATGGAACATGGAGTTTAGAGTGTAGATCCTTCATTTCAGAGTACTCACCCTAAATCTTCTGCTTAAACCCAAAGAACAGGACAACTCCAATCCCCAGCCAGTGAGAGGTGTTCTTATAATGATAAGAACAGTATTCTTCAGTGTGGTCACCTCCTTCCATTCTTTTATCTTGATTGTCTGCTGACTTTTGCAGTAAAGCAGCATTTTTAGCTGCAGAGACACATTCCTATCAAATGACAAATATGAAACAGTAGTGTCTTGGCAGCAGTGGCCAAAATTTGGCAAATGTATTTGTCAAACAAATGGAAAGGTAAATGTCTCACTCCATACATGATGATAAGGGTTTTTGATTAATCAAAAATTTAAATATTAAATTCTCATTCAAAAATATTGGTGCTTTTTAAAGTACAGGGGAGAAAAAATGAATGTCCAAAATTGGATTAAGTATTGCTGCAAATTTCCTCAAGATGGCCATTTTACCACAATCTAAAAAGGGACTCCACCTTACAAATAATTCCTAAAGCCCAAGGTGGTCTCATTTAGCAGAGAGAAATGATGATATTCACACCAACTGATTTTTCCTTCTGTTGGAAAAAATCACATGCATTATGTAGTTTGCACTCTTTTTAAACTTTTTCTAATAGCATTGATGTCAGATGTGTGCAGGCATTCTGATTTGGCAGTGAGATCTTCCAGGTATGCAGAATCGGGCTGAGAGCCTGACATTAAAATGTCTAGGGCCTTCTCCAGACTTCATCAGCATTTATTTGGCACTATCTGTACTTTGTAAAGTAATTTCAGGTTTACATCTCATAGTAGGTGACTTCGTACAATCCTTTAATGGGTACAAAAGCCAGTAAGCAAAATCACTGTAGTCAAAACCTGGTAGATGTCAGGCACGTATTGATTGGGTTTACCTGCCTCGTACCATGTAAGTTTGAGTTACTCTTTCAATCTTTCTCCTGAATTTAGTTCTGTGAAATGTAGGAAAAGAATAAGCATTGCATACATTTTGTAGAAATTAATGAGCTATTTTATGTTCCTACTACCTAGGAACATGCCAGTAGGTGCCATATCTCACTCCCTGCTGATATTGCCATAACAGACATCCAAACAGTGCTAGTAAGAGGATTAAGAAGGTGAAGAAGAAATTTGTTGAGGGGAGGAGGGTCTGGACATCCTTACTGAGGCAGCAGGAAAATAACCAGTCACTGCTGACTCAGCTGTTTAACTAGAGAGGGGTGGGGAGTCTGGTTGGTGGCTCTGTGTAGGTAACATGGGCAGTTTCGCTGAACAGAGGTCTGCTATCCCAAAATATATTTGGGCAGATGGTTTGTTATTACAGAACAAAACATCTGTCTAGAGGGTCATATACAATCTGTCTAGTCAGTGGAAATGTCACACCTGTGCAAGATGTTTGTTTCCAGATGTAGTATTTCTATGGCTTTAACAGTGTTTAATGATGCTGCTGACAAACAGAAGCTGCTGCGCAATCTTTCAGCAGTCCAGCCTGGACTAACTTCAGTGATAATAGAGCCAGACTGTTCTCAGTGATGCCCAGCTACTGGACAAAAAGGAATGGGCATGAGCAGAGTCACCCAAAACTCTATTCAAAAAGAATATTTTTATTTTTATGGTAAGACAAGTGAAGTACAGGAAATGGTTGCCCAGAGAAGCTATGAAGAGAAAGAAACCCAACTGGAGAGACCTCTGATCACCCAGCTCTAGAAGCAGCAAAGTGGACCAGTTATCTCCAGAGCTGCCTTCCAGCTCCAGCTATCCTATGACTCTGTGGTGTCCGGGATTTGGTTTTGTACTTTTGCAAATTTTGCAACTCTTCATTCTCATAATAATTTCTACAGAAAATGACTTTAAACAGAATCAGCTTGCCTTGTGAAAGGCTGTTTATATTTCAGAAACTGGAGTACTATCCAGTGAATCTTTGACAACCAAAAAGTTCAGTGAGGAGATAATGGAAAGCGTAACTGGTGCCAAAGAATAAACATGTGCATGGTTATATTGCAGTGCTGTAGCATCAGCTATTCAGCTAGGGACAGCTGATATGATTTATTTTGATTGTAATAGGATTTGGGATACACATAACAGAGAAAACATTTACACGTAGATGGCAATTAGTTCTGTAGATACCATGGAAAGTGGAAATTATGGGAGCAAGTTTTCTCATTTTAGGACTCTATTCAATGGTGTTTTGATACATGCACTTGAAAGAAAAGTGCACAGAATCTTAGGGAAAAAAATTATTCTTTTTTTATTCTAGTCACCAACTATTAGCATCCTCTCCCTGTCCTAGCAGACATTGCTATCATTATTGGTATGTCTAATTAATAATACTTACAATTAATCCACACAGAGTGATTCTTAACTAGTGTTAGAATAATTTCAGCAGAGTGAAAGATACTATGATACTATATATTGTTTCTACCAAAGAAATGCAATATACATTTGACCCCAGACAGTGTTTGACTAGGACTTCACCAACTGACTTTCAGAGTTAGTTTAGCTGTTAAAAAAGCTTAATTTATGTGGCCTTCTAAATATTGCCATGCACAAATATTTTGTAAATTTGCTACAAGGTCTTGAATGTGTCCAAAATATATATAATACTGTAGAAAATAACACAAATGTGTTAATGCTGGTACATAAGTAAAAAAGTAAAAGACAGCAAATACATGGTCAACAGCAATGGAAAGATAAGCAAAGTTAAATAACAGCAGTGTTTGCTTCATTTTCACTTGAGAAGTGATAAAAACTGAACTAAATTAATATTTAGTGTACAAAATAGTGAATAGTGAATAGTCAGTGTATGTCTGCTGAAAATTAGAAACCTAAAGTATAAAACTACTTGCTGTAGACCAATAATAAAAATGACAGCAGATTGATTAAATGCATTAACATGGCACAGAGACAGCCTGCAGGGCAATTTATGTATCTTTTCCAAATTTTGGCTGTTGTTGATGAAAATTCATTTCAGATCTGGATGATCAGGGTCTTTAGACTGTCCATCTGAAATTATTTTAATCTTTAATACTACTGCAAAATCATGTCTGGTCTTGTTTTAAAGAAACATTTTTTTTTCAATTAATGAGGAAGCCCTCTTTTCAAATGCATATGTTATAAAAAAGTAAGTCAACAGAAATATCACAATATTCAGCTGTTGTATCAGCTTTTGAATGGTGTGCATGTTTACATAAATGAAAAAACCCCACAAAAATGCACCAAAAAATCTACAGATATGTACATGCACACACACATATTTTGATATATATGTAAATACTAAAATCCCAGATTAAATTCAATAGTGGCTTCTGATACAAATAGACTTTAAAGCTATTTCCAATGTTAGTGAAATTACATAGCATTATTCCTTCTATAATTCTTCTCCTTTTGAGGATTATTGCTATTATTGTTATCCCAAATCCAGAGATATACATACCTTATACATTATTGCCATATCCAGTTGCCTTCTGATTCTAAATCACATATTCTACATTATACTAATGTAATTTATATTCTATATCACATTTCATCCTGTACTTGTAGGTACTGCTTTTCAATTCTGCCACGTTTTTTCAGTCTAAGTAAGGAATGTGTGGATTGTGTTTTCCAATACATATATAATTAAATATGGGTACCTAGCAGGAGCCAGAATCACTTCTGAAGTGTACCACCAACTAACCCAAACTCAGTAGAAACATTTTTTTAATGTCACAGTTTAAATCTTGTATTTGCATTCTTCATTTGAACAATGCACTGGGAAACATTTTTAGCACGTTTGAACAGTGATAGGAAATAAGTATGCTGTATTATGTTCTAAATTATACTAAAAATGTACATGCTACATATTTAGCTCCAAAGTCTTTGTTAGTTTGATTAATGAAAATCACAAGGAAAAGAGAGATTAATATGGGCCTTGACCATTCATAATGGTCACAGGATTTTGCTCGTGTGACAGAATTTCCCTTTATTTTTAGTTCAACAGTAAATAGATAGCACAAAAAATGTAGTCTAGCAAATAAAGAGGCATGTCTAGATTTTTGACCGTCTTCATGGATGATAGATATTTACTCTATTGTCATGTTTGATAGCATCTTGATGCCTTAGGAAAAAAATAAAATTCATACTATCCTATGCATACAGGGGATGAGAACAGCACATTAAGAGCAGAAAAATAATTTTTAAAAAAAGACTTTTTTCTAACTGGCCTTCAGCATCAGTTTATACATAAAAAACATCTAAAGATAATATTATTCATATTATTACTGCTACATTACTATTAATAGAAAGTCCTCTTATTCATCTATTTTCCTCTAGACTCAGCTTGCTTTACTAATCGATATGGGTTGTTAGAGGATAATGAGCTAAATGACATCTATTCTCCATGTTTTTGTAAGATAAAGAACAGTACTTTTAATAGTTTCTTATTTCAAAGAGTATATAGATATCCACATTCTTCAGAGATCAGGTTTTTTCACAAAGAGGAAAAATTAAGATTTGAGATGTAATTTTGATATTTTTCTCTGGTTTAGTTGGAAACACTTAAAGTTTCACTAACAGTAACAAAAATCATGTCTATGATCAGTTTGGGTTATCAGAGGGTTTTCCACTAGTTTTGAAATTTTACATGTTGTTTATAATAGTTTATGTTATAAAATAACAGCATTATTTCAAGCTGGTTTTGTCTTAAAGGCTTTAGAAAAGCTTTTTTAAACTGTTTCAAACCACTTTTTAATTTTCAATTTTTTTTCCCCATAAAAATGTATTTTGGAAAGGTGAAAAGAAACTGAAATCAATGAATTCTGAAAGGAAGAGTAGATTTTGGTGAATCTGTATGCTCCAAAAAAAACCCAACAAAAAACCAAAAAAACCCAACATCAACAACAACAAAAAAACAAAAACAAAAACAAAAAAAAAAAAAAAAAAAAAAAAAAAAAAAAAAAAAAAACACAACCAGTTTTAGCTAGTCAAAAATACCATTCCAACGACTTCCCACTAAATCTGTCTGGCATTCATGTTTTATATCAACATTCGCAGTGACTACTGCTGCAGTGAAGTTCCTTGACATAATTTTTATATTCCTCCTTAACAAAGAATGAAGGTTTTATTTTTCTTGGTCTTCAAAGCCTAGGTAAATCCTAGAATTTGTGCTGAATTAAAAAGTTTCAGTGTTATCTGGAAATATCAATGGTTAAATTATCAATAAAGTAGTCAGATGTCCAAAAATAATCTTTCATTTGCTAGGGAGCTGAGCTGTAAAGCCTCATTAGGTTCTCTCTACAGTTTTCATTTTAAAATAATAATTTCAGAAGTGAGAGCAGTAGTCTGTGAGGATGTAACTGAACAGATTTCCACATCAAAGTGTCACCAGTTAAGATACTTTATCTGAAATATTTATAGTGTGAGATATGCAATCACTTTCAAGTCACATGGCATTACTCTTGCTATGAGCTAAAGCCTTATTGCAAAAATAGTCTTTCTGAGATTAACTTATCAATATAGGTTTTATATTGATATGTCAAATCAATATTTTATTGAACTTATCAATATAAGTACCTGGGTCACACTTTTATAGATTAAGGCTGCCATGGCCCCTTGATTCAGATGAGTTGCCCAAATTAATTGGTTCACAGATACTTGCTGGTAAACTGACTGGAAAATGATGAAGTAATAAAATGCAGAGAAAAGAAGAAAATCTTTCGGGTTAACAGACTGATTCAAGAAGGGTGGGTTTATATTGATCATGGGAAAACTGAAGATAAATGTTAGATGCCAATAGGTTCAAAATGAGTGGTAAATGAAGGAATTTTTGAGTGATAGGAGATACTTTTCAAGTAAAGATTATGACAGAGATGGTAGATATAAAGAGGTCAAAGTCTCACTAAATTTAAAGACAACAATGAAGAAATAAATGGCAAGATTTTACATCTGTCTAGTCTACTAAAACTTCTTGTCTAACAAAATATACAATTATCTCTTCTCCACACACCATGTGACAATGTCCAATACTGGAACTGGACTGAGGTTACTTACAGGAAGGGGGTTTGGGTATGGCATGTTCATTAATCAGAACATTTCAGACAATGAGTCATTGGGAGCTCTAAGAAGCTGCATCATCAGCAAAATCCTTTACTGCATTGCTGCTGGGAAGGGCGCATTAATGACACTGATAATGTTGAGAAACTGACAGTGTAAAGATTACTTTAGAGTTAAAAAGTACTCTGAAGAAAGTCGGTCACATAGAAGTTGCTCACATCCAAATAATATGGCCACTCTCATCCTTAATTTTAAATTATGTTGTCTGTTATGGGTCAGTCAGGTTTAGCATTTTTTTTTCTTTGATAACCTGAGAGGAATGCTTGATTCTTTTTCAACACAGTAATGAATTCTGCTACAGCAAATATACTGTAGTTGATAAAAGCAAACTATTTGACAAACTGCCAGAGATTCATATACAGAATGACAGCTACCCCCTTTAGTGTTGTTGGAATAACAGACTTGAAAATTAAAACCAGCTATAATTAACTTTTACAAATATTGGGATGCAGAGTGGAGTCCCCAGGCAATCATTCCTAGGATGTTCAAGGCTC
This sequence comes from Camarhynchus parvulus, assembly GCF_901933205.1. NCBI lineage: Eukaryota > Metazoa > Chordata > Aves > Passeriformes > Thraupidae > Camarhynchus > Camarhynchus parvulus. The sequence continues at coordinate 55,551,133 of NC_044601.1, forward strand.
AGACTTGACTCTCGATTCTCTCTAATTTGAAGAAAAACCTCCTACTTAGGAGTCTAATGGCAATAATTCACAAGGAATGTAGTGGAAGCACAAGAGGAGTAAGGACATGGGAAGTCCAGCCCCAAATGATGTGATTCCTCAGGAGTATGTCAGTGAAAAGTTGTGTCATATGGAACCCTTATTCTTTGCGATCTTCTTTCTTCTTTGTAGTGCAGACAATGAGAAAATACAGTTAAAGGAAGAAACATTTACTTTATGTGCCCTCACCTCCTGCATCAGTGAATGTGGGAAGGTTTACTTCCAACCTCATGAACCAAGGTACTGAGGAAAGAAGTGAAGCATAGCCCTCATGTCACTGTAGAAATCCCCATGCAATGGTTTCTCTGAATATCACTCCAGGAATTCTAAAACTTAACTGAATGCTGGCAGACTTTTTACAGGCTCTTAAACCTTCTATTACACTCTCTACTTTATTCTGGAATAGCCTACTTGGGAAAGTAATAGAAGATGAAAGTGCTGGAAAGCAGTAGGAATTCTCTTCCAGTGGCTGAATAGGCTCGAATCTACTTCTCAGATGTTACCTCAAAAGACCTTACAAAATCAGGACAAATAACATTGCATCTCCTTCCCATACAGATCCTGGATCAGGCTCTTCTTTTATTTCAGTGACATTGTTCTACTGTTGAAGACCTCTCTCAGGACACTGAGGAAGCATTTGGGCTTGTCCCTTAATACTGTGTTTAGGAAAATGACTCTTATGAAGGAACAATTGCATAAGAGCCATGTATCATAAGTTTTCAAGGTTTATTTCAACCTGTTTCCTTTGACATAAGTGTAGAAGCTTATGAGACATAGAATGTTATTCCATGCTCAGAAAACCTGACCTATGCAACGATATTTCCAAAGCTCCTCTATCAGGATGATAACTCTCACAATGTCTGAGAGATGCCTATCAGTGGTACAGGACCAAATTTATTATAATTTGGTTGTAAAAGGGGCAAATCCTGAAAGCATTTGAACCTCACAAATAATATTATTTCACTGGCGTTATTTCAGGTTTTCACTAGCCCAGAGTAGAATCTGGTCAAGCCTATTAAAAGGCTTGACAGTTGATGATACAATGAGATATGCCCCAAGACACTGAGCAAAAAGTCACCATAACAGATGCATTGCAGAAAATCAATTTCATTGTACTAGAAAAAGAAAAAGCAGCTTCCTTGGTTTCAGAGGAAATTTTCTGTCATTGTGGAAAGTGGATTCGAATACAAAAGGTGGTGATCCTACATGTTCAGATACAAATTTCTGTCCTTTTCTCAGAAGAAATCACTAGTTATTCAATCACTGTTTTTTTCAATGCCCTGTTCAGCCATTTTAAGGTGATGTTCTACTGGGATGGTGATGGGTATTCTTAATCTACCACAACAGTACAGTAAATAAAAAGTAGATCAAACCTCAGCAACATAGCTGAAATGGAAGAAAGAAAAATAATACGGAATAATAAAGTTAAAACATAGGGAGTGATATTTAATTAATTACCAGCATTAATCAGTTAAAACCATACTTCAAGATCACCTCAAATAAAGCCATTTCTATAGATATGTACAACCCACCTATAGATATGTACAATCCCATCATACTAATTGATTTTTGCCTCCATTAGATGGCAACAGTAATTGCAGGATTGTGTCAAGTGTTTAATCTACAGGAAGAAAATAAAAAGGTGTAAATTACCTGAGACTCATGGGTGGCAGCAGATATGTGCAAGAGAAAGAACAGATACAGGAGAAACTTTAAACAGGAAACTAATACATATGCCCAGCTCCAACTGTTTTGGAAGTTCTTGTCTACCTGATCCCACACAAGAGGAACTCTCCTAGTTTCCCTGGCCTTTCTGCCCAGAGTCGTCATAAACAAAATCTTTTTGTGATTCACCTAGATCCAAGTCTGGAAAGGATGCTTCCCATTGTCAACAAACCACAATATTAACAAGCAGTCTTTCTGTGGCAGTTCTTAAGTGAATTTGTCTATCATTTGCTAAGAATATGTCCCAGGTAATCCTACTCCCAAACAGAAGTGTTGTCATGCTTTGGAGGTATCTGATGGGTACATCACAGATATACAAATACAAAGACATATTATTTATACCAGTTTACAACTGACAAATTGAATTCAATTAGATAATTTGTAGTAATTTGGTTTATGCTTCACTAATAGCTTTCCTAATTGCAGACAAGCAACAGGCCTGTAATTCAGCGCACTTACTGAAGATTCACTGAGAACTGAAAACACATTTGCAAGATTTGTCTTGGGGATGAAATGAGCAGAAGTTGATTTTTTTTTTTTGTCTGTGATTGAAACCAGCAAAGCTATGAATACAAATCCTAAGGAGAAAGTCAAGTAATTCAAACTAGTTAATAACACACAGACAGAAATATGGTTGGTTCCTACCTCAGCAAAAATAGAGTGTTAATGTCTGGCAAAAGTCTTGTACAGACTTCTGTCTTTATGATTGCTAGAGGGGGAAGCACAATACAAATGATTTAGGGGCTCCATCTGAACAAGTACAAGACCTCTCACTGAGTTTATTAATGGTGGGAATTGCAGGGCAGGAAATGAATGGGAAAATAGACAGGTACTCCTTACACAGCATCAGTGTCTCTTGGATTCTGCTGAACAGCCACCAGTATCATCACACAAGAAAGCTCCCTTTCCCTCTAACAGAGCTTGCTCTGGCAAATACTGCAGCAGTGTCATGAGCTGTGATTTCTGCTGATATGCTTTCAGATTGCTTTGTGTTTCATCTTGAATTGAAAAGTGTGGTAACCCAGCTTTCCTACAAATGATTGTGGACATAAAGTGGGCTCAGACTGCATCTCCACACATGGTTAAGCCTACCACGTGGCTTACTACCACTAAAATCATTACTCCCATCCCACCTCATCCCATCCCTTCCTCCTGCTTCACTCCCTCACTCCTCTTATCCTTTCCAGGCAATATTGTCTCTTGAGACAGCTAAGGGTCTGACTGACCTCTTCTGCAGTAGAAGAAGCAGAACCCACCTCAGCAGAAGACTACACTGCATTTTTCTAGATTATTTTTCTGCCAAATTTGTGAGAAGCCATGGAGGGCATGAGCGTGCACTACAGCAGTCATGAGTGGCCACAGCACGTGACAGAGATGGGAATAAAATCTATGGGGAGAAGGATAGAGAAACAAGAAAGCCACGGACATGATGGGATGCATTCACAAGTGCTGAGAGAGTTGGTAGACATCATAATGGGGCTGCTCATGATTATCTTTGAAGGATTGTGAAGATCAGGAGCAGTGCCTGAGAACTGGAAGAAAGAAAATGTCACCTCACTTTTTAAAAAGTGCAAGGAGGACCCAGGAAATTATAGTCTCAACTTCCCTGGAGAGGTGATGGAGTCCTTCATCATGGAGGACCCCTGTCTTCCATTATGGAGGATGCACAAGACAAGAAGGTGATCATGAATAGTCAGCATTAAAGGTAAACCGTCTGACCGACTTGATTGCCTTGTGTGATGAAACAACTACCTGGATGAATGAGGATATTGTCTACCTTCACTTCAGCAAGGCTTTTGATACTCTCTCCATCACAATATCCTCGTGGGAAAACAGGAAAAGAGGACTGGATGAGAGGGCAGTGAGATGAATTGAGAACTGGCTGAATGGCAATCCCAGAACACTGCAATCAGTGGCACAGAATCTAGTTGGAGACCTGTTACTGGTGGTGCCTCCAGGGGTCAATAGAGGGCCCAGTATCATTTAACTTTTCATCAGTGGCTTGGAGGAAGGGCAGATGCTTCCTCAGCAGGTTTGCTGATGACACAAAGCTGGGAGGGGCGGCTGATACCCCTGCAGCCCTGCAGAGGGACCTTGGCAGGCGGGAGAGATGGGCAGAGAAAAACAATGTGAAATTCAGCACAGGAAAACACAGGGTCCTGCGCCTGAGGAGGACTGATCCCATGCACTCTACAGGCCAGGGGCTGGCCTGCTGGGAAGCAGCTCGGTGGAGAAGGACCTGGGAGTCCTGGTATTCACGAGCCAGCAGTGACCCAGGGTGCATCAGGAAGAGCATTGCCAGCAGGGAGAGGGAGGTGATTCTGTCCCTCTTCTCAGCCCTGGTGAGGCACATGTGGAGAGCTGTGCCAGGTTCAGTGCTCTTCAGTACAACAGAGCAGATCCAGTAGGGAGCAATAAGATCAAGGGATTGGAGTATCTCTCTTATGAGGGAGTTGGGCCTGTTCAGCCTGGAGATTAGACAACTGAGAGGGGACCTCATCAGCGTCTGTCAGGGGCTGCAGGGAGGGGTCAGAGCAGGGACAGGGCTCTCCTCCATGGTGACAGGACAAGAGACAAGGGGCAGAAACTGATGCACAGAAAATTCCACCTGAACATGGAGAAGAAATTCTTTACTGTGTGGGTGACAATGGACTGGAATAGATGGCCCAAAAATATTGTGGAGTTGCCCACACTGGAGACTCTCAAGAACCATCTGGACACAATCCTGTGTGCTGTGTGCTCTGGGATGGCCCTGCCTGAGCAGGGATGTTGGGCTTCTCCAACCTGACTCATTCTGTGATTCTGTGAAGAGGAGATGTTCTTAGCGTGACAGTGACCTATCAGACCAGCCTTCCATGTCTTGCCATCGCAACTTGGAAATTTGTCTGAAAACCTCACTTTGGAAACCACCCTCTTTTTCTCTTCTGACCATCTGCCATTTTTACCTGTGTTTACCCTCACCTCTCACCCTGGTCCCTTTCCATGATCTGTTCTCTCATTTCCTCTCCTCTCTCTTCCAGCATTTCACTCTCACATTGATTCTTATTTCCCTTGCCACATTCTTGTTTCTCATTTTTCCCCTATTTTTAAAAATTTGCTTAAAAAACAATTAGAAAGTCCCCCAAAATCAGTAGCCATTTTAATCTGCTGCATATAAGTAAATATATCCTCTGTAATGTGTTAATGCCTCAAATCAAACTCTCATACTGACAAGTTACATGACAATAGAGATGATAGCTGTATGTTAAATTCTAATAATTGAGATTTCAGAGTGTGTTGACCTTTCTCTCACCCATCATTTAAAGATCTGTGTCTTCCTTCATCCAGTTCCTACCAAAATGTTTTTAGAAGATGCTTTTGAAAGAATTAGAGCTGCCCATGCACCTTAGCAACCAGCAAGACACTAATCTAATCTAAGCACAAATCTCTGACATGTCCTGTGTAGCAAAAATCATCACTGAGTGCTTATGAGTGTGAAGCAGCTCTTGATGAACCAACACAGCTCAGCCTTCACACAGACTCATCACAACAGATGAGGAATCTCAATTTCTGCCCTGCAAGCTCTCCTCTCAGTGGGAGGGTTTTCAGCATCACTGGAGACACAAAGCTCTCCCAAATCCTGCACAAAGGAACAACAGGATGTAGGAACCAGTCCTGCTTCAGTATCAACCAAAGACAAACAGGATAATTTTACACACACTTCAACAGACGTGAGGAGTGAAATACACACGTGTCTGTACTGTCGGATGCATGGTCACCCTGGGTGATATGGAGAATCAGCACAGGGAAGGGAGTGAGTGATATGGATGAATTAGCACAGAGAAAGGAGTGAGCGATAGTGAGAGGAGAAGCCAGCAACCAAGCTGGGAGCTAATCTGGGTCTGCTCTGTTTCTAGGTCATTTTACTGAGGAAGTCAAATGCTGCCTTTTACTGGAGATAGACTGTGGGATGCAGTTCCAGCACAGTGATAGGTGAATCTTCAAAATGAGGTTCAGTCAGATTAGATATTTCCTCCATTTCCTTAGAAAGGGGAGAAAGCAGCCAGATGTATCATTAAAGTCAGTATTCCAATAGCACAACTAACTAACCAGACTTTGTGTTTTTCACATTTGACAGCCTTGATTGTGTACAGTATTTTCTATTTTCTGACGTGTCAGAGGGCCTCAAATTGTATTTTCTGAAACTGGATCTTGACCTCTGAAACTTGAAGACAAACTGTTGGAGGTTTTGATTAAATATTGATTCTTGCATTCAACACTGTTTGTAAATGCCTGTTATAGAACACGAAACAAACAGATCTCTTTATCACAGATATAGATGTTTCATTTTGCAGCTGGTATATTTGACTGGATTAAGTTGTTTCCCAAAAGTACGTTATATATTTTGATAATTATGCTGCAACTATGTGGAGTTATATAACTCTCTTATTTATGACTAAATACCTCTCTTATTTTTGACTATTTTCATTTTGGTATCTGGATCAACAGGCTATTTTGAAGTGTACACTTTCTGCTCTCACTGCCAAAACTATACTCTGAGCCCTTTGTACCAGCACAGTGAGAAGATTTTTTCCTTCCAACTATGCTTGAAGGATATTAAATCCATTCCTTTTTATTCCCCTCATATTTTCATAAGCTTCTTTTAAATTATATGATTTTTTGCTGCTACCATAGGATCTTCTCAGCTCCCAATTACTCATCTCCCACTTAACAAGTTGTCAAGTGACTACTCAAGCAGCAAAAGGCATGCATCTATAGAATTGTGAATTATTTATTGCTTATAGGTAGCTGAAAATTTCCCTAATCAGTCCTATGAAAAATAAAAATAAAAACCAACTTCTTAATTAGTTGGAGTGCTTGGCAATACTAAACAGAAAGTTTCAAGGCACTATGAAGACAAAAGTGTCATTGCAGAGATGCTATTCCTGATCTTATTTGCCTGCTTTGAGAATTCACAGATATCTGCTCCCTACCTGCCTTCCCTAACCCTGTCATGCCTGCACGGTAGACAGCTATTTGTATCTAGTCTGTTCTGATAGGAAGTGTGACATTTCAGTTTCTGTGCACTGATTCCATCCTTGAGGAGAGGGACTCTCAATAGAGTGAGGAAATGAGAATGATAGATGTGCAGCTTCCAGACTGGGAGTACGGAATCATCTCCACATGACTGCAGGTTCTTTGTGTGACAGTACCCTTACTGACTTCACAGTGGTGTTCTGACCTTCTTCAGAGATCCTACCAGACCTATTAGTGGAACCCAACAAACCTTGCCTTTCAAGCAAATATTTTTTTATTCCCCATTCACCACTGTATAATATTTTGGTCTATTTTTTAAAAAAGGATGTCACTGTGGACCTAAGCAAGTATGATAAAGTGTACTACGCATGTGATGCTCTTTTTAAATTAGTATGTCAGAAAGGCAAATTTAGTTCCCTCTTCAGCCTAACAAATGCACCTCTACTATAAAGAATCTTTAAATGCAAACTTCAAGACTTCTGTTTAATTTGGGCCGGTGATCAGCAACAAATGAAACCATTTGGAAGTAGCGCAAGCACAAAGCAATAAAGATACAAGGGATCATTCAGACTGAAATTTTTGACCAAATATATTAATCCAATGACTAATACACTTAAACAATATGGAGTTAACACTGTTCTCTGATGCATGACTAGTTACTATCTAGACATTTTCTTCTCTTCTTTTTTCCTCCCTTTGTCAGACTGGCAACCATTCACTCAAATTTGGCAATGTTAGAAACCAATTCTCCCTTTGAACTTGGCCAGCCTATCTTTTGGAGAAAGGCCAATTCACTTCCCACCTGGTGGCTTGGACCCATGCCCATGTATTGTTTAGGTGAGAATTGAGGGTCATAGGGGGAAAAGGCTAGAAGCAGCAGGGGAAGAGGGAGGAAAAGGAGTTTCTGCTGGCTCTCTTGCCTTAACACTTGGCACTACTCCATATGTCTGGAGTCATCGCTTTTTCATTTCTTGATTTACATTGCTTTGGCTTCAAAAAAAGCCCCAAAATGTAAATGGAAAGTGATTTCCAATTAGAAAAACTGACAAAATGTTGAACAAAATGTTTTTCTGGACAAAACAAAAGTTGAGTGCTGGTCTTTATTAGATCAGCAAAAAGATAGAAAAATAATTACACTTAACACACTCAATTCCATTTTAAAAGTTGAGGACTGTCACTATTAGAAATCATTGCATTCTGTAGAGCATATGAGGCTTAATAGGACTTTAGAGGCCACCAGTGACTGATCATCTCCTATTAGGCATTCTTCAAAAAGCAGAAAAGCGTATTAGTTTATCTAGACACTACTGTAAGTATTGAACACAACATAGCTCTTACCTAAATTACTTCCCTTGTCACAATATTCCGTCATATATATCATTCAAATATTTTAAACAAATTGGAAATTTTATTTTCTTTATTTTTTGAAATAATGCTCTCATACACTTTTGTCAAGATTTCCTAGGCTACAGATTCAGTTTTATCTCCTCTGACTCAAACAAAGTCGAGTTCTACTTATCCCCTTCAAGAGTGAAAATAGATGAAAGTGTCAAATTAAGTAACAGTTTTCACCTAGCAGATATAAAGGGTATGGGAGGACACTGGAAGTTATGGACTGTAACCCTGACTTGCATAGTTCACTTTAAGAAGTACTGTCAGCTCTTTATTCTGATAAGATTCATCTGTGAAAGACCCAGACTGACAGTAGCAGATAACAATTTTAATGGAACAATATTTATAGCTGATTTAGAATGAACTGTAATGGATCTTCACAAAGAAATGCCTAGCTGGCTAGTGTTCTCTCTGACAAATATTCCCACATGTATAATCGTATTAGGGAAAGTTTGCATTAATATTAAAAGAAAACCATGTTTTATGCCTAAAATGGCATAGCTGGCAGCATTATTCCATGATTTTCACAACACATTCATTTGAATGACAATCTCTTCTCTGAATTAGCAGTACCCAGATATGATACATCTAAAGAACTAGATGAAAATTTCTCTGTACCTTTTTAGAAATTTCTGTATAAAATTAAAAGAATATAGAATTGTGTAAAATTTTATATTCAAAATTATGAGCAATGGCTGAGGAACAGCCTTCCTGGAAGCCTCTGGAGTATGCTGGAACATGGGAATCCCAGAATCACTGGTGCAAATCATGAAACACAGAAAGAGGCTAAGAATCCAGCATCTTGTCATCTCTACCCAGCACCTTCTACCATTGTCCATGAACCTCAGAGGACCCCATTTAGAATGAAATTGTCTTGTAATCTTTATTTTTTATCTGCATCTTTAAGTCATCATTCTTCTCTGCAGTGATAGTTTAAGACCCCCAACTGTGATTTTCACTGGATTACCCAGTTTTCCTTGCAATAGGATTTAAGTAAACCACTCAATGGACAATAGGTTTCAGGAGCAGAAATCATTTCACTCCTCACATCTAATTGCTTGGGTAGCAGAGGGTCTGCCAAACTTTCCTATGACAGAAGTCCCAGACCAGTGAAACATTCTCAAGGCCCTGACTACCTCTTGTGCTGGATACCTGTATACTCAAGAAACAAACAAACTACACCTGTAAAAAGGTCTTACAACACAAAGGAAATTAAACCCCCAAGATATGTACAATACACTTATGCAGGAGGTGATGGATTAGAACTCCAGGAGGAAAGAGCAGAGGATGGGGTTTCAGTGCAGACTTAGTAGACTTCTGCAATTGATATTGGCAAGATTTTATCTGGGTATTACATATCTAAAATTCAGTTTCAAATGCATGCAGTTTGATATCATAAAACTGCACAGCACACAAAGGATGTCATTGCCTGTATTTTGCCCTTAGAGAAGAGGAATAAAGAGGTTCAAACACTGAAGGAAGCTACACTAAGCACTGATTCTACCAGTGCCCATATAGGAATCTCTGTGTGGTCTGCAATGTGAAATGGGCATTAGTCTAGCCCTAGACTGCCATTTCATAATGGCAGAATCTATTAGTCCTGTGACAAACATCAAGACAAGTGGAAAATACGCATGCAATAAAACTATATTTGCCAAAGAAAACCCTATAGCAATCAATTAAAATAAAACAGAAAAAATTTAGAATTTTGTTCAACTGATCTGTCATAACCACCTAAATTAGAAATAACATTACTTATAAACAGTGAAGTACACTGCATCATACCTTATTAAAACTAATTTGATTTCTATCACATAAGTAAGAAGTCATGCACTTACAAAGGCACTCCCATGAATAATAAAAAACATAAGTATAATTTTATGGGATTAAATTGAAATTAAGGATGATTTTATGCAATTCATGGAAAAATTTACAGAAAACTGCAAATTCTGTGACATAGGAAAGTTATTAATATTTCTTCTAGTTTACACCACCATTAACTACAAGAGCAGATAAAAGGTTCAAGAGCTTTTATGCGAGATTTTGAACATCAAAAGTTTAAATTACACAGTAAACTGAAGGCATTTTTAATGACCTTTGAAAAGGGTTGCTACTAGCTCATACCATGAGCCACAAAAGCAACACAAAAATTATTCCAAATTAATTTGTGCTTTAAAAGTCCAGCAAAGACTTAAGAGAAAACCTTCATTTATAAAACCAAAAGTGTGCAAGTTAATTTAAAAATTAAATGTTGTAGCATCTCTTCTGGATAAACTTATATGTTTCATGAACAGATGGGTGAACTCAGCCGCAAAGGAGTTCAGCAACATGTTTAAAACCACATAGGAGATTGCTGATAGAGTTCAGGACTGAATTTCAAAGTACTGTTCCCCAGTGACGTGCTCTGTCCCTTGTATCACACTTTTTAATCAGAATCTCTCCACTCCCAAATTTTTACTAATGAGTTAATCATCAATTTCTACTGCTTAATTCATTTTAAAAAATTCTACAGGGAAAAAAATGTTGTAATGGGAGAATTTTGGAAGAGCAAAGCTAAGTAGTCAGCTTCCACAGAAAGGTTGAGGAGGAAAAAAAATAACTATGGAGGAAAAGAATTAGGGAACTGATAGTGATTCCATCTATTTAAATATACAAAAGGAAGAGCTCTCTTGATTGCAGCACATCCAGGGGCTACTGAATAATTACACGTGAACTTATGTTGACCTCTTCAGAAATCTTCTGAAAATTTCCTTTGGGGAAAAGAATCTGTACTCAGGAGGTTTCTTTTTCTTTTCAAGCATAAGTTCCCATAACCCACACGACGGCATTCTGTGTTATGAAATAACTGAAGAAAAACAGACCTCTATCTAATAAGAAATACTCATCACTGGCATTTCAGCTAGGCTAATGCAACAGTGTGACAGACTATCTTTATATGTAAGAATCTGGGACATTAAAAACCCCTCATCCTTTGAGCAACTCATTTTTCAATAATTATTCTCTCAATTTTGAGCCCATTTGAATGATCCTGAAGAATTTTTTGTTTAGTTTCAGCAAATATATGTAAAAATGATGCTTGATTCCAAGTTTTAGAGGAACCAGTGCATTTATGATGATCAAATGGTGCATGCATTTACACATCCCATCTTGTGTTCGATCGCATTGCACAGGATGTGAATGAGTGGGGAATTTGTTGTGTCATGACTTTTCCTCCTCTCAGGAAGAACAGATTTCATTTCTGTGAGCATGAACACTTTTAAATTTAACTTTTCCTCTTCCTTTTTTTTGCCTTCAACTCCCAACACCATCTGGAGAAAGGGATGGAAGCCCCTGGCAGCTCCTTACAGAAGACAGAGGGTGACTAGAGGCTATGCAAGAAGGGAAAATGCTGCATTAAATTAAAAATGCATCTTCTTATGCAACAGGGAGATCTTGTTCAAGATATGGCATACGTAGAATTAACTAAGGAACATACAAAATACCACCATTTTTCATTCCCAGCGTGAGGCATATATTTTGACCTTGTCATTTCCGGTGTAAGCACGTGTCAGTATCTACGTATGAAAATTCAGAAACATAACACTCCACTGCACACACTTCTTCCCCTGGGGAGACAGTGAGCGAACAAACACATGCCAGATGGTAGTTGCATTGCTCAGTGCACTACTGGAAGGCACTCAGATATTGCAGAGACAAACACAACACACATTGAAAGCAGAAGGTCTCCCCCTTTTTGTGCTGTGTGTTCATACAGCCCCTAGCACAAAGGATTCCTGGTCCACAGCAAGGTCCATGCATATTTGCAAACAAAGGACAGTAGCATATCCTAGATTTTACGTGGTGGATATAATGGCTGACAGGTGGAGAAAAAGCACCTTGAATAAGGAAAAAAGCTCTTGATTCAAGTCAGACATTTAATCCTATTACAACATAATGCTAGCTAGAAGACCACAAACATACAAATAAATATCCTAACACTTCTTAGAAGTTTAAAATATTATCAGGTTCAAAGGCTGATACTGCCAGCCCTCAATTTATGGAATTTCAAATGAAACCTGCAAATCTGGATACCATTTTCCAATTCAGGCAAGAGTATTCATCATCTCTTTTTTAAGGAAGAATTTGTAACATTTAAAACAGTTGATAATTTTCACTGCAGAGGGTACTTTCCATTGCAGTAGGAAAATTTACTTTGAGAAATGTACTGAAGGCCAGTGGGTGTGTCATCCTTTAAAAACCAGCAGTAGAAAATTGCCAGGCAGTAACATGCTATTTAAATTTATGCTATGCAATTTCACTCAGATTTTGCAGGATGGTTTGAAGAGAGGGAAAAATAGTGTTTCCTTTCTGCTGCTTGCACTTCTTGAAAGATTTTGCCAAGGTAAGGTGACTCAAAACAGCTGCTCAAAATAGCTGAGACAGCTTGAAATAGCTGTGGACACCACTGCAGGAGCAGGAAGACCAGAATGAGCCAGTAAGGCTGTGAGGAACATCCCACAATTCAGGTGCCAGGTGGGTACTCAGGTTTCAGGAATCATGGCAGGTTCTGGGTCCGCAAGGCCATAAGTCTCAGCAGTTCTTAACTTTAAAATGTGCAATTATTTATTTTCCCTTAGAAAATCCACACAAATATGAGCAAATTATGCCAAAATAGTGACAATTTGCTTTGCTATGCCAGTTGAACTCCGCTTGCTTTTGCACAACAGCAGAAACAAATGGTCAGCAAAGGGAGGTATGTTTGGATGGACAATAGTGAAAGGGGAAATTCTTTACTTCTGGGAATCTGATTTTTCTATCTAAATAGTAATCTTGTTCTAAGCACCTAATTATTATTAGTTATTTGTGGGCCACCCTCACAGCTGATACAAAAAGAGTTTGTTATTCAGGACTTTACACAGCAACCAATTATAAATACATTAAGCTTAAAGTGAATTAAAGGACCAGAAAACCAACAGTTGTACCTGTAATTAGAAATTAAGTGTTTTCATTGAAGGAGGCTGGGCCTTGACAGAACTAATGAGTGGATGAGTTGAGCAAATTTATAAGAGGACAGGTGCATCCACAGATGCCTATCAGGTGTTTCTCTGAACCTGTGTATTTTCAGTATGGGACCTTCAAAACTCAAGTTCAGAGGCCTGGACTTAGTACTTATGTACTAATACATAAATATTTCCTCCATCTCTAGAATGATTGCATAAATTTAAAAGACACAGAATAAAACCCAGCCCATTAAAAACATGTTTTATTATTATTATAATTATAAAATGTATATTATAAAGTTGTATATTATTAAAAAGTGTAGACATTGGCCCATGAAGCACTGCTTCACTTTTCTGCACAATAGTGCAACAGTGGTTGCACTTGGTCTGTATCCTTTTTTACTAGCATAAAATAGGGCATAGGGCAAGGCATGCAGAGGGTTTTTGTCATGCTGATGTTCCTCCCATTCATTCTTTGGGCATCCATGCATTTCTGCTTGTCATGCTGTAATGGCTTTCTCGCCATCTGAGATTTGTCTTTTTTCTGTTTTCTTTAGACTCAGAAATTTAATATATATATTTTTTTACCAAAAGCTTATGTGTTACAGTTTAAATTGAAGTAAAAGAATCTGAACAATAAACACTGCAGCTGAAGTTTACATATCCACTGACAATGTGGATATTTCATAAGCAATTCCATGAATTCTACAATGAATAACTATGTAACCTATTTTAAATGTGTCAGTGAGGTACAGGCCATTGAAACTAATCAAAATACACAATATCAGAAATGGAGAAGGAAGAAAGATGAGGGAGAATAAAAAATATATTTAATTTTTTCCCATTATTCCTTAAGTCTCAGTCAGGTAATAGAAAATCAAACAAGAGTCATGAACTCTATAACAAGAATCATAAAAATTGGCTACAAAAATAAAATGTTTTCTCATGTTTACATCTCACATATATTGGTCAAATCTTGTTGAATCAAGTTGTCTTTTATTTTCTACAATCTTTCTTCAACTTTCTCATCTTGTAACTGCACAAACAACTCACTGAAGAATTATTGCAAAAACAGCTCACTGAATTTCCCAAAATTTCTGCTCTTCTTTTCCCCCAAAAAATAACCCATGGAACTCCTGACACTCTGCATAGTTTATAAAACAACAACAGCAAGCCCAGCCAGTTTTGTTACAAAGAAGAATATTACTGACCTGAGAGATGATTTTTTTTCAAGTACCATACTAGCTGATGTCACTATCAGCAAGGTAACTGGGAGTTCAAATTTTAAAAATGCACTAGAATTTATTTCTCAGCAATGCACTTCAAAAGAATTTGTTTATAATGAGCTCCATAGTAGTCTGGAGATGAAAGATGGTGACTTATTAGAAGAGATTGTTTATCTGAACATTACCACAAACAAGTATTTGATGGAAGTGTCAGCTCAGTATTCAGAGATTTACTTTCTTCTCTGGCATGCCAGAGAAACAGAAGACTATCTACAGGTTTTGAAGCTTTGACAACATGTTGGCTGCTTAGCAGTCTATTGGAGACCTAGAAAGAGAGATTAAAACTTATTTTTAAAATTCATGGCTAGCAATGTATAGAGAGAATGTCTCTGATATGGCAGACACTTCTGACACACACATTTCAGAGAACTGTTTCTCTGCTTACCCACCTATCTGTTAGACTCAATGTTAGAATGAGGAAGCTTTATGCAAACACTAGTCAATATTTCCCCCAGAATTTAATAAAACAATCCTTGCTACTTCACCCTGAAAATTTTCCCTTTTTATTATAATAAACAGAGATAAATTTCTATGAGCTTTATTTGAACATGAGTATTTGAAAAAATATTTACTGTTGATGTCTTTATTCAACCATTTCACTCAATATAGAAAGATTGTACTAAAAGCTCAGAAAAAAAATAGCATGTCTGCTTCCAATGAAATCTACACAAGGGAAAGATTTTTATTTTTAGTTCTGCTGCATACAGAGGAAAATCTACTTCCTGGAGATCAACTTTGCCTTACTGCCCATATCCAAATTGAGAAATCCTGGGGCCATGGGTAATTTGAATCAGTTGCTCACCAGCATTTGCAGGGAGTATCTCCATCCTTACAGTACACTAGCTTTGGCAAGTGTCTGGCACAGGAATTTCACTAAGGTATAGAAGCAAGTACTGGTCCTGTGTACAAGAAATTAGCCACATCCTGCCTCTGTAGCCCCCTGACTGTCTTGCTGATTACACTGAGGCAGAATTACCCCAAGGAAGGAGGAAAACACAAGCCTGTCAGGTAAAGGAGGTCAAACACATGGAAAAGTGACCGATGTCTACGATGGAAAATATCTAGGAATTCACCAAGGGAAAGGCTGCACACCGTGGCTGTGGAAGTGCAGGGTCCAACAGCTGCATTTTCACCCTGCACTCACAGGACCAGAAAAACCAAGTCTGGAAAGGCACTCAGCAGTCATCTGGACTGTGCTATGCCCAGAGGCACAAGTGCCTGTGCACAGGCTTCTCCCACTGCTCACACGCTTTATTACTCCCAGGGGTGGTGGTACTTTAATATTGGTGCTTCTGCATTGTTGGAGCTTTCTCCTCTGTGTTTGTATGAAAATATAATACAGCAAGGATTGTCATGTCCTAGAACTGAGAGGTTTTTGTGAAACCTTATTACTTTTTAGAAAGTTTTAATATATTAAGCAATATAGATGAAAATTGAGATACCTTGTGAGTTTTCTCAAAGGGAAGATTATTTCTCCCACCTTAATTCAGAAATAGTGATCTTATATTTTTATGTAAATTAGCTGAGTGAAATTGGTTGTAGAAAGATTATTCCTTATGCTGACCAAATATTACCTTTTTTTGTGTGTTCCATGGAATTATTTTATTCAGCGATGTACACAGGAAAAAAAACCTTTTTGAAAAGTTAAATAAAATGGGGAAACAATGCTTAATTCTTCTCAAGGTCCCTTTTTTAAGGGGAATAACATTAAATGCATATGAAAATAAATGCAAATGTTTCATGCAAATATAAAACATCATGAAAGAATATAATCAAATTCCCTGAACTATCTGTCTTGCTGACTACACTGAGGCAGAGCTACCCCAAGGAAGGACAAAAACACCAACCTGTCAGGTAAAGGAGGTCAAACACATGGAAAAGCGTTACTAACTCTCATCTAAATTTTAATTAACTCATTTTTATTAATTTATTATTTGTGCTTTGGACAGGAGTCTCTGCGCTGTGGCTAATTTATCTGTGAGGAATGGCATATCTGTGGCATGGGAAAAGGATGTCTTGGGGGAATTCAGTTTATTAAACAAAAAAAAAAAAAAAAAAAAAAAAAAAAAAAACAGAAAGGAGGCAAGAAGAGAACTCTGCATCCAGTGGGGAAGGGGCCACAGAGAAGAGGGATGAGAAAATATGTTGGTATCTAAGGTGATCCTGATGGTCAACTGATGCCTCACAAAAACTGTTGACTCACTATTAAAACAGTTGATCTTGTGATGTCCCACTCTGGTTGCAATCAATTGCAATTATTGGAGGACTAGGATAAGTACAGTAGTGAATCCTCATCACTCACTCCTGTCCTTCCAGGCTGATTTGGCAACAGGCATGAAAGTCAGTAGCTCTAATTTATTTGTGGAAAACGGCTCAAAAGTCTCTTAATGTTGAAATATATGGAGCTGATTGGATTATTTCTGTGAAATGCTATCATATTCCAAAATGCTCTCTGAAGAATGATTTTGAAATAGAACCCACTTCATAATTGGCATCACTCTAGCAAGCTATTACTCTTGCACCCTGATAGAGCAGTAAGGTTTTAAACTCTACCTCCCCTTCTGTGAGACTCCCTCTGCAGATGTGATTGAAACCTTTAACTAGGATTTAAATTTTCCTACCCTTATGTTCTTAAACTGACAGATTACCCTTTGACTGCTAATGTTTGTGATTAGATAACATCCATCTACTTTTTCATTCACTATAGAAAGTAAATGAAAGTTTCTCTCTAGCCTCTAGCTCTTTACCCTTTCCTCTCTTTCTTGGGACTTGGTATATTAGAGACAGAATTGGAAGCATCAGATCATGCTGATTACCACCCAGAAATACGTGGAAAAAGAAGAGTTCAATATCGATGTTCAATGACAGCTTCATAACTGAAGCTCCTCATACCAGAATCTGAAAGGATTCAGGGGAGAAATCCATGCACTATTAAAGTTTATGGCAAAGTTTTACTGAAGTCAATGCTGTCCACAAAGAAGGTAAAGAATATGAAAGCAAATTTTTGTCTTAGTTCCTCAGAAATCAAATTGCTGTTTGTGAAGAATTTTGCACCAATTTGAAAAGCTGTATCAAAAACCAAATTTTACTCATATTTCCAAAGAGTTTGATAAACTGTATTAAACCAGAAAATTCATGTTTTTAAAATGTCATGACTGAGGCCTTCTGTTCTTCTGAAAGAACAATTGTATTATCTCAAATCAGAGTCATCCATAGTCCAGTAACCAACTTCCAGTTTTTCCTGAACCATCTGTTCATGGTCACTTATGAGTCTATAGACCTCTACTTCTCATAATTTAAAAAATGTCCTTGTCTTCCTGCCACATATGACTACCCCTCCATAACTTGTTCATCCGTATTGTTCCTCTCTAAATCCTTCTGTCTTCTGTGACATTTTTCTAAGTTGGCAAGATCAGAATTGCATACTTTGTCGAAGCTTCAGACATACTGTGGAATTATACACCAGTAAAATTAGATTTTCTGGATTTTTTCCTTCTCATTTATAGCATTTTTAGGTGTTGCAGGCCAGTTAAGTCTTACTGGGTAATGAGTTCATGCATCTGCAAAACACCTGTAATTTTAAAAAATATTCCTGAATATTAATATTAATTCAGTTTCTGTTGTTTTTTAAGGTGTTATTAAAATATTTTCCTTTAATGAATTATTTTTTATTCATGTACATAAAATTTCCACTGTCATCTAATCATTCAGTCAGTCAAAATTGAGAACTTATTTACAGACTGTAAGAAAAATAAGTAGAAAAAGAGTTTTGCTAAAAAATATTAAGTTGATTCTCAGAGCAAACCAGAACTTAGAAGGTTCTGCATAGCCAGTGGTGTAGTCATTTTTGCCTCCTGGGAAAATGTCAGCATTTGGATGAAATGTAATTTATTACAATCCAGATAAACAGTGTAATATGCTACACTGACATGCTGTAGGACATTTGCTTAGAAAATAACTGCTCTGGTTCCTGTACTGGCATGTGATAGAACCTTCATTCATTGGGCTCCCTCTCAAATTAGCTGCCTTTTTCTTCTTTGAGGCCTTATCTAGGGAAAAAACACATACAAATCTGAGTTCCAAGTGAGATAAAACCACACAGCAAACCCACCATTGCCATCAACAATAAAACCCAGAGAAATTCAGCTGTGGTGGCAGGGAGGCCGTACCAGCTGTGGAGAGCTCAGCTGCTGCAGGCCCCTGTGAGGATGGCTTTGCACAGCACCTGTAAGCATTTAGGGAAGCCACTGCTGTGCCAGCTGGAGCTTCACACACCAGTGGTAGCTGGAGCACACCCTGGAGAATACCGTGTGCCACTGTGCAGTGACAACAATGCTAGCGTCACTGAGTAATCTCAGAGATCCTTCTTCTGGGAAGCATATTGAGAAAACATCATCTGCACGCATACAAACACAGAAAATAACAGTGCTTTGCTCAAGCGAGAAAGTCCTTGTGCTGCTTCCAGGACACCTTGCCTGAGCGCTTACTTTTAAAATAAGCCATGTCTAAGTCATTAGGCCAAACAATGGATCTAGAAAGCAATATATATGTACTCTCGTGTCTTATGTATTTGCATCTATACAAAGAAGAGTGAGAAAAACTTGGCTCTGCACATGTATAAGGGTTAAAATATGAGGTCCACCGCCTCTGGCTGGCTGCAGGGTCTACAAACTAAGCCTCAATTGCAACTAACATAACCAAGGGCTTGGTAGCCATAATGCATTAATAAAATGTAACTGCAGAAAATTTACACCTTCATGATCTTCATGTAAATCAGAAGCACATACTAATATTAATGAGAATATTGCAAATGTAAACATAGGAAACATCAAATGCAGCAGAATTGAAAGGAAGAGTAATTTGCTTATTGACTACAGGAAAACATCCAAGTTGCTTAATATTGCCACAGGGCTTGTAAATCAGCCCTAGTTCTGCAGCCTTGCAGAACAGTATTTCAATATTGTTGAGCCTAGTGATCTGTAGAGCTGAAGAATTTTAAATGAAGGGAATGCAGAACTGTAATTTTTGTGGCTAACTATCAAGAAATGGTTTAGAAATTATCAAGAAACTACTATTAATTGCTGACATACTGACACTGACAGCAAAAAGTAGGTAGAATTAGTTCAAGATGAGAAGATGCAAACTTAAAAGATATCTATTGATGGAAAGTCCTGATTTGCTGAGACTTGAATAATTGCAAAGCCAGTGAAAGAGCTTTGCATTTTTAAAGGTCCATATGATTTTGCTTCATACCCTTTGCAAGTGTGGATTTTTTTCTTTATTGAGTGTTAGCACTTTGACTAATGGAGGAAGGCAATATAAACATGCAAGTGTATAACACCATGTTCTCTAAGTGGTTCTATCAGAGAATTTCTGATTTACATAGTAATTTCATAAAAATTCACCCACACAATAATTCAAAAAATTTACTAGTCCCTGCCCAATCAGATATAGCCTCAACCAAGATTCTCATGCACCCTGAGCAGCACAAACTAGGCTCCTGCTGCAGCAAAGGGAAAATCAATTTAAGAACTGAGAAATATCTTCTCTTCAGTCTTAAGCTGAAGGATCTTGAAGAAAGCTCAATGCAGCCCAAGGCAGGTTCTCCTCACTACAAATCCAGAACCCAAAGCTGCACCCCAGAGCACCCAGGAAGAGCAGGGCAGAGAGAGCTTGCCCCTGACTTTTCAATTTGCAGTGCAGAGGAGGTGGAGTTGATCCAGCCCATCCCTAATCCTTGCTTGATTCATTTTATGCAAAGTCTCACTGGTAATGATCAGGGATCTAACACATGGTGCTTGGACGCTGTTCAGCACCTCCAGCTTGCAGTTAAACAGTACTGTCAAAGGGGTTCTGGTGGATACTGTGGGGATGTGTGGAAACCCAGGGCGCCAGGAATATTTCTCTGTCTGCTTTGGGGTGTCCTGACCCCCATGGGAGCACTGACTTTGACCTTCATTCATGGAGAAAGTTTCCTAGACTTCAAGCTAGATTAGAATACACAAAAGTGTGAAAATAGATTATAGAGAGTAGTGTAGGTGTATCACTTGGTGAGAAATTTAGGTTTTGGGATTTTTAGTATGTTGTGGATGGAAGCAAGATGGAGGGCACAGGGTGTCACCCTGGGTTTCTTCTTCATACTTCTTCTTCCTTCTTCTTCTTGGGTTTGGGCGGCATTTTGTAATTGGGCAGAAAAGTCTGCATTGCGGGCTCTGTGGGAGCAGTTATTGGGTTAAAAGGGAAAATAATCTAGGTGTCAGTTCTTGATTGGATAGTTTAAAGACCCCTTTTTATTGTAACAACCCCTTGTAACAAGGGGTTGTTAGCCATTTTGTGCCTTCTAATGAAAAGCTGCCAAACTCACAGTAGTGAGACTGTTTTACTGATAAGAAATAAACACCTGAGTGCAACCATGAAATACCATCTCAAATGCCTTCAATCCAGAAACAGAGAAACCAACAACTGGTGCTGCCACAGGGCTGTGCCCACAAATACCTATTGTAAGGGGGGTTCAAAGAGAGATACATCTTAAGAGGAACATGATTAACTGGGTACCTAGGAAAGTCTTACAACTTTTCTTCTAGTGACAAGAAGAAAGGATATGAATACTTTCTAAAAGTCTCCCTCTATATTTTATAATTTTTATACAAATTATTCAGTCCTTTTTTTTTTTTGTTGTGCACCACGGAAAATGCAAAAAACACTCTAGTTACTTCAAAAAGATTTTCAGTAGGCCTCAGGAAATCAGAAAAAGGAGAAAGAAATTAGGAAAATAGATCTTAAAAGGATGACTTTTGGATTTATAGGTGCCATAAAAGGGCTTCCCTTTCCAGCCTGGAGTAGACTGCAGGAAGCATGAAGTCACCAACCAAGTCACCACCACGGTCAAGTGAAGACACTCAGACTGCAGAGTAGAAACTGTGATTTCTTCCAATACTCAGGTTTTTACCAATCATTTGGATTTCGGCTCTGGATTTCTATATAGACACTAACAATATAACTAGAGCTCCCATTCATCAGAGGATGCAAATTCAAGTACTTCCTTTATATGCAATAAGAGCAGCTGCCTACCTGATCTTTTGGAGCAGCTGTCATTCTGGTCTGACATTCAGAACAGACACAAGTGCATATACCAAAACAACTAATTAAAGCAAATGCACCCATACGAAATTTACAGCCTCCTACACAATTGAGTCTAATAAAAATGTGAAGCCCACAGGAAAATTTTAGGTTTAAGAATGATATGCTGTTTGATATCTTTGTGAATAATTACTTGGATGCTTTTAAAATTATTAGGTAGTTTTAAAATAAACCCCAAAAACTGGACTAGAGGTTGAGAAGACCAAGATTATGTCAGTTGCATACTCAGCGGCTTTCACTGCTATGCGGACTATTTCATTGCCATGTTTACCTAACATACAGTTTGGCATTGCTTTATTTTTTTTAAAAACTCATCTTCTAGGGTTTGTTTTTACAACATGAAGTTGTTTATTAGAGTAAAGAGGTAGAAATTTGTTAACAAATGGCATGAACATAGTCCACAGAGTATCTGTAAAACTTTTATCTGATAATATAGGCTGGAAGGAAGGAGGTAGAACATTTTGTTCTATGATTCATGAAGCATGTCTGCATTGCAGATGGCTGAACAGTGAAAACTAGAACAAATGCACCTGAGTGAACTTCCAGCTACCCCACTCCTGACAGCAAGAGTATTGCATGTGAAACTAGCTCAGATGTCTCTGGGCCACACAGCATTGTGCACTGGGGACCTGCCAGACACTCAAAGAAATCACCTTCCTAAAACAAGTATAATATCACCTTTTCACACAGAGCAAAGCCTGATGCTTCTCAGCCATTGTGGTTCAGAATAAGATAGTCTGCAGTGGTGAAAAGCAACCAATGCATTAAAGAAATTATTCTTATTTGCCTGTCTTACTTGCAGTTTGGTTTGTTACTGTGGGAAGTTTTTCTGTATTAAACAGAGAACTTTGTCCTTTTTTTTTCATTTTATTGTTCAGTTTTGCAGTTTTGATCAGCTTTGTACAAACTCCTCCAGAATGTCTTTGAAAGAAATGCTCTCTCCACTAGATCTGAAAGAAAGAGGAAGGAAGTGGCGGAAGGAAGTGGCGGAAGTGGCGGAAGTGGCGGAAGTGGCGGAAGGAAGTGGCGGAAGGAAGGAAGTGGCGGAAGGAAGGAAGTGGCGGAAGGAAGGAAGTGGCGGAAGGAAGGAAGTGGCGGAAGGAAGGGAAGTGGCGGAAGGAAGGAAGGAAGGAAGGAAGGAAGGAAGGAAGGAAGGAAGGAAGGAAGGAAGGAAGGAAGGAAGGAAGGAAGGAAGGAAGGAAGGAAGGAAGGAAGGAAGGAAGGAAGGAAGGAAGGAAGGAAGGAAGGAAGGAAGGAAGGAAGGGGAAGGAAGTGGGGAAGGAAGTGGCGGAAGGAAGTGGCGGAAGGAAGTGGCGGAAGGAAGTGGCGGAAGGAAGGAAGTGGCGGAAGGAAGGAAGTGGCGGAAGGAAGGAAGGAAGTGGCGGAAGGAAGTGGCGGAAGGAAGTGGCGGAAGGAAGGAAGTGGCGGAAGGAAGTGGCGGAAGGAAGGAAGTGGGGAAGGAAGGAAGGAAGGAAGGAAGGAAGGAAGGGGAAGGAAGTGGAGGAAGGAAGGGGAAGGAAGTGGGGAAGGAAGGGAAGGAAGTGGAAGGAAGGAAGGAAGGGGAAGGAAGGAAGGAAGGAAGGAAGCGGAAGGAAGGAAGGAAGGAAGGAAGGAAGGAAGGAAGGAAGGAAGGAAGGAAGGAAGGAAGGAAGTGGCGGAAGGAAGGAAGGAAGGAAGGAAGGCGGAAGGAAGGAAGGAAGGAAGGAAGTGGCGGAAGGAAGGAAGGAAGGAAGGAAGTGGCGGAAGGAAGGAAGGAAGGAATGGCGAAGGAAGGAAGAAGTGGCGGAAGGAAGGAAGGAAGGAAGGAAGGAAGGAAGGAAGGAAGGAAGGAAGGAAGGAAGGAAGGAAGGAAGGAAGGAAGGAAGGAAGGAAGGAAGGAAGGAAGGAAGGAAGGAAGGAAGGAAGGAAGGAAGGAAGGAAGGAAGGAAGGGAAGGAAGGAAGAAGGGAAGTGGCGGAATGGAAGGAAGTGGCGGAAGGAAGTGGCAGAAGGAAGTGGCGGAAGGAAGTGGCGGAAGGAAGGAAGGAAGGAAGGAAGGAAGGAAGGAAGGAAGGAAGGAAGGAAGGAAGGAAGGAAGGAAGGAAGGAAGGAAGGAAGGAAGGAAGGAAGGAAGGAAGGAAGGAAGGAAGGAAGGAAGGAAGGAAGGAAGGAAGGAAGGAAGGAAGTGGCGGAAGGAAGGAAGTGGCGGAAGGAAGGAAGTGGCGGAAGGAAGAATGAAGTGGATGGAAGGAAGGAAGTAATGAAGGAAGGAAGGAAGGAAGGAAGGAAGGAAGGGAAGGAAGGAAGGAAGGAAGGAAGGAAGGAAGGAAGGAAGGAAGGAAGGAAGGAAGGAAGGAAGGAAGGAAGGAAGGAAGGAAGGAAGGAAGGAAGGAAGGAAGGAAGGAAGGAAGGAAGGAAGGAAGGAAGGAAGTGGCGGAAGGAAGTGGCGGAAGGAAGGAAGGAAGGAAGTGGCTGGAAGGAAGGAAGGAAGGAAAGGAAGGAAGGAAGTATGAAGGAAGGAAGGAAGGAAGGAAGGAAGGAAGGAAGGAAGGAAGGAAGGAAGGAAGGAAGGAAGGAAGGAAGGAAGGAAGGAAGGAAGGAATGGAAGGAAGGAAGGAAGGAAGGAAGGAAGGAAGGAAGGAAGAAGGAATGGAAGGAAGGAAGGAAGGAAGAAGGAAGGAAGGAAGGAAGGAAGGAAGTGGAGGAAGGAAGGAAGTGGCGGAAGGAAGGAAGTGGGAAGGAAGGAAGGAAGGAAGGAAGGAAGGAAGGAAGGAAGGAAGGAAGGAAGGAAGGAAGGAAGGAAGGAAGGAAGGAAGGAAGGAAGGAAGGAAGGAAGGAAGGAAGGAAGGAAGGAAGGAAGGAAGGAAGGAAGGAAGGAAGGAAGGAAGGAAGGAAGAAGGAAGGAAGGAAGGAAGGAAGGGAAGGAAGTGATGAAAGGAAGTGGAAGGAAGGAAGTGGGAAGGAAGGAAGTGGATGAAGGAAGGAAGGAAGGAAGGAAGGAAGGAAGGAATGGAAGTGGCGAAGGAAGGAAGTGGCGAAGGAAGGAAGGAAGGAAGTGGAGGAAGGAAGGAAGGAAGGAAGGAAGGAAGGAAGGAAGGAAGGAAGAAGGAAGGAAGGAAGGAAGGAAGGAAGGAAGGAAGTGGAAGGAAGGAAGTGGCGGAAGGAAGGAAGGAAGGAAGGAAGGAAGGAAGGAAGGAAGGAAGGAAGGAAGGAAGGAAGGAAGGAAGGAAGGAAGGAAGGAAGGAAGGAAGGAAGGAAGGAATGGAAGGAAGGAAGGAAGGAAGGAAGGAAGGAAGGAAGGAAGGAAGGAAGGAAGAAGGAAGGAAGGAAGGAAGGAAGGAAGGAAGGAAGGAAGGAAGGAAGGAAGGAAGGAAGGAAGGGAGGGAAGGAAGGAAGGAAGGAAGGAAGGAAGGAAGGAAGGAAGGAAGGAAGGAAGGAAGGAAGGAAGGAAGGAAGGAAGGAAGGAAGGAAGGAAGGAAGGAAGGAAGGAAGGAAGGAAGGAAGGGAAGGAAGGAAGGAAGTGGCGGAAGGAAGGAAGGAAGGAAGGAAGGAAGTGGCGAAGGAAGTGGCGGAAGGAAGTGAAGGAAGTGGCGGAAGGAAGGAAGGAAGGAAGGAAGGAAGGAAGGAAGGAAGGAAGGAAGGAAGGAAGGAAGGAAGGAAGGAAGGAAGGAAGGAAGGAAGGAAGGAAGGAAGGAAGGAAGGAAGGAAGGAAGGAAGGAAGGAAGGAAGGAAGGAAGGAAGGAAGGAAGGAAGGAAGGAAGGAAGGAAGGAAGGAAGGAAGGAAGGAAGGAAGGAAGTGGCGGAAGGAAGGAAGGAAGTGGCGGAAGGAAGGAAGGAAGGAAGGAAGGAAGGAAGGAAGGAAGTGGCGGAAGGAAGTGACGGAAGGAAGTGGCGAAGGAAGGAAGGAAGGAAGGAAGGAAGGAAGGAAGGAAGGAAGGAAGGAAGGAAGGAAGGAAGGAAGGAAGGAAGGAAGGAAGGAAGGAAGGAAGGAAGGAAGGAAGGAAGGAAGGAAGGAAGGAAGGAAGGAAGGAAGGAAGGAAGGAAGGAAGGAAGGAAGGAAGGAAGGAAGGAAGGAAGGAAGGAAGGAAGGAAGGAAGTGGCGAAGGAAGTGGAAGGAAGGAAGGAAGGAAGGAAGGAAGGAAGGAAGGAAGGAAGGAAGGAAGGAAGGAAGGAAGGAAGGAAGGAAGGAAGGAAGGAAGGAAGGAAGGAAGGAAGGAAGTGAAGGAAGTGGCGGAAGGAAGTGGCGGAAGGAAGAAGGAAGGAAGGAAGGAAGGAAGGAAGGAAGGAAGGAAGGAAGGAAGGAAGCGAAGGAAGGAAGGAAGGAAGGAAGGAAGGAAGGAAGGAAGGAAGGAAGGAAGGGAAGGAAGGAAGGAAGGAAGGAAGGAAGGAAGTGGCGGAAGGAAGGAAGGAAGGAAGGAAGGAAGGAAGGAAGGAAGGAAGGAAGGAAGGAAGGAAGGAAGGAAGGAAGGAAGGAAGGAAGGAAGGAAGGAAGGAAGGAAGGAAGGAAGGAAGGAAGGAAGGAAGGAAGGAAGGAAGGAAGGAAGGAAGGAAGGAAGGAAGGAAGGAAGGAAGGAAGGAAGGAAGGAAGGAAGGAAGGAAGGAAGGAAGGAAGGCGAAGGAAGGAAGGAAGGAAGGAAGGAAGGAAGGAAGGAAGGAGAAAATTTTAGGAAAGGTAATGAATAAATACTGTTAAATGCAATAGAGGCTATGTGCTGAATTATTGTACTGAGTCATGTTTCAGTGTCATGGCCAAGGTTGCTTTATCAATCTGTTGCTTTTCTACCAGTAAGCACACTCTAGCTGGGACTTTTCAAGGCCATCTAAACTTGAGCATATGCTTTTTAATACACTGGGTGCCCAAAAACTTTTCAAAGCCATCTAAACTTGAACATATACTTTTTAATAAATTTGGTGCCCAAATAACTTAGACTGAAAACTGTGGCCTGACTAAGCTGACATCATTTCTTGAGGACACTTTGAACAGCTGCTGTCTCAGGAGAAGCTTAGAAAGAACTTGT
This sequence comes from Camarhynchus parvulus, assembly GCF_901933205.1. NCBI lineage: Eukaryota > Metazoa > Chordata > Aves > Passeriformes > Thraupidae > Camarhynchus > Camarhynchus parvulus. Next base: position 55,577,745 of record NC_044601.1, read on the forward strand.
GAATAGCTAAAGCATTAAGAATCTCTCCATCTACAGGACCAGTTGGTGCATAGGATGGGTGCACAGGTTTAACCTTCCCCCAGCCACTGAACAAATTTCATGAGAGGAGTCACTCATGCTCAGAGGAAGGCAAGCTGATTACTGGCAAAGCTGAGAATAATATCCCCATACAATTTCATTGCAGAGGGGAATATTTACAGTAAATCTGTTATCCTGGCCCAAGTACATCTTGGGTAATACAGAATGTACTTGTTATAAAGCCCTCCTTTAGTGGGCAGGGCAGTTTTACTTCTCTGTCTGCTGCTTTTCCCCTGCACCATTGTTTATTGTACTCTCTGCTTGATGATACAAATGAGGTTTACTTTTTCTGAGCATTTCTGTTCACTGATAACATTTGCTGTAGAGCCTGAAAAATACCTGTAACAACACAGCTAATGGAAAGGCAATCAGAGGGGAAGAGAGCTGGAGATAAAAGGAGGAGTGGACTTCTACAAATATGAGCATCCTTCCTCAAAGCCAGCTTTATCACTGCAGCCAGAGACATATTTTAAAATGGCAGTACAGTCACAAAAGGTAGGCAATAGCCAGTGCTCCTCAACTACATACTGAAAGAGCAGATGGCTAAAGGGAGTCAGCAAACAGTGGGAGAGAAGGAAATTGCGGTGCCCCTAAAGTGCTAATTCTCATCATTCCCCTCACAGGTATGGGAAGTCACCTTGTCATTTTCAGGATATAGGTAACACTCAACTATTTTAAAATATTTAAAAACTTGCTGTGCAGAAGAATAAAGAAACAGTTACCAGCACTCAGAATTAAAACTTACCTAGAGATAGTAAGAAAGAGCAGGAGAAAGAGTATATGGTGGTAGGGAAAAGAAAGGAAAATAGGGCAAAATAAGTGCAAAGCCGGACAACATGACGGAGAGGGAGCCTCAGGGCTCACAGAGCATTGGACAAGGCTGGGCTGCCAGGCTGGCAGAGGATGCTGCTGGGAAGCAGCAGGGTCTGTGCCCAAGTGACAGGCTAGGTTAGGGTATTAATCCCACACACTGGCGCAGTGATGACAGACAATGTGAACATAGCCATAAGTTGCACCTCTGTTTAAAGGGCTCGGCAACAAAAAACTGATTTAGCTTACATATAAAGTCTGTAACTCAAAACTTATCTGAATAGGATGATGAGGTCAGCACTTTCAGGTATGAAAATTTTCTTCTTTCTACCAGCCTAGCCTATTACGCCTTTTATCTTCACTTCCTTATCTATGCACTCATTACCTCTTTTCCACTTTCATTTTTAGGACTCAAATAAGATCCAGGTTACATATTTCTGTTTAAGATGCTAACTCATGGAGGTTCATGCATGATGAATGTTAGTTTTTCCACATATGTAGTGCATTTAATCTCACCTTTTCAAGCTGTCATCAGTCTGAAATTTACAATAATAGACACTGAATAACCAGCAAAAAAAAACCTGTCTACATAAAATTTCCAAAAGAGTACACTTCCTAGCAAGTCTACATGTATGACTACTTTACTTAAGGACAGGGAAAGGAGAAGAGAGGAGAGAAAAGAGGAGGAGAGGGGAAGGGAGAGTTCATTTTCCAAATGCAAGATTAAAATAGTGACACAAAAGTCCAAAATACCAGTCTGATTTTTTGTCATTAGGGCATGCACCGGAACTTCTAGGGCATGAGTTCTCTGATTTAGACATCTACTTTAGGAGTGTGCTCTGAATAAACCTACTTCTCCCCAATATCTTTAATAGGAGTTTAGGATTATTAGCTCCATACAGCAAAATGAGTATCCATATGATGGGCAGGGACACTGAACCATTTTTCACAAGCATTTTTGGTGTTAGATAAAAAGTAAGTTTCGCCTAGGTTTTGGCCCACTCACTGTCTAACTTGAGACAAATTGTTTCTGTGTCAGTTCTCCTGTAACACTTTGCCTTTTAACTGTCTCTCTTAATACTCACGAGAGAAACAGACATGTACCTGGTTATCACGAAAGCATTTACCTGGTTATCACGAACCTGCTCAGAAAAACAGGAACCAGTTTATCATTGTAATCATCTGCATATATCTTCAAAGTTTTATTCAATCTGTGAGTAAAATAAAATGTTTTTTTTTTTCTCTACGCCTAAGAAAGTCAAGCTGGGCTTTGCACTTGTTGAGCACTGGGGTCTGCACAAAATATCTGCCAAACAATTGTCCCTTGAGGGCAGTAGTGCAGCCCCAGTGCCTACCTTGTGATGGACATGTCCTCAATAATGAGTTCTGCTAATGGCACTCAGGAGGCACAGAGGCCTCAGCTTTTTCCTATAGCTGTGTCAGTTTTACAAAGTTAAGAGAATTAAACTGGAATTGGAGCACTGCATGAGACAGTTGTTGAAGGTAGATCTGGGTGAATGAACAAGAAACTGCAGCAGCTTCATAATTTCTCCCATTAGGACTGAATTAATTCATTTTCCAATACCTCCATCTCCCTGTCCTTTAAAGAGGGGTAGTACACCTTTCTCTACAGCTGCCAGAAGATTTAGAAACAGGTTTAGCACATGTTTGGGTCACATACACAACATCATCATCATCATTCTTGAGAAGCAGATAGATTATTTCTAGGTGCAGAAATTTTGCTGCCTCAGAGCAGAGATAATGTTAGTGCTGCAGGCAGAGAGGAAGGCACTGCTCTGTGCCTTGGAGAGCTGTCCTGTTGCCCTGAGAGCAGCAGAGACTGCCAGATCTCTGCTTTGGCAAGGGCTCTAGAACAGACCTGGATGATTTGAGGACACTGCAACAGTCATTTGTGAGAGCATCCATATTGTTTCTTTAAAGTTCTTTAAACTATAAAAACAACCCCTGTGTAACATTGACCTAAATGCATGTGAAATGCAGCAGGGTAGGTGAGATGGCTCTTTATATCACTGTTGGCTGCCTTTTGTGTTAGGAAGGCAGATTCCCAGAGTGCAGGTGTCTGCCCCAGCAGGTAGGACTGGGGGCAATGGCACTTTTATGAGGCATTTAAAATCTGCAATTTTTCATTGCCCAAGGGAAATGGCAGATAATATCCACCCCAAACATGCAGCAGGCAGGTTTTCAATAATCACACATATTTCACTTCCCCCCTCTTCTGTTTTAATCTATTCCTAGAGTTTACTTCATATGGTGTTTCATATTTTTGAAATTTCCTTTACAATTCTGTAATCATAGGAATTTACACCATCCTTCTTTCACTTCACACAGCAATAACACCCTTTCTTCTCCACTAAGCCAGGCTGTTCAAGGTTCTGTTTCAAAGCCCAGCAAGGGTTGTTTGTCATGTTGGAACACTACACAAACTTCAGAAATAACTATATGTAGTTGTATTCAGTACTTTCTATACTAAGTAGTACTGAAGAACTAACAGAATTTTAGGTAAAACTGCATTATGGTAGCTATAATGGGATTTAATTTATTTATCTTAGTGGCAAGTAGTACTTTTAAAAAAACCAGTCTTGCATTTACAGTATTAAAATAATCTCATTTTTCTCCTTGACTTAATTTTGTCAAAGTTTATATTCAGTCTGACACAAAAAAATTCTGATGTATATGATTTTAGTCATGTTCACTGTGCAAGACTGCAAATTAGCACATATTTTTCATCTCATAATTTCTAGAAATACGAGTGTACTAATGGAAAATATCAGTATGCTAGAGACTATATTTTGAAATCTAACAGTGAAGTGAGTGAAAAAAAGTAATTTAAAATGTTATTAATTTTCAATACCAGCAGTAAAATCGCAATTGTGATTAGTGACATATATTCAGTTACAGCATTGATGAACTACTTGTTCTACAGAAAACATCATTTGTTGGGAAGTCAATATTACTGAGCAAATTAATTTTGTAGATAAGAAAACCATCTGAAGAATGAAAGAAGTCAAAGATTTATGAACATGTGAAAATATTTTCTTTTAAAAATTCAGGACAACTTTCACAGGAAATAGTTAACGACCTTCATATGATAACAGAATTTCAACAGCAGAATGAAACCAAGTAGAAATTTAAAGGCAAAAATTATTCAAACTTTATTGAGACATAAATGAGGCTGGGGAAGAGAAAGTGGCATCTATTTTGTCCATATCATGTATTTACTTGTAACAGGAAGATTATGACTTTGCTCATGGTTCTGGTTTTTCATATCAGGTCATGTCAGTACTCCAAGACCTCCTTGTTAGGAAATATCATATTTCATTTAATTTTTGCATGTGACTTCTTCATATATATAGTAGCCTATAGTTAGAATTTATGTACATCATTTATCCTGACATCTCACTGCCCTTCAAGGTTACTCCTTGAGGCTGAGCAAAAGAGATTTGCCCAAAGTCATCAGTATGGTTGGGTGATATCAATCTCTACATAATAATAGTTTTATCTAGCTGTAATACCATTGTTTTAATATAATTGCTTCAATGTTGCTTCATATTGCACTATAATAGTTGCTATAGCTCCTGTACTCTGTTGCAATTCATTTTGATTAAAATATTTTTGTATAATCCTTATAAAAATGAATATTTTATAAATTATAAATCTATAAATTAAAAAATACAAATTTATGAATTCCATATCTGATTTGCCATCCTTAATTTTGCAGGACAAATCTGTATACAGGTTCAATCACACATGTACAATACTCTAGACATAAACAATTGATAAATCCATTTGGTTTTGGTTTGTTTGGGTTCTTTTACAAAAGGCCTAATAAATATCCAGATGCCTTGTGCAAGATTTCCTGGAGACCTTACTAACTGTAAGACAGAAAATGGGATAGCAGAAAACATTAATGTTCTTGGCAGGACATATGGGACTGTGTCTCCTGAGCCCTTATCAGCTATGCCCTTGGGCCTCTTGCTGAGCAATACCAGCACTACTCAAACAGATAACATGCAGAAGAGGAGAAATCTTATAGGTGTTTTCAGGGGGAAAAAAAGAAGTCTTTCTGTACTTTCAGTACTCCTGTGGGTGAAACTGGACTAATTGATGGCCAGTTCCTTTCCTTTACACAGGCATCCCTGTCAATAATCCATATGACCAAGACTGACTTAACTCACTGCCTGCAAAAAGACTGTTTTCTGAGACTAAGGACAGCCTGGATCAACGCCCAACAGCTTTGATAAAGTATCATATATACAGAACAAAAACATGACGGGGAAAAACACTCAGAAAACAATCCTGACTGTCATCCAAATTCCAGGCTGTCATCCAAATTCCACAGAGGCTCTAGGGCTAAAGTACCTCAGACCATCTCTGCAGAGTGTCTGTATTGGTCACTCCTGTTCCATTCCCAAAATGATTTAGCAACTCCACTGCTTCAGCTAGTGGTGCCTGAACTGACTGAGAGCTACCAAATGCAATAAAAACAGTAACAGCAGATGCCTCACTTCCCTGTGGGAGTGCAACTTAAGACCACTCACCTACTGCCTCAGCACTAGGGATTTCCATTAAATTAGTGCTTTGTGAGGTGAGCTTGTGATCTGAACCACTGAGGTGCACATATTTACATATTTGTAAGGTCTTTGAATACTCCACATAGCCTTAGTGTCTCCACTAGGTTTCACTCAAAACAACTGTTCTCAGTAGATGAGAAGCCTGTCTCTAGTCTTTGTTTAGAAACAGCAGCAAAGAGATTATAGGACCAAGCTGTTCTTCTAACTGAGGCTGCAACTTTAAGAAGCTTCTCAGCGACAGATGGTAGAGGAATATAGAACCATCACACTCACTATATCCCCAATCTGATCTGAAATTTAAATAACTTGACTCATTAAAGGATAATGCATATGCACTTATACAACATTAAAAAAAAACCCAAAACAACCTAAACCAACAAGCCTGATTTCAATGCTTATGTTAGTCTGTGGTAGATCATTAAAGGGTATCAGCTTTGGCAGATGATAAAATTTCTCAGATAAAAATGACAGCAACAGGAGGTTGTCACAGGCACAAGCAATATCTTCTAAAACACTGAGACTCTATAGCTGCAGCCAGAAATCCTGCCCTGTAAATCATGTAGGAACGATCCAAACGAGAGTTAGTTTAAAAAAAAGCAGGAGTACATACCTGCAAGTTCTGCTTTTGACTCATACATTCAGTTATCTTGGTATCCATGCATTGCAAGGCCTAAATCTGAAACTGTCATTTAAAATCTTCCTAGTGCCACACAATTTAATTCCCACTTTTCTTTCCTCCTCTTCTTCTCCTACACAGCATTAGTAAATTATTTTAATGTAATGAGTGCTCAAGGGTGTTGTTATTTACATACACTTTACTGTACCATGGGAGTCGGTAACATTTGCAATAGGTTGACTCTGGATAGCTGACAAAATCTAGACATTAAAACACCTTTTGAGTCGGTATGCAATAATATAATGCCAAACACCCCGTTAAGAACAGCAATTGCAGTGTAGGGGAGTCATCTCTCAGAACTGCAGCTCCAGGTGCTGATATTATTTTGCTTGTAAGAGCACAGCAAATTCTTTGTGGTAAAACTGACCTGGATGATGCTATCCTCTGCAAGGGAAGGGACCATGTGGAAAGGAAGGAACAGAGTATTGATGTGTTGCAGAAATATGAACTTGCAGGGAGTTAGACAAAGAAAACTGCGGGTTAAGTGGAGGTGGCCAGGACCTTTACAAGGCTAAGGACCTGGAGAGGTGAAAGGAGACGAAAAGCAATTCCATTCTATTGTCATATTTACTGGGATAAATGTATCTGAAGGAGGCAATCAGGGCAGAGACTTTTTCTCAAAGATATAATTTCAAAACTGCTTAGTAAAATTTCAAGCACATAAAAATAATAATAAGTAACAATCAGTAGTTTAGTTTTTAAAAATCACCCTTCTCAACAGAAAAGGGGTAAACAGATACATCAATAACATGAAAAAAAACAGGGGGTATTTTTGAGTCATTTAAAGGTTTTTTTAAATTTTAGGTCAGCTACTTGACTGATTGTGACCCTTTTCCTTGGTTATTATAGCTGATGTTAAATTCCATTTTCTACAGCAGCCTCTAAGTCTCGTTTCCTCCTATAGTAAACACCCTGGTATTTTTCTCTTCCTTCCTTAGACTTTTATTAACTCTGACTCAAGAGTCTAATCCTATTGAGTGTTTAGTTCTTTACCACTTTTAGTCTGATGCATTGTATTTCACGTTGTTGCAGCTTCATAGGAAAGTGGCTATTCCAGAAAAGTCTTTTAGGTATAGGATGGAGGAGCTTGTTTCAACTGTGGAAAGGAACAAAGCAGGAAAGAGCCTGGAAAATATACTAGGAGTTCATTAAAAATACATTGGGAATAAGGGGAGTAGCTACCTATCAGCTGAACCTCCTAAAATAAAGGCCATTTCAATTTTGCCTGGATTCAGAGTCACCTGAAAGTAATAATAAATCACTGCTGATAGAAAACAGAAAATTAAATTTGAGAAAACCATGGAGAAAAAAAAAGCTATTTTACTTCGCATTTTTTGAGCAAAGTTGTTGTACTGCAGAGAGGAGAGGAGTCAGGATAAGCCCTGGTGCGCTGCAGCAGACTGCCAGGACACACTGCACACCATGGGGCTGTCTGCTGGGACCCCCTAAGAAACAACTTCCAAACACAGCAGAAAAGCTCCATTCTGCTTAGATAGTTACTTTTTTTTTTTTTTTCTTGTTAATTAAGAAGTAAGCTTAAGTCCAAGATACATTTTTACATGTTACCAGAGTAATCACTGCTCCTACCCACTTCTGGTAAGCTTACCTTAGAAGAGGTGGTAATGCGGGGCTATGTGGAGTCTAGACACCAACATTCCTTTCTAATCCTTATTTGAATTAGCTACCTGGAAAAGCAAGTTAGGTATTTGATACTGACCGTGGAGAGATAAAGGCACAAGCTGCAAGTGCCAGGTGAGCCAGGGTAGCCTTGGGTTCCCCAGCAACTCCTGCAGGCCAGTGCAGTCTCCTGTACTCACATCACAGGATGGAGAAATCACAGAGGTCTGTGGGTGGATGCACCTGCTCCTCTCAACTACACCAAGCAGGATGAGGCTGCCAATTTGAATTTATAAATCAAACTGTAAGCATTCCCTACATCTAAGTGTAGTGTCAAGCATTTAATCCTGAAATAGGGAGAAAAAAACAAACCACGAGTGCATGAATGCTTTGCTTACTTTGGAAAATATGGTGATACTACTCTTTCACTCTTACACAGACTGTCACAGTAATTGCAAGCACAAAAAATGTATTTCAATTGTTCTTCCAAAATGCATGTGTCCTTTTGAGGTTTGTGGATAGCTTTTTGTTGCTGTTTCCCATCTAAGCCAGCTATGGTAAGGCCTCTGAGCATCTAGCTTTCAGCGGGCTGTGTGCATATGCATGTGAGGAAAAATGAGTCCCCAACTTAAAAGACCTTTGAAGTGATTCATGGCAAACATATGGCTATTTTGCACCCAGACATGCCCATTTTTCTTCTTCCAAGTGTTTAATCAGAGTTATCCTGCTAAGCTTCTAAACAGGGCTGAAAAAAGAAAATATAGCTTTTCTTATTCTTGCTTGGAATTTCCCTTCCCTCTGTAGTATCTAAATTCCGGAACTGGCAGGAATGTCATTACGTAAAATGATCAGTACACTTGCTCCAAGTTTTAGAAGGCTATTTTTTTAACAGCAGTATGTACAAATTGACTTTTAGCTTTATTAATAGTCTACATAAAGGAAAGGAGACATCTTTCAAACACATTTTTCCAGGAAAATGATGAATAGTACTGTATTTCATAATATAAAATTCTTCCTCTCTTTCACAAAGTTTGTCAGGAGGAAGAACCATCACCAATAGTAATATTATTAATCTTTATGATTGCCACAAGTCCTGATTTTGTTTATACTTCTGAATTACAGATATTCAGGGGGGGCAACCAAGATAAATATCTTGAAAACTACTAAGTGGCATGTAGATGGGCAACTATGACAAATGCTAAGACAGAAAAAGGGGTGACTTCTTTTAATTTCTTTCAGTTGGAGGCTGGATGTTCTTTTGTTTTCTAAATTACCTTTTGCTGGCTAAGGCCATGTTTTTTTCATGCAGATTAAGCTATTTGAAAGTGCAAGGTAGTGCAAGCAGTAGACAATTAGTCCAGCCAAGAGGCAAGATGTACGACAGCTTATTTGCTTTAAATTAATCTGTGCCAAGCAAAGTTTAAGAAAATAGCTTCAGTTATTTTCAGTCACATGGCTCCAGACTAATTCTTCAGCAGAGAAACAGACATGTACCCCTTCTCTAGATCTAAAATACAATGAAATTTTAAGTATGCCTTATTGTTTTATTCATAAATTTTAGGCTTGAATGCTCTTAGGTAAGCATACTACTGAATTGAAAGCCATTTAACTTTGTCTCTGTCTAGACAGACATTAAACAGTGGAAGTAGAACACAGCCAGATAACAAAAAAAAAACAAACCCAAAGCCTAAAACCTGTGAACAACAAAACCTTCCTATTGTTTTCTCTGTTTTCACACAGACTTTCAGAACCCAAGTTCATCACAAGGTTTTTGAAGTGAACCAATGCAAGGATATCAAGAAACTAGAAGTCACCTTTAATTTCTGAATGTATATTAAAGAATTAATAAAAACCTTCTGTATACAAGTGCAGACATCATGTTTTTACTTGGTTGAATGTTTACATTCAGCAGCAAGACTTTTCAGTTTGAATACATAGGTGCCAGTAGCTCTGTAAGAGCGTTCAACTGAAAAGACTTTGGATTCACTCAGATCTTCTGTTTTCAGGCAACTGCTGAACATCCTTCCATGCACAAAGAGTTCGAATTCAGCCTGACAATTCATTAGAAGAAATTCCAGACTCTAGCAAATAGAAAACCTTTGGATTTCCAAGTTTATTCCTGACAAATTAATGTCTATTTGTTCTTTAAATGAGAAATAATTTTCATTAAAAGCCCACTCCTTTCCTATTTTTCAATGACTTTTTTTTAAAATTTTGCCAAACTGTTAGACTTCAAGCTCTCAAAGGCTTTATTCTGTATAGCTGTAATAAGGGCAAAGTTCAAAAATAGTTATAAAGACAGGATGTTGAGATGAGGATTTTACGGAAGTCATCAAACAGTGGGCAAAAAGTATTAGATACAGTAAACCAAAAATCACTAAAATTATTTTCAGATGACAATACTGTCAGTGTATTAAGAATGCAATGATTTATGGCTTTAGACATGTAACTATTAGAATAGATAGAGTGATGAAAATTAAGCAATTTTTGACATGCAAACAACTGAAGACATGACTTACAAATGTAACCAGCTGAATGCAAGTGAAGTGTTTTTATGATATTCTAGGTATAGGCACGCTAGAAGACTCTTTATGTCTGCTGGATTTGCTGGTGTTTCATGATCCCAGAGAATCTCTAAATAGATTTTCTTTAATGCAATCTTCCTTTTAATTTCCATAACTTAAAAGAATAGTGAATTTATTTCAAGAAAAAATTCTTCTTCTCCTACATCAGCAACTCCTCTGAACCCACACATTTTATAGAAACAACATCCCTTTTTAAAAGCAAATTATATGAACAACCACCAAGGCCTGTCTTTAAGTTAAACATACATGTCTAGCTTTTTCACAATGCATTTATAGAGGGAGTTGGATTTCATGGCTGGACTATTAAATGAATAAGAAAATGGTTGAATGGTTACATCCAGAGGGTAGTGTTAATCAGACCAATCAGACTCCTGATGGACATCAGTGATAAGTGGTGTCCCTCCAGGGTCACTACTGGGACCAGAGCTGTTTAATAATTTCATTGATGGCATAGAGATCGAGAGCACTCTCAGTAAATTTGAAGATGACACCAAGCTGAGTGGCACAGCTGACACACCTGAGGGATGGGATGCCATCCAGAGGGACCTGAACAAGCTGGAGAAGTGTGTCCATGGGAATCTCAAGAGGTTCAACAGAGCCAGATGTAAAGTGCTGCACTCAGGTCACAATAATGGGCCTGGTACCAGCACAGACTGGGCATGGACAGCCCCAGAGCAGCCCTGCCCAGAAGGGCTTGGGGGTGCTGTGGGTGAGAGGCTGGACATGGCCCAGCCATGGCACTCACAGCCCAGAGAGCCAAACGTGTCCTGGGCTGCATCCAGAGCCTGTGGGCAGCAGGGCAGGGAGGGGATTCTGCCCCTCTGCTCTGCTCTGCTGAGACCCACCTGGAGCACTGCAGCCAGCCCTGGGCTCCCAGCACAGGGAGGTCAGGGACCTGCTGGAGCCAGTTCAGTGGCTACCAAGATGATCAGAGGGATGGAGCACCTCTCCTACTAGGAAAGATTTAGAGAACTGAGTTTGCTCAGTCATGAGAAGGCTCCAGGCTGCCCTGATTTTGTCCTCCCAGTACCTGAAGGGAGGCTTTAAGGAGGATGAAGGGAAACCGCTTCCAAGGGCCTGTAGTGACAAGACAAGGGGAAATGGTTTAAAACTGAAAGAGAGGAGGTGATATTAAGTAGAAATCCTTTACTGTGAGAGTGGTCAGGCACTGGAACTGGTTGCCCAGAGCCATTGTGGATGCTGCATCTCTGGAAGTGTTCCAGGTCAATTTGGATGGAGGTCTCAGCATCCTGGTCTAGTAAAAGGTATCCCTGCTCATGGCAGGTGGGTTGGTGATTTTAAGGTTCCTTCAAACCCAAACCATTCTATAATTCCTTCTATATATAAAGGGAGTAAGTGAATACGCTCAATATGCTAACTAACCAGCACTTGTCAAAAACCACAGAACAAAGGCTGTTACTGTAAAATTCTTTGTTCATATGCAGGAAACTAATTGGGGAATGTATATCATATTCCATAAAGAAAGTAGAACATCTGTTATTGTAAATCTGATGTAAAATACAATTTTTTCCCCTAAAAGTTATTTTTAATTTAATAAAACAATGGAAATATGAAGAACATTGTTCAGAGAGAGAAACCAAGGGATGAACTTGTGTTCTGGCTCTTCTGGTTCATCTTATCTTCTCCAAATTTTTCACTAAACATTCATTAAGCCTAAGGTATTGAAGAAGGAATGACATGAAGCTGTGTCAGGGAAGTTTAGGTTGGGTATCAGAAAAAGATTTTTCACCCAGAGGGTGGTTGGGCACTGCAATAGACTCCCCAAGGAAGTGGTCACAGCATCATGCCTGACAGAGTGCAGTGTGTGGACAATGATCTCAGGAACACAAGTGGTGGAGTTCTTGCCTCTGTCCTGTGCAGGGCCAGGTGCTGGACTCAATGATCCTTGTGGCTCCCTTCCAACTCAGCATATTCTGTGATTCTATTAATTTTGTCAGTTCCAATGTGCAGTAGAAAGAGTCTAGGTTTTCAACAAAAATTTATGTTTTAAAATAACCAATAAACAAACTCTGCAGAGGGAAAATCCACCAGTTGCCTCCTCAAATGTCTCTGCTACCACTAACACCCTTCCTGCATCTCCCACTGAGGAGCTCCCTGGCACAGGAGGGATTTGCTGGTGTCACTGAGGACACGCTGCAGAGGTAACAGGATTGCAGGAGTGCAACTGAGGACAGATTTTGGCTCACAGAATCTTTCTTACTGGTCATGTAATGTGTGATGGAAAGATCCCAGTCTGACTCTGACAGACTGCATCGGCTTGTCAAAGCTGGCAGCTAAGGAAATAAAAACCTTGTTTATTGTAACCTGGGAGCATTTGATAAGGATTGATTGAGACACAATACACACAGACTCCCAGAGTATAATACTTAGAATCTCTCTCTGTTCAAATAGAACCATGTTTCAAAGAAGCATTTGGGGTTTATAACCTCCCCTATCTCCCATTCATCCAGAATAAACATTTTAATTTGCATGCCAAAATTTTAATTGGTACAGCATGTGGAATTAATAGAAACCATTATCAGCTAAATCAGCATGACCCTTCTGTGAATTAAAATATGTCGCATATTTAGAGCCCTAAATGAGAGAATGGAGCCTCTAACAGCTAAAGCCAACAATTTTCTGTAAACTAGGAGCACACTCAGTACACTGCCACACAGTTTCTGTCTTTGAAGTACGTTCAAAAAATTAAGGAAGGAACAAAGGTGCTGGTGGGTGTATTCCTAATACTTTCTCAGCCCTTTGCACTCAAAACAGTGTTCAGGAGAAAAGAAAAACTAACTCTTAAGGTCTCAGTGTTGAATAGAATTATTAAAGAGTGGTTGAAGATAGAATTGGCAGGAAATAGAAAATATATATCATCAACTGAAAAATCAGAGGGAACAGAAAGGATGAGATTATTTCTGAGTAATAAAATATGCCAAAAATTACAATGATTCCTTTCCACCCAAAGGTACATTTGAAACGGCATTACTGAGAATCTAGGATGGTTTGAAATGACTGGAAAACAACACAGTTTAAGACCTCATTTGGGAAATTTCCTGCTAGCCTGTCTTATATAACTAATAAGAGGATTATATACTTCAAAGCTGGGTTTTATCATCCTATTGTGCTGACCAGGGCCATCAGTTCACTGGTTTGACTGATAAACTGGAATTAGATGTCAGAAATGGACCTTTTCATAATAGTAAGTAGTTATATATCCTGAGAAATTTGTAATTTAAATAACCAACAGCAGCAATTTGCAAAATATGGTAGTGAAATTCAATAGCTAACTGAACTTTAGACTCCATTAAAAGTGGAAGCAGTTTTGACTAAAATTAGAACAATGCTAAGATGATAGAAAAAAAATGATGCTATTACCTATCACCAGAAGAAAGCCAATATAATAACGTGCAGTTTCCAGCAGCTGAGTTCCAGATGTAAATGTTACATTAAGTTCTTGTCTGAAGAGTGTCCTATCCCTTAGAAAGTCCTCTTTCCCACTACATGAAAGATGCATCAATCTCCTCTACCCTTCCAGCTATACTTGCATGAGCATGAGCACAATTATAAAAGACTTTACAGATATGTGAGGATATGATGTTTATCTAGGAGTTAAAAAATCTATTCTCTAAGAACAAACCTGACATGTGACAAATTACTTATTATTCTTCTGTTAGCTGGGGCCTCACATAGGGAGAGATGACCACATACATATCTGCCATTTTAAAAATAAGTTTTTCCAAATCGTGGGTTTGACCACTGGCAATGAACCTACTCTGCACTAGTGCCCTGACCACTGTATTGCTCCATAAAGGCTACTCAGATTATTCTGTTTGCAGTTCAGTTTCATGTTTGTGATGTAGGTGCACTCAGCTGGCTCCCTGAGCTTATCTACGAGCAGGTAGATACAGATCCAGCCAACCTGTGTCGCTTGGGCCAAGCATCCCAGTGAAATTGTAGCCAAGAAGGACCAGTCAGGTAGCCCAAATCTCAGCTGCAGCATAAAGCGAAGTAGCAAAACTGCTCAGACTGATACTGTTACGTGACTCACTTCCATGCAACGCAGTGATAGAGCCGTTATCGTGTCCTGCTATTCCGGGAGCTCTCCATCTCCTTGGCGCTCTTCCTCCATGGAGAAGGTGATGAGGCTCCCAGCCAGACAAATACTCTGGTCATGGCTCTAAAGGTCAGTTGGGAAATATGACCATCACCTCCTTTAAAAAAACAAGTAATTGCAACTCAATGGAAAGTTAGGTCATTATCTCCTATGTAATAATGCTTCTAATTGTTGTTTTTAAAAAGTAGTACACACTCACTCTTTGGAATTTGCTAAAGCTAATGATTCTAAGAAACTAGTTAGAATCAGGAGATTTCAGACTCACCAGCATGACAGAAGCAGGTTGTCTGCTTCCTTCCTACCCTCACTGTTCCTTATTGCCCTTGGTCAGTCAGATTTGCATGGTGAGTGGGCAAATGTTATCTCATTACTTGACTTAAGGACCACTCACCTGCAAGGAAACGAAATCTTCAAAACTCAGATCTAGGTTAAGCTTATGTCTGGATAAGGATTCTGATGCTGGCTGATGAGAGTGCATGTATTTCCTCCTTTGCCATTAAACAACACACTTATTCATTGTTTTTACCATGGAACAGGTACCCCAAGAGCAGACAAAAAGCCTAGTGGGCTTTCAACCCAGTGAGCTTCTTAAAATGGCAATTTCCAAGTTTCATGAGGTTTTATTTCTAGTTAGATCATATTCATGACTTTCCCTGAGGCAAAAACTGATTTTTTTAAGAGGAAACCAAGGTTTTGAGTGGGGAGTGAGTGATGTGTACAGGACAACTTATGAGTAACTTCTCTGTGAGGTAAGTAGGCAGAAGCTCTTCACAGGAAAAGAGATGACTGAGTAGTTATGGTCTAGCTGTCAAACTGCAAATGTCACTGCAAATTAACTGTGAAAAGCAGCTTTCTGCTATGAGATTTTGGGGTTGTGGGTTTTAAACAAAAGGAGATTTTAGAATAATTTTCAAGAGGAATATATTATTATTATTATTATTATTATTACTATTACTACTCACTACTACTAACTACTACTACTATTATACTCATTGCCATGAGATGTCACTTATCATAACAGTGCAAAAAAATTCTAGATTTAAAAAGCATGTTAATTGACTTCAGGAGTTAATGAGTACATAAATATAACACAGCCGACACAACCTTCAAGACTTTTCTTAAAATACTGGGCAAATCATGAGAGGAAGACTAATCTACAACTTGTAAAATTTCTCACGGTTTTCCCAAACCATCTGCTACTGACCAGTCCAACAGCAAGGCTACTAAGCTGAGTAGACTACCAGTCTGTTCTGCTGTTGCATTCTCAGTTAAAAAAAATATTTAAATTATCTATTACCTATACTTCACATATGCATAGTAATAACAACCAGTCATAGAAGGAAAAGATACTTATTAACAAAATCGTGGTATTCCAATAGTCAGGGAAATTATAGTTATCAGGAATATGTGACTACTTGTGCGTCACCTGAACCAACAACTTCATATTGAGTACCTGTACTAAATTTTAAAAGAGCTCTGCCAATTATCTCTGGGGGCAAAAAGCAGGGATTTTTCTGAGCACAAAGAGCAGACAAAGAGCAAAGAGCAGAATTTTTGAAGGAGGATTCTCAAAATTCCATGCTCAAAACATTATAAAAGTCTGATACTGGAACAGACTCCCCAAGGAAGTGGTCACAGCATCAAAACATTATAAAAATCTGATACTGATCCCAGCTGTATTTCAGATTTCAGTCATCAGAGTTTTGCAGAGCCAAAACAAATCTGGTCACAAGGTGCAAAGACCAAAGCCTCTCACTTGCACCAGTGGAAGTAGTGGCGGCCACACCAGAGAAAGGCCACAATGCTAGCTTTGTACAACAGAGAAGGAAGAGAAGTGACTACAGCCTCTCATGCTCACAGGTCCTTGCTAAGCAGGGACACTGACAGCAGACCTTCTTCAGCATGACCAGGTTGCCTCTGCTACAGATTTCCACTTCCTGTACAACCTTTCTATAAACAAACTTATTTGTAGCTTCAATTTTCTGGAGCCCTCTTGTTAAAACGTGGGCAGGATGGGTACCCAGGCTGTAGCACCATGATCTCCCCCACTCCCTTGCTACAAACTCCCAACATATCTGTGAAACAGGGTGCTCCAGGATAGCATTTTTCTTACCTTACACTGGTGCTTAGTGAGGCCCAGGTGTTAAAGGCACTAAATTTCCCCTACAAACCTGCGTCTCTCATTTATTATTTACTAGTGCTGCTGAAGATAGAAATTAAATTCTCCTGCTTGGGGGACCTTACACTTCACATCCAACATAGCTGGCCAGGCCTGCTGAGGATATTGTCTGAACTCCAGCATAGCCCCTGTGTCAGTGCACTG
This sequence comes from Camarhynchus parvulus, assembly GCF_901933205.1. NCBI lineage: Eukaryota > Metazoa > Chordata > Aves > Passeriformes > Thraupidae > Camarhynchus > Camarhynchus parvulus. Next base: position 55,594,546 of record NC_044601.1, read on the forward strand.
AATCAGACACAGTCCTGCGTTTGGCAGCTTATGTGCCAGACACCGTATCAGGGATTACCAAATCACTTGTCTTCACATAAAGAATGAGAAAGAGGAAAGAATCAAAAACTTCAATTTAGGAGACTTCCAACTGTTAATTTAACATTTACACAGAAATTTACCTTTTTTTTAGCTGTAGATAGAGTCCTATGAATTATACTTCTAAATCATGGGACACACCAGGATGGATAGGTTTGGAGCATCACACTTGGATATCCAAGTTTTGGCATAAGGCTCATGGGGAAGCACTGAGCAGAATTCCCATAACTTCATTTGAAGAGGGGATAGCTTTAGGTATGGCAAAGCAGGCAACAGTCTGTCTATAAAAGCACACTAATGTTGGCTGTAGGAAGATCCTTGAAATGAGCAGCTAACCTCTCCTGCCTGAGCAGCCAACACTGCTTTGTGCTTGCCTCCACCTTATGCACTCCTGGTTCTTAATCAACTTTGGGAATCTTCACTGTAAAAATGCGCTGAGACTTGTTGTAAGGGGAGGAGTGGCTTGTAATCCAGACTGCAAACTGGAGAGCACTAGTGCTTTATTCTACTAGGGAAATTAAGGCCTGCCTGTATTGTTGGGGAAGTCAAATTGCCACAGAGGGAATTTTCCTTCATGTTAGGTGCAGCAAATTAAATTAAAAAAAAAAAAGCCATGAGCTTGCTGGCCATTTTGTGAGTATATCGAGGAAAAAAAATTTTGATTTAATCAAGTTGTCTTTGCAGAGCTTACAATTAGGGGGTTTGGTTTCATTATTACTATGCTTTTTATTTTCTCATTCTTTCAAACCAGCTATATTTGACTAAGAGTTTTTGCCTTCCTTGAAGTCTCACACTGTTTTCATGGAATTACACTTTGTCAGTGAAGAGAACTTCTAACAAATTAATAAAACAGGGCTAAGAAAGCATCTTGTAATGCATTTTTAAAGCATATGCAAGTATACAGTCTGGTTGCAAAGAACTACCAATCTACAAAGCAAGAAAAAGAGTATGGTGCACAGTATTGATTTGTTTTTCCTTTTGTACCACTTACAAAAAATGGATTATTTCAGCTGAAGTGCTCCATCCAGTTTTAGTCACCATCTATTAGACAAGCTAAAGAGAACACAAGAAAGACCAGCAACAATAAGAGGCTTGATTTAGAGAACACAAAAAGGAGGATTCAGGTTTCCATAGTTTAGGCAAGACTAGGGAGAGCATAACAATAAAGTTCAAACATGCAGAAAAGTGAAAAAAAAAATTCAATTGTCACCCATGTCAACCAAAGGCCAGGCAGGGAGCAAATCCTTTATTTTATAAAACAGAAGTCTCCACAGGACATCAGGAAAAATTTCCATCCAGAATTATATTTAAGGACTGGTCAACTAGGAAAATAGTAGGAACTTCGGTGACTGCTTTCAAAAGATTATAGGATGAGCAACAACTGGAGACAGTCTAGGTGTATTTAATCTTGTCTGGAGCCAAAACAAATTTCAGTCTGGAGTGAACAGGGAGAGCATCAACAATGTAGATCCCTGTATTCCAAGGCCAGGCAGAACCATTTCAGTTATCTCTTCTGAATTTCTGCATAAGGGAGGCTGGGAAATTCCAGAAAATTAAGATTTCATTAAACAATGGAATCTAGATGAACCAGGAGACCAAAAAAAAAATATTATTACTACAGTTTAGCAAGACATTAGGAATTTTAGACTCAGTGATCTGTAACTGAGTTACCAGGAAAAAAATACAGGAAAATATCATCCAACAAAGTATTTATTTCTATTATTTCTAGGTACTTATGAAACAAACAGATAAGCAACTTATGCCCAGCCACTCAGTGGGAAAATAGAGCTTGTGAATTTAATTAGGAGTCTGACACTGATTGACCCAATATTTTTATAAGTAAACCAAAAAATGTCCTCAATAGCTACAAATAATTTGTTGTGAAAGTTTGTGTTCTGTTGTGGGCTTGAAGCTTGATAAATATTTTCATCAAAGACAGAGATGATGAACCATGGAATATCTTTAGATGTTAACCATTGCAACAGGCTGCCCAGTGACATAGTAGAGTCAGCATGCCTGGAAGAGTTAAAAAATAAAAGTAAGTGTGGCACATAGGGACAGCTAAGTACAAACAGGACAGAGCTAGGTCAATGGATGGACTCAATGAAGTTTTTCCCAAGTTTAAAAATTCTGTGATTCTATAAAAGACTGAAAATGTTTTGGAGAATACAATTTTAAAAATTGTGAAATACCCAGACAAACTGCAGAAATAGCTAGGAAAAGGTTACAGTTTAGTTTAGGACAAATAGCATATATAACATTTCAGCAGAAACTGCCATGGCAAATAGAAGATTGAAAGTAAATGAAGAGACAGCAGTCGAAAAAAGAGAAAAGAAAACAGAAAAAAGAAAAAAGAAAAAAAGAAAAAAAAAAAAAAAAGGAAAAAGAAAAAAACCCCACCAATATCTGAATAAATCAAGGCTTAACAAAAATCAGTGCTGCTTTTTTGGGGTAAAAAATAAAAAAGCAAACAAGTGTATACATAGGAGTGTTATATGCAGGATTAATAAAGTAATCCTTCCAAGGGGGATAAGCTATGATTTCAGGGTCCAGACATAGGCCACATATTAAAAAAAGATATTGAGAAAATTCTGATGGAGTCAAGAAAACAAGACATATAGAAAAAATAGTCGGAAAAAAAAAGGTTTTCAGGTATAAGTGATAAGTGATGTTTTAAAGAACATATCAGAAAAGTGCAGATGTATTAGTCTCCAAGTTTGCTGAGGACAAGATTCAAAAAATAAAAAGTGAACTAGTACACAAACTGTCTAATATAAATAGGGAATATCATTCTAAGGAAAGGTCTGGAATTTTTGCCAGTGGAAGGCTTTGGAAACTTTTTCCAAAACGCTCAATGAACTGGGATAGGAATGCTTAAGAACATCAGAGCATTTTGGGCATTTACAAATCTATCCATATATTTCTGAATGTAAGCTGGTTTTCAGGAGATTTTACATTTTATTTGTATATATTTGCCTGCATTTCTTGCCTACCAATCTTTTGATAAATAGAGATCTCAATTTCAATTTAGTTGTGGGTGGAGTGATCCTAAAATCTAAATGAAGTGAGTGGGTACCTTTAGGAAATCATTCTTCACCAGATGGACTGAAAAATTGTTGAGAAACCATTTCCTTAAAAGAAGACAATAAAGGAGGATATTAAGTCATCTACAAGACAAAGAGGGCATTTTATTTTAGTTTCAGAGTTTAACTGAAAATGCAATCATAGATTGAGCACTGCGTAATGTAATTACTCTCAAGGACATAAGGAATAAGCCTATATAGAGTTTGCATTAGTCAAGACAAATCACCAATATTTTAATTTAGATTAAAACTTTTTTCAGAAACACCCTCTCTGGAGAAGTGTTTGGTGTTAAACCATGGCTCTCCTGAGCTGCAGCTGATTGTACTGACTCTCAAGAAGCCAGCAGCAGCTACTGTGATTTCCTGAATATGTAGTTTCTGAAAACTTCCCTTTGCTACCACTATTCCATTCTTTATTTGGATACAAGGACCACAGGTAGGAAGCTGGTTAAAATGGTTTTCCATCTGTAGCAGACCCATAAAGAGCCTCAGAACAGAGTTCATATGTATATATATATGCATGCATGTATCTAAATTTGGAAGTAACTAATTCAATATGAAATGCTAAAAAGATCATCCTTTTGCAAAAATTGGAACTTATTCTTGCCTTAGGCTTATAGCAAAGTTGAGGCTTTGAGAAAAATCCAAACTTCCCAAAACCTACCAGCATGTCCAAATCTAGCTAGCATTCATAATACCAGCATGTGTGTTTAACTCCTTCTACTTCTTGCACAGGGTTTTCTATTCCATGGATTTCATCGTTTTTAACTAACAGGAATTAACAGTCAGCTTTCAAGCTCATGAATGGAATCCCAATGACTACCTTCTCACATATGAAGAAATATACATTATGGAAGATAGCAGCCTTATCACCTCAAAAAATCATAAGAAATGGAAGATTATCCTACCACAGAAGAAATATCATTCCAGTTAAAAAGACTAGGTAGAGATACCTATATGCTGATCACCTAACATGGTAATTCCTTGCTTCTTGTTGGAAGGTTAAGATCCACCTACAATGTATTTGTCCATCTGAAGGATGTTGTGCAACAAGAATAACAGAACAACCACCTTTGCATTTTACATATGAAAGTCTTGCTAATGCAGCCCTCTGGACAAAAAACAAAACAAAATATCCAACACTTTTTTCCCCCGTTTTTCTTCATTCTTCTTTGGCAGAGAATGTGTGTATTTACCTTTCCCTTCATAACATCATTGCAATGCAGAATAAATGGAGTAGAGGAAAGCACCTGGATATGACATCATCATTTTTCTTGTTTCTTGGCAGCAAAGGGAATTTTCTTACTATTCCATCTGTCTGGAGAAGAAAAAATAAAACCACCATAATAAATTAACAGTCAGATGAAGTTTATAGTGCTGACTTTTTTAAAGTCACATAAGGATGGCCAGATGGAGTCTGCAGGAGTTACTTTAAGGACAACTGACCGGAACAGAAAAGACAAGTATTAACATTCTTTGTCAAGTATTTTATGTAATGCCCCAGGCCTTAAGTCTCCCAGCATTGCAACTTATTCTTTCAGAAGAACATGAAAAGATAAAGCTGTACACTATCCAGACTCAATGTATCCTTTGTAAACTGAACAAATTCTGCAACATTTCCTATAGCTGCTGCCCTCTCAAGCAAGGTAGAGCACACTGATATAACATTCCTGGAATTTCAGATGTGTATGGGAACAGATGAGCTCTCAGCTTCTCATCAGTTCACCTTATCTGGGGCCACCTTCAACAGGCTCTGTGCTATGCCCAGACAAAGTGCCAGTGACTTTTGCCTCCATAAACACTGTGATAATGCCAAGCCCTTTCACTTCTTCATGGTGCAAATGGTTCTGCTGCCTGGAAGAGAGTGTGCCAAAAACCCAGGGAAAACAATCAGAGACAGTGTGGAAGGTCTGGGAGGAGATGTGTCCCTGCCTCAACTGAAAAAACATCCACATCCCTCTCAAGTCGTCTCATCCTTCATCGATCACACACCACCCTCTGTACCCACAGCTTAAGAAATATCTGTATTGTAATAGATAATGCTGACAGCACCTAGTTCTGCCATCATAATGTTGTTAGTAACTGTATACACCGTTAGCCACAGTTCCTGTTACTCAGATTAAAAAAAAATCCTGACAAGGCTAATGACTGCAAGTGTCTCTGGATAAAAATCCCACCAGGCATTATCATCCATCTTCACTCTGAAAGAAATGCAAACCTTCCTCTTGCTCTGTCCCACAAACTTCCTGACAAATTTCAAGTACAAAAGTATCCTTAAGTTATTTTATTTGAATTTCATCACATAGAAGATATACTGAGTCCTGTGTACCACATCTGTAATTTTTCATTGTGACAATTTTTAATGTCAAACTCTAAATAAATTTCTGACATCTGATTTCCAAATATGTATGCATTTTTTAACTTTAACATTCCCATTTCATTATTTAGATGGTTTCAAGTTTTTATATTATTTCCTCAATTTCATACTAAGATCAAAACATTACTCTCCACTACAAATTGACAAATACCCTTTAACTAAATAAACAGCAGTCCAACTACAAAATGTAAAGAAAAGTTACACATGGACTGGCAAGGCAGAAGGCTAAACAGTTAATTTGCAGCACTTCTACCTTATCTGCTGACTTAACATTTTATTACAAGAAGAAAAATGTAATCTTTTACAATAAAAGCATTATGCACGCTGCATAACTTACAGAGGAGCAGACAAGTGTTCCCGTTGTACTTTTATACTCATAAAAGCACCACATTGTCAGAACACAAACTTCCTAGCATATGAACTTTTTTGAGTAGGACTATTTCCCACATTAGAACCCTAAACAGATATATTTATGACACTACAACCACTCTTTGCAGTTAACACTTTGTTATGAAGACTTATTTCAAGTCAACTATCAAAATGAAGAGACAGCACTCAGATGAAATTCTCTGCAGATAATTTGATCCAGGAGCATTTAACTTGTCTCTCCCTCCGAGACAGATGACAATGCATTTAGGTAGTTAAACACAGTCCTTAGGACTGACTCCATAGTTCAGAAAATGGCTTTAGCAATTCACCAATATATCTAAATCTGAAAGAAAATTTTCTAGCAGTTACATTTGTGCTGAGAATAGCCCGTACCATGGCACCCAGACTCAGGGCTGAGCTAAGGATCATTGTCTGAAGGGAACTGGAATTAAATCCTCACAGATCTTTTTCTCTAGGTCTAATATAGGTCTCTATTTTCTACTTCACTGCATATAATCTTGCATTGACACAACTCACATAGAGCCAGTCGCTTGAAGTGATAGAGTTCCACCCAGACTTGTAAACAACAAACGCCGGAGGAGGGGCATGGACCTCTTGTCAGCCTTCACCAGCAAAGCACTGGTGTTTCCTGGACTGCCACTTCACTACTCGACTGTATCTAGTTCCTGACATCCTTTCCCAAGCAAGCAAAGAAAAAACCCAAAGGGCAATGCACTCTGCATCTTCTGCCCCAGCTGTACAAGAGTCTGCACTCCCCTGCAGCAAGGGGACCTCCACTTGTGGACTGCAGGATTTCTTTTTCTTTTTCTTTTTTTTTTTTCCCACAAGCTTGAGCTGAATGTTACTCATGAGCAGAAAAGCACATAAAGCTACTGAGCCTAAGGCTGCAGTGCATCTGTCAGAGCAGAGCTAAAATAAGGTTCAATATTTTGGCTTTCCTGTACTGTACAAGATTATTTGGCACTGTGCTTTCTGAGTTTGTGAGGTCAGGTCTTCAATGTTGCTTTGTTATTATGTGGACTTAAGAGGTCAGCTTAAGGTCTTCTGAGCTTTTAATTTTGGAACACTGTTTTGCTATCCATCCACACCCTTCCAAACAAAATGGAAGCAGTGCAACAAATATTCAGTGAGAATCACAGCTCTATCTGTGCGTGCCACAGGGAGACAAAAATCTCCTTTCAGCTTGAGTACTCATCATGGAGATGCCTGTAAGCTCCAGATACATTTTCCAGGCATTTAAGACTTGCAAATTATAAAACTTTTCTCTGAATCTTTCATACAACTATGACTCTATTAAAACTCCTTCAAAAGCTCCTTTTTTAAACTAAAGATTCAGGAAGTTGCACATAGCATCTTTAGTTGAAACATCTGAGTTGCTGAAGTGCTCTCTTCTTGGACAGACTGTCTAATGAGTTTTTAACACATATATAATAAATTAATAATTTAATTTGCTGTTTTAAAACTAGCAGTGTTGGGGTTGTAATGCAGATCATAATCACCTCCAGAGAGAAAATAAATGCCTATGACAGTTAGATATTGACTTTAAGGATAGCAGAACATGACCTCACACCTCATTCATATGTTATCAAGCTGCAGGGTGAGTCACTAAGCAATTTACTTCTTTGTTTGCCAGGACAAAAGCACTAATGAAAAAAATATCCCACTGAAATTCTTCTCTGTTAAGAATATGCAAGCTGCTGGAAGTGGGGTTGTCCCTGAGCCTACTGAGTTACTCACTTTATTTAAACTTTTGGCTTTGTATTGCGCAACAGTTTCTACCATTTTAGGAAGACTGCATGGCAAAAGTTAAAATTTCTTGCTCACCACAAGAGAAAACTTACACTTTTATATCAGGGACATTTGGGATAGATCTGTATGCTGTTTTCAAGGAAAAATCTTGAGTATATCATATTAAGTAAATAGAACACCTACAGAATCAATAGAATATGTTACTTATTAAATTTTCTGAATATTTTCTTATTCCTTGTTAGACTGGTTTGCACAGAATTACATCTTTTAACTATCTTCGTGCATGTCAAAATATAAAAGAGTGCATAATTTCTATTATGCAGTCACTGAGTTCTACAGTATTTTGGTTAACTCTACAAGACTTTTTAACATAAAACATAATAAAGACACATGAATCTGTTACTGTATGAGATTCAAAGCCAGATTTCTGAGGCTTTTGTCTTTTGTGCTGTGTTGGCACAAACCTAGGCATTACTGCAACTACAATCCTATTGCAAAACACTTCCAGAGGCAACATCAGTAATATTTTGGATGACATATGACTTTTCTTAAAATGCCTCTCATTGAGCCAATGACATATTAATTCTTAAATCATAAAATCCATTTCTTCACAAATGTATGTTTTCTAACACTGCTGTTTTGCCTACAGGTATAGGAGTATTATTGAACTGAACTGGCATGTTTATTAGCTGACTTCCCATTTACTGGAACAACAGGGCCTTACAAGGTCCTAGGGAACTTTCTGCCCCTGAAAAAGCAGAGGCCTTTACAGCTAGCCCTCTCTGGTTACCTGCCTTCCTGGCTCCAGAAGAGATGCTCTCTGGGAAGAGATGCTATTTTTAATCAGATTTCATCCAAGAAGGAACATTTCCTTTTTTTTTCTTTTTTCTTTTTTTTTTTTTTTTTTTTTTTTTTTGAGTATGCATTATTTTTGCTAGTTTTTAGCAAAGAGATTAAGCTAGATAAAAAGTAATTTATTGCCAAGTACACGGAGTATTTGGCACCAGCTACCCTAACCAACAAATTTTGTGTTGAGCTGTTAAATAATCTCTTGTCCTACTTCTCCATATGTGAGCCTAGAATACCTATCTGAGATTATCCTTTTCAGATGTAATCTTCAGTGACCCAAAATAATGAGAGAGAAACATTGTCTTTCTGATTCCTGGGGCCTTTATTCTTCCTTGTCCCCAAATAACATCATCTTGAGTTCATACTTCAGTAACTGTTTTCCAGCAGCCTATGGATTCAAATAATCATAGGATCCTCTTAAATGAAGGAAAGAAAACTGTAGAGGCAGAGCACAAAAATTCAACACTGCACTGTAATTTAAATTCTCTGTGCTATTCTTAGCCTTGAAGTGATATTCTGAACAGCTCTACAGCCTCTAAAGGAAATGCTTCATTATTTCTTTGATGGTTGCCAACTGTCTACTACTGTCTTTACTACCCTGGAGGTAACTACATACAGAAAAGAAAAAAAAAGTCCAAACAACAAACTAGAGACAAAATATAGAGAGAGACAACATGACACTCTTGATCCAAGCAGAATGGACATTTTGTGTTCCAGCTTCACAATGAACAGAGTACTCAGAAGCACTGAAAATTTAAAACTGGTTATATCCTTTTCTTAAAAGCACCACCCCACTAATAATATACCCATTATGCAGGGTTTTAGCAGTATGCTAAAATACAGCTAGAAATAAATACAGTGATAGGGAGTACACAAATGAAAAACACAAATGAAAACAAGTAGTATCCACCTAATAACTATATGCTAAATGCATGGTTTTTTCTTAGTTCTTTTAAATTGTGATTCTTATGCAAACCATAACATGGCACATCTGCTAATCCTCATATTTTTCTGTCCTAATCTGTAGGAGTTCTTATACAGAGTTCAAAACCAAAACAGCTCAGTTCTTCACTGTATAATGTTACCTTGCCTGTGCTTTGCACTGGTTCACCAAAGAGTGCTTCATCCCTAGATTATGAACATCCTTCATCTGAATTATATGGAACAAATTACATTGCTCTAACTCAGAGTAGGTTGGTCCTCAATGACATGAACTAAAGTTCCCATGCCAAGGTAAGGGAAGTCTTTTCCTGATGGCAGTGGACTCTAATATATTTACTTGCTAAATGAAAATAAAACCTGTGGTGGTACTGTCATAAATTAAAGGTAAAGGAAATGTCCCATATTGCTCTGACTGGGAACTGGGAAGCTGCAAGAATTCAGGCTCCCATCTGCAACACATAATGACTGTAAAACAATTCTGCAATTTTTCACTGCAGCTGCAGCCAGCCCTGAAAAAAATATTCTCATATTTAACAAGTTTGCAAAATTACAGTTCTCAACCAATTGCTCTGTTTGGCTGCCCCAAATAGGCCATCTGGGTTTGTAGATTAAGTCAAAATCAAATGGTTAGAGTTGATAAAGTTTTCAAAATACATTTCCAGTAATCAAAAATATTTAGTAACATCACCTTTGTTGTCTCCTTCTGGAATTAATCTCTGCAATGATGCTCCTGGTTGTGAATATATTTTTGGAAAAAAGAGACATTTACTAACCTGAGGTAGAGTTGCCAAAACCTATGAGATCATTTGATCTTGAAATGGAAAACAGAAAAATGGTTCATATCCCATGTAATTTATTGGAGAAGAAAATACTTGGCAAGGTCCTAAAAGCTAAATTTAAATTTAAAGCCCCTCCAATTAACATAATTTTTGCATATATTTTTCTCCTAATCACTACTATCATTCAGAAAGTTTCCCCTATTTAGCTGGAGATACTTTCTTTAACTCTTACAAGAGATTAGCTATGTGTGAAATAGCATTGGCTTCTATTTAGCTTTCAGTGGCCACTAATAATGTAAGGCAATAGGCAAATCTACAGTGAAGATTCCAAATTCTGATAAAGAAACCAGTCTTCCTATGCCAGAGGCAGTCAGAGGATGCACAAGTGCTTCACTGGCCATAGTGGGAGATCTTCCATCAGACATCAATAGTTCAGCGCAATTTTCTGCATTTAATGGTTATTGACAAATGAATCTTCCTGTTAATTATCTGATGGAAAATAACTTGTAACTGTGTGGAGCATCCCAGTTATCCAGCAACACTAAGGGACCTGGTTCCAGACCATGGAGACAAGTGCTTCCAAGGAGAATCTGTCCCCTTGAATGGGATCTTCACAGATCTGGCAGGGTTTGTCCTGTAGGACGGAATCATACTGTGTTCTTAAAGGTAGCTAGAACTGACACAGATCTTTGTCTTTTAGAAATGTATACTGATCTCAAGCCATGCCTTTTCACATGGACCGCTTGGAGCAGACCTGGAAACTATAAAAAGCACATCATAGCCAATGAAAGCCTCACATCCATAATCTTCAAAGACTCATAAAACTGGAGCAAATGATTCATGGTTCCTATTGCTGCATCATAATCATACACAACTCACAGTTCTACACGGTTTGGGAGCAAAGTGAAACTTCACAGTTATGAACAAGCTGTGCTTAAAGAGTTTGAATATATTCAAGCCCTAAACTTGTATTTGAGGGTTGTAGTTTTGAATGCAAACCCACACTGCCTCAACAAACATAATGAAAGAATTTGCATGACAGGCCCAAGCCAAACTGCGCTGTTTCAGATTGCCACGGTGTGATACACATGGTGCTGCCCAAGCTTCCTGTTCCTCACAGCAAAAAGTAGGAGGCAGATACAGAAATGATGGTGGTTAACATTCAGCTCTGAACATCTCAGAGGCCATTGTTTGCCAGGCCATCCCAGCTGGTGAATCAAAGTACCTAAGACGCCTCTGGAAACTCCCCAGTCTTTTATTACAGAAGGGGTAAGAACCTCTCAATTTGTTATTTTTCATTCAAGATTAGTTAAAATATTTCTGATAAAAAATGAAACAAAGAGGAGGTAATCTTACCCTAAATTTTGCCTTTCTCTTACTTAAATTTGCCTTTTCTTTAGTGGAGATGAAGTATATTAGCCCATCTGAAATTAAAGTATTTGACATGAAGCCAAGTATTTAATAGCCTGAAATGAAGCCAAATTGTTTCCTTCTTTCTTTGCATCTCTCTTCTATCTGCTTTTATCATCTTGGTTGGATCAAAGACAACAAGTTAATATTAAAATATTTCCAGCTACTCAAGATGTCTGTTGGAAAACATCTCCCATGACTGACTGAACAATATACAACATGGGAATAATATCCTGAACTTCTGAGAGGAAAATTAAAAGTGTCTTTTTTAAACTGACAAATTATTTTTAATTTAGAGTCCTACCTTATTTTCACAGACTGGGGTATGATCATAAACTCAATAAAAAATAGTAAATTTATTTACCTCTCCATTCCTCTGGCTGTGAACTGTAAGTCAGATCATCTGTCTTCCTTTGGACTGCTGAGTGAGTGGAATAACATGAGCTCTGACCAAACACAAATGAATACATAGCATAATTCAAAATAATACTATATCAATATCCAAAGAAAAATGCCAGCTACTGATTTTCTATAATAATACTTATAGTCAAACTGAAACCTCCTTGGATACAAACCCAGGGATTATTTATTCCATTAGTGTCAAACCCACTTTCCTTTGAAATTAACTGATAAAATCAAAGTAAACTTGAACCTGTCATAGCATTAAAACATCATTTCTTTTTCAGACCAGAAGGAAGGATTATACAACAGGAAGATGACTTCCCATCACCCCCCTGGGCCCCCACCCCCAAACTTAGTAATTTTCATGCACTAAAATATACTGCTTATTTCCACAAACACTATCCAGGACATAAATATAAACTTCAATGAACAATGGACTGATGTATGAAAAGACTAATTAAATGAGTTCCTAAACTAAAAGTTTTACACAGCATAATGACACATAATAATCAGAAATTCCTGTGTTTTCAGATACTCCGAAATATAGCATATCCATCTCAGTATTTAAATACTATTTTCTTGCATTTGATTTTAAAAATAAAACAAATAAGTTATGTCATTGACTAAAATTGTTTTGCAATAGGTTTGGCAGTTTGCTTAGAAGCTACAACTTGCTTTCAAGGTACAACTCTCATTGTCAGAAATAATCAAATTCCTTTAAAATATTGCTTGTAACTGAGTGACAAAATGTCCATGGAATTTATTGACATCAAGATTATTTGAAGATATGACTAAATAGGCATATTAGTGTCATATAGCTGTCATTCTAAGAACAGTTTCTTTTTGAAGTTGATTGGAAGCACATATTAAACTCCCTTGTATGGTGTAACTCCCACTAAATTAAGTATTCTCCTTAAGCTATAGATTTCCGTTCTCAATTAAGCATTAACCTTAGACACAGAACCAGTAATAGATTTTAATATAGTATCACAGTCTTTTCATCTTAATAAAGAGCTAACTCCAACTCATAAATGTTCTATCCTAAAATAAATAAGCAGAAGTACGTCATGGCATGTTCTCAAGAGTTACCAGGGAACTCACAAACATTGATGCCTGCTTCCCTCATTGTTGATGGATATAGTACTTCTGTTCATAGGAAATTCTTAAAATGTTTAATACAACTGCACAGTACTTTTAGTGCCTGACAAAGTTTATCTAGTCAAACTTTTTATATGATTCAATCACAGAAGGCAGCCAACCCTTTGCCTTACTACATAAACCCACTTACACTCATCTGATATAACCTCACAGTTACTATTTGTCTCCATTACCTTTGCACATCCAAATATTTTTCAGCATCACCTCCCTTTATTAGTTAAGATTTGAATTTCTCTAGATTTTGCTATTCATGGACACTCTGATTTCACTGAGCGATTAAACTACCCCGATCACTACGTCTTGTAACGCCTTGAGTCAGTAGATGTAAGCATCTTTACAAATGAGCTCTAGACAACATCACCTCACTCAAGGCACCCTTAGAAAGGAATTGTAGACAACATTGCCTCTATTGGAATGTCAGATGAGGGCAATATGGGGAACTTGTGACAGTAAAATGGGCAACAGACATGTTGCCAAGGCTGATAACAGCAGGCAAGTCCACTGGAGTCAAGGTAATAATCCCTAATACTTTCTGATGAAACCCACAAAAAAACATTACCTGGGGATTGCTGACTGTGCTGGTTTTGGCTGGGATAGAGTAAATTTTCTTCCCAATAGCTGGTGTGGATCCAATCTATTGGACAGCTGATTCCAAAGGACTACAAGGATATTCCGTTCTACATGGCATCATGCTCAGCTTATAAACCTGGGGGGCACAAGTTCCACTGCTTAGGCATTGGTATGGCATCAGTGGATTGATATTATTATTATTATTATTATTATTATTATTATTATTATTATTACTACTACTACTACTACTACTACTACTACTACTACTACTACTTTAGATTTAATTTCATGTCATTTAGTTCCAGTTATTAAACTGATTTAATTTCAAATGAAACATTTTCTCGCTTTTATCCTTCCAAATCTCTTTCCCCATTCTACTGCGGCTGGAGTGAGCAAATAGCTGTAATGGCATCTGTTGCTCTCGTGGATTAAATCATGACACTGGGCTACAACAATAAATTTAGGAATGTGGGAGAAGTGCATACCTTCAGGTTACTGATGTGAGGAGGGCATGGTTACAATTCATGTGGATTGGTATGAATGTCAGTTCATGGTGCGTGGTTGAATTGAATAATGCCATGAATGAATAATAATGTGTAGAAATGTAGTTCCCTCTTGTAGCAGCAGAGAAGCTGATCCAACATTTCTATCAGATCAATAGAAATCTCATTCATGAAAGAATGCAAAGAGTTAGCCAAGAGTGGCTAATCTTGAATAAGCAATGCATTCACACTGGATATGTGTGACAACAAACTAATATCAAAATATTTCCAGCTACTCAAGATATCTATTGGAAAACATCTCCCATGACTGACAGAACAATATACAATATGTGAATAATATCCTGAACTTCTGAGAGGAAAATTAAAAGCATCTTTTTTAAACTGACAAATTATTTTTAGTTTGGAGTCCTACCTAATTTTCACAGACTGGGGGATGACCATAAACTGTGAATGAAACTGGATGAGTGTCTCAGGGTTAACTTTGGGAACATGAGGATGGATGTCCACTTACGGTGACCATCAGCCAAAGGAAGAAAACAGCAACACAAAGATTCCTCGCCACTGAATATGCCTTATTAGAGCAAGGTATCTCAATGTATATTGCAGGCACTGACACCAGCCACGAGGCATTTAAACTCCCATTTTGAGGACAATTGGTTTGGAATAGAACACAGTGTTGTTCAGGTCTTGAAGTAAATTTAGAATAATTTGATTTGTCTAAAACAATCCCCATCTTATCTTCTCTTTGCTGAAATGCTCTTCCAGAGCAGGAAGAGATATAACAGAAAATAGGCTGATTTCCTATAACTTTCTATCATCTGACATTTAAGCTACCTGCCTGGAGCAATAAGGCATTCTTCACAGCTCTCACATATTCATTGTGAATTTCAAGAGATTATATATCTTCTTTCCCTAGGCTCTCTTGTATTATTGTTTCACAGAAAGATACAATTCTTTGTAATTGCTTGTGAGGGGCACGTGGCATATATGAATGACAAGTCATATCCAAGCACTGCGTGACATGCCCTTTACCCAAAGAAAATAATCAGCCCTAAGAGAATGCAGCTGGTGTATCTTCACTTAGAATATTTCATAGAGGCTGAGACAATCTAATCACTTTTTGTATCAAAATTGTTATAAAACATTAGAGTAAAGCGTGAAGTCATCATAATTTCAAATTATTCTTCCCAAAGTGCTTCAAACCTCAGACCTTACATTGCACAAAAAGAAGCATTTACACATCTTTTCAAAACCGCCCCCCTACCCTCATACTATTTCTATTGGAGAGCACTAAAATCTGAAAGATTAAACATGATTCACAGCACTGTAATAGGAAACCAGACATAATTTTCAACACTGGCATGCTGAGGTTGCTGCTGTTCTTTCCTTTGTAAATGACTAAATCTTAGTACACAAGTTTAAAGGGTTCTTGATTGTGAACCCAAAGAAATTTGTCAAAATTAACTGAAGCATAAGGACTATTTAAAAAAAAGTAGACACTAAAGGGGAAAATTCCTTTGAAACACATTAAATTTTGGGCAGTGAATGCAGACAGCTAGAGTATGTATTTATATTCACGCTGGAGTATGTAAAACTTGCTATGTAATTCAGAGCAAAAAAATCTCAGGCTGGGAGAGAATCATATTAACAGACATTTACAGGAACTTGCTCAGTTGCAGCCACTCAGGCAACAGGACCTCCTGGTGAGAGGCACTTTATCCTTTCATAGCCATGGAGCCCCTTTATGCAACCAAGGGGGACATTAAACATAGAGGTGTTTATGCACTTAGAATTGCATAACTGTACTAAACTCTCAGGTCTTGATAGTTTCTGTCCATTACAGGAGAAAAACTACTGAAGTCAATGGACATCTTTATCTGAATAAAAATACAAGGGTCTGACTCTCATACCCAGTCTCAAGCCAAACATATCTAAAACCTGAACACTAAGATGGAGGAACAGCCATATTCTGATTGTTGAATCTACCAGTCATATATGAAAGAAGATGCCAAATTTCCACTTAAAGTGCTCAAAAAAAAGAAGCAAAGAGGGAAGTGAAAGAAATATACTGCTGTAAATTTATTGTATTCCCTTGGAGTCAGCTTTGCTTGGCAGCCTGCGCAGCTTTTGAGGATCTTGGGGGAAACCTGCAGGTTGTGGAGAGGTTCTGCAGGGACTCTTGCCAAATTAGACTTCTCTCACTGAACTCAGACTGGTTTGAGAAACTCATTAAAAAATCAAAAGCTTCCTAACATATTTGTTTATGTTGACAGCCCCGTTCAAATATAGGTGATGTGTTTAAAGAAATTTGCTGTCAATTCTTTCAGTAGAAGAAAAGCACTAGCTTCAGTCATCTTACAGCTCCTGTCCCAATGCTATGCTCCAAGCAGTACTGCAAAAAACCCCACACAACCAAAAGCATCAAATAAACATGGTTTGCAACAGCAGAACCCTATCAAATATCCACAGACTGTTAACATTCTGAGTGAAATGTTCTGTCTCACACATAGCTTCTTTGTATAGCACCAACTGCTTTCAGCTTTATACGGGCTCATAAGCAACATTTTGGAAGTAGAACCAAAGACATGTTCCTGCACTCAGGGCACAGGGAAGAGATCCTGCCTACCTTTGTGGAAAACAAGGTAGCATTCAGAAGAATGCTGAAGAAGCATTCTTCTTTAAAGACTTACTTTCTTTACCACATCTTGTTTCAAAATAAAAGATAGCTGCAGAGGGGAACCTTACACTGCTTTAGCTTCTTGGACAGCCAGGCAATGTTTTTTTTAATAAGAAATAATTCCCAGAGCCAGAACAGCCTTGTATTTTCTACTCTGCATTTTAATATTTTCAAAATTAAGATTTCAGCAATAATCTGACTTGATTTTCTGAGTCTGAATCAACATTAGTGACCATTGCATCTCTACTGTGGAGCTTATAGAAGCATGGGCATAAAATGAACCCACCCTTATGAAATAATAATATAGTAATAACATATATACACATATGTACAGTAGAGCACTATCTACTCTTGGCAGCTAATACTGTATTTAATTAGGCTAAATTCTATATCATGTAAATGATGCAAGATATAAAAGCATGCTCAAGATTTATCAGTACCTCCATTTTTCAGAAAAAGGAAAGAAAAAAAAGGCAAAGTTTTTGAAGGGAAAGGATTACCGACCAAGCTAGACAGATATTCACCTCCAGATGAATGCAGATAACAAACCAAGGACAGAAATAATGAGACTAGACAATGACTAGCATCCTGGAGACAAGAAAATTTAAGGGAAAGTGAGAAGTCCTAGCAGTCAATCTGAGTAAAATCTAGCAGAAAGAAAATTAAGAAAAACAGGAGGTGTATCAACCACAAACACCAACGAAAACAGCTTTGTCTTATGCCAAGTAGTGCAAAGAACAGTATTGGCTATTATCCAAAAAAGAAAATATTTTTATCTTAAACAGAATTGAGTTCCTAAGAGAAAGCAATGAGGAGGTCAATTACAATTCTGAGACAATGTGTGATTGGCTTCTGAAGGGTATCCTGGCTGCCTGCAGTAGTAGAAAACAAACTCAGTGACCTACAAACCCCCCTCAGTTCCATGTTTCTTGATAAACAGGTATTTTATAACAACTGATGGCCACACTAAGCCCAAGAAGAGTTAAGTGTGTTGTTCTGAGGCACTGCTCTTGTGTCTACACAAGAAGAACCTGAGAAATAAAATAGGAGCTTCCTGATTTCCACATGAACCCAGCCCAACAGTAGAGTGCTTATCAGGATTTGAGTCATGGATAACATCAGCGTCCTTGCAGCCTTACACTGAGATCCAAGACTCTGAGCTTGCACTTATGTGCTGACTTAGTATTTGCTGAACAATGGAGATTAAGAAATTTATGTAAATTTTAAATATGCTGAAGATATTTAAAGAGGCTACATATAATTTTAAAATATATTTTTGAGGTCATTAGCATGTCCTCTTTTTCTACAACCATGGCCTTCATCACAGCATTCCCCAAACCATGGTCCCTAAGGTCTGTCAGTCAGACTGGGGGATCCACAGTTCCTTCTGCGTCTGAGAGAGAGTAACTGTTCTTGACCCCAATAGAGCATTCCCACTGCAATTCCAACCTTCTTTCCCTCTCTTCACAAACTTTAAAATGAACCTCTCACAAGATATATTTAATTTAATGAACTGCCCTATTTCCATTTTCTGAGTCTCTCCAGCTCCTCGTTTTCCAAGTGTCCTTCCTTTTGCACAACTGTAACCTAGTTGTGGTGACTGCTGGGGTTAAATAGTAAAGGTTTCTAAAGAAAAAGCTCATCTCAGGCAGCAAGAGAATCAGCTCAGGCAGCCAGGCACCATTTTCTCAGGTTGTTTGCCGGGTCTATGATCCTTCCCCAGCCTGTTGTATTTCAATGCAAAATATACGCTGCAAAACAGAATTAAGGATTTAGAACATGGACTGTTATACAGTTTGGGTAAAGAGGCATTAATAACCTATATCCACAGAAACTTCTCACACCAGCATTTTCAGCAGATTCTCACACAGGATTCCTGGATGGCTGACACTGCCTTCCCACTTTCTTCCTGCCCTCCTTCCACTCCCCCTGCAGATTTTCATATTAAATAATACAATTTCACAGTTCAGTCAAATAAGAAAAATATTCAGATGGAAAAAGCCTGTTCCCAAAAATTCAGCTTGTAAGACAACACTCTTTCCAAGGGGAACTCAAAGTGCACTGCCACCGCTGACTCATTTCATCTCCTGCACCTGCAAAATAAAAAGTTCATTTATTCTGATGTCTTTCAGCATCAAAGAGGTTACAGTGCAGCCCACTGTGGGCATATTTTGTTTACTTTAAATTATAGTGTTCAAATATCAGTGTAGCTTGCAATGGCAGGCTGGAGCTCAGTGCAAACTGACAGCATGGGTGTTTGTTTTACTCCCCAGCTGAACTCTGCAGCCCTGCCAAGCTCCTGTCCTGCTCACACTGCTGATGTACCACAGGTCAAAGCCAGCTCAGGTACCTCTATTCCTTCACATCTCTTCAAGTGCAAGTGATTACGAACTGCACTTGTACCTGAAGAAGGCAGAAAGTTGTTTTCATGAAAAGTAACAGTTTTCAAAGTAAATACGAATATGGATATATGGGTTTGTTTACCTGAAGGGACTGAATTTAAAGGAAAGACTCTCTCAGAAGTTGCTCACAAGATGAGAAAAAATAGTTTTGATATGAACTGTGCCATTTGAAAACATTCAAATATATGGAGTACACTCCATATAACCCCTCTGTATTAGTCCTACAAATTTAAGTCAGATTATACTTTTCTTGTATTTTTTTTCTGTGAAGTTTACCAAATGCCATGTATTTTGCTTGCTAAAACTATTTTTCAGATCAGACATTTATTTTATTCGTTCATGTCTTCATGTTTAAATTCTAAATGGGCTTTTGATATTTTCAACATAGTTTACAAAACGTTTTAAGTAATAAAATTTTAAAGTATGTCTTAGCACAGAATACACAAAAACTTCTTAGAACACATACACAAAAATTAGCAAGAATACTGCCCAGAATTCCTTCCCATTTTTCCCTTTACACAGAAAACCAAATAAAACAACATTGTTGTGATTTTACACTAAAAGTATTTCTAGGATAGGAAGGATGGCCCAGTGTTTTCACCATTAAAACAATCTTTTCACCATTAAAGCCTGAAACTAATTACTAGGGTGTGCCACTAAAACAAAGAAGGAAGTAGAGGAATAGACAGTCAGATGCTGCGCTAAGTACCAATATGTCTCCCACGAAAGGATTCACTGAAAAGCTTTACTCCATGTTGTGCACACAGCTAAAGTACTTTAAAAAATCCAAGTGCATCATAAATACATATTGCTCCAGAGATAAGCAGTCAGAAAACACCTGATAACATCTCCAAAACACTATTAAAAGGTGGGCCAGTAGAGCTGGGCATGTCTTTCTTTGGATTTTGGCTTTTCTTTGGATTTTTGCTTTTGGCTTTTTTTTATGTTACTTTTAACAATGCACAGCATTATGACTGTAAAACACATTTTGTGGTTTATGTGACTGAGAATGTCTTCCAATTTTCCCATCTCACAGACTTTGCTACATTTTCAGACACCTGGAAAATCGAGACTAATCAAATGAACTTAGGCAAAAAAAAAACCAAAAACCCAAACAAACAAAAAACAAAAACAAAAACAAAAAAAAACAAAACAAAAAAAAAAAACAAAAACAACAAAACAAAAAACCAAAACCAAAACAAAAAACAACAACAACAACAACAACAAAAAACTGTAGCAATTTCCTGATAGCAGGCGTGTAAATCAAACATTTTCTTCTATGGATCTAGAAAAGTAACTTCTTTAGATTTTGTTGACTGTTGAGTCTCTGTTTCCTGGACTCACCTCTATGTACCCTTGTATTTTTTTTTCAGTACTAAAAATATAATAATCTAGCCTTCTGTTCAACGAATGCAACAGTAACTAAAATATATATGAAAGACAACTCTGTTTGGTAAAAAGTCAGACACTCTCAAATCATGTCAAAACATTCAGGTAAATCAATCCTTTCAAGAAAAAAACCCCACTTTTGCAGCCTGCAGGGGAGTGCTGACCCTGAGCATGTCTCAATCAGCACATGAGCTCTGTATGGCCCAACAGGGAATATGAGATTCCATGGGGAATTCTGGTTCTAGGATGCAATGGAGTCAGTCACAGAATTTCAGTAGGTTTATAAGATATTCAGTTTCTGCAAACACGAGTTTTCATTTTGCAAAATTGAGGGTTAATCTAATAATGTTACCCAAATAAGCATAGATACACGTATGTGTGTGTATTGGCCTTGTAGCCACACAGCATAAATGTAAGCACTGGGTTAACTATTTCAAGTGTTGGGCCATAAATAATTAGGTTTCTTTCCCCTGTAACCCTGTAAGAAGACTAAGGAAGACAACCATTACAATAATATACGATGAAGTTCCAGGAGCTCCCTACTAAAAGATTGTGAGGTGCTTAAACAGATGTAAGAGTATGAAATAATAATTTATCCAAAATAATTCCATTAGAAGCATCAAGGTTACAACATATGCTATGAGGTTGTTAGCAGCCCAAAAAAATGTAAAGAAACAGCAGCATCTGCTACTGCAATTCCTTCCAGCTACTTATTTGCAAGTGAGACTAGCTAAAGGACAGAATCAACCAGCAGATAGCTGTTGTAGAAGTTAGGTTTATCCCAGGCTCTTTTCACCCCTTCTTCTGTAAGTGTGTGTGCAAAAATGTTAGAAATTTTTGCTATTGTTGTTTATACATGGTAGAAAGCAGTGAATATTTCATTCTACTGCTAAATTACCATCATACCACAATTATAGATTTCTCCCAAATGCACTCTGCTCTGGATTTCAATTTCCCTTTGCACAGGAGAAAATACACATTTTTCTGCAAGGAGCTGCTGTTCCAGAACTCAGTCTTCTTTACCTAAGAAATCGGAAAGAGATTTTCATCTAAACAGTGTACAAAAATGAGAATTTCTCTACTTCCAACATTAGTTGTCAGATGTACACTTACTTGGAAACATAAACACGACAATCAAACAAAAACACCAGAAAATATTTAAAGTGAGTGAAAAAAATTTAGTAAAAATTAAAGTTTTTATAAAATTTTAGGTCTGAAAGGACATACAGAAATATGTTTTTTGCAGGATTAGCTTGACATTAAGCTTTTCCTGGTTAAAGGTATCTTCAAGTCTATTTTTCTGTTAACACATTGAGGTATTGAAGATTTAACCAGATAATATTTGTTGAACTACTGACTCTACCACACACAAAATTCTAGATCAATTTCAGATTTGCAACATGAGTACTAATATGCAATATATCCGGAGCCATTCACAAATAGACATGGTTTTAATGATGAAATCACTGGAACTAATGAGTGACAGTAAATGACAATTAAATCAATAGCCTCAGTATGATAAAAAGCAGATACACACTTTTTTACATTTATAGTTCTTTTGCATGAGATGTACAACCTTTTGACAGTTCCACCTGAACTTTATAGAGGCAATAAGGTCTCAAGATAAGTTAAGGCCTTGTAGTCTTTGTAAAAAGCAGAAATATGGATATACATTTTAAAAAAAATTTTTTTTAGGTCTATTGCTTCAGTCAAAACCAGTGACACACATATGGCTGATGGGGACTGCCCTTGAAGAGAAAGTACTAGATAAATATAAGTTCAACACAAAATCATACTATAATTCAGTTAAGCAGTCAATGAATGGATGGACACCACATGAAAACCTTCTTTAGTTGTGGCATTCACAGATCTACTTTTTTAATATCTGAATCAGCAATAAAATCCCATGATCCTTGGCAATGTTTTGCATTGGATCCATTCAGGCCAGCATCCAGGAATGCATTTAACAGAATGCATGTATGTCCATCTCCTTCCTCTTCAGTACAAAAACAGCCCTGTTCTCAAGTTGCTGTAATCAGCTGCCTGAGCATAAATGTACCATCACCCTCTGCTGGAAAGAGTTTAATCTACAGTTAGAGACAGCTACAAATGCTAGACGCAAAACAAAGCTTACGCACACAAATCCAAGGTTGCAAAACATCATTTTATAGATAATTATCGCCTATAATGGTAAAGATAATTGCACCGGACATTTCCAGGATTAGATTACATCCTTTAAATATCACGTGAGTATTGGTTAAAGTGAAAACTCCATTAATTAAATATTAATTATAAGTAATTTTTTACCAATATCTTCTTACCTCAATCAACAATTAAGAAAAATTTGCAGTCCTTAAAGCATGTGTACAGTATTTCCACATTTTCAGAATTAAAATATTTGAACTCCTACTCCTTTCTTTGAATATGTTACTGGTTAATTTTAGTGTAAGTTGAGCTGTTTGCTCTGTTTGTGCAATTAAAGAGCCATGGTAAGCAGAGAGCTCTTGATGGCTGTAACACAGACAGAATAGAAATTTTAAAAAATCATTGAAAACGTGAGACAAATAGGAAAAGCCAGCTGCTCACATACCAAGGCTGAGAGAACCAAATGTGTAACAGATGGTCTAGACTACCTTTGGCCATCAAAATCATGCCCAAACAATATACTACACAGCTGTGCAGAAGAGTGGAAAACCACATAGATTCAAGTGAAGGGAAACACATAAATGGCTTGAGGGTTCTAGCAATGAACGTCTTTTCATGAAGCAATGTTAATGGACCACCAACTCCCTCTTTTGATTCAGACCTGCAAGCAATAAAAACTGTCCACTCTCTGGAAAAATGTGAGATGAAACGGGATATTAAAATTAGTTGCATTTCTGTTGTTAAAATAATGTTATATATAAACTGATTTTGTGTTTCCATGTGGAAAAATGTATGAAGTTCTACTCTCTCTGTCTCAGAAAGAATTAGCTGTAACAGATACAGCTGCAGATGTGTGATGGAAACATACCAACAGTACAACCATATGGGCATACTGGAAGGAAGATGAGCATTTTTTTATTTTACGGCAAGATTTCTCTTAATTTTCAGCAAATCTTGTCAATGTACTGGCATTGCTTGTTCCCAAATATAACAGCCTGGATTGACAAAAAAAGGTTTAGGTATCTCACTCAATGGCACAGGCATTTATGGGGAACATGGTAGATTATATGGTAGTGGGGCGAACCCTCTCTCAGGCTCCAGTAAGCGTCAGCTGGAAACAGCAGAGGACAAGATCAAAACAAGTATGGCAAGGTGGTTTCCACACAGTGGGCAACTAATGGTGAAAATCTTTTCCACAGCATGCTGTGGACACTATAAATTTTCAATGTCTCTAAAGAAAACCCCAACTGGACAAATTTATTGAGGAATAACACAATAAAGATGATTAATTACAAAGACATTCATCTCTGGCTTGATGAAAGCACGTGTGACTGCACATTCTTAAACTCTTCCCCAGGCTTCCCTTACCATGCAATATCACAGAATGTATTCTTTAGACTTGTTTTCCTTGATCTGGTACAGTCTGGTACAGACAGGCTCACCCTATGCTCAGATTCTATATAGTCATTACAATGCTTAAAATTGACCACTGTTTTTGTGGAGTACCCTGCATATCTAAATGTCTTTTGAATATACACAGGTGTGCAACTCACCTCTCTCCCTCTGTTCTGAATCTCAGAATCATAGACTTATTTAGGTTGGATAAGACGTCCAAGACCATCAAGTCCAACCTTTCACTGGAAGGCACCTTGCCAACTAAACCATGGCACTAAGTGTCATGCCAGGTGTTTCTTTAGCATCTCCAGGGATGGCAACCCCACCACTTCCCTGGCCAGCCTGTTCCATTCCTTAATCACCCTGTCAGTGAAGAAATTCTTTGTGAATCGGACAGTGCTCTGTCAAAGCTCACCACAGAGACAACAGACACATGCAGCTGATGTTGCCTCATCCCTCTTCCTCATCTCACTTACTCTCTTAGCCTTTGAATAGTCCAGTAGCTAGAGTAGTCATGAAGAGAGAAAAGACTGGATACATTCCTTCGTGGCCTTCTAAAGGAAGGGTTAAAACATAACCAATAGATGGAGCATGAAGGGCAGTGCTTGCCCAAGTGCCCAAACAGTTCATTATTGACCCAAGTAAATCTCTATCCATAACATAGTTTAAGAATAAAACGCATTCCGTCTGCTGATCTGGGCAAAGCAAGAAATGGGGGCCTGAATCTCTTAAATCAGAGGAAAATTGAGCGTAGGACCCTCACACATGGGAGAGCTCTTCAGCTACCAAGCTGTGAAATACACAGAACAGATTGAAAGCTTTTTACAACAGTTTGAAAGAGATCAGCTCCTTCGTTCAACTTCTTGTGCAGACAAATCTTACACATCTAGCTTCAAAAGAAAATCCTGTGTTGCAAGCATAACACAGAGAGAAGTGTGGTCCTGGAGTGTGAAACAAAGAGCTTTCTGACATCTTTAGGACTCTCCCTTTCTGGAGAGTTCCGTGTTGTTGAACTTAGGAAAGCTTTGAATCCTCTCTTTTAGTTCCTTATTCCAGACTGTGGATCCCACTTGTGTCTCTCTTTTTCTATTTCTTCCTCGTAAAAGAAATTTAGACTTAAATTTCTTCATAACAGGTAATTAAGAAATAAAATTGAAGCCATTACACATATCTTACCATAAGAGTGAGGAAAAGAAATAAAAGAAAAACTTTATCCTCATATGATGCTGATGCAGTTTAACATAGAGATTGCTACTAGCTACAGTTAACATTCCCAGACAAATCCTTCTTGCCTGGCACTGACCTCTGAAAGATGCTAAAGACCAGCCTAGCATCAACAGGAAACATTAATGCAATTTTTCATCAACACGGTTCCATCAAAATAAACTTGAAATTCACTTTTAAAAATATCCTGGTTCATTCTGACTGGGACTAAATGATTTGTTCTAAAAGTCCTGAGACAATGGATGTGGGAAAGACAAATGCTTTCAGCAAAGAGGTGGTTAGGGAACAGATAACAGTAATTTCTTCAAGTCAGCACAAATGCAGCTGAAAAAAGACACATGCCACAGTCTAAATCACCAAAGAAATAACTAAACTACCAGCTAGGATGAAGAACTGAGTAACACTGATAATCTAAAAAAAACCTCCAAAGATAGTTTACTTTCAGAATATTGGGTTTGAACTGAGAACAGCACATCTAGGAAGACAGGCTGAAATGTGAAACTAAATTGAGAGAGACAGAATGGGGTGAAGAGGTAAGCTTGGGAGTTGCCTGCAAAGAGAAGCTAGCAAAAGCTTTCACAGCGCTTTATATCATTCAAACATTAAAAATAAGGAGGGAAAAGAGAGGCAGAGCAGGACCCATGGATACATGTGAAAGAATTCAAATATGGAAGAAGAGATGATAAAGGAGATTCTTAAGCAGCTGACAGAGGATTGAGGGGAAACTAAGAGAACAAAAAGAATATAGATTTATCATAAAATGAAAAAGTGGAATGGTATAGGAAAAGGATTATCCATGTCAAGAGAAGTTGGCTGAATAAACAGGATAAGAATTAGATAAGAATTCATTTAATTTATATATATGTATATATATATATATCTGAGGTGTGCTTGGAAGTGGCAATAAAGACGAATATTAGAAAGATAAACATAACAATTATACAAAGCCCTGGAAAAGACTTGCACTTTCAGAAGAAAGGATTACTAAAACATTTCGATGTATTGTGGTGTTTTTCAGAAATTTCTACAGCTCAAGCACGTCCATATATATTCATGCGTGCTATTTGATTATAAGACCACAGAGTACTTTATTGCCTCTCAAATTATATTACTTTGACTATGCCAAATTTTAGCTATTATTTAATGACACATTTCCAATTTCCATATTTCCGTTCCATAAAAATTTCCTAAAAACCATGCTTATATAAATAAGGTCATTTCAGGCACAACCTTAACAAATTAGCAGCTGTTATGACACTATTAGTCGCTGAGAAATCAAGGCTGTTCCCTCATTCAATTATGATGCTGCCAATTCCATTTCCTGGCTTTTGTCTTTCTGGCCAATACATGCAGCTTGGGGGAAATTCACCTCTGCTGTCCTGTAGACCTAACAGTACTTCACCACTAAACTTTGACCTTAGAAAATGCTGAATGGTCACTGACCAAAAACATGGACACATTTCGGGGTGAAAGGCACAGAAGCAAATTATATTAACATTAAATTGAGGAGGACTACTTGTTACAGCTGAGCCATATAATATAGCCATGTTAATCTGTTAAAAGTCATGCTGCTTTAAGCTGCATCTTTTATTTGTATATTTAGTATTATGTCCAGTCAGCTCATGTAGGAACTATACTTCTGTGCCTAAATGACAGACAGCTAAAAGTAACAGTATTCTGTAATCTAATTCTTAATTCCTGTCTGAAAGCCATCTTTATTACTTGAATTCACTGACTGTGCTGGTAAGAAGCACAAACCTAGTGAACACAGACAAAACAACTGTAGCATCTATACGAAATTTGGAGAACATTTTGAATTCTTCACTACACTGGGGAAGCACATAATTTTTATTTCCAGCTCCAGAATGCTTTTCCAAGTTAAAAGCTTTCAACCTTTTCTGTAATTTGTGCAGTGTAACTCTTTGCTTTTATTTTGATAGTTTAAACAAAATCCTTCAGTTTCTCCTGCACTTGTTCCAGGCTGAGATGATGCTTTGCAAATACAGGTGACTCAAAAGCAGTCTTCCAAAGTACTGTCAGTGGCTTGGGCACTGCTGTTAATAATCTCTAATACTCTCCCTTTAAGTGTATGTGAAGACACCATGCTACATGTTTTGCACTCACATGCTTTTTTTGAAGTTGTTTTCTCCCTACAAAAGCAACAGGCAACTGCTGATTTACAGTCAGTATGTGATTGACAAACAGATGGGATCGTTTTCCTTTATAGCTATGAGCCCCCAGTTTATGGCATCAACTATGTGTGAAATGTTGCAAGCTACATTAATAATATTTATCTTATTTCTGGAACTTCAGCATCCAAATACACAAAATATTTCCCATGCGACTATTTTCCTTTATAGTTATGAGCCCCCAGTTTATGGCATCAACTATGTGTGAAATGTTGCAAGCTACATTAACAAAATTTATCTTATTTCTGGAAATTCAGTATTCAAATACACTAAGTATTTCCCATGTCAGGTACTGGTTTCTCTGATGATTTTTCCCAGTTTTGTCTAAAAATAATCCTTAAAATTCTTCTGCCCTTCAATGCTAATCATTAATGACTGACCATAAGAGAAAGAGAAAAATTGAATCTTTCACACCAAACATCCATTTCAGAGATGCTATCAGCACACATCCATTTCAGAGATCTTATCAACACCCAAGGCTCATTTTTAACAATGTTAACCTAGGCCTCCTTCTTGCACTTCCTCACTAAACCTCCTCCTTCTCTAGCACAATCAATATCATAACTGTTACTATGTCAATCACTGAATGAATTGTAGGCAGGCTTCTTGTTTTCAGTGAACCATTTCAAGCTTAAAAGCACTAAGTGAAAAGTAACCTGCCTTTTGGTAAAGAGAAAATGGAATCAATTATGATCTCTTTGTATTCATTCTTATCTTCTGCAATATTTTTATCAAAAATTATTGAAATATTATAAAAACTAAGTAAAATATCTGAATCACTTCTCTACCCTTTACTTTAATCTGGATGTTGGGGTCCTAAACAACAATAGTACTGCTGGAAACAACCCAATATCCCTCACTTCTTTGGGTTGGAGCTAATCAGGTTCCCTTTTTCTCCCCAGCCAGTCAAACCCCTCTTTCCCTCACATACAGGTAAAATTCATGCCCTGCTTTGTGTCCTTTACTTGTCCACCTTCACCCTAACATTTGCTTTCATTTTTGAAAAAAAGATATTAAATAAATTTTCCTGGCTAGAGTGTATTTAGTCATGGCCTATCCTTGCTTCCCGATACACTGCCTTGTTTTTATGCTGCTGTCTTTGCATGTAGCTAGGAGGAAAAAAAAATTAAAAAAAACAACAACCCAGCAAACCAAAATTAAACCAATCCAAACAAACAAAAATCCACCCCACACAAACAAACAAACAAACTCCCCAAACAAACATGTAAACAACCCCAAAAAGCAAACAAAAAAAAACCCCACTCAAACAACAAACAAAAATCCCACATGCAAAATACTTGCTTTGGGTTCATTTTTAGGGCTAAACTTAGCTTCACTTCACACAAGTCTCATGTTATTCCTACTCTTTCTGACTTCCAAGGTATACTTTTCTTTGCTAATCAGATTATTTTCCCATTTCCATATTTGGTTCTTCTTTGGACATAATTCAGTTAAGGAAGTTGGACCTGCCTGGCTTCCTACAGGCAGCACCCAGCATTTTACAAGATCATATCCTTCAAAGGAATAAATCTGCATGAACTAACTATGCATAACTTAAGTCTCAGAATGAAAACAAGGTTCTTTCTCGACCAAAGAAATATGTTCTGAAACCATTTCCCATCTGAGGGAGGACCTGAAAAGCATTTCAGGAATAAGACTTCCTCAGTCTGTGGAAGAAAACTATATTGTCAATACCTTGCCTTTATTCAGTTTTTCCTTATTGAAAACCAAAATGTCTGTTCTTGAGCAATGGACATCTGAAGCTGGCTGCAATCACTTATCAGCACCTCCTATAATAAGGGAATAAGCATTAATGAGAGAATAAGAAATTAATCAGCACATCAATCCTCAGAGGAAGAACTACAGTGCCAAGGATGCCAAGTTTTATTGGGCTGCAGTGGCTACATACTGGTGTTTAGGATTTGCCTACCTTCACACCTGAGGAGGCTACAGCAGGCTCTTGAACTTAAATCTGTGTTCACAAAGGATGACAAAAATTATTGTTACCTGTTATTCAGGCAAAGCTGAAGAATTCACTGACATTCTGAACTATTCATGCTTAATTAATTATAGATTATACTTTGCATATCATTTAGGCATCCCATTAAAGAATGGGGTTATTCCTAAGGCTGATCTTTCCAAAAATAAGCTAGTTCTGAAAATTTTTATTCAGCTCTTGCACTTCTAGTGTCTCTGTATTTTATTGAATTGCTGTTTTCAAAGAAGTGGAACAAACTCATCTTCCTTATTCTTTCATATCTGTTTTATCTGAACAGGTCCTGACCACAATCACCTAGCCTTTTTACTAGAGGCCAAAGTAGGGGGAAAAAACCATATTTCAGAAAATCTTCTTTCCTTCCTCCACCCAGCAGCTAACTCTTTTAGAGCCAAGAACAGAAAGAAAGATGAGACCTGCTTCAACCTAAGATTTTTGAAATATTCCCTGGCTTTGTGTGTCTTATTTTTAACTACATGATTATAAAGTTGTGTTAAGAGTTTCTATCAAGTCAGATACATTGAAAACATGACTCTCTGCAGCTTTCTTTCTAATTTATTATTTTTCTATACAGATGTGAATAGTTTCTGGAATTTTATTACCCAAATTTTAGGATATCATTTACTTACTGTTTTTGCTGATGTCTATAATAAAAAACATCACCAAAAAAGGCACCAGGAGCCAGATTGTTTTCAGCAGGATTAGTTCAGGCAAGAAAAATGAATACTTTACTTACAGAATGTCAGTCACGTACAATTAAAAGCCATTGTAAATTTTGAGGCTTTCAGAGAACTCTTAGCTGTCACAGCTGTCTAAAAATATCTGTCATACAGAAAATGTTGGGTTTTGACTGTTACCAATAAGTCTTTTAAGGACAGGCTCTGTAGATTTGCTCAGAAGACACATTTGCACAGCGTGGCTCTGGTATGAGACAGACTTGGGTTTTGCTGGGCTGAGCAGCCTAAGGGATGGTCTTACTCTTCACATGTTCTTATTACTTTTTGGTATGTTCTATTAACTACTTAGTATGTTCTATTAACTGCTTGGTATGTTCTATTAAAGCTGTTAAGTGTTCACTACATCAAGCACAATTTTTTTTCTTGCTTCTTCTTTTAAAAAATAAATATCTGTTGGTACCACACATATCAAAGCTCTCAGTATACAGTACTAAATTAAGTGTATTTAAGTATTGTATAGGTATATTAAGTATATTATGTATATTGTATATTGTGTATTATGTATGTACTTAATGTATATTAAGTATAAATTAAGTCTTTTATCCCATCCAATCATGGATGGGATAAAATACACTGACAGTATTTTCATGAGCAGCCTGGGCTGTGAAGGACCCTCCCCAAACTTGCATTGAAAAATATTCCTAAAAATTTCAGCTACAGTATGACCACTTGCTTGACTTTTCTCTTTATCAAGGACTACATCCAACTCCAAAATGTGCCAGCTCTATAGCTGGAAGCTGATGATTCCTCTAAGGCTTTCATTATAGTAGTAGCAACCCATGTAAGTGCCATATAAAAGCTCCCAAATTCCAAAAATGAGACAGTAAAACTGTTGCCCTGTGATGGCATCACAGCCGCACATGAAGCCAATGATATTCGGAAGTGCTGGCTCAGAACAGCATTTCTCCATCTGATGCAGGCTCCATCCCTTTTTTCTTCCTTCTTACTCTAATAAACTCTCAGTGATACCCTATCATATTCACAGCCAAAATGATGACCATTTTCAGACACAAAGACCAAAAATGGAAAACAGAACATTCCCTTGTGCCTTTCCTGTTGCTTTTTCATTCACTAAAAATAAAAAAAAAATCATCTGAGTCTTCATTCATGAAAATAAAGAATTACTTACAAGTTATAACCAATACATCTTTACATAAGCAAACACTTTCTTTCAACTGACATATTGACTTTACTCAGATGAGTTTAAAAGACCTGCAGTATCACTGGGAATTTATTTCATAACAAACACAATTGCATCTTTTTGCAATTGTGAAAAAGGAAGAACCTAGTTTTTAAAATGAATTCCTTTGCCAGAAATGTTTTACCTTCCTTAAGCATGGAGGAAAGGCATAAAGGGTGCATGAGAAATGTATTTGCCCCACAGTATTCAAAAAGGCAGATCCAAAATACCAGGCTATGCATCCTAGCCCAGAGAGAGGGCTCCAGGTCAAGGCCAGAAAAAGCTCCTCTGAGAGCTGGGCTCTGCATTCTGAGTGCTGCAGGAAGGTCTGGCCTGGGAGAACCTCCTCCACCTCTGTCCTGTCCCTCACTGCTGTCCACAGCATCCCTCAGTAAGCAATTGAGGCAATACAAAATTTTTCTTGCCAAAATATCTGTTCTGGTTACATGTGTTCAAGAGATAATCTGAATGTCTTTTTAACTCATCACTATTAAAACCTCTGTAATATCAAGCAGGGGAGTAGAAAACTACTCATCCAGTCAGAGATGAAAAGCAAGCAGAGCTGTTTCAATTTTTCAGCAGCAACTCTGACAGGCATGGATTCTGTTTCAGACAAAAAAATGACTTGAAGTACTTGAGTAAATTACTTCCAACTACTTCTGTCAGCAGTGGCTGTATGATACACTTCTCATTTTCAGACATTGAAAAAATATCTGTAGTATGTTCTTTGAAGACCTCTGGTGGCAAAGACTGAGCACTGACCTTCCCTCTAATTTGGATAAAAACATGAAATCTGCACCAGAGAGGCTCATGCAGTGATTTTGAATAGAAATCCTATGCAGCTTCAAACAGCTTGCACAGTGGCTGACTGCAGTTTTGCTTTAAGACACAATTCCTGGAACTAATATATCACTGTCCTCAAAATACCCAACACCATGAACAATTGCTTAACTAGAGCTGAGCAAATAATTATTTTGGCTTCTTTTTATGCTTCACGGAATTATCTATAAATTGCAAGTACTGTAGACATAATATTAGATGAAAAAAATGACATTTATCCAAATAGCTAATAATTATTCCAGCTTTTTTTTCTTTTGCCTTCCTTCTTTGTGAACCATAGGATTAAGACAAGAAGGGACAAATGCTTAGGGCATATTCCCTCTTCTTCACTTCTGGAAAAAAATCCATTTTCCTTTGGTTTTCTTTTAGGAGTTTTTTTGTTGTTCAAGAAATCAAAATGATCCAAGCCACTCAATATAATGCAAATTGTGGCTATAGATCATTTTGAACACTATATGCTAACTAATCATAAAATTCTGCTTTCCAAGATGTGAAACCATCTCTCTGAATGGCCCGATTCTATCTAGGTTTTGTTTAATGAATGAGCTTGTTGTCAACCTATCCAAATAGCTTTAGTGCTTGCGCTTTTCCTTTTATCAGAATGATAACATCTACAAAATCACAATAATATAAATGTTGTGAAAGGTTAAATTTTTCTCCTAGTATTTTTAGGTACTTCTAGGAAGCTTTAGTATATCTATTTCTCCCAGATAGCAATAACCATTTATTATCAAGAAAAATGGGTCAGGACTAAAAGGAAAGATTCTCTCAGTTTGAAGCTTGAATTCACAAAAAAGGAGAAATTAGCATCCTATTTTTCAAAAAAGGCAGAAATGCACTCTTTCATCTACAGATTTCCTACATATACCAAATGTGCAAAGAGATGCTGTCTCTTCTCTAATACCATCAGTAAAAAGCACCTCTGTGCAGGAAGATGTTTTAGCATTTGAAGAACCTAAATCGTTGATGAATCCAAGTCCCTGCAAGACACATATTCCTCTCGATGCTGAGTACTCCAGCCTCACAAACTAATTTTTTTCTTTTTTTAATGCTGTCATAGAACTTCATCAAGCTCTAAGATAAAACCAAAGTGTTCTGATGCAGTTTAATTCCCCCAAGGTCTTAGCACAATTCTGAACTTAAATATCAGATCCAAAGGGCTCATTACCATGGAAAAAACCCTCATTCTTCATATTATAAATGAGAAACAACAGTGACAAGGCTGATGCATGTAGGTATCTTTACATATTTTTAAATAAAACATATTTAGAGGGGATTTCCCCATTTGCTTTTTTACTGCTGATCACGTAATAGTTTAAACTATACCATCCCAGTAATTCCTTGGTTAAACTACTGTGGAAACAGGAGCTGAAATCAAATATGTCAATTCCACTTATTTTGCAACTAATCTTTCAACAGCTGCAAAAAAATCCAGACGTAATATGTCAATGTGTCCAAGCCTCATGGCTTCACTCTTATAAAATTATTTCTGTTTTAAACCATCCTATGGGCTCTTTAGTCAAAATTCACAGCTTGATTTCAAAATCTGATGTACTTAATTTGCAACTCTAACAAGTATCTTGTAGCTCCTGTGTGAATAAGTTATGCTGAGGGGGAAACTACAGGAAAAAGAGCAAATCAGAAGCATCATGAATGATATGCAAGATATGCAGGGGAGAACAGCACAAAGACCTGAACTTGTTTCGTGGTATCACACCACCATACAGTTGTGACTGAAACAAATATCAAAACCATTAAAGTATCTCTCATCCATGATACAGCATTACCAATACCTTTGGACTCTCCTAGTCTTCCTCACAGGTGGACAAAAAACATCAGGCTGGCACAGGACTGTTACTTTGATTGCAAAATGTGCTGTTTCAAAGACTTGAGATGTGCACAAGGAAGACATTTAAACATCAAGGAAGAAAAGAATACCAACAGCTCATCTTTATTACAGTAATTTTATAGAAGCCCTTAAGAAAAGCAGTGAAGGCCAGTAGCACATCTGATTCAGTGGATATCTTACAATAACATCAAAAACATCCAAATGTCTAAAGAAGGCAGTTTCAACACCTTCAACACGATCCCATTGTTCCCAATTTGCAAAGCCAAAACTAATCTCACAGAGAAAACAGAAAGATAAAGAGGAACAAAATGAACACCCAACAGGTGAATCTTCATATGGTTCAGTTATCTGTAGAAGCACAGTTTGTTCAGAATATCGTTATGGATTTTTCTAGAAGTTGTCTCCTACCATTTTATCCCATAGTTGTCTCATAGAAAAGAAGCTGACAAAAGTAGCCTCAACTTTGCCTTGAGCCAACAGGATCATAAATTATTTTTGTTGTTGCCCTTAACAGCACACTATGTCCCTTACCTTTAGTATGCGCAACTAGAAAGAACTTGTGCCAAATTCTAATATCAAGTACTTGAACACAAAATAGGAAATTTGACTGAATTAAGGTTTATTTATAGCTTTTAATGCTCAAGTATAATACATGGTATCAGCAGACAGAAATTAAAAGTCTTCATTTCATACACATCTGCAAGATATATATGATTTAGCATACAGACACCAACAAAACACTGAACAAGTTAGCTTAAATACTAGTTATAATAACTCTCCAGCTTCATGAAAATCAGTGTAAGTTCATTCATATTGATTCTTCTAGGACTAAAGTGCAGAGAATACCACAGCTATTAACATAATCTCCATTACTTGAAAAAGTGCATTATTATCAATAATAATAATAATAATAATAATAATAATAATAATAATAATAATAAATAAATCACAGAATCACAGAATTTCTAGGTTGGAAAAGACCTTTAAGATCATCAAGTCCAACCCATCTTCTAACACCTCAACTAGATCATGGAACCAAGTGCCAATCCAGTCTTTTTTTAAACACATCGAGGGACTGTGACTCCACCACCTCCCTGGGTAGATGACTCCAGTATTTGACCACTCTTTCTGTGAAAAACTTCCTCCTTAATTCTAGCCTGTATCTCCCTTGGTGCAGCTTGAGACCGTGTCCTCTTGTTCTGCCTGTTGTTGCCCGGAGAAAGAGACCGACGCCCAGCTCACCACAGCCACCCTTCAGGAAGTTGAAGAGAGTGATAAGGTCACCTCTGAGTCTCCTTTTCTCCAGGCTGAACAACCCCAGCTCCCTCAGTCATTCTTCATACATAAATAATAATGTTGCACCCAGGGTGGTGCAAGAATGTAAGCTGATCAAGTTTGTAGATATGAAGCATTTTTGAGCAAATAAAAAATAAAATTAGCCAGAATAAAATTAGACAAGCTTCTGAACACTTCTTGCAACCTGCAATGTTGTCTGAATTAAATTCAGACAAATTGTTGTCTCCTCAAACAATTGTGGAGATATAATTTGAAGCCTAAAGTTCATGGGAACTTGCTATAAGAAGTCGTTTGGTCAACATTGTTCTAAAGCCAGTTCTCATTAGTGCATACTTACTTATGTTTTCCTCTTGTTAAATTGCCAAATTTCAGCTGTGATGAGTGAAAAACAGTGTTCTGTGATAGCTCCCTACACAGAACATTTCAAAAGTAAATAGGTAAGTAACTCACTAGACTGTCAATGAACAGAAAGTAAAACTTGAGATATAACTCCCTCCAGCACTAAGCACAATTTTTCTTGACTCTTTCAATCTTGTAAAACCAGATTTAACTGCATGTTTAATACCCTGTGGATCTAAGGAATAGTTTAATATTCATTATTTGGCATTTACACTAGCGATGGTCTCAGAAAACGCAATACAGTTGTCTCAGGTTCTAAAATCAAGATCCTCAGTTTTCATGAAAGTTGGAACAGTAGAGATTTTGTTAGTTGATTGCTTCCAATTCAAAAGGTGTGTTCACACGTAAATCTTCCTGGTTTAACTTCAGCAAAACCAGGAATCTGAGCCCAGATGACTTAAAGTCATCTACACTAGCCAGGAGTGAAACAACTAGGAGAGGTGTGGGACAGTGTTACTCATGAAGATGACGGCCGCAAGGAGATCCCTCTGTTACATTGTCTGTGTTAATCAGTCTCTTCAATCCTGAAAATTAGATACTCACCTTCCTAAAATAAGAAGTGAAGTCATTACAATTATCTATCCACTCAGACAGTAGGAGTAATTAGACCATGGCAAGACTGTTGTCATTTCAATATCTGATATACTTACTCCAAACTGATGCTTTGAATATCTATTCAAGGTGAGCCTTCTTGGCGTTAAGAACCTCTCCAGATTCTGGAAAACAGAGATTTAAAACTCTTCTGCAAACCCAGGTTGGCACAATTTTCAGCAATGGCCTTCTGCATTCTCGGAAAATTCCTTAGCCATGAGTAAAGTAATGCAAATTCTAGTTCATCTTTTTGCCTCAGAAAAGGCCAGTTCTATTTTATTGCATATGTCCAGGACTGTCTTCACATGCACAATAGACCAGGGAATGCCTGTGAATATGAGAATTGCTGAGGGTGGTCTCTGAGTCTCTGCTTTGAGATATGGCTCTCAAGTGGCCTGCATGGACTTCAGTCCTTAACTAGCTCTGTACTACTTGCATGGCTGGTACTCCAGTGACATCAGCTGAGGTGAGAATTTAGGGCTCTGATGACATAAACCTAGTCACTTAGGTATCTAAACACGCCTAAAACCATAGGTATCTAAGTGAGGTCAAGCAGAGCATATATAGAAGTCCAAACCAATTCCTACTACTCATTCCACATGCCTGAATGGAACAATCCATCTGCTCCATTTCTAATGCTTTGCTTTATAAGATGGTTTGCATTGATTTTTGTAAATGGAAAAACCTAAGAGGACGTCTAAACTCTCTTTTATAGATATTTTTTTCTTGTTTAGGGTTTGAAGAATAGATTATATTGAGACAGAGTATGAAATGAGAAAACTCCTAAAAAATAGCTGCAATAATTCAAAAAAGAAAGTGCAAGTGCATGGTCTGAAATTTTATTTTATTGACTGCATAATATAAAAATTAATTTAATCTATCCTGTTTCCAGGAAAATATGTAGATTTTAAATGGAAAATAGTAAGCACAATGTCAAAAAATTCTCCACAGAGCCTTTATCCCAAGACAGCTTGTGACTGCAGTAAAATGGGAAGCTCCACTGATGACAGAGGAAGGCCAGCTATTTTGGGGCATTGCTGTGGCAGGCCTTTCACAAGGATAGAAAATAAGCCTATCTGCAAAAGAGACATTTGTCCAGAACTTGAGATGGATAATGAATGGCATAATCCATATAACAATGGGGAGCAAAATAACTGCTCTGTACTCATCCTTTGTGATCCTTCAGCAGTTTTGTAAAAATTGCATCATGGCAGTAATACTTGAAGTTTTTTCTAATGACTAAGCTTTTTACAAATGACTTTTATTCATTAGTAATTATGAGTGCTGCTCATCAATATCCTTTTGGATTCTTCAAATGCTTTCAGTATTCTGTAATACATATTCTGCATAACTACTGTATGTTTCATTTTCAATAATTTATACAATATATGCCCATAGTTATTTATTATGACAACATACTAAAAATACAATTAAGAGTTCAGGTTATAATCCCGAGCATTGTCTTAGGCCTCTTTTTGGTGATTTTGTCACAAAAAGTATGCAAAACAAGTGCATTGCCCTGTGACTTGCAATATTCCCTTCATGGAAAAGTAAATGCTGCATTTTTCTCTGTTTGTTTGACACACTGTTTTGCTTTTATATTTGCCTTTTGTGTTTTGCTACTTGATTACTGAAAATAAGCCTCAAACCACTTCAAGATGATGTTTCTTCTGCCCATTTCATCCTCACTGTTTTTGAAAGAACTAGAGCCCTAAATGCATTATCTAAGGAAACACGAGTTAGACAAGCAACTGGTTCCAATTGCAGGTCATAATCTCCCTGCCCCATCTACCTCATCTTGCTAAATCCTCCTAAATCCCCTAGCTTCTGCTCCTCTAATCATGAGGGTTAGAAGCTGCAAGGGCTGCTTTTCGCTTCATTAAAATTTCCTTTTAATCTTTTATAATCTGTCAGCACAGTACATAAACACCCATCAGAAGCTTATTCCTTCTAATTTCACAAAAGGGGATAATTTTACTATACATTCCATATTTGCAAAGTTAAGCTGCATTTCACACCACCATAAACCTTGGTCAGAAGGATGAATAGTTAAGCAGTTGAGCAAATGGCATTTACGGCTACAGCTGGGTGCATTATTCATTGTGAAGCATTTATTTGGTGAAGTTAAACCTTGGTTTTGCTTATGAAACATCCAAAAGCTGATCCCAAATTATTTCAGTACATGGGGCTCTTTTCAGAAAGTACATTTGAACTGTGTTGTTGCCCGTGTGCTCCTTGCGTGACCGGCTGCCTAAATCAAACAGATTAGTTTTCCTTCCTGACAGGGTGACTAAAATTTCTTTTAGACAGCAACAACTAGTTACCCAAGCAGATATTGAAGAGGTCATGCATCTTCTGCTAAATATTTTCAAAATTTCAGAGAGCAAATGAGCTATTATCTAAACATTCAATCCCAATTATTGACAATGTATATTTCCCCTAAAAACACTGTCACCACTGTATAAGTCTACATAACTCACATAACTTTACAGTTCTGCAGCAGAAATGCTTCAGATACATCATCTAGGAAACAACACTATACAAGCATTCTCTAAGAGGTAACAGAAGAGAGGTCTCACTCATGAGACCAGTGATTTACCCTCACTTTCCCTCTCCTTCCCTTTTTAAAAGTACAGATGGATGTAAATAGGGACCACTGGAGGCAATCTAGTCCCACCTTCTACTCAAAACTAGGCTAAATTCAAAGCTTTATTACATTCTGTTCTCATTCTAACCTTTCTTTATAAGCACCTCATGACAGAATACATAAATGCTTAAGAAAAAGGGAAACGGCAATTTTTAATTTTTAAACTGATGTTGGCTATATATGATTTATTACTCTTCAGGTTGGTTGGTTCTGGATTTTGTTTGGTTTTGTTATTGTGGTGGGGTTTTTGTAAACACAAAGCATTGAGCTCCTCCGGTTTTTAGAAATAAGAAACAAACATTAATAACATGACTATTAGTAATTTATTTCTTGTACTAGTGTAATCAGAAGACATCTCTAGGCATAAATGTAGGTTTAGACCAAAGCCATTTGGAAATGCTACAAATTCCATTCTGTTAGCTGCAGCAGAAACTTTTCAGAATCTCTTCCTGGAAGTGACAGTGAAATAAAGAACATAAGGCTGCTCTAACTGCAAATGACTTCCTTGATTGTATCTACAGTACTATAAACATTTTCCTATTCTGATTTTTTGTTTTTCTTTTTTCCCCAGAGGACAGTGAAATGAGTGGGTGGTTATTTGAAGGAAAAATTACCCATTTGCTCAGGGGAGGGGCTTTCCTTCCATTAGGTTCTCATCTGAAAGTCATGTTACAAACACTTCTTCCATTCTAATATTTATATAGAATAAAGGGAAGCACCTGAATTTATAAAAAATTATAAATTCACAAATTTATTTATAGTAATTTATAATTTACTCAATTTTTGTTGATGCAACACATAATGAAGAATCTGCATCAGATCCAAACAATAGGGAGTTACCTTTGAACAGTATGCAATACTATGAAAAACTGTTATGAAGTAATAACTAATAATTAAAATTTAGCAGTAAAAGCTCCAAGGAAATGTTGTCAGCTTCTTTTAAATCTTGTGTCACTGATGTCAACATTGCATCCCTCTAGACTTCAGCTCCAGCCCATACACCATTTATATGCTCTCTCTCATCCTGTGACGATTTATCCTCTTCTGCCAAACAGATTATATACCATAACAACTATTCTACTCTCCACAGGAAACAATGACTGCAACATTAAAGGATTTTGAAACTGCTTACCTCAAAATGGGTTTGAAATTAAATATCCTATATCTGTAGACTGGAACTGAGCACATTTATTTTAAAGCATTGAATGTAGCTAAAAATTCCCTTGATTTTCCCTAATGTAATTCTGTAACCTTCCCAAGCATGATAGCTTTCAAGCTTTCAGTATGCCACAGTACCACTCCTTCAAATATTGCTGAAGACTGCCAAGCAAAGAAAAAAAAAAGAGAAAGAAAAGGAGTGCCAAGGGAAAAAAGTAAAAAAAAAAAAAAAGTCAAAGAAAAACACAGTCAAGCCCTAGACACAAAACTGAAATAAACAGAACTAAAAAATCCAAAAGAGAACACTTAAAAGTCTATTTCTCCTCCCAGCTGAGACCAAGCAAAAAAAGTTAATCAGATGCTATTATGATTCTTTATAAATAATTAATATTTCTTCTGCTTACAACAATGCCTTATGTTCTGAAGGATACAAAAACGTCTGCATGAATGCCTGGGGAAAGCCAGCTTGACTACCCAGTCCAGTTCTCCTTTTGAAGCAGTTCAAAAGGACTGGGATAACCAGCTTGGAAGGACACAAAATATCTATTTCCCACGCCATCATGTCTTAAGCATTACAGAACACTTACAGTAAACTAAGACCTATAGGAAAGAAAGAATCAAAGCTACAATCACTGGATGAAAGAAGAAAATGGAATGTACCAATACTATTTTGAGCAAGCAGCGGCAGACACATTAAATTTCAGGACTGAATTTTTCTTCAGAGGGGTTTCTCCCTCCACAGACTCCAAAAGGTGTGAGACTACTACATGTGAGACATCTATGCTTTATTTAACGTTCTTTCATTAGGTAAGATACATCTCTGGTTCTCTATTGAATATTTCTGAAGTCTGCTTTAGCAACCATATTCTTTACCTAAACTTCAAAGTACCTTTAAAGGACAAGAGAGAAGCAAAGACCCCTTGCAGGATTTGTGAGGCTGAGCTGTCAGCATTGGCAGGGGAGGCTGCTGCCCTGACTATCACACCTGACCTGAAACACGGGATGTGCAGTTCAGAGACACCCAAAAGCACCTGAACAGAAGGACTTTGGGGGAACCAGAGTGTACTTTCTCAAGAAGGGAAGACAAGCAAGAGCCAAGGAGGATCCTGAAGGCTGGAAAGCCTGAGGGTAGAAAAGATGAAGGTGGAAAAAAAGGCTTTTTTCTAAGAATCCTTCACCAGATTGCTACAGGCTTCCCATGCACATCCTTTCCTCTACACACAGCATCCAAATGCTCTGGACTCCGACCCCTGTCTCTGAACACATACACACAACACACAACCTGATGGCAGACCCTTCTTTCGGTCAATCTGTTCTTTAGTGGGTGTCAGTAGGATTTTGGTCACGAATTTTAGTAAGAGCATGTCTAGCCCAGAGATGCTTTATCTCATATTTAACAAATATATTATTACCTAACCAATGGAGCCACACACTTTGCATTCGTTTAATCCCTCTAGCTAATATTTTTCAAGTTGGTAACTTTTAAATCATGTAAATAATCTATCCTCTCCTGTAAAGACATTTCTGTTTACAGTTGCAAGATGCACAATTCACCCTTAGTTCACATAGATTAAAGCTTGCTTATTGGTGACTTGACTATGTCTTCCCAAACGTTTCCTGACAGTATTGAACTCAAATTGTACTAAAGGTGCTTCAGTCCATCCTGCCCTTTCCTAGGCATCTCTCAAAATGGAAGGTAAAATGGCAGTATCACATTTGACATTGAAACTTCAGCCCAATTCCTTCCATTCATCCAGAAATTCAAATCAATAGCTTGTAACAAAAATATAGTTGAATTATTTAAGCCATAATTCTTTGTGCTCATATGACATTTTCAGAAAAGGTATATCTCCAGAGACATCAGTTGTCCAAACACACAGTCATTATGTTGATTTTGTTTAGTACCTCTTGAACGCCAGGCTGGCTGTGTTCTAATTCAGCTCACGGTCAGCATAACAATATGCTTACAAGAGGGAAAAGCAGCACGCTTCAGAAATTCTGTACTGCCCAGTCCAAGCAAATGCTTTATTTAGATTTGTATTGTAATGAAATTGGGTGGAACATTTTCAAAAGGTAGGTTAGTGTCTTAAGAAGTACAAAAATAATCAAATATCTATGTACCTGATAAATCTATAATAAAATCCAATTAAAATTACTACTAGGATTTAGGAATCATTATATATTTTAAAATATCGCTGGGGGAGCCTACGTTATTGAAACATTAAGTATATAAGTTGGCCTTTTTTAATATTCAGATCCAAATAGGAATAACATATAATAATGAAAATAGCCCATTCCAAATCACTAATATGTCATTAAGAAACAACATAAAATTATACCTTGTTATTTCTTTTAAAGTTATAAAATAAAGCCATCTAAGTGCATATCTCTCATGCAAACACAGTTAAAACCTAAATCTCATTATCCTACCAAAGAGGATAATAACTCTTAACTCCACCGCACTTTTATCTTTATGCTACTGGATAATTTCTCCAAGAAGCGGGCATTGCTGTTTTCCCCATTCTTCTTTGCTTTCATTATCAACTTGAGAAGCTTTTTACAGCAAGCTCTGTCTATTCCAGACAGAGGATTTTCCAGAGAGTAGGCATATCTGCTCTACTGAAACAACAGTAAAATATTTGACATGAGCTTCTTAGCCATAACTGGATTAGAGGGGATCATTAATCACACAGGTAAAACACTACATGCCTTCAGAAAGAGAGGTGTCCTACTCTGGCAGTTACCACTGGGAGTTTCAGGAAATGTTGGTATTTGTTATCTATGCTTGTATGCAGAACAAACCAGCATTCCCATACAGACAACAGGGACCAAGTCACCACTGCCTAATCCTGGCTTCTGAAATGGGGAAGACATCTGGGCCTGTCAAAGGTCATATGTAAGGAAGTACAGTATTGGTAAGAAGCTCGGACACAAACATACCTTGAGATAAAACTGGAGACACAGAAATTCAGTGTATAGTCTTAAATGTATTCTTGGTGTCAGTGCTCTGTCAAGAAAGGAAGATGTACTGTAAGTCATTTGCAGCTGCATATCAAGTAAAATTTATGCTGAATAAATACATAAACCTGGACAGCCACACAAAGATCAGAAGAGTGAAGGTCCAGGTCAAAACCCACTATTTACCCAAATCTTTGCACATGGCTTCCTCCTACACATAGTGCCTGATCTACAAGGTGAGCACTAATTTATTTCCACAGAATTACAGAGTGGAAAAGTTGGAAGACACCTGTTGTCTAGTCCACTCATCCTGCTCAGGGCAGGGTCATCTACAACTGGTCACCCAGGGCTGAGTCATCTGGTTTTAAGTATTTCCAGTGATGGAAACTCCACATCCCTCTTAGAGCAATCTGTTCTGGAGTTCAATTGCCATTATAGAAAGAAAACAACCAAACAAAAACTTTCAAATAGAACTTCCTGGTTTTCAGTTTCTGGCCTTTTCCTCTTGCCCTCTCACTAGACACAACTGAAATAGGCCTAGCTAAATCTCTGCCACTTCTTTCCATCCTACGCACATTAATAAAATTTCTCCTGAGCCTTCTCTTCTCCAAACTAAACAACGACAGAACCTGAGTTTTAAAATTCCGACACCTAATCACCTCCAATTACCTAGAGATATGTGTTGATGCAGAAACTGATTTAAAATAAAACCCAACCAAACAAAAAGCCTTTACAGGCTGAAATTTGAGGTTGAAATGCAAACCTGCACTGGGACATCTCACTGAAAAAAGCATGCATATTTGCAGTGCAGACAGTCCTGTGTTATAAGCTATGCTTTCCAATAGTGAAAACAATCCTATATTGTGTCCCTTGAGAGCAGTGATAAAGTGTACTGACTTGATTACTGATTTAGAGGAATGCTGAAAGCATAAAAAGAGGAAAGAAATACATAGAAGGTTTCCTTTAAAGAGACACATTAAGATCAATTCTTCATTCCAAAGAAATTAAATCAGGCCTAACTTAGTAGGAATGAGAAACATAATACAGAGAAGATTCTGTAAGAGATGTAGTCCAATAAATCGAGCTTCAAATAGTTATTAAAAGACAACAATTATCAAAGATGAATCAATGCTCACTCATAGACTATATAGCTAAAAAAATGCTTCCAACTATGCAGAAACCTGGATAGATAAAAATTACTGCAGACACTTATAGGTAAATACAGCTGAGCAGACATCATAAAGCTGCTGTCTGTCCTGCATAAAAGAATTATGTATCTTTCCAACAGCATAAACTATTGGGCATTTAGTCCTGC
Source organism: Camarhynchus parvulus (assembly GCF_901933205.1). Classification (NCBI taxonomy): domain Eukaryota; kingdom Metazoa; phylum Chordata; class Aves; order Passeriformes; family Thraupidae; genus Camarhynchus; species Camarhynchus parvulus. Next base: position 55,639,223 of record NC_044601.1, read on the forward strand.
AGAGACATAAAAAAGTGCATGTCAAGTGTTCTGCCTGTTTGCCTTCTTCAAGTGTTTTTCTAAGTGTTTGTGAATAAACTCATCACAAAGTATCTGTTACCAATGGTAATACTGGTACCCAGATTATCTTCAAAGCAAAGGAAACCATTTTTAACATCACATCTTCAAACTCCTGCTTTGAGACCAATGGGTTAGTTACTCAGCTGAATAGTATGGCATACTTTAGACTGGTTTCCTTCACTCTGAATTAAATACAAATAATCCCTTTAATTTTAAACCCCTGATCCAGTAGGAGTATGTAGTGAGGTCCACAACTTCTTCCCTTTGCACCTCAACATGCATTAATAAATGTATTAGTAGTTGCCACATACTAAATCCTTGTAGCTTTTAACTCTTTGTAACCCACTTCTACATGTAGGACAGCCAGATCTTTCAAGAAACTCAGTTCTAAAAAATTATTTTACTGTGTACTTACCAAGTAAACTTCAATTTGTCAGTATACTAGAGAAGGCAAAAACCCCTGCAACCATTACTAGCCTCCATTTACTAACATCCTCCAACAGTTCATGATGAGTATTTCCAGAATGAGAACAGGGTGGGCTTCTTTAATACTCTACTGGAAAACTACTTTCATTACGTGCATCAGAGATATAGTGCCAGTATGTCAAGTTGTCAACAGACTGTCACCAACAGCTGACTCCAAGAGCTGCTCTTGTCTCAGGAAAAACCCACTTCATGGAACTCTAGAAGGAAACCTTCATCTCTGTCTGAAATAAAATGAGTGTGCGTCTTCAACAACAGAAAACCTGAGTACAGAAGAAATATCAGGAGAAACTCCAGCAAACTTCAACATGACCAAGAAGGCTACAAATGTTGCAGCTCCTTCTCCTGTCTGAAAGGACAGAGCTATCTACCCCAACACCTTGGTGCAACATGACCCTGAGTAGGGGTCCCCATCTTTCTCTCTGCTTGAATTTTCCATGCCAAGTCACCACTTGCAGCCTCATAATATGAAACAATGCAAGCAGAATTTTGTAGATCAGTCACCCACCTGAAGATAATAAAAGTTTTAAGCAAAATAGTTCAGTACTACAGAAAATTGCCTCATTATGCAAAAACTAATCTTATTTTTAGATTCTATCTTATGTTCCCTTGTGTTACACTCCACTTGACCTGAGCAAAAATTAATACAGAAAAAAGGAGCCAAACTTGGAGATTTCCAAGCTGTGATTTCGAATTACCTTTTTTTTTGGTGTCTTTAAATCAGCAAACTCTATATAAAAAGTGCTAAAGAACGATGTTCCCATGAGACTTAGAGGAGTACAGTCATGAGGGATTTCTGGTAGCAAAGCTGAAGAACAGGAACAGTGCAGCTTCTAAGCTATTTTTTTTAGCTTTTAACAGATATACAATACTTTTTTAAAAAGCCCAAACAAAAACAGAGCGTTTCTCTTCTCTTTTTCTTACTTTATCACTGTAAGGCAGCATTAAGCACCCTGTACAGATGAGTACAAGATCACAGAATCATCAAATGTTTTGTGGTAGAAGGCACCTTATAAAACATCTAGTTCCTACCCACCTGCCACGAGCAGGGACACATTCCACTAGAACAGCTTTCTCCAAGCCCCATCCAAGCTGGCCTTGAAGATGAAATATTGCTGTACAAAGCGGCATATATTACAATGTCTCAACTTTGTCAGTGACACAAAAGTAGAACAATGCCGGTCAGTCTTTTCCCAGTAGATGGTGAAACAGTGCCACCCACTGTTTTCCCAGAGTATCCCCTGCTGCAAAAATCTGCAGAAAGCCAAGTTGGTACTTCACATTCCCTAGACCAGCAGCTCATGTTAAGCCTTCCTCCCTCAGTCCCAACACTGGGCTTTACTACTGGGTGACACGTCTATTTCAGTCACTAGGAAAGCTGCACAAGAGAAAATTCTTTGAGCTTGCTCTACTACAGCTGAAGCCTCAGGATAGACAAAAGGCCAAATCACAGAGAAATTAGTGGTTTTTAATCCTGGGAGCAGGAGTTTCTTTGACTGTACCTGTGGGTTTTCACAACAACTAGTTGTATGCAACTCAAGTGAATCTCAAGCTGAAGACTAACATATTACACCTGCAATATGTTACATAAATGACACACTGTAATATGTTACATTATGTAAAATTACAGATGTAAAAATTGCCATAGGGTCCAAATATCCAACTGCTTCTTTACATATCCTTCCATTCCTTTTGTATCATCCCTTAATCAGACCAGACAAGTATCAACCACTCCCTCTTAAATTAGGTCACAGGTCATTCTCTATAATCAACACTCTTACCCACCAGTTTATTTTCTGTTACTAAAACGAACATTTATGTAATCCAAGGATCAGAAGTTATCAGAACTGTAACAGTCATGCATTGTTAAGACAAAAAGAGCAATAAAGGACTTAAAAAATAACAGTGCTTGTACACATCTTACTTACCTTCTCTCTGAATGGTGGAGAAAATGTCAATGCTTTCCAACCCAGTAAAGTACCAGTCACATAAAGGTCTACAACTACTTGGTTTTCTATTAATAAAATACTTTGTAGGCCACTTTACAACAGAAAGTGGGCTGCTGCTCATACTCAAGAATGTGCAGGCCAGCATTTCAATGATTCAGTATTCTGTTTAACAACAAACTACTTGCCTCTTTGTGAGAACACAGGAAAATTCCAGAAAGGTCAAGTAGAGTGGATGAAATTATATAAAATTCTAGGCACATTTAGTTATCCCAGAACCAGTTACACTTTGTTGATAGCTAAATACCCCTAACCAGTCATTATATCTTGGCAGTGCGTGTACACTTTGTTGATAGCTAAATACCCCTAACCAGTCATTATATCTTGGCAGTGTGTGTTTCAATAGGACAAGGTGGGTAATGTTTTAAACTAAAAGATGGTTGATCCAAGCTAAATACACTAAGAAGTTTTTTACAATGAGCATGGTAAACCAGGTTGCTCAGAGAGATGGTGGATGGATGCCCCATCCCTGGAAACATTCACAGTCGGGATCGACAGGGGTCTGAGCAACCTAATCTAGCTGAAGACATCCCAGTTCACTACAGGCTTGAAATAAATGACCCTTAATGGCTCCTTCCAATCCAAACTACTCCATGATTGTATTTTATCATTCAGACATCCTCTGGCTGGGGCTCAGCTCTGGTCTATTGAAAACACTCCTAAGACATCCAAGTAACAGCAATGAAAACTCAAGATACCAGCAGCTGAAATCAAGGACCCAGACTACAGAGAAAACCATAGACTCCAAATGCATTTGAGAGCTCTCTACGTGGTTCCGGAGGTGACAGCTTAAAACTGTGTATGCACGTTCACAACACAATCTTTGGAAGGAAGTTTCATCACGTCTGTACTAACACGTCTAAAGATTTCTCTCACTGTGTATAAGTGAATTGCCAACCATTCATCAAGAAACACTTTTTATTCTGAGCTCACTTTCTCTTTAGACTGAATAAGCATTTAACTCAAGTACAAAACTAGAAATTCATCACTGGTGCTGAGTATCAAGACAGCTATTTCCTAGTGATACTCAGCTGGTCAGTCACATGAGTTTATACTTTGTTGTGACAGTTTAACATGGACCTGCGGATCTGCCAAAAAACATACATGACACTGAATCAGCAGAGAAGGCTTTTAAGAGTAAATATACAAAGACTTTAAGTATTCCAGCTGTTTATTTGACAGTGTACAGTATACATTAAAAAAGAAAAAAAAGAAAGAAGGCCCAAATAACATAAAATATGTATATAGTGTTTGCTACACAAATACCCAACTAAATCAAGGCATACTTTATAATTCATGGAGTCACAATGAAGTTCAGGCACATACTTTATGTTTGGTTTAATGGTTTACAACTCTTTTGGTCTGTTTAGTAGAAAATGAACCAACTGAAGAAGAACTTCATCATTAAAGCCTTTCACATTACCATCTTCCACAACATCATACAGTGGCTTACTGTCGGTACCCCAACAAATATTCTTTCGAGTGTTGTTTTTAATAGTTTCTGCATTTAGTGCTAAAGTATTTAGCTGGTAGCAAAAGAAAGCAAAATATTTTCCATCAGTCACTACTGCCTGCGATACGAAAGGACGGGTCACATCTGCTTCATTCCAGAATCCTACAAAATAAACAAATACAACAGGACTTGAGATTTCTATCAGCACAAACGCTAGTCCCAAAACACAGAAAAACTCTGGGAATTGCAGCAGCTACCTAGTTGGGAAAAAGTCCTGTCTGCTTTAGCAACACAAGCATTTTTTATACAGACTAACCAAAACACAGTCAATAATAAAGGCTATGTCTAAGATCAGGGACACAGAGGCATACTTGCATTTTGTAAACCGTTCCCTATCAACAGTTGATTAAAATCACTCACTCATCAGCCAAGTAACTTTTCCAAAATAATTAAGTTACTAATGCGTCCAAAGTCCTGCAAAGAAGCTGAGGGAAAATATCTTTTTACTATTTCACAGCTCTCAAGATGCAGTGAGCATTTGTTTCATGACAAAAGCATGCACATATATGCACAAACATAACTGATTACAGTAACCAACCAGACACCAAAAACACTATGTCAGTAAATGTTACTGTTTCAAACAAACCCTACTGAGCACTAACAGTACATTAAAAATATTTACATACTTATGCACGTGCACTAGTACATACACAGATACTTTTTAAGAATATTACTATCATGTGCCACAATGCTAGAAACTGTTACAGAAGAAAAAAAAGTCATAGATTTGAAGAATGCTGCCTTTACAACTCATGATGTGCTCACAGCTGACCAACTCGGAAGACAAGACTCACTCAACTTCAATATTTTACATCCACAAAGGAAGCTTTCTAATACCCCACTACATTAAAAAATTGATGCAGAGCCAGTAGTATATACTACAGTCAAAGAATTTTCTTACATGTGTTGTTTCTCAAGTGAAACTACAGGCCATCAGGCGTCTTACACTAACACTAGACAATAATTGTATTTATGAGAATAAGTTAAAAACTGATCTGGTTTAACCATCCACGTATTCTGGGACTTTTTTACAAAAATGTAGGCATAAAATCCCAAAGTAAGGGGGCTAACATTTTTCTTTCCTTCCTAGTATTTTCATGGAATTGAAATTACTGAAACAAGGGCTAAGAAACACAGTTGTTCCAGAAGGAAAAAAAACAAAATTGCTTGATGTCTACCACATTTCCCTCTCAAGGAGGAAAGAGCAAGTGAAAGCAATTGAGGTTTCTGCACAAGCTTACTGCTATACATGGAAAAGTATTTTTTTCTCTGTATTTAATTCCCCTGTATAAAAGTACTCCAAGACTTAAGTAACTCTTTAATTAATTCAATTACATCTGTAAAGACTTACTTAAAAGACAGTCTTCTGGAAAAAAGAAACACAAGAAAAAGGTGCTGGGGAGAAAAGGTTAAAAAACTTCACAGTAGGCATTCACAACCAGGAAAGATTTGTCCAGCTGACCACCTCACCTTGATACATTGCTTGTGCTGCTGTCCAGGCAAAGAGGCTTGCAATTCCATTCGATCGATAAACGACTTCGATCTGATCCTCGAGACGCTCCTTTATGAACCTCTCTCGCTTCAGTCTGTCAGGAAGGAGATGGAACTGGGTATGTCCATAACAGCATGGATCTGCCACCTTTGTTCCTGCACTCCCCAAAACAAAACTATCAGTCACAGAAAGAACACTCTTTTATTATGCATACAACACACATCTTCACCATCAGACTCTAAAGATAGAACCCCTACTGCAGATCAGTGAGGAGCTGCCTACTTCCAAAAGGCAAGAGTCCACATCCTAAAAGGAGAATTTCCCTGGAGATGTATGAAAATTCAAAGTTTTGTGTCAATTTTCTATTCAACTGAACTTCTTCAAGCAAATCTGGACACACAGTACCACATGCACAGGAGAATGCTGCTCCCCATTGCCTAACTGACATGAAATCTCAGTGGAGATCTATATATTACATATATTTATACAGTGTACTTATAAATAAAAATACAGAACTTTTTCTGGTGATGGGAGAAGAAAGATTGAGGTGGCATTAGTTTTGAGGTTGGTCTTTGATTGATTAGTCTGTTGGGTTTTTTTACCAAAAAAAAGTTAATATTTCACGATTAAAAACTCTTACCTATGAATACCTTATTTTCATACTGTTTTTTGAACAATGGCAGTTTGGATGGCTTGTGATCGATAACAGGAACGTCTCCAAGATCTGACTCCAGGGGTACAACCTTGAAGACAAACAGAAGAAAGAACAGCCATGATGTAAGACACATTTCTGACATCAGGTCCACTGTAATACACCACTTCCTGGTCAGACAACAGAAAGTGCAAGTCCTGCTTACATACATCAGACAGACAGCCTTAAATGAAATTCGTTTTCTTGCAAGAGAAATTCTCATCTTGTGATGAGTGTTAGCACAGTCATCTTGTATTAATTTTTCCACAACACAAAAAATGTGAAATAATGCTAAAAAAGGCATCAGTTTTCACCATCTTTTAGCTCCATAGAGAAAGAGTAAAACACATTTCTAGCAGCAGCCAATGAACTAACTTGAACCTGCAGACTAGGTTTGCAGATCTGGTTTACTGCACAACATTTTAAATTGCCTAGACAGTTCTTCCAAAATGACAAGGTTTGTAGTATCTGATGACACTAACACAAGCAAACTGTACGACTAAGTCAGTCATTAAAGTTCTGTGAAAAGTTCTGTGAACATAAATGTTTACAGAACACACAATACTTTTCTGTTTGAGGTGAGACCCTCAGTGGCTACACACCTACCACTGTATAACCCTGCAAGAAAAACATTACAATACTGAAACAGAAAATACTTCCACCGAACTTGAGCATTGAAGAAAACAACTGCCAAGCAATAACAACAGGCAGGAATGCTCACGTTCAGTTTATATGTGCTTTTACTTCTTTTTTTTTACTCCACTCCTATTAGTAGCCTCCAGTGAGAATGTTCCACAGCACATTTCCTTTTCTTGCCTCCATTTCCAAGCACAGAATGTTAAAAATTCAATTCAATTAAATATAACAACATGCAATTTAAAGTACAAAGAGGATCAAAAGTTCAGAAGACTGGCTCAACACCTACAAAGCCATTACCACAATGCAGAAAGGGTATTAAGACTCGAAAAATACCCAAATATGTTACATACTGATTAACCAGATCCTCCACAGACCACCTCTGCATTGTTTCAATGGCTGTCAGAAACGAAAGTGAAAATGCATGGTATTAACTTGCTGTTGAAAACATCCCCACCTCGGGAAGCTGCTTTGGTACACGGATCTGGAGGTGTGGGTTATCATCTATTTGGAATCGCACAGGATCAACTCTACCCTTTCGATGTCCGTGAACCACAACTTCATTACCGTGATGCCAGTAATAGTTAACCTCAGGGTTTAGATCTGAAACAGAACAAGAAACACAAAAAAACAGTGATTCTCCTCTTGCATTTAAAACCCTCCCAATTCTTCTGTAGCTGCAGTGAGATACAACACCCAAAATCCACATAGAAGGATGGAAACAAATTACTAGTGATGGTCTGAACAAGTGAGATACACCAGCGACACTTGTGCCGGCTCGCAGACTGGCTCTATCGCCCAAGGGCTCCCACGCCCCCTTCCCTGCTCCGCTCCGTACCGAGGGAGGAAGCAGCCAGCAGTGGGTTGCGACTGGACAGGGAAGCAGCGAGGGTGGAAACGAGCTGCGTGAGGAAGGGGCCGGGCGTGTGATCCTGGTCACGGTAGAGGAACGGCCGTTTCTTCTTCTGGTAGAAGCTCTCCTGGAGAAGGGCGTCGCAGGCGAGGGAGCGCAGCTCGCCTATATCCGGACACGGCGCCGCTCCCGTCGAGGGCTCCGGGGTTTTCGCGGCCCCCGGAGCCTCCGCGTTCCCCGCCGCCTCCGCATCCCCCGCCGCCTCCGCTCTCGGCTCCGGGGCTCTGCCGGTCTCGGAAGTCGCTCCCGCCGTCGCTACCGCGGGTTTCGCGGCCGCGGCTCTCGGGGGCATTCCCGGCACTAGGACGGTTTTTGTGAAGCTGCGGTACCAGCGGTCGGCGTTGAGGGCGAAGGTCTGCGGGTACACCATGTACTTGGGCCGCTGCAACTTCCCGTACAGCCGCAGCTTCTCCTCCACCGTGGCCGCCTCGTGCACCCGCTGGTTGAAGCGCTGCAGGCGTCGCGACTTGGCCGCTTTGCTCTTGGCTGTGATGGACGCCACCACGGGCGGGTAGAGGGGGCTGGCGGGCGGCGAGGGGACGCCGGGCACCGTGTCCGAGAACCAGCGCCGGCCGGGCCGCAGCAGCCGCCGGGCCCCCAGCGCCGCCATCTCGTGAAACTGCGGAGCGGCGGCGGGGCGGCGTCCGCAAACCGCGGCAGCTGATTGGCCTCTGGGGACCACGAGATACGCCCGTCTTCCGGTCGGCGGGCCGGTTCTCCGGAAGCGGGGTCTGCCGGGCAGGAAAAGGCGGGGCCTTTAGAGTCACGTGGCTGGAGGGCGCCGAGCGCCCCCGCGGCGCGCCGAGGAGGAGCCTCTGCGCATGTGCAATACCGGCAGTATGGCCTCTGCCGTGCGAGAACTACAGCTCCCAAGAGGCTTAGCGAGAGGCGGCCGGAAGTGCCTGACGTGGCGGCAGCGCACCCGCCCCGCTGCAGGCGGAGTCCGGCCGTGTGGAGCCTGATGTGGCTCTGGGAGCCACAGAACTGACGGGGCTGGGAGAGAGCCCTGAGACTATCGAGTCCAGCCTGTGACCGAGTACCACCATCTCAATCGACCGTGGCACTCAGTGCCACGCCTTTTTTCCTTAAACACCCCCAGGGACGGGGAGTCTCCCACCTCCGGGGGCGGCCCGTTCCAGTATCTTAACATCCTTTCCGTGAAGAAATTCCTCGGGATGTCCAAGCTGAGCCTCACCTGGCGCAGTGGGAGGCTGTGTTCTTTCGTCCTGTTCCTGGCTAAAAAGACTTGGCGGAGCGTCCCTGCTTCCCCTGGGGAAGAGGACCCAGCCTGGAGCCGGCTTTCCCGGCTTTCCCGGCTTTCCCGGCTCTCCCGTGTCCCGAGCTGGCAGCCCGAACCCGGCCGGGCGCCTCCGCCTCCCTCTGCCTGCGGCCGGGAAGGCCCGGCCGTGCGGGTACCCGCAGCGCTGCGTGTAAACTGGAATGACTCCTTGTCAGAGACATCGCAGCCTGCAGAGGCTGGCTTTAATAAAGGAATTAAACTCTGCTAAAATATGATCTGCTACGGCCTTTGTTTGTGAAATGAAATGAGCTAAAAGTGGCATACCGACACCGCAAGAAAGCCACAGTCACTGCGTGTTTATGTTAGAGATGCTTGGGAAAGTTGAGGGTATTTCTCTTCAGTGGACAGATGAAGTTCAATATTTATTCTCAAAACTTCTCTTCTGTCATTACTTTTTAAAAGTTGATTATTTGCAGTAGTCATGGGAGATTGGTTGTTTTTTCCTGTATTTCCATGAAGTATGACTAAGACTGGGAGTGGAAAATATGCATGCGATTTGGACAGGAGACATGTTACATACATCCCAGATAATCAGCTTTCTTGCCTCAACTGCTCAGCTTTCTGCTGAACTAATGATCACTGCTGAAGTGGTGGAATCTCTGGAATATAGAGGAATTTTTGTAGTAAATGGCAGAGATGTAAACCCAGAGTTTGGGTTGAGATTTTCAAAGAATGTAGAATATAAAGCTGTTCTCTTCAGAAATTAGGTGAAAGTTAAATAGAAATTAAACTACTGTTAATCCATAGCTAAATTGTTCTTAAGTTTACAATTCATGAGGAATGTTATAAAAGACAGATTTAAATGTTAAGTTACAACTAAGTTTAGCATCAAGTGTTTAAAATTTGGTTTCTTAATTTTGAATCCATACATTTTTTTCACCAGCATACACTTTTTTCATCAGATGGGTGAAGGGAAAAGGCCTTAGATCAGATGACTGACCATTTAGGAAGCATCCACTCTTCCTCACCTCACACACTGCTGTCTCCAAGTGCCTCCAAAAACCTGTTTTCCTCTTGATTGATAAAGGACACTGGCCAGATGGGCTCATGGAAAAGATAGTGAATCCCTTCCCTTGTGATCACAGCCAGCCAACTTACACAAGTTGTCAAGAAAAATCACCATGTACTGTTCTTAGGCATTTTGTTCCTTTATCTCCTCTTTCAAAACATGTTTCCTTTGCTGATTAGAAATATTCTTCTAATTTCATCCTTAAATGTATTCATGGTCCATTTATACCTGCTTGTCATTATGCCAACATTGTCCTTCAGTTTAATTAGCTTTTTGTTCACTTCAGTGTTGACCTTCTAAAATATTGATGGAGACCAGTCATATCACTTCTCAGTCCTTATTGACAGAGACTGAACAAGCTCTTCTCACACAGGCAGATTTCCATTTCCCTGATCATGTTAACAGCCCTTTCTTGCATTTCCTGCAGTTTTGCATTTGTCTCAGGGATATGTGACCATGCTGAACCCATTTATTCATACAAGGGACTGTATTAGCCATGCCAGGATTGATAGCATTTTAGCACTGTTAAAAACCTTTCTCATCATGTTGTCAAATCAGAGTTTCCTGCCTTGCAGCCATATGATACTGTGAGCAACTTTTGCATGGGAGATTTCAAACCCTCAAGAAGTTCAATACAGAAACTGAATATAGGGGATGAAGTAAGTGAATGTTCAAAGAACGATTTTTATCTTGTCTGCTTCATTCAGGAGCTGATACCGACTGTATGATAAGAGATGTCAAGAACCAGTGCTACGCTTTAACCTGCGCTTAATATCCCTCAACTACCGATGGTTTTGTCACGGCTTAATTTTATTTGCTTGGCATATATTCTAGTGTCATTCATCTTGAGGTAGGAGCAGCAAGGGCTTGGATAAAATATCCCGATAGACAATCTAGTTAAAGGTGCTTGCATGCCAGCTCTGTCATAAGCTTTTGGTAGAAGTGTATTATGCAGCCATGGGTCTCTTAGTTTGAAGAAGCAAGCTGACAGTTCAAAAAGGATCTATTTTTCCTTCTTTACTGAGATAAACTGCCACATTCAAATTATCCTAAATCTATAAACCCAGAGCATCTTTTTCGTGGTTAAATGGATGCTTTAAAAAGAGCCTGGATTAGGAAGCCTACTCTGCCTAAAATGTTCAGAACGAATGTTAAAGTGAATGTCACAGCCTTAAATCTCTAAAATGGAAAGTGAAAAAAAAGCTGTATCTCAGTTCCAGCAGGAAGGTCGCTGGGGAGTGTCAGTTTGAAGTCCAGGAGGTAGTGCAGTGCATCTTACTGAAACTAGTTCATAGGAAGAGATTGAATGTTGTGTTGCATGCCATTCTGGGACCGGATCAGCTGGGAGAGTGGCACTAAATAAAAAGGCTCAGGAATGACTGGAGTGCCCAAAAATCAAAGTTTAATAAAGGAAAATAATAAGGTGCACTGACAATCAGTGTGCAACAAAACATAGTATAGAGCTGCTCCAGAAGACCTCTAAGGGAGGCAAGCACAACCTCATATAGACATTAACTGAGGGCAGAGAACCAATGAACAAAGAAACAGAAACAATACCTTATATGGAACCTATCAGAGGGCTGGGTTCAGAACTTAACCTTAAGGAATAACTTAATTTGTGTAACTGTTCCCATCATTCTTTTCCCCCACCTCTCACCATAACCTGATGTAATGTTATCTATCCTGGCATCTCAGTTTCCAGGATCCAATAATGTTACCTGTGGTGTGGTTGATTCACAGCTTGTCTTGTCCAGGACAGACCACCACAATGGAGTAGTTATTCTGTTTCTGAAACTTAGAAATGAGACAGTGTGCACTCACTCAGAAATGAGATTGCATAGACATTGATTACTGGCAAGCTTAGTATCTCCTTTATGCAGGTAGAGAAGCTGTTTAAGTGCACACACTTCCTCAGTAATCCTCACCAGAAGACACAACCCAAATGGGATCACAGGGACCATGTAGTGGAGATACAGTGTCATAAGCATACTGTCAGTATTTCTCCGTGGCTGACTGAATGCCTAAGGAGAGGATGTCAGTTTCTTCATGCTTGCTTGAGATGAAATTTCTGTGTTTGGAATCTTTTTTTGTTTTCTTTATTGCCTTTTTCAGCTTAGGTAACATCAGTGGGCTGTGTGCTCCATGTAAAACTCCACATACTGCAGTAGACACAGTCTTGAGATGTTCATTATTTTATTACTTTACTTGTTGTTGTTACAACAACAGCTGTCAGATGATAACGTAAAGCAACTAATAGCACAGGTAGATGCAGTAGGAAAAAGTCATTATCAACTCTAATTGATATCTGTGGATAAAAGCATATTTCTTACATGATTTCCCAATATTTTTGTAGGAATATAAAATCAGAATGAAGTCTTCCATTATTCATCCTTCAAAATCTAAGTATTTCTAGAACTGCACAGCACTCCAAACAGCATCAATTAGAATTAGGTTTGCATTATGTTTCAACTGCTATTTTAATGTAGTTCCTTAGACAAATTCCTTGTGGGCTAAAGTTGTCTATATTCAGCTATAGATCAAAGATCACACCACACACTCACCACCACCCACCGCCAGCCCTCATTCCCATTTAAAGTGAAATCAAAGCACCTTTGTTGCAGGACTATGGAAATAAGAGGGGGGAGAGGGAGGTAGAGGGGGGAAAGATATGTTTCTGGCCCAAGCTTCATTTTAATTAGGAAAACAAGTTAAAAGAAATAACTTCAAAGTTGGTCCACTTTCTAGTTCTCATGTGAAAGCCTAGAGTCCAAATGAATTTAACGAAAGCCCCTTGTTTCAAAGCAAGGAGCCTTCCAACTGGGAATTCAAAAGGTGCACAGGCACTTTCTGCCTGCTGTGGCTTTACATGCCATTACAGCAGAGCATTTCAGAGTGGTGATGACATTTAAGACCACTCTGGCTTCATACTGCTGTACAGATAAAAGCTTGTCTTGAGGACATGCTTTGACAAGGCTTAGTTTCACTGCCTTGATGCCCATTAGCTAAAAAAAAAAACCCAGAAATCCTTTGGGAAAACTAGAATTCTTAGTCAGTTTTATATAGTATTTCATGCTATTGTTGCAGTTACAAAAGAATATCTTACATATTCCCCACGCATTTTGGGGAAAATCTATTTAGTGGGCATTCTATGTGGACTGTTTCAGGCCCTTGAATACACTTTTCCCAAGGTCTGTGTTTTATTTGCAGAAAGTCCATCTAATTTTAACCTCTACTCTGTGAGATAACTTAGAGCTAAATGAAAAATATTTATTGTGAAATCAGTCGGAAAGAGTTTCTGAAAGAAACAAATTGACTGGAGGAAATATATGCTGTCATTTTGAAAGGTGTAGAGCTGTTTGGATGCCAAGTGACAATTGAACTTTTGCAGTAAGAGCGCTCATCATTTGCACAGTTACAATATCCAGCTGGTGAAAAACATACACTTTTATGAGAAAATTTGTGGAGCCAGCTGTAGCGTTCGGGAGATCATGCAGAGGAAAGACTGATGAATAGATTTGGCTCAGTATGATAACGAAGAACTGGATGTAGAACACAAGTGTTGTAAAATAAAGCTATTGTATATAAAAATTAATACAGTATGGCGCTACTGAGGTGGTGTTTGTTTGTTCATGAAAGCTGTCATGAAGGTGGAATTAGTGTCATGGGAGAAATAGTGTCGAAGGCTTTACTGATGTCTAGGCGGACAATATCCACCATCTTTCCTTTATAAACTCATTTGGTCACCCTGTCTCAGAGGGAGATCAAGCTGGTCAAGCAGGATCTGCCTTTCATAGACCCATCTGGCTGGGTCTGATCCCCTGGTTGTCCTTTACACACCACATGAAATCACTCTCAGGATGACCTGCTCCATAACCCCTGGCACTGGGGGCACAATGACCAGGTTGTTCTTCTCCAGATCTTCCAGCCCTTCTTGGGGGTGAGTGTCTCATTTGCCAACCACCAGTCATCTGGAGCCTCCTGACTAACCAGGAGTGGTGGTAAATCATGGAAAGAGCAAAGTTTTCTTCCAGGTCTATAAATATCCTCAGGTGGATCCCGCCCAACATCATACAGTTGTCTAAGTAGTACAGCAAGTTGCTGACTAGTTCCTTTTGGATTATGGGAGATATATCCAGCTCCACATCCCTGTCTACCAGTTCAGGGGGCTGCATACCCTGGGGATAACTAGTCTTTCTATTAAGGATTAAGGAAAAAAAAGGCATTAAGTACCTCATCCTTTTCCTCATCCTTTGTGACAGTGTTTCTCTCTGTATCGAAAAAAAGGGTGGAGATTCTCCTCAGCCTTCTTTTTGTTATTTATTTATTTATTTGTTAAAACATTTTTGTTATCTTTTGCTATGCTGGCCAGATGGAGTTCTAGCTGGGCTTTCACCTTTGTAATTGCACCTTTCTGAATAACTTCATGATATCCTCATATTCTTCCTAAGTTGCCTGCCCCTTCTTCCAAAGGTCATAAACCTATTTTTTTTTCTCCGAGTCCCTGCAAAAGCTTCCTGTTCTGCCCAGGCTGGTCCTTTTTCCTGCTGGCAGATAAGAGCTGGAGAGCATCTTACGATACCTGTCACATTAGAATAACAGGTTAATATGTTGTAGCAAAGCATCTGGCTTTACTACAGGAAGAGGGTACCTCCATCAGTGAACCTGTTCTAGCTCCCAACCAAGGGGACTGTGCAGCTCTTTGGGAGTGTCCTCTGCCCATGCACAGCAGCCACCTCAAGCAGTCCAGCTCATGGCTTGTCAAGCAGGTCAATAATACATTTATTTGAGCAAACAAACTCTGGTGCTGCTCGACCTTCTGTTATAGATAATAATTTGGTTTCTCTGCATACCTATATCTCTTGTCTTTCATTGTGCAAATTTCCAAGACACATTTCTAGCAGTTTTTTGACTGAGCAGATTAGACTTTATTGAGGTCTTTTTTACAGTTGTTGTTACAATATGACTTTTTTTTCCTAACTTCAGCTGTTGCAGTGAGACCTTTAGACTATCATAATTACCCAGCCAGAGAGCAAAAAGCACCTAAAGTGTGATTTGTTACATCCTTTCTTAAGTTTGGGTTTTTTTTAAGGTGAGGATTAAGTCACTCCCTGGATCACTGCCCGGGTCCCTTCTGAAACAGAGCCTATCATGTTATTCTGAGACAAGTAACTTGAACTTAAGTAATGAATTCAGAAAGAAAACTTTAAGTTGTTATTGCAATATTTACAATGTTTTACAATAGAGCTTTATTTGCAGATTGCTGAATCACTCCGTTATGACAACTCTTGTTTTCCAGTTTAACAAATAAAGGGGAAATTATGTTTGAAATTTTCAGAGGTGGACACTGATAAAAAGCTGATGCGTCAAGATATAATGTGAAGGGCTGTGAGAAGAGCAGCACCACTAGATGTCACCATCCTTCCACCAAAAATTCATCAGCAACCAGCCTGATGTGATTTACATGAACCCCTGGTTCCACCAACATCACACTGAGATGAAGTCTTAAATTCATGTTTTGCCAGCTCTGTTTCTTTGTCAATCCAGTCAAAATCTGTGTGGCATCATTTATTTCTGGTAGCACTGTGTTCAGATCATCCTAAAATCCTACTTTTGAGATGAAAACAATGAAAACATGATTTTGGGATTGAGGTTCATTGAGATTCACGAATCTAAGAGGAAACACTGTTGGATAAGTTGACCCAGTAATGCTGCTGCAGCTCAACCCATTTGACAGTGGATTGTTGGAGAGTATGAAGTCAGGATCCTATTTCCATTTCTTTTAGTGGTGTACTGTATTACTTTGGCAAGTCATTTCACCCTAGCTTTTCTGTTTGTAGTTTACTATAAGCCCTAGTTTCCTCAGCACAGGAACTAACCTTATTAATATTGTTTGTGGATCATCTTTATCTTAATTCAGTGACAGGTATTGCACAAAGAGTCAAAACAACCCCAGGTATTTCAGTCCCACTGAGAAAAATACTGGATTCCCTAATCTGACCTTACTTATTACCGCAATACTCAGCAGTGATTGAAACTCCCCTGTGGGGGTTGGGATTAGAGGAATTTTTGGGTGTAGAATGGGATATCTGAAGTCATCAGTTCCTGCTCCCTTTCGTCTTACTCAGTGAGTAACATCACCTTGCATTCAGGTTTAAGTTTTTAATATCCTATCTGATACAGATTGGAGCTGAATACAGTTTATCTCCTGGATAGCGATCCAGGTTGGGGTTTCCTACTTATTTTTTTCATCACTGTCTTTCATAGAAATACATTTAAGTGGAACTTTGTAAAAATGTCTCGTTGACAGGATCCTTCTTTTCTTATGGACAGATCTGCTTATTTGGACCTTCAGGTCCAAATGGGGCATATATATTTTCATTTGTAATATGAGGATGGAGCAAATGAAGTCTTCCCTGCATTCAGATTTTTTCTTACCTTATTCCATTAGGCACTTTTGTGTTTCAAAGACAAAAACACAAAAATAACTGGACAATATCCAGAACAGACAAGACCATAGCTGAGGTCAAATCAAGTATGTATGCTCCAACCACAGAACCAACTGAATGTGTTCAACATGCATCCCATAAGCACTTATTTTCCCACTGGCAGTCCCTCCTCACTCATGCAGTGATTCTCTCCTTGAGTTGAACTCCTGTATTGTCAGATATGATCAGGTAAGACTCCAAACATGAAACGCTACTTTAACTTTCTGATGGGAATACAATATTTTGGATTTGAGGGGGAAAAGGCATTTTTTTGAGTCAAATGTCCCGTCCCATTACTACTGCAGTATGAATTACTAGAAAAACAAAAAGTGATTGATGAGCAAAAGTACAAAGGCTACTATAAAAAGACCATAAACTGTCAACCCTAATATGGATAGTGATTATATTTAATTACACATTTAAATGTTGAACAGCTTGACTGAGACACACTTTTGTCTATCAGTATATGTTACCAATGAAAAGCTGTGCCAAACACTTTTCTTCATCCTGTCAGCACACTAGGTGACAACACAAAGTAGTAGTCTGCACTGTTCCCCAGAGGCTGGTCCGTTTGGAATGAAGCACAGGATGGAAGACAATTCACAGACTGCAGAAAAAACAGCAATGAACCTGCAAAAGATTTCACATACTTCAATTTATAATAGGCATCATGTAAATAAAATCACAACCCATAAGGCATAATTTTCTTGCAAACAGACAGATTTAATGTTACATAATCTCAAACAAACAAAGCAATAATTTTATATTCCGATACTAGATATGGCATGTCTTTTTAAAACCTTAAAAGGGATACTTTCAAAATAGAGTAACTCCATAGTATTTTTGTGATAAAGTTCATGGACGTATCTGTATGATGTTTTAGATGAGGATTAAATATTCAAATTAATATTTTATAAGATTTTTGTCAAGAAATTATAAGCTTTAAAAGAGTTTTTAAAACCATAGTATAAGATATTCAGTGGGCAACCCCTAGGGCTAGCCATAAAAACATGAACAAATTCTACTTTTTTGCAGTTTTAAAGTTCACATATTATGAATTTTATGTAGTCATTTAAAGGAGAGTTCAGGTAAAGTAAATCTCATCAATTTATTTGTATCTACGCCTAAGCAGATATTTAGGTTAGCTAAAGTGTCCAGGCTTCACATGCTATCCAAGGATATTTAGTAAATAGAGTCAGTGGAGTCCAGAAGGCAGTTTCTCTCTGTGTGGAGTGGACACCTATGTTAATTCTGTTGAGTAGGCTCTCAGCTATTCTCTGAAATGGGAAATTATGCATCCAGGCACCCTAGCAGACACACATGGTAGACATCAAAGTTGAATCCATCCCTGATCACTTACAGAGGGAGTACCATTTCTGCAGCTGACACATCAGGGTTGAACAAAAGCTGGCTAAAGGTGTTTTAGTGGTGTGAGCAAACTCAAGCATTACTGTGACATGAATGAGGCCATTCTGCCAGGAGAAAAAGGCAGTATTTCCCTTTCTGGAGAGAATGTTCTGGTCCCCTAAGTAATCTCCTCTGTATGCCTCTGCCCCTCTCACCGCCACCCATACTATCTGGCTTACTCTGGGGTTCTGATTTATGTAAAGAAAGAAGATGGGTCATTGTTGCTGCAGCAGTTGGGCAGCTTCAGGAATTTTTCCTTTATAGTGCTGAGTTACAGCCCAAACTTATAGGTAGCAGCGGAAAGTCTGCATTTGCATTCAGAATATTCTGAATTAGATTTAGGGATCATTCAGGTGTCTGAAAAGACTGTTTTCATTAATCAGATATTAACTAATAGAAAGCATTTAGATAAAACAGGTTTCAGCTATCAAAACTGAAGGGAGAATTAAAACATTTTGAGACATTGGAGTCACTCACAACACACAGTTTTTATAGTTCTCCATAAGTATATGAGACAGAAACTTCCTGTAATACACTTGGTTTCCATCAAAAAACCACAACTTTCATACCCATCCAGAATGAGAATGTTTCAACAAATCATATTTTCCTGTTGGAAAATATACCTAATTTCCCATAAATTTAGAGCCTTTACTAGAATGACATCTGAAATATTTTGCTCTCTGATAGACTTCCTTATGCCGCTACTGTACCTTTCTTTTTGTCCAGAATTTTGCACTTCCCCTCAACAATTTTTCCATTTTTCTTCTCAAATGTTAAATTAAACACTGAGTCTGATTTGCTTTTTTCACTCCCATGTTTCTTTCATAAAAGTAAGCTGCTTTTAAAATCGTGCTGCTGTCACACATGTCCTGTTATATATCAACAAATTATATTTTTGTTTGATTCCAAAAGAAGTAGATTCAGCAGTTGGAACCAGAAAATGTCCTTCACTTTTCTATTTTTTATTTGACAGCATGGCGCACAGGGTAGAATATTTATAGCATTTATTGCTCTTATGTTTCTCTTTCACACTGAAATATCTCCATTTCAAATTAACAGTTTGGTTTAGATCTTTAAGCTAAAAAAAATCATATTCTTCTGTGGTTATTTTAGCTTTACTCTAGTTCTCCTTTCTATTCTTTAAAAAAGTCTATCTCTGTTCTCCAAGATATATCTTCTTTGGGATTTCTCAAAAGTAGTTTTGAAAACTTGACTTCCTTCAGTTTACTTTTTGAGTTTCTAAGTCCCATTCAAACGGAGGGAAGTATAGGTGTACTAAGGGTGGGCTGCAAGCCTGGTCTTTCTTACTACTACAAGCATATCTAGACTTATCCTTAGATATAGATGTCTGTTTTCAGCAGACATCTAAGTCAAAAGATCGTGTGAAAAACAGCAGTATCTGGACTCATTTCTTTCAGCTGGGAGGGCACAGTAATGGTAGAACACATTTATTTCAAGAACAAGATTTATAACATCAAAGGCTTTTAATGTCATAGATTCACAGAATCATTTGTGTTGTAAAAGACTTCTAAGATCAGCAAATCCAACCAAAAGCCCAGCATTGCCAAGTCAACCTCTAAACCATGTCCCCAGGTGCCACACCTAAACATCTATTATATAGCTCCAGGAATGGTGATTTCACCACTTCCCAGGGGACCCTGTTCCAATGCTTGACAACACTTCCAGTAAAAACATTTTTCATAATATCCCATCTAAACCACTTGAGGCTGTTTTCTCTTGTCCTTTGCCTTATTACCTGGGAGAAGGGGCTGACCCTCACCTGGATAAAGCCTCTTTTCAGACCTTTTTGCCTCAGAGAGTGATAAGGTCTCCTCTGAGCCACCTTTTTTCCAGGCTGAATACCCCCAGCTCTCTGGGGTAAAATGAATGTTACCCAACTTTGCAAAAAACATTAGCCCATTCCTTAGCTACCACAGTATTTTAACAAGACTCTTCTGTGCAGCCAATTCCCTCTTCCTTTTCCTTGCCTGTTCTTCATGTGAAGGAAGCCGTATGAGGTGGAGCTGCATGGCACACAGGGTGTGGTTTCTGAGCAGCAGTCCAGTGCCACATCATCACCTGCCTTGCTTGGTGCAGAGATTCAGTGTCCTTCTGCCCTTGAGTCTTGAGCTAGTATGGTCTTCTGTGGGCCTCAACTATAAGGAATTCAAGTATTTAAAATTCATGTTAATGTGCACATGCTTAGTTAGGCAGAACCATAGATAATGGAGTCAGTTTACAGAATCAGGATCTAATCCTGGCAGAGAACTTTGTTTTGGCAGTGTAAGTTCTTCCTCCCAAAGAGCTATATAAAGTCCCTCTGTAGGCCCAGATTGTAAAGCATTGGGGCTGATATCATCCCTGGAATTACACTGTTAAGCTTCCAAAAACACTTCTGCAAAGAAAACAGACTGGAAGCCAAACAGATGATTTTGATTAATAAGAATATGTTCCTAAAAGTAAAATAAAGTAATAGGGACTTAAAAAGTGCTACAGTCCTCTTAACTACTAAAAGAAAATGTGAAATAAAGACACTTTCAAAGATAACACTGACAAAAGGTTACAAATTACCTAGCAGGTTTTTCAAAAGGAAATAGCCTAAACAAAGAAAAGTTGAGGGGCGGTACCCATAGTTGTGTTTTGCCTTCACCATCTACATTCTGAAAACATTTTTGGAGGTTGCATTGCATGAGACAGCCAAATCCCCCCTTACTTAGAAGTAAGCATGAGATTAAACAAGCTTTCTGTAAAAGCCTGTTAAAGGAATATCCTTAATTTCTTCTGTTCTTGTCCTCTTTTGTTATCCCTGCTTCACTTTCTCAGCACCTTCCAGATGTGCATGCATGTGTGTGTCAGTGTGTGCAAGTTTTCATTATTATGAGCACTGCCATTTGTGAGGCACTAGTTTTTATGAATAGAGGAGTCAGAGTTCATGTGCCAGCCCACCATCTCCCTCTCTGTAATAAAATTAGTTTAAAAAACATGGCACTTCAAAAACATCTAAATTAGGATTGTGCTTATATGGTCTTTTGGATTTTGAGTTGTTTTGCAGGGAGAATGGGAACAAAGTTCCATTTATTTGCAACTATTTAAATCTTACATTTCACTGAAAACTTGCAGAAGGTTTGAAGAAATGAAGGGTAATAAAAAAAAAGACATAAAAATAACAAGAATAATGAGAAAATCACAGGCTTTCACAATTCTTTCTCCTTAATTTCTTCCCTTGCTTCAGGATATTTTCCTTTTTTGATTAGCTTGTTTTTCCTTGTGTTTACCTCAGAGATGTACACAACCACATCAGTGCTGCCATGCCATAAGTCTCCTTGCTGCTGCCAGTCCCCTGTCGCAACCCCAAACATGAACTTTCACAGTTTGCAGATAACAGCCTCTTTTCTCCTCTCCCTTCTTTCTTCCAATTATTTTCAAATGTTATGGGAAAAAGAAAAAGCCTTTAGTGCTCCAGGTTTTTTTCCCTCTTTCATTCTAATAACAACTAATCAATTGAGCCTCTAGGGAAACTCAAATTTCCTAGGTTTTTTGGATTCTTATACAGTGGTAGTTTCAAGATATCTGTTATGTTAAGGTCAGTTCAAGAGAGCCATGGACATGATAAGGGAATGGACATGTAAGTTCACAATGTGAGGCACCAAGAAAATTGAGCTTCCATCTGAATGAATGGGTGAGGAATCAGAGTTTGCACGACCCAGTTCAGCATCATTTATGTGCTGGAGTACCACTACACTGACAAATGTGGACACTGTCTTCTGTCACTGACCCCAAAACTGGACTTATTGGACACAGCTGCACAGGCTGACATAAGCCAGCCCGTGTCCAAATACAGTCTGGCAGTGTCAGTCCGACACTGCACCTGGACTAACGTTCTTGTCCAATGGATTACTACCTTGGATGCCTCAGTACACTAACACATCTGGACCCCATCTGGATCCAGTTGCCTATTTTCACAGGAGTCTAGGCTTGCCACAGCTGTGTGGCCAGAGACCTCAAATCTCTGCTAGATAGAACCTAGTTTCCCTTGAGACTGAGGTTGCAATGCATTTGTCTTCTGAGCAGAAATATCCATAGGTGTGAGGCGAAAGAAAAGGTGAACAAGAGACTTTTGCACTTAGAGGAGTAAGGAAAAAGCATAGAGGGCAGCAGGAAAAAGGAAGAGACAATAGACAAAGAGCAATACACAATGACCTTGGTAGCAGGCAGGCAACTGTCTGCACACTCCCAATTCTCCTCATTGTCATTGAGAGAAGGACAAGCATAATATTTGAAATTAAGGCAAGCCCTTGACTGTCAAAAAGAAAATTAACCCTGACTTCTGCACACACACACACAAAAGCTGCAGCTTATGTTTAATTTATTGGGTTTTGGTTTGGATTTTTTTTTTTTTTTGGTTTCCAAGGGAACAGAACATATAGAGATTGAAAGCACATGTTGCTAAATTGATGCCCTGGAGAAATCCCAAGTGGCTTAATGTCATGCAGCCTAATTTAATTTCCATTAATAGTACAGTTTGCCAAAAAATATTGCTGGTAGTGTGAGATTTGGTGTGTGTGTGCTACTGCACAAAGTCAAGGGATATTGTATCAATATTTTAGTGTACTATGCCTGCTGACTTGCAAAATATCAAGAGTCCAGATTTCCAGAATTATTTCTGTGCCTAAATCTCAGTGGCACTTTGAGACAAGGTATGTCCCTATACGGGGAGGTGTCTGTGTTTTGAATTATGTTAAAGAAGTGTAGCAGACACATTTTAAGTTTTTTAAAATTGACTCATCCTAGGTACACTGCAGATTCCAGTTGTGTTTCATATACTTCCAATGGTTTAAAACATAAAATTGTTGTTCTCTCTAAAACCAGAATGAAGTAAGAGTTTCCATTCCACACACAGCATGTTAACAACAGCATAGCCGCCAAAGGTTAGAGATTAATGGGAAAGCCATCTGTTAAAATTAGGATCAAATTAGGAGGAAAACTGTTAGATCACACTTATTATGCTGTGATGGTGGCAGGGGAAACTCTAGCCTTGGTGACACACAAAAGTATCTGCACAACTCAGAGGCTTTAAGATTCACAACAGCAACTTGCAGGAGTAAACAGAACTTGGGCTGTTGGGTGACTTCATCTGCAGAGTATGAGGACCAGAGTAAATATGTAATTCAAACAAATAGGAAAAAGTCAAGAAACAAATAGTATGGAATAAGTGATATTTATCAGGGAAAACAGAGAACCATATGGGCATTTATACTTGGGGAAAGACCAGGAAAAGAGAGGCGTGCTGCCTTGCAGAGGGTCAGATTTATCAGTGAGAGTTAGATAAAGGAGACCATAACCTTTAATACTTTTTGCCCTAGTTTTCACTAACAAATAATGTTTCCACAATTAAGAGCATAACAGAGAAAAATTCTCAACTTTAAATGAGAATAGACCATAGACCATATTAAATACTTTCACATTATCAGGAACTCCTAAATTTCATTTGTCATTACCAAAGAGCCACCAAACACAACTTACCAGGCATTAGCAATCATCTGTTAAAAAAAAAAAAAAAAGTGAGCATATGACGAGAGGGGGGAACTTGGTGCTAGTCTTCCAAAGTTGGGAAAACAACATATGGATTCACAGGTTTTCTGCTTCAATTAAATTAGTATAAAATACTGGAGCAAATAACAAACCCGTTCATCGTCATCTGCAAAGGAAACAGAGAAAGGACTAACAATCTATGGATTTATCATGAGAATACAGAACAGTGTCCAGTTTATAAACTCCAGTATTCACATATTTTTGAGTGATGCAGGAATAGATGGCCTGTGGTGATGGTGGAGTTTCTGCCAGCCCTTAGGGGGCAGACAGGCTTCTGTCATTCTGTCATGAATACTTATTCCTGTATAGCATGCTGAGAGGTGCAAAGGGAAGGGAGCGATAAAGACCACATTCATTGGTCATAAATGTGTTTGGAAAAAGGACCATTGCTATTACAAAGAAGAAAAAAAAAAAGGAGAAGTTGACCTGTGAAATTTAATATATTGCCCAAATGAAAGCCAGATATTGTGTGCTGCACCAACCAGTCTTTCCCAGTCTATACCCAACCTGTTGCTGATCTTGTGCAGGCTACTAGTGCAGATTCTACTCAGGTGTTAATAAATCCTGTGCTCCTTGAGACAGGTGTCCTCATGCAGGAGCCCATGCTAGGAAAGGAAACAATGCAGTCTCCCCTGCTGTGGTCATGCTCAAGCAGCTCAAGCACTGCGGTTGCTACATGCAAGGGGAGGTGGCAGCAATTTATGCTCCTCTATTACTATCTCCAGACACACAGTGCAAAAAATTATTTCCCCCTTATGTTAAGCAAGCATGTCTGTGGTTATGAAGTATTTCTTTGCAGCTCCAATCTTAAATGTTAAAGATTCTTTTGTATTCTTTTCCAGCTTAATGTTTTTCTTGGGAATCAGTTCGTTGTCATTCTGTTACTGGGGAGATGCATGCTGTCTCCTGTGCAGTTGCAGGACATACAGATCCAAAATGGATCAAAGGCACGGGCACAAGGTTTTGATCACTTGAAAATAGAATGGAAATGTATCATCCTCTGTTCTTTCAAAGCAGATTACAAGTAATTATGACATGTGGCACATGCATTGGAATTTTGCTGGCACAGGTCTCCATGAAAGCTCCATTCAAAAGCAAAACAAGAATTCAGACTCTATAGTTTTTAATATATTGGTTCTCAGCTTCAGCTGGGTCTGCTTTTTTATATTCTATAAAAGATTTTGAAGGCACAAAGCAAGGGCCCAATCTATCCCTTGAAAACAAAGTTGTAGGCTGCGATTAGTTCAGTTTACTGGGAAGTAGACTAAGATTGGATGTCACAGCTTCAGCTAATTTAGATCCCTAAAGGCAGGCATCTGTTATGAAATAAATATAATTTATGGTCAGCATGCATTCAGCACCTAGTCTGCAGTTTTGACAATTTAGGCAGGTAACCTGCTACGAGACCTTGATTTTTCAGGTCATACTTCTTGTGGCATTCTGTTCTGAAGTAATTTGTAAAGTTTACCTCCCACAGAGAAAGATCTAGTGGCACGGTTGTGGCATTTTCAGTGTGTAATTGTGCCTCACATCTGTGCATCCAATTAAGCCATACTATTAATTGCTTTACATTACTAATAGCCTCTATAGCTTAGAGTGCCTTAGAACTCTGAACCTTTTAGTGGTGTGTTTTGTCACTATTTCTAACAGATTCCTTTTATGTTGCCCGACTCCACTCATTAGTTTGACTCTTTTACCCCCAGTACCGATTTCAGCTTCAAAAATGCCTGTTTGTATATCCAGTAACATAAAATCTGTTGCATTTCAATTCAGAGGAGAAATATTACCACCAGGAGCTGTGGCCAAGTTAGACAACTGGTTCCTGAGACTCCTGTTAACTGGGCACTGAACTTAAACATGTTGCCTTGGCTTTACAGAAAACTACCTGTCTCCCATTGCTAGTGAGGGAGCTCAGGGAGACTGCTTAATGTAGCTGGCTAAACTGTGTGCCTCAAGTGGGATAGTATGAGTCCCTCCAGCTTTCTAATTAAGAAGGCCTGAAGCTAGAGGGAAGGGATCCATTCATTTTTTCCCTGTAAATTTCTGCATATATCCTTTTGGCATTGTAAATAAAGTTAAGGCTGTTTCCCTTCTGTAAGGCACTGGCAGAGCTCAGAGAGTCAGACACTTAAATGAGCTGTCTTTTGATTCATCCCATGCTGATTTAGACCCACACTATTCCTTTCCTCTTCTCTTCTCTTCTCTTGCCATTGTCTCTGAATCCAAATTTTTTTCTTCTCTGCCAGAACATACTCATATGAGGAGCACAAAGCATTGCTCTTATTAGGATCATTAACTTCCATTTCAGGAACTTAGCAACAACATTCCTTCTACCCCCTCACTATCCTCTCTATCCAAATAATTTCCATGGCATGATTTTTCCAAGTTTTATAAGGTTCAGTCTCTCTTAGAAGTTTGATGGAAAGGACAGGGTTTTTTGATAATGTGCTGTGAGTTAGAAGTTAGAAATACTGTATTAACAGTCCATTTTATAAAGGTTAAAATAATACATGACAAAACTTGGGCTAATGCTTATACCCAAGAGAAATTATCAAGGAGAAGATTTTCTGTGGTTTGATCTACTTTAACCTTCTTTACCTACAGTTCCCTGATCAAATTTGCCAAGAATATTTTCTGCTATTTAAACATATGACATACTCTTTTTTTTTTCTCCTTCCTGCAATTTATTCATGTGTTGCCTTCCTGCATTACAGTCTCCCTGAAAAATAATACTGTACATTTTTTACACTGCAAAGCATTTTGCATGTTGGAGCTGACTTAGAAATAACAAATAATACCAAGAACTGTATGCAAACTGATATAAATGAGCAAAAACACTCATAAATATTCCACATGAAAAAATATGCTTAGATTTACCACATACTCCAGAAATGAGAGAGAAAAAAGAAATTATGTGGCACAAAAATATTTCAGGGATTTCTGTGTATTGTAAAAGAACATAGAGAGGTCAGCTCCCTCTCAGGACCACAGCATGCAGGTGGCAGATGGGTCAGTCCTTCCTGTGTTTTAGCATAGGATTTTTGTCTGACATTTTCTCTGTCTTAAATGGTTTTTGACCTTCCTCTGTAGTAATTACAGTTATTGCTGCCTAGTGTCTTTTCTATTTTCTATGATCTCCAAAGAAATTCCTCTTGAGTTCCTTGCAGGCTTGACCTACTCTTTACTTTAAACCATTTCCCTGAGTTCTTGTATTTTTGGCAAAACCTGACAACTGCTGTCTTATTTCCTTCTGAATTTTGTATACTTCAGTCAAAACAACTCATAGCTGCCTTTTCCCAAAGAAATCAGAATTTACGTCTGCAGTTTGTCCCATAACAAGATGACAGACATGAGGAAGGAAAGAACGAAAGGAGGGAAGGGAAGTTCCAGGAAGGGAAGTTCTGGGAAGTTTTGAGAAGGGAAGTTGCAGGAAAGGGAAGGGGAAGGGGAAAAAGGAAACGGAAGGGAAGGTTCCAGGAAGGGAAGGAAGGAGGAAAGAAAAAAGGAAAGGTTTGGAAAGTAAAAGAAGAGGAGAGGAGAGGGGAGGGGAGGGGAGGGAAGGGGGAGGGAGGGAAGGGAAGGGAAGGGAAGGGAAGGGAAGGGAAGGGAAGGGAAGGGAAGGGAAGGGAAGGGAAGGGAAGGGAAGGGAAGGGAAGGGAAGGGAAGGGAAGGGAAGGGAAGGGAAGGGAAGGGAAGGGAAGGGAAGGGAAGGGAAGGGAAGGGAAGGGAAGGGAAGGGAAGGGAAGGGAAGGGAAGGGAAGGGAAGGGAAGGGAAGGGAAGGGAAGGGAAGGGAATATTAACAAAAACAACTTCATGGAAATTAGTGTAGTAGATGAGCAGGACAGTAACAAAAATCTAGCCATCCATGTTTATTTTCCACAGTAGTAAAGTTCATCTCTGAAAAATAATGTAATAAGTAGGTGTCCATTACATTAAAAAAAAAACCCAGTCTATTAATTAAAAATAGGTGCAAACATTTCAGTCTGGAGGACTTATAGCCACGATTAACCCTCAGTGCATATTCGGCTCCTCAACTCCTCATCAGGCAGAGGACACTTATCTTCTGTGATACTGACAAGGCTATTGCCATACTATTGCATATCAAACTAGGGCAAAGCTTAGGAACATTTGGGTCTGAGCCATTAAAGCATCCTGTTGGTGTAATTCCACATGCTTTCATTAAGCAATTAGAAGCAATATAATGAGGAAAAATCAACATAGTGAAATATTTTAAGGTTCTGACATTTGGTTTCATTTCACAGTAGGATAAGAAAAAACAAGTATCGTTTTGAAATGAATGTGCAATAGAAATACTTCACCAATAATAATTTTGTAAGCATATTTCACTAACTCCTTATAAATCTTAAATTCTAAATAAAGCAAACCCTAACTGTCCCAAAGATAAACCAGAGCTAAAGGAGAATATCATAAACAAAGTAGGCTTGTTTCTCATTATGGGACATATTTTGGTTTTCCCACTGTTAAAAACTGGATAAAATATTATAATCATTTACCTTGAGTTGACAGCACATTGTTCTGGAAAGTTTGCGAAGACATGTGCCAGACATTTCTTATTTATCCAGAGTCTCAGAATAACATTTTGAATGTTCTTCAAAAATTTTTTAGTTTTCATAATGTTTCTGGAATCTAAAACCCTTTAGGGAGCTAGCTTTTTAACTAAGTCTTGGTAAAATATGAATCCAGTCATCTCAAAATACTTCACAGGACTCTTTCTTTGAACATTTATATGTTCTATATAAGCAAATTGAAGATTCACTGTATACATTAGGTAAACAGGCAGATAAATAAGACCACTACAATTTCTGTGGGTTTAGTTGCTCTGATTACTGGGTCACAGGATTTTTTTTTTAATTTATTCTTCTATATATCAATTTATTTCTCTGAATTTGTTTATTTTCTGTGCTTCACATTCAGGAAGACATTCTTCTCACCAAGTTTTGGTTCTGTAAAACCTGAATACGAAGCTGAAGCCTTAAGTTATATGTACTACTTTTCTAGACTAGGGACTATGAGGGAAGTATCCAGAGGGTAGTTCATTGGTTCAATATGTGAAATGAAATTAAGAACAAGTCAGATGCATATATAAGTATCACAAAATTGCTATTTCACGTGAATCGATCCTATCCTTATCCCCTATTTACTGACTTTGTCTGATCTTCCAAGGCAGCTCCCACTGATTCAGGCTTACAGGATCATTTCATCAGATTGAATCATATTATATTTTGAAGACTTTGCTGGTTAGACCTACCTGAGTCTCTAGAAAAACCTTGGAAAAATGCAGTTATACATTACAGTTGTAATATATCTTATTTTTAAAATAAAAGTAAGATAAATTAATTTAAAATTAAGGAAAATCCATTTGGTCTCATTTGGTTAAAATGGTCCAAATGTTGTAGAATATTGTGAAATTTCTGTTATAATATTTTACTGTCCTGCAACTCTTTTTCAATCTTTATTGATATAATCAAAGTAGGGGGGAAAAGAGGCTGCTTTGCTGGAAATTATGAGCATGCAGACATTTTGATTAATATTTTTTTAATAATAATTTTGATTATCTTATGTAATTCATAGTAATTATTCATTGGCATAAACACTGTACATGGCTTTTCCTCAGCCCATGCACTTGAACATGCTGTAGTCCATTTTGGATAATCAGCTAACTAGGTTTGTTAATAATTACTTTTGTATTTCATTATTATTCATCATAGTGTAAAGTACTTTGGCAAACCAAAAAAAAAAATACAAAGGGGGGGAAACCTATAACAAAACTTCTCTGTAATAGATTATCTCTCTAGTAAACAATGTATAAATTGCTCCAGATCAATATGCCCTCTCCTGTCAGGAACCATTTTGTCAGGTTGAGGTGCTTATGGTCTCAGCAGAACAAGTTTTTAATGAGGGAGGGCATACAAAAACCTGCAGTTTATCAGTGTGGAAATGAAAGTTAGTATAATCTTTATCCATAGCCCTCGTCTCCATGCTGACAAGTAAAGGAAATGGATTCCAGTTTTCAAATCCTTCAAGAACAGAGCCTTAGCTTTGCCGACATCTGGAATTGTCCCTCTTAAATATAATACCTTGATACTGTTTTTTCAGTGTCAAGCACAGGTGCTGTGACTGACATAATATATTCTCTCATGTGCCATACTGTTTACGCTTGAAGGTGTTATTTTGCTAATTGTTCAGACTAGATGATCTGTTGTGTTACGGGCACAGAGTACAGCCAAGGAGCTGTACTTTCAGCTCTGAGAGAGGAGAAATGAGTGTACACTGAGGAATTCACATTATAGCTTGCCTTGGCCCATGTGTGCACAAAACACAGTAAGGAGACCTTCTCTATTCCTTAGGCCTATCACATCTGCCTCTAGGAAAAGCTCTGTAGAGAAAAGAGAAATATACAAGATGGGGTGGACATATCAGCAGACCTCTTTTTGTACAAGCCAGTGGCAGTAAAACAGCTCTTTTACCCAAATTGTGCCAAGAAACAGTACCTTTGCAAACATAGTTTTCCTTCTAATATGTGTTTCATGTTCCTTTCAGTTAATTTATTGTCATTTTCACCATATGAAATAGTGAACAGCATGTTTGCTTTTGAATGATATGGTTCAGCCATCTACAGCTTCCACCCTGAGAAAAAGAGAATTGGCTCATATTCCAGTGCCCATGGAATAGTTCAAAGAGTTAAATGGCTGCAAAGGAGACGCTGTGTAAAAATCTTTCTCTTTGATGCAGATGCACCATGAAGCCATGGCCTGAAACGTGTCAGAAGTTCAGACTGGAGGTTTTGGTCAGCAGGGGCTGAACATAGATACATCTTTCCCTGGAGGCTCCTAAAATGTTGGGTGAAGGAAGAGGGTGGTCTGAGGGAGTATGGACAGTATGGCTCCTTCAAATCAAGCACAAATTCTGGTAAATACATAACTGTCACCAGAATGGCACAGGATTTGTAAGAAGCTGAGTACAGTAGGGGTATGGAAGTGGGTGATGTTGATGACTTAGCTGCACCAAATGTCCTGCAGACATGCACATATAGCTGCAGGGGAATCGACTTGATGGTTCAAGCCTGATATCCATGGTGTTTGTCTGTGTGTCTGAGGTCCCTTACAGTTTGCTAGGGTAATCAGGTCACACCCACAGTTTTCACTGAACATTTGGACATTCCTCCACCATAGGCTCAGAGATTTGCCATGTTATTTTTATGATCTGAGGCAGACCTCAGGACCTTTAGCCCAAATCCTGCCTGCACACCTGTGTCCTCCTCTTGTGGGGAAGAGAAGGTGAGCAGAGTCCTGCATGCACCGCCTGGAAATTCAAAAAGTGAATTGCATTCACACTCCTCAGCTCTCTTCACTTGGTGTCTCTCTGCACCAGTGTGTCCTGTTCCCAGTCTATTCCCTCTAAAACAAGAAGGAATAAACAAAACGAAGGAACACTTTCATTCCATCTGAAACATGACAAACGATCACCAGCCAGCAAATGCTGTATCACTGTTTACATCAAACTATTACTGTTGTGATGCCTCTCAAAATCTGCAGTTGCTGAAAACTTTATCAGCTCCAGATAACTCCTAGAAAATTTTTTCAGGAAGATTTATTCTAGAAATACTTTATTTTAAGAGGTATATGCAATATAAGCACCTGTTTTATAGGTGGCTATTTTACTGAAGGCATGTCAAGTATATGTAGAATGCCAAATTTAGCTGTGCTAAAAGATCTTGTTGCTGTCATTATATTACATTGAAATTTCATGAGGTAGTTCTACTGTCATATCTTGCAATGAGAAACAAAATATTTAGGATTATTAAATAAATAATTAGTTTAACACCAGAGAGCTCAAACAAATGTGACTTTTTGCCAAAGTAACCTTTGTAGTTATAGTCTCCCAGGTATTTTTTGATCTTAGGATACAGAAATCCTGATTTGAAAATTTTATTCTATCCAATATCTCAAAAGTACATCAAACTAATTTTCAATATACCAATTTGTTTATTTGTGTGGTGCTTCAACATGGGGTAGTAATAAAAAATTTAAAAACTTTTATCAGCTGGGTTTTTCTTTAATGAAAAAATGATTAGAATTTGGACTAAATAGGTTCTATTCACCTGAGATTAGGAACTCAATTTATGAACTAAATGTCAATATGTTGAAGCTTTTATTTAAGAATATAAATAAATACCTTGTAGGATTTTCAAAATTAGGTACTTTTTTTCCTTTAAAGTAAAGCACACCTGATTTTATAAAAAATCTTTCTGCCTTTGACAGTCTTTAAATAACCTGAAATAGCAAGCCACAATACTCTTGCTTAATTAAAGGATTCTAAACAAAAACAAAAAAAAAAAAAAACCCAAAAAAGCAAGCATGAGAAAAATTAATTTACATTTTAGAGAAAAAAGTAAGAAAAAAAGTTGAAAAGTAAGAAGTTTGAAGATCTGTCTGTAATTATGATTTACCTATAAAAATGAAATATTAAAAACAATTACTTCACTACCTGACTGACCAGGCTTTTGTGTCCAAGGCTGCCTTTTGCTTAATCTTCTGATTGCATTCACACCAATATTTGCAATATCCTCTGCTAAGTGGGAAAAATATTATCACATCTTGCAGAGGAAACACAGAACCTTTGCACACAAATTCTGGCAGGTTAAAATATTTCTCAGTTCATCTTTTGGTTTTGATTATGGCCCTTAAAATTTGCTTCCAGCTTTCTGGTACCATTTTTGTTTCTATAATCAACTGCAGACTTGAAAGCAAGGAAAGCTTGGTTTTGTCACATTTTTGGCTCCAGTGCTGCAAACATCTCTGTGCAGGTGAACCCACCCTGTTGAAATCACTGGGTCAATGTAATGTTATTTTATTCATTCTGCTTTACTTTTCTTCCTTTTTTATCCTTGTGTGGTCGTTCTCTTCCTCAGAGAGACGGCTGTCACTGAGGAAAATGGTGACAGATAAGCAGCTGTACCTATGCCAGGAGATGAAAAAAAGCTTGTGGGGAAAATTCGCCAGATTACATCAAACTGAGCTTTTCAGAGATGGTAATCACAAGCTTCAGTGTTCACACCTCACTCCCATGGAAATCTACTCACTAATGAATGTAGCTGTCCCAGCTGTTTCAGGAAATAAAGGGTACTAAAACCAAGGCCTCTTGTAATGCAGATTACCTTCTCTGCAGCACAGTCAGAAGAAGTGGAGAATCTACCAATTCCCACTGCCACAGTTCACAGTCCCTTGTAGTAGTGAGAAATACACATAACCTGTCAGGCTGGGTGAACAGAGCTTGTGTAACTATCCCTTTCCCCCATAGCTACCAAGATGAGATGACTTTGACCAGAGGAGCATGGAGTTACACCCTTGTGCACCTGGTAGAGTTTGTTAGTGGTTGCCTAGCAAATGCAAGGCACATACATGGAAAGCCAGGAAGATGGATTACTGCAGTCATGGATTTTAGTTACAATTAATATCCAAAGACAGCTACTAGCTTCATAATACTTTTAGGCCTCAACTTAAACTACCTCGGAAAATGCAGCAGTAGATGTCTCAAGCCCATCTGAGACTCTTGTTTAGACTCCTAACTTATTTACATATATTTTTACCCTTAGTAAAATTTAGTCAAGCACAACTTCAGGTATATATTCCTAAATTTTTATTTTACCAGGAAAAGAGTTTGTATTTGTGACTCCTGTGACTAAACAAGAAGTTAGAAAATTCAAAGCAAGTTGCTGCTCTGATTTAATTTAAGAAGATTAAAAGTTATTTTAGGAATTACAGCATCTTTCTTTTCCGGTTAGAAGGAATCCCCTCCTACTAGAGATAATGCAAATCCAATGGAACCTGGGAAAAAAAGCACACATGCTGAAATCATCAGGGTTCATCTCTAGTCCCTGGATGTTTCAGGCAGTTATAAAAGCAGTATCTTCATACAGTAGGATGAGCTGAAGAACAGCAAATATGTTTTGTGGATTTTAAAGCAGTTTGACACTACACGAATCCAGGTTTTCCCTCCTTTGGGTGCCCAGTTAGAAAGCTAAGACTGTTCCTTTGTAGCAGAGGTGGCCAGCGGTATAAGACAATGGCCAGTTGCTAGCAGGCCAAGAGAAATGATCCTTCCCCACTGGTGTGGGGACCTCAAGAATGCTGAATCCAGTGCTGGATTTCCCAGAGAGATGGAGATACACTGAAGGTGAAATCCAGCAAAGAGCCTCAATGGTTATTAATGGACTGGAGAACCTTCTCTAAAAGAAAAGTCTGAGAAAGCTGGGACTGTTTAGTCTAGAGGAAAGCAAGCCCAGGGCATACTGCATCATGATTTTCAAATGCCTGAAGAAAGGATGTAGAAATAATGGAGCCAAACTCTTTCCAGAGGTGTCCATTGGGCAAGGGCAAAAGGTAATGGTCAAATATTGAAACAAGAGATTCCAAATGAACCACAGGAAAGATTTGTTAATGAGAAGAGTGACTGAGAATTGCCATAGGTTGCCGAGAAGTTGGGAAGTCACCAAGTGTAAAGAACTTAAAAAATGTTGGCTCACAGTCATGAGCAAGTGCCTGGGCAAGCAGCTGTAGGCAGTCCCGATTCTGCAATGATTTTGGATCAGAAAGTCTCCACAGGTCCCCAACAGCATTAAGTGTTCTGTCATCTCTGGGGGTTTCCCACCACAGACACTTCTTCCCACCACCAGGCCCTTCTGCTCAGGCAACCAGCCTATGATCATAGGAGCCGACAAGCCTGTGCTTAAACCCCAACCCCACCACAAGGCACGGCTGTGCAATGGCAGCCAGTGTCCTGCAAAGTGGGATCTTTCTGCCCTGGGGGTTGTTGTGATCCTCAACGAGAGGTAGGACTAGGTAGGAGAGAGAAAGAGGAGCCCACTGCAGCAGCGGTGGCACTGCTTGTGGAAGTAGGGGTGGGGCCAGCATTGCATGTGTGGCTTTTGCTTTCCTTCTTAAACTGCAAGCTGCAAGTTGTCTCACCATGAACCCTTCAGTCCTCTCCAAGCAGTGAGTGAGCAGCAGCGTGCCATGGAGTTCCTGGCCAGGGGTTAAAGCATGACACGGCTCCACCATGGGCGCAGAAGCATTGGAAACCCAGCACAGCCACGGGGCATGCTCAGAGAGAAGGGGCAGTACCATAACTGCCTTCACCCTCACACTGTGCTCTGGGCTCCCATGGGTACACCCACTGTCTGCGCACCTGAGCAAGACGCCGGGCTTGGCCTTCAGTCTTGGCTTTGAGGACATCAGCAGCTCCGGGTACTGAGCTAAGGCCACCCCTTCCGTGCTCCTCTCCCCACTGCCCGGCTGTAGGGTGCTGGGGATCCCACGCAGTGACTGTTCCAGGGCCATAGGCCCTGCTGAACACTCCTGGTGAGCTCCTCTGACTTTGTGGACTGCTTCCTCCTACAGGTACACATTTTGTGATTATCTGATTCTATACATGGGGGGGAATAGATGTTCTCTCATCTTTTGATATGTTCTTCTTTAGAATCATGATAAATTTCTAATCAGAAACTCTTTCAGAGATTTTGACTTCCCAGAGGTCTACTGCAAATACCACACTTTTGTGACTAGTCTGGTGAATTCCTGAAGTTTATGTCCCAGGCACCCAGAGAGCCAAGTAGGAATGTTGCCCTCCTAAACTAGCTATTTCTGAATAAAAGCAGGACTTATGGGGGCTGCGATCATCAGTGGCTGTCTTTGCCAAAATGATGACAAAATGGTTCATTTTAAACTTTTCAGTGTTTGAGAAAAAGACGTAATCAGAGTGGTTACCGTGGATTTCAAGAGGACAAGCCTCAAGCTACTTCACAGTGTCCCAATGGAATCTCTGAAGGCTTATAGATCCATGAGTGTCAGTCAGTTCTTAAGAAGCACATTTTAAAAGCAGAGGATCAGGCAATTCCACTGTGTCCAGTGTCAGGCTGAACTCAGGTTGAAACTCAAGAGGGAAAGGAAATTATGTATGTGGAAGTAAGGTCAGGAAGGAAATTTTTGAATTTTTGATGGAAAGTTAACAAGCTGTGGTTCAAATGTTCAGGGAGAAGACATGAAAGGCCAAAGCTCAATTAAGAGTTGAGATTTGCCAGCATTGTGTTAGACATCGAGAAAGTCATTAAAGGAGGTCTAAGGAAAAGGCTGGGAGGATATTTGCTGAAGACAATCACCTGGCAAATCAGGAGTGAAGCCATTCAGTGTTTGGGTTTTTTTTTAACCTCAGACTTTAATAACACACACACACCCTGGGCTGATTCTCGGAGTTGAAGGGACAGTCTGTCTCAGCATCATCATAATTATGGGATCAGGAGAAACTCTGGAGTGTCTCCTCTACTCCTCCTTTACTGATCTTGGTATCTGCAGGACTCTTTCTCTCACATGCTCTCACTTCTTTCTTATGACTGGTCTTGTACAGCAGTTTTCAACCTTTCTTGAGTATGCTGTCTCAGAGGCGTGCCAACATTGTCGCTTGGTTGTTTGGCTAGCAGCATGTCTGTCTTGGAGCTGGCTCTGTCAGATATGGAGGCAGTTTCCAGCATCTTCTCACAGAAACCACCCCAGCAGCCCCTTTGCTACCAAACTTGGCCTCTCAAACCCAGCACATTAAATGCTGCTGGAGAGAAGGCATCGCTCCTGCTCTCCCAGTACCCACCTCCAGACGCCAGGGCCAAAAATATCCAAGCCCTTTGAGCAGTGGCCAGGCTAACAGATCTGACCACCACTGGAGAAAAGCTGTTTAGGTACCATAAAAATACCAGCATTTATTTGCTTGAGTGCTAATGATAGACATAACTCTGTTTATTACACAGATAGATGGTAGATATTACAGACATTTTCCCTAGGTCTCTTCCCAGTGATACTCATACGAGTTGGTAGTTTACAACAGTTTGGAGCCAAAGCTCAGCTGATTACATATGGCTTTTTTAGAGAAGAGATATGATTACAACACCTAGCTGACCTTGTCTGTTTAGGAATCCTGTGATAGGTTTTTAAATACACAGTTTCAGAGGGGTGAAAGAATTAAAGAACTCAGACAAAGCAATTGTGTGATCATGATGGATGCCCTGGTAGAATGACTTTGAAAGTGTAAACTCTTGAACTGAGCCTAGAAATTCTTTTAACTGTGGTTTGTGTAAACATTTCACATCTTGCACCATAGCAAACCTGTGCCCCTAGTATGTTAAGATTAAGTTACAGTGTTTGGAAGTATGCAGAAATTGTTTAATGCATAACCTTATAGCATGGTTTTTACTCCTTTTTTAGCAGAACATTTATATTTTATCTGAAGAAAAAGTAATATCCTGTTGTAGCAACATTAAAGGCTTGTTAGAAACCTCAATAAAGCAAATACAGTCCTGGCAAAAGTTTATATTAAAATATGGCATTTAATTGGCTCAGTCTCTTGATAGCAGCAGCAAAGTTATTATGTTCTTGACCACCATTTATATGTGGTGCTATATCAATCACTACCCTCCAGCTTGCTGTTCTTCCATGGAAGCAAGTCAATTGTATGCTAAACGAGGAAGAGGAGACAGAAGACAGGAGTGGTAGGGACAGAATTGAATAGTTTTCTGGTTCACACCTGAGATTGAAAGGCAGGTGATCTGGGTCAAGAATTTCAACAAAAGTAGTTTGCAGATTTAGGCATCTTAAATCCATCCAAGCCCTAATATTTCCTGTTGATTTGCTCTAGGCTGCAGGAAGTGCCCTGCCAATAGAAAACACCAGGCACAGAGAATTGGGTGGAATTTGGGATTTGTGAATTGGAGCCAATGCCTATATACAGTCATAGAAACACAGTTATGTTGCCATTTTGCCATTTCAAAAGCACTTCAAAGACCCCACACAGTCATAGGAACCCAATTTTAAGTACATTGCCTAGTTGGCTTTCATTTCTTTTTTTAACAGATCTTTTTGGTTGCTGCAATGAGAACTATACCACACACAATTACGCTGAAAATTCACAGCTTTTGAAAAACAGTACAATAAAAACAACAAAAAATCAAGCATACAGCTTGGTTTGCTCTGTAGTAACCTCAGAGGAGAAGTTCATGATGGATAAATGATACTTGTCAGTTTTAATTTTTCACTGATTTTTGTCCTCTGGAGACATGTTTTACCAAGGGAGCTAAATGGTCCTCTCCAAGCAAAGAGATTGTCTGTGGAACCTTGAATTTAATAAATCAAGAGA
Organism: Camarhynchus parvulus; assembly: GCF_901933205.1. Lineage (NCBI taxonomy): Eukaryota > Metazoa > Chordata > Aves > Passeriformes > Thraupidae > Camarhynchus > Camarhynchus parvulus. The sequence goes on from NC_044601.1 coordinate 55,677,010, forward strand.
AGCCACATTTCCTAGAAAATGCTAAATATGTAGGACGCGAAGGAAGGAATTGAGCATATTTATAACAGCATACTCCTACTTTCAACAGCAATTGAAAACTATGAAATGGCCAGAAATACTTTGCTTTTAATAATGACCTCCTGTTGTCTTATTTCCATTCTGCACAAAATACCAGTACTGATTTAGCATTGCTTAATCATTCCAGAAACACATCTATGTTCTTTAGTACCACCAGGAGCCAACACAGCATGTTTCTCTTTCATGAAGACTCTGATCCAAATTTCATTGATAAGTTGAAAATCATCTGCTTGGCTTCTGGCAACCTGTGCTGGACTTCAGGTTTCATCAAAATGCTTACCATATCTGCCAGTCCATCTGGAAATACATGAACAGATCACATTTAGGAGGATCTTATCTCTCTCAACTTTTAAATGAACACAGAGATTTAAATGAAATAAGTGTACACATGGCACTTTGAACAATGATATATACTAGCAGAACATCTCAAGCACACTGTGATTCACATATGGGTTTCAGCTAGCAAAGGGAAGAGGCAGAAATAGAACCACATGCATTTAGTTCTGTCTGTCCACAACCCTGAATGGAGGATGACTGCAGGAGCCTTAACTTAGCTTGTACATCTTGTCTTGGTTCTAATTTAAGCACAAATATTTCTGACGCCATCTGTGTTCAGGATTAGAAGTAGACAATGTACTAAATTGGAAGTTTTTAAATCCTGGAGGAGCAATGCGCCTTCCGTTCATGCTATCCCAATCTTCTGTGCCTTGCTCCCACCTAGGGGGTGATGGACTTTTGTTCATTTACATTGTCAGTCTAAACACACCATGACTACTCAGAACAGTGAAATTCTGCTCCATGGGCCACCCAAATGGTGACTTTGGGCCACCCAGGCTTTTGCAAGTTACTGAGATCCTAGAACTCCACCATAGAGCTGGACCATTGGGAGGATTATAGCTCTGCTATATATGCCCTGCACAAGGATGGCTTTGGGACTCCAACTAATGGGACAGCATCACCATTATTTATGTATATCCTTAACCCCTGTTTCATGAAAACATGAGTTTTTTGCCAATCACAATTATACTAATTAAGAAGCATATATCAAGAGAATTATTACACTGATTTAGTGTATGATATCCTGTCTTTGGTCTCATGTCCAAGAGTCAAAAGGAGCTGACCAAAAATTAAAAATATACTCCAAAAACCTCACTATGCCGGTTATAGCTGGGCCAAGCAATGACTAATAGGGACACCATTTGCAAGGATTCTGAGTGCCTGAATGCCAGGGAAAGATAGCTGAGTTATGTTGGGTGGTCCAAAGAGATATTAGCAACAAAAGAGTAAGGAGGTAAAACAAAAAAAAATCAGTTAGAATCAATCATCCTGTTTTATAAATGAACAGAGTCTTTGCTTCTCCAAAGACTGGAGAATGAAGTTTGAAATGGATGGATACAAACATGACTTGAAATTGAGATTTATGAGGGAGCAAACGTAGGGCTTTTTGTTTCTCTCCCTGCTCCCACATTTAAGAACATTCTTCCCATGAGCAGGTATTAGGAAAGGTGGGACACAGAGATGAGTGGTTGACAGACATGGGGTACTGGCATTCGTTGGCATTCCCACTCAGAATTAGGTCAAAGACATTAAATAATGGGGGGAAAAATGGCCCCACTGAACTTTAGGTGTGGTTTCTGTCCTTATTTCAGATATTCTAAAAGGTTTTATATACAACCTTTTTTATAAGGTGCAAAACCTGAGACGAAAGGCAAAAATTTTTGTTGCCCAGAATATTCAAAATAGCATAGTGATTTGGAATAATTCAATTTCTGGGCAGAAGAACCGAGTGAATCTGATTTATAATTATTTGGGAGACTAATTTCAAATGAAACAGATTTTTAAATTGTTTCTAACCATATACCAGTGCAAGACAACATACATCAACGATTTATATCTACAAAGAATGAGAATCTGATGTAAATAAAACTGATCTGGACACGTCTTGTACTGTCATAGTTGAGAATTTCATTCCATTGATATTTGGATACTTAAAGAGAAAAATGTGCAATAGAAACAGGAATTCTTGTCACAATATTCAATCAAAATTAGGACATTAGTGCCATATCTCGACCTGGTACTCAAATTTAAATATAGAAATGTTAAAAATGTCAGGGAAGAAAAGAACAACATAAAAATCAATGTTAAAGAAACTTGAAAGCTGTCATTATGGTATTTAGTATATCTAGATCATCAAACATACAGTTAAGGGACTGTCTGAATTTTGAGTATATGTTCTTGCACATCTGTTTCCTGAAGGTTGGGTTGTTCATTCTGGCTGAAAAAAACTCATAGTCAGATCAGTAGGATACTGAGTAAGATTTTAATTTAACGAGAATATGAAAGACAGCGGAAATAATTTAAGTTGGAATAAAAGGAGAGGAGATGAAGTCACCAGTTCATGGAGTTTTTATTATTATATAAATCTTTCTTAAGCATGTTTATATTAATTTTTTGTGAGAAGTTTGGTGGCTCTGGAGTGTAAGCAGTTGGTCTGCACAGTCATATTTGAGCTTGGATACACCAAACCCCACACTTTAATCCTTGTTTCATGAAGGTGCCTGGAAACTATAAATTAGTAAAGTCTCAGCCTTTAAGGTGTCATTCATTAGCTGGTAAGATTAGAGTAAATGTATTTTCTCTGGTGTTTTTAAAAGTGATTACGTTACAATAAGCTTCTTCTGTCTTCTTTAGCGCTTACTTGCTAACTTAGTTGCTAGTCTCAGGCAACGCAAAAAAATTCTTTCCCTGGGGCACCAGGTCAACACCTTCTGATAACACATTCAAAGCTAGATTACTAGCTTTACAACTGTGAAGGAATTGATTGCCAGGCAAGACTTTCTGCCTTCCTCTGTAGTGCTAAGCATGGATTGCTTGCTGATTTGTCTGTTCCTGCCTAATCAGATTTTGGGGGCACTGGGAGAATTTGTGCGAGGTCTGATGCTATATCTCCCTGGCATGAGTAGTTTAATGGGTAGCAGGATACAGTGCTATCAGTGAGTGGGCAAAAGAGAGTGATTCATTGGCTCCTGGAGAGAGGAATCATCAAGAGCTGATGTTCTGCATCCCATGGCTGTTTAACAGCAAAGGAAAAAAGTTTCCGTGTAATTATCAGAAGTTCAGTAGATCATATAGAGATATGTATTTCTAGGTCAGATCTGCTGATAATAGGCCAAAATTGTTTTGTTCCGATTCAGAAGCTTAGAAGTTGTTCTTATAATCTGCATTCATCCATACATTCAAACAAAATGCCCAGTGTATTTTTTGCACACATAGAAAGTCTTCAAATACAGACCAACATAAACAAAGCATGAGTTAGCTTCACTAGAGCATCACTCAGACTTTGAAGCCTAGGTGGAAACATGTTATATGAATCAACTTACATGTACAGGCATATGCTTTGCATACATACAGATTTCAATACACTCTGGATTTTGGAGCCAGGCCATCATACGCTGCCCTTCTCATTTGGAGTCCATCTGTGTAAAAATACTATCTCTAGTACCAGACAGTACTAGTACTATCTCTGTTACTCAGACACTAACAACCTGTTTTATTTTTTTGTATAGTAAACCTCCACTTCAAAGGGCTAGAGTATTTTGGATATCTCTTCCTGCCTTATTTTCATAGATCCAAACCAAAAGAAAGCTTCTCCTTTCTCAGAGCAGCTCATTATGTCTGAGGTGCACCAGTGATTTCTTACCTTCAGTCATTCATTTTCGGTACATCATTTTATAGATGTGCCCAGCAGCCACACAGTTCTTAATGTGCACTGCCAATCTTCCATGGCCAACTAGTCCACATTTGCTGAAACAATGAGAAGGATGATGAAAATTAAAGTGTCTCAACTGTTTGGAAAATACTGAAAAGCAAAGTTCAGCAAGAAGGAGTGTACACATTGGCTATAGATTGCCAGGGGCAAGCAGTCTACGCAGCTTGGAAGCAGGAACACTGAGGAAGCTTGGTGTGCTGCTCCAAGGGAGACATGAAATAAAGGATGGAGTGGCACAGAGGTTCTGTGGTCATGCTCTGTTGAAATCAATGCCCATATGACACAGAGAATGGAGCAACACAATGGGGTTGTGATCATGCTCTGTTGAAAACAATGTACCTAATGGGAACAAAGCCAAAGGAATGTGCCAGGTGGTGAATGAAAGCTGAACTTTGCTTCATTAACTTGAAAATACTTATTAATTTTCATGCTTCTACAAATACTAATGACTAGAGTCACTCAAAATCCACCTAAACATGAAAATACATCAACTGTAACTTTACCTTTGCCCTCCCTTGAAGAAAATAATATAAATATAGCTTAGGGAAGGGAGTTCAAAAGAGACGTTGTAACTCCATTGTAACTTCTGATATCATTGACAAGCTGTAGCTGTCTTCTCCCTCCACAAAGACATTTATAGGGTAAGAACCTTATTATATGCATGCTAAATAATTACCTTGAGCTGGCTTTCATTGGGCATTAGAACTTGTCTGTATATTGCCTCAAATTCATTTTTGCCAGTCAGTATACTTATCAACATCAATCTTTCAATCTATCACTGCATTTGTTAATAAAATCTGTTTACTATTATCACTGCATTTGTAAATAAAATCTGTTATTCTGTAAACTATTTAGTACAAGTCCTTCATCAAGGGCTCTAGCAGCCCCTGACAGTCAACAACTTGACAAAACTGATAATATGCCAACTAAGAGTGGTGAAATCCAGAAAGTGGCCTCTGTTTCTAAACTAATATAAAGGATTTTACTCTGATATGCTGTCGGTGCACACCCCAGAAACACCCTCTGGTACATCTGGGTGTTCAGTGGGGTTCCCATAACAGGATACAGACAGGCTGGTCAGGCACAAGGGTCTTCTGTGTCTTTGGGCATTGACAGCCTGATCGACCATCTGTGGTTTAAGGAAACTACTCTTTCGTGTGACAGTATCTGTAGAGTGACTCACTGTTGTTCCAGGGCAAACAAAAGGAATCCCTTATTTATACCAGCAGACCTAACCTGTAGTGGCAAATAGAAATGATCTGAGTAAATAACTGCCTGAAGCACAATTTTGGAAAAAATATGAGATAGTCACTCATGTTAAATAATAGATTATTATTCCACATCTCTCCTTTCTTTGCATCAGATTTACCTCACATTGCACAGGCAACTGCATAACTGCGCTCTCAGGAATCTCTTGCAGATGATTCAACAAGGTTTGTTTGTTTCCATCAAACTGAGTTTTGGGTCTCCATGGGCTTATGTCATGCAGATATCTATCAATAGATGTTTCTGATTCATATCTCAGGGTTTTTCAGCCTTTCCATGTCTTATTCTATTAATAATTCTTCCCTCTCTTTCTTCTGGTTTGATACTGTACAATCACAGAACTTGATCCAAAAGGGTGAAAAGAACACAACATCATTACTAAGCTTCAGGCACTTAGGCATTAAGTAATTCTATGAAAGCCATAAGCAGCTGGGTCTTCCATTTTTCTTAAACCCCTGTAAAATAGGTGTTAAATTCACATTTGGAAGCTTTTGTTTACGGAGGTAAAAAACCTGAATACCAGTTCCACTGGCTGAAGGATTCAAAATTAGGAACATATTCAACATCGTTCAATGAGTCCACAAATTAGCATTTTTTGACAATATTGCAATTTCCTCTACTTTGACATGACAGATCTGTCTTTCTCTCTAGTGTCCAGAGCAGAGATCCTGGCAGCAGCTTATACCTTATGGTTTTGTTCACTGAGTTTTACCTGGCAGGTGGGTCCCTGGTTGTAAGGCCTTCCACTGAAAGGGTGAGTGAGGGAGGGGAGCAATAGCACAGTTCTCCACTCCTTTAGAAGGGTATGAATGTGTACCTCATTATGTTTATTTGACACAAATATTTTCATCACATTTTTATGTAGAGTACAGTCATTTTAATTGGAGAAATTTAGGAATAGATTATCAAAATAATATCCTCTATCAGACAGACTTGTGATTTGGAATTAAAAACAAAACCCTGAAGCACACAACAGACATATTTTCCATGCCTCACAATGACTGAAAGTAATTATATTTTTAGCCTCAACTTTCTTGTGTGGCCATATGAAGCTATTTGGGTTTAGTAACTCATGTAATAATTCAGCATGCTCAGTTTCTTTCAGCTCACTTGTACAGGTGTTTCGTCATAAATTACTCGGGACCTCAGGCTTGATATTGTAATGCCAAATATTTACCATACCCTTTAAGCAACCCTTTAGGCCAGGGAAAATCTTTAATCAACACTGCTTGCATAAGCTCAACTTGTATAACTCATATAAGCTGAGTGTTTGCAGCCTGAAAGAATGCAGCCTGGCCAAAGACTACAGTAATAACAGGCCAGCTAGAAATAATGCCATTATTAGTAGAAAGTCATGACATCTTGATTCTGTTTTTTTTTTCCAAAGAAAGCTAAATGACACAATGGAATGGATCATTCCATACAGATTTTTGAGTCATAACCCACAACATAAATGCAAAGAAGCTAGCAGAATCAAAAAGGAAAACCGATTTATTAAAAAAGGTAGCATCTGGACAGTCTTTTTCATTCCAGGTCCTGCTGTCTGATCTCTGAAGAATTTCAGTGGTCCCTCTATTTGCTCTTTATCTCCTGTAATATATTTTTGCATTCCCTGTATTTTTAATGTGGTCTTTTGAGTGAATAGTGTGGCAGTCAAAAGTCATACTTGATTGCATTTACTATTCTTGAGAATTGCTGAGAGCTGGATGATCCTTTGTTATTATGTACAAGTAGTCATGTAAAAAACTCCAAAACTAGAATCAGTAAAATTGGCTTCTTCACATAAAACTCTCCGTAATTACTTTTGCTTTCCGTATCAGTTGGAATCTGTTTTGGGCAAGCTTCAAATACAGACATACTGGCAGTCAGCTCCACTTAGTAAACCCAAACTACCCACTACTAGTCTCAATCCTTCAGTGACAGAAACAAAGCCAAACTGGGCCAGCTCAGAGACTGACTCCTTAAACAGAATATCATTAAACACATCCTTCTCAAACAACCTTGTCTGATGGCTCATAAAGCATAAACATACCCCCCAACTTCTAGAAATTTATCATCAATTACAATTGCTCAGATTGTCTCATTGCAAAAACTTCGTAGGATTAGAAGGGGCATAATAAATGATATTGTTATACAGCTATACAAAGTGACCTTAAACTACTGTGACACTTTTTCCAAGGAAGGGGTCTCAAGGCTTCTGTTTTGATTTTTCTAATCACATTTTTCATATGCTGAAGCCTTCCATTTATCTTAAAACTGAATTATTCCACACTGAGCTGCCAACAAAACAGATTATTTGGTTTCATTTTAATAAGAAGATAAATGGCCTTTAGAATAAATAGCCAATTAATAAATACTAGGATGCGTGACTAGAGGCTCTTCAGTTATTTCTGAGATATAAACATATCTTCATTTCCAAAATAGTTGAAGATTGAGGCAAAACCACCAAGTGGATGATAATTCCATTCCCTGAAGATCTCTGGCTCCAGTTTTATAGAGAGAAAGACGCAAAAATGTCCAAAATGGCTGCTGTGACATTTGCCCTGTGGAAACTGTGGATCAGTTTCAGTTTCATCAAAACAATAGAAAATTATGGAGAAAGCATGTTTGTTCTGCTTCCATCCCTTTCCCCCCAGTCTTTACAGTTATTTCATTATTCCTATACCTATGGTCTCTCCATCTAATTTAATATCTAACCCCTTTTGCTATATAGTCCTTTTAAAAATTAATTAAATCTGGCAATAAAGTATAATCCATATAAAAATTGCTTATAAAATGTACTGAAATGACTGGTCCTGTTTTATAAGGCTGTTCATAGCACAGATACAGTCAAAGCAAAGCTCTGTAAATATCACCTGCTTTGGGAAGCATACAAGTATAGCCTTAGCATTTAGAATGTCTGTATTCTTTAAATTGTCTGTTATTCAGCAATGCTTTAATAAGGTGATGTGTCTCTACCTTACAGAACCCTGTACATTCCATAACTCCTGGCACATGGTCCAGGACTTCAGTGCTCTGAATTGGTTCTTTTCCAAAAGTAAGGACATGTTCTCAGATGTCAGACACCAGCCCACTTTACAGAAGATAAAAAAATAGACGGCACCCTATATACAAAACATATCATCAAAATATAACAAAGATGGCACTGAAAATTGTTTCTCAAAAACCTCACATAGAGTATGAAGTCATTTATAGGCAGGCATCAAGGAACACTGAGTGTAGGGATATGTCTATAGGAGGCAACTCCCGTGCCTCTGCGAAGACTAAATCTGTAATGGAGGCATTTCTAGATGCCTCCATTATTGTCAAGTTACTACCCAATCTAGATACCTATACCAGCAGGAATAATTAATTTCAAAAGGGCTTATGTGGTCTAATATCTTTAGATAATTATGTAAAGTGCTGTTAAGCACATTAATCTGGAAGACAGCGGGCTTGGGACTACCTGGCAGTAGCTTGAGAGCATTCAAACCCACATCCTGGAAAAATGCCTCAAGTGTAGAGCTAGAAAGGCATCATGAGCACAGCCTTGTCTCCAGCTATCTAAGTGACCTAGCACCAAAAACACATACAAATGCAAGGTTCATTTAATGAACAGAAAAGAGAACTATAGGGAGTAATCAGTCCTAAACTCTGATCTTTTCTTAGCTCTGGAGTTTGTTTTTGATTTAAACCTGGGTTCGGCTGTGTAGAGTGAAATACATCAACTAGCCAGCAGCAGTTCCCCCAGTGCAAAGCACTATCAGAGAAAATGGTCTCCTTCCTCTGCAATTCCTGTACCTTTAGTAGCTGATACTTATCTAAACTACTTCCTGGCTCCATGACTATTGCACTCTTCTGGTAATTTAACCATTTAAACCCCCCAGGCTGAGGTGGGTCCCCACACTTTCTGAACAAATGCTGTAAATATATCGGGACTCCTGCCCCTCTCCTTGTATTTTGAAGTGACTGTTGCTGCTGTGTTGCTTTCCCAACCTCATGAAGACAATCTTTGTTCTACTAAATGCCATTCATGGACTATTCCTCCCTTTTTTATTATGGTCAATTTAATAAGAACTGTCAGAGAAAACAGGACTACCAATTCCCACCAGGACCTAACCCCAACGAATTACAACAAGTGGTGGACACTTCACTTAGTAATTTCTAATGTATGTTCTTTCTGGCTTCCAAGGTTCACAGTGTATGTAGCAATTACTGTTTCATTGGCTTTGCATGAAATCTTAAAGGCTATTAGTAGTTTCCAAAAAATGGCTTGGAGATTAATAGCTTCACAGTGTGCTACCATACCTCCTGGGCCACCCAGTTCTCCTTTATAGTTACCTTTCAATATATTCTCCAGTAGAGCCAGAGGCATTTTACATCTGGGAGATGTGTCTGATCTCTTTATCCAAGGAAGCTTTAAAGTAACCCTCCTGACTAATCTCTCTCAGGCACCACAGACTGCTGATTTGTGAGGTGACTATCTTTCATATGTATCACATCCAGGCCAGATGTCTCAGCTATTGTAAACTTCATCATGACTTAATGGGATAGTTAAAAATTCTGTGCATTTAAAAAAATCCAGAGGTCATTAGCATCAAACATAAAGGAGAGAGTAAAATAAATTAAAAGTCATATCACAAGCTTTGATATGGAATGATACTCATGAAAAACAAACTCCTTCACAAGGCAGAGTAAAATATCTTCAGATAACCTGGTGGGTTTTATCTTGAAAATAAGAGATCTTGCATAGAATTATGAACATAGAAGCAATATTAAAGCATTGGGATGATTACTTTAAATTTTTCAGGGAAAGTGTTTTCTATTGAATTGATAGTTTCCATATGTAATAACGTGGAAGCAAAACATAATTATGTGATACTCATAGCATGTAAGAGGATGATTACATTTGTGCTTATTCTTATATTTTTTTTAATGTTTCTTAAATTAGATGAGTAATAAAAGCTTATTTTATACGGGAATGAAACCTACAATGCCATTTCTCTGGGGAAAATCTCATTCTTTGCAGTATGAAAAGTTAGATGAAACAATATTTATTGACTATTTCAGTCAATCTGTTGCCAATTACTCCACACTTACTCTGTGTTTGAACCGAAATCTTTCTCTAACTCTAATAACAGCTAAAGATATTATTCCCTAGCCTCTAAATACAACCCTGATGCCGCAAAATAACATCCAAAGTGTTCTACTGTAAACTTTGCAGTTAATTAGCTCAGAGGCCACAGAAGACTTCCATTTAATCCATCCCTTAAACTGACTCTTCCTCATGCTCGATCCAGTCTTTTTCTCAGCATCCTGTTGGTGGAGGAGAGCTTTCCGAGTTGTTTTCATACAGCTCCTTGGCTGTGCTGGAGATAGAGATCTATATTTGGCTTGTAGGATCAGCACTGTTTCTCTGTCCCACAGACATTCTTTAAGGCTTTTTCTTTGTTTGTTTGTTTTGTTGTTTTGGGTCTTTTTTATGGAAAAAAGAGTCACACTTCTTGCATAAGGAAACTTCCATAAGTAACATTTACATCGAAACTTTGGGTTGCACATCTAGCAAGATATTAAAATAACATTTTTGTAAATGAGATTTGGCTTCAATCAATAAGTAGACCGGTAGATTGCCAATAAAGGCTGAAGTTTCTTTAGAGCTGTATAATGTGGGTAAATCTCTTCCCCGTACTTGTGTTTGTCTCTTCTTCCCTTCAACCACCTTTCTTCCCTTCTGACCAGCTAAAAACCCCTGTGATGCTAATGTTCTTTAGTACTGCTTTTTGAGATACCTGGAAAAAATGTTATCCTAACCATTATGTGCTAATACACCTCACTACATCAACTATGTTAATTTGAAAGCATGTAGAACAGAATCACAAAATCAGAACTTGGGGGTTAGATGATCATGCTTGTGCTGCCCTTTCACCCTCTTGACTCTTTTGCAGTTTTTGGTGGGTTAGCATCAAGACAATAACTCAAATTATTTATTTTAGTGGCCATATTATTTTGCATCAACCTGTATTTCTCCCCCACCTACCCCAATCTCACCACTAATGTCTGTAATTATATTCAGGGAAAAGCAAAGAGAAAAACCCCTGACTTTACCAATATCAAGACAATTTAAACCCACTTTTCTATTTGTATTGAGAGTTTGACAAAAGTGGCCCAATAAAATGCATGTGTGAACATTTTAATGTGTTGGGAATTCAGGACTTTGTAGAAATATTTTGGCATCGAAATTCACTCTCCTATCCCAGAGGCAAAGGGAGACTCTGTGATTACTGAAATCTGTCTCATATGTTAGGTACTCTTGTGTTTTGGTTGAGCTCGAAATAGGTCTCTGCCCCTCAAAATAGGATTTGTTGCATATGTTTGGCTACAGGAGACATCCTAAGTAGGTGTGATTTTCAAATGTACAAATGATATTTATAGCTTGCTCGATCTTTTTACACAGAAAATTATCTTCATTCCCTCTTTAGTAAGATTGCATTTAAGTCAAGTATATTCCATCACAAATGGATTAATATTTCAACACATATTCATAAGCTGCACAAGTCACTATCAAGTAGTCAACTGAAAAGAAATGGGCAGCTGTTCCATTTTTTCCCATTTGCTTCTGCTAGGAAAAGAAGGTACACCTTTCTTGTTTACAGATAGAGGGATGTAAATTTCTACATCAGTGGGCACAATATGTATCTTAAAAAATTTAGTGTTTGGAAAAAAGAAAGTGGATTATCTTCCTTTGTTTTAAAATATTTTCTATTTTATTTTTGCTTTCATTTCGCTTCCATTTCAAGTCAGTATCTGTATCATCAGCATTGTTTGTTATATAAGTTGTTTCTTGCATAAACTGTATTTTTACCTTTAGAACAAATCAGAGCTTTCTCACAGTCCTCAGATAGTCAGATAGTCAATTAATTTTGTTTTATTCCCCAGAATGTGACAGATCTTCTTGGGATGAAATTGGTGGATGCAGGAAATGTATCACACAATACTAAGGCGGTAAATAGATTGTAGTTGAGTTTTCAAGTCTAAATTATCAGTTCTACATGATCTTGTCTGCAAGAACATCATCTGCCCTGAATTTGATGTTCCGTAACTAGAATTTCTATTGCAATTATTCATCTATTACACAATACTGGTAATCATGTTGACATTTGCAGGCAACATGTAGGGAGTGGGGTTTTTTAGGGTAACCTGTTTTTCTAAATCGTAACCTCTGCTATGGATTATTTTGAAAAATAAAAGCAAAATAAATAATTTTAACTAGTAGGAAATACAGAGATGTCTGTACATTAGACATAAAACAGATTTGGAAATAGCATTTGATGATTATTACTTGTGATGTGAGATTATTTGCTAGACAAAAAAGAAGTGACCAAGAAGTGACCAAGAATTAACCTATCAACAGCATGCATTTTAATAATTTCAGTTATTAGTGAAGAACCTGGTTGAAAGTGACAGCTCCATTATTAAAATTTAATCTTTCCCCCATAAACCATCCCTGTGTGTATCAGCAGGGCTGTAAGCTAAAAGTACTTAGCTTACAGTATGTAGCTAAAAATATTTAGCTATATAATTTTTCAGACATGGGAAAATGCTGGACAAATAATTCTGAGCCTTGTGACTTTTAATCTGATCAACACACAATGCAAACAAAAACAGCAGTGATAGTGCAGTCTGAAAAGGGCCAGTGGAAAGAGTGACTAGCTTCATTTTAATCAGCAAACTTTAATGAAAAAATCACCATTTTATAAGTCAGCGTTGCTTGAGGGTATGGGAGGAGAGGAAGATTGAAGTAATATAAAGGCCACCTTCTTGAAATCCATTCTGCTATTTGTAATTTTCTCAATAGATTTTTGCATTAATGAAGTTTATTTAAAATAATCCATATGCCAATATTTGTCTAATTCTGTCAGCCTACTGACAAGGGAAATAAACACTTGCCTTCTCTGTTAAAGTCAAACCAGATTCAATCAGATGTTATGTTTCTGTCACATGGACTAGTCTGTCTTCTCAAATGGTTGTTACACATCAATCAATCTTACAAAAGGCAGTTGAAGGAAGGCAAAGCATGACATTTTGGTCTGGTCTGTCAAGGTATTTTTTCCTTTGCTTTTGAAATATTCCAGCATCCTCTGGAAAAAAGCAATCTTTTGTATTTCAACCTAGAATTCATATTAATGGATCTTTAAAATATAATTACCCAGGACAATGCCAGTGGGAAGAACATATCTCACCTGCCTTACTCTGTTGCTGGTGCTGTGAATGCTTTGCATCTAAAGTAGCTTTACCTATTGCAGAGAGAAAGAGAGCATTTTAGTGCTCAAAACAGTTGAAAGAAAAATGTAAGCTGACTTCAGTTAATTTTTTAAAGCTTCTTGTTTCTCTACTGCATAATTTCTTTGCATTTTTGTGGCTCTTTTGAAAGCATGTAAAAATCATACAGAAAAGTCGCTAATTTTGACAAACCTACTTCTGCAAAGAAACTTCCCGACCTTTTACTCAACTCTTGCTGAAAGGCCTGCAGAATAGTTTCCCATTAGCTGCATCTAATTGAAGTTTCGATGTTGGCATTTAACACTAGGTACATTTGTTTGTCAAATTTGCTATGGAAAGTCTGATTATTGGGAAAATTACTAGGATCTGCTCCTTGCTCTGGGACTGAACTGGTTTGACCCCTTTTGGTGGGTCACTTTGTCAATTTCCAAAAGGAGATTCTGTTTCTGGATTCCATCTTTCATAGAAGCTGTGTGGTGAGTCGTCAACAACACTTACACTTTTCTGACTCCTGTATGTACAAGACTTAAAATATACTTTCTTTATGTAGTGTGTCTGTCAAATAAAGGACATAATTACTCAACATTTCCTATTAATATATATCCAGATTAAATACCACAATGAATAATTCATTTAAAGGCTTATGAAAGTAATTAATATGATCTCATACCAATGTTTGGTGGTCGAGTTTGGTTTGACTGATAGAAAACATACAAAAGTACCAGTCATGACCTCAAATGATTTATAATCTATGGCACTGACAGTCAGACAGAGAAGTGGTGTAACAGAGCCCAAGCTAATGAGCTGTGCTGCAGCTGGAGAGAGGAGTCAGCAGCAGAAATTGGGAGGTAATTACTCAGTGGCATAGATGAAGAAAAGGCAACATCAGTGACACTTGGCTAAAAGCAGTTGGAAACATTCATATGGAATGTCTTACTAATTCTCTTGTTAAGTCTATGTGGAAACTGGGTCCAGATTCTATGTTGCCCTCTAGATTGCCATCTGGCAGTCACTTTTTCCAGTAGAAATATTAGCTTGCTAACCTACAGACCTCACATTCATGAATAAGAAGTCACACCTTGCCCTTAATTAGAGCATTTTCTCATGTAATGGATCTACTCTGTAAAAATGTTTTTACATTTCAGGTTTAAGTTCAGACTCCATGTATTTGAATACAAAAGGGTGAAGAACACAGAAGAAAAAGGCACATAATAATGCAACTTCATACTTGTGGGACAAAATTAGGGGACACAGCAAAAGTTAAAATATTAGACTTGTTTAATATAAAGTACACTAGGGGTATTACACAGAGCAGGAATGTGATTATAACTAATTTTTGAAAAATCACTTTGCAAATCATTAAATATATAAATCACTTATAAAACAACATTTGGTGTGTAATATAATTAAGCAGAATTTAGTGTTTTCTAAAGATTGCTTGGAAAGAAATGCCAGCATTGCTTGAGAACATGGTTTTGAGCAACATGTCTTAGAGTGAAGGAGCAGCAAGAAATGAGTAGACTGTCATCTCTAATGTAAAGCAAAATTTTTCTATCCCAGAGGAAACCAACTGATCAATGGCACTGTAACTTTGGGTCACTCCAGCTTGAGGACTCCTCAAATGAACAAAAGCTCAATTGTCCATTTGGGTGGATATTGCAAGAAAATATGTTCCTGATTTAGCTCACCCATGATTTCTTTTGGAAGCTGGTATCACTTGTGGGAGAGTGCATATTCTGGTAGAGGCCCTGTTCCCTGCCAGGTGTCACTTTTACAGATGGTGATTCTGGAAAAGACTTTGAAAACTGTTTTTCATTCTTATGTATTGGCTTTTTCACTTCATTTTTAGAAATTAAAAAGAAATTTGTTCTTTTTCAGGGTCTGCAAAATAGTAATTTTCAAGTCATATATGAGAAATCGCAATAAGTAGTTGGTTTTTGTTGAAGATAAATGAAAGACACTGTGTTTTAGTGTACATCTGAACAGGTTACATACATAAGCATCCTTCAGGATACTCAATATTTGCAGAAATATCATTTCCGGTGACTACGACTAGACAGTGGAACACAACTCATCTAAGAAGAATTACTCTTGTTGCCAGTTTCTGCATGGCAGGTTGCTCTTATTATATGGCCCTACATCTGCCTTAAAGATAGTACACCAGATAGTCAATTAAGAAAATATATTTTCAAAATTGAAATTTTATTTTAATCAGTAGTGTTTGTATAAAGAAGAAGAAATCTTTTACATAGACATATTAATTAAAAGTTTAAGGACATTTTAGTAGCACTATATTGTTGATCTGCAAAATGAATGATTATTTCTAATAGTAAAAGTGTCTTTGACAATCTTTCCAGGGACTCTCCAGTTGCATGTAATGATACATCATGGGCTCTGTTGCCATTCCAAGTCATTGTAATGGAAAGAACGAGACAAAGACTGTGATCCCAGTGGGAGGTCTGCTATTCTTGGCCTTTGTTTTCCTTCTGCTCTTTCACTTCCAGCTATGGATTCTTCTCAGAAGAGTGGAGCAAGGAGATCAACAGCTTTATTGGGTACACAGACATAATATATTCTGATTCTGATCTTGGATATCTTTCTCTTTTTTAAAAAGGCTGACCTAAATAAATGAGTTGCAAATAATTCAGCTCCTCATAGAAGACAAAAATGTGAATATTCAGTTTAACAAAATCACATAGAAAACAAAATACCAAATCAAGCAGTTATGCTTTATTGCAATGCATATAAAACTCAGATTTTTACTTCATTGGAAGTATCTGAAATTCCTCCTAACAAGAGGAGAGATAAGAAAGAAGAGAAAAATGATGTTTTCACTTACAAAAATTCATAGACATAAAATCAAGGACCCTAAAACATTTTTCTATTCATCTGCTTAGCTGTGAACTCAAAATCTTGGCTAGAACACTGAGGAAGGAATATTCATGCTTTAAGGAAAATACAAGATTAGAAGAAAAGGATTTAAATACTCTCATTCAATACATTTATTTTGTACAATTTGCACGCCTTCTATAAACAAATAATACATTTGGATGCATACAGCTACTCATCTTTGGCATGTATATATGGGAGTGAGATGTAGCCAACACACAACTGTGCAAATAAGGAACACAATGTTGCTTAGAAATGATGCTTTTCTTTGAAAAGATGAGTAATATTGCAAGATGAAAACAATTAGTATTGGACTCATATCATATTTTTTCCAATACTTTCAAAAGAACTGGAAAACCAAGAGACAAACTACAATAAACTTATAAAAAAAAACATGAAAGGAAAATTAGTGAAGCTATTGAGAGCTGAGTATCTAAATTTGGGCTTCTGAGTCTACAGTAAAGCAGCTGTATATTAGACCTACTTTTCCAAAGGGCTAAGATGGCAGCATCTTCTACTAAAACAGACATTTTTGAAAGTGTGATGACCTACTTAATTATTTTCACCTGGATTTCAGCTCATAATGCTAAATTTCCATGTTTATGAGCCCTTGGGAAAGAAGCATAAATTCTCTGCAAGTAGTAGAACATTATGATGAAAGGAAATAAAAATAGGAAAAATAAATATAGTAGTAAAAAACCCACCCTGTATTTTATAAAACTGAGATGTCATCTTTTACCTCAGTTCTTTTGGCTATCAAGAAAAGCAATGCTGTTATTTTTCATATCCTTGTTTTTGCAGAATACTACAAGGTAGGATCAGACCTAAATGTGAAACATACTCAAAGGTTCATTTGACTGTGGAAGCATCACTGAACCTGACTAATTTAGCCTTCTCCACTCTGTGCTCCACATAGGCTGAGTCTTTGGAGCAGCCTGTTACCAGTAAACATCTGGGAATCTTTTCTACTTTAGCTAGTGATCTTCATCTTGGATGCTGAGAATATACTGTTCAGAGCCAGCAAAAGTAGTCCCTACTTGCCTTCTTTCCTGAGTTTAAATGCACAGTGATAGAATGGGCTCAATTTAGTATTAATGGAAGTTAACTTACTGCACTAGGACACTGGATGAGAATATAGCTTTCCTTCAGTTCTTTGGGGAAATCCTTTGTAAAAATAAATCATTTCTACATGCATTTTGATTCCATGAATGTATTATAGAACTTTTTATATACTAACATAACATACATTTAGGAAAATATTAAAATATATATAATATATGTATTTTTTGCTTGAGGCACAACATCTTGTTGTTACACAATATGTTAAGTATGGCCTGATTCACAATCCTTTTTGGTCTTCTGATTGTTATACAATGGCTCTAAATATTCACAGCAAGCAAGAGGAAGCACCATTCTCTAGTGGAATCCATCAGAGGGAGTAAGGCAGAGATCAGATACTAGCATTCCAGAAGAAGTTACTAGATTAATATCCTTGCAAGAAACCTTCTGGCAGTGAGGATCAGATGTCCCTCATGTTCTGTAGAAGAACACTTTCACCCATCTTGATCCTGCTCTAACTGTGCAAATCTGGGCTGTGTAATACAATCTCAAGCTATAGAGACAGAAATTCATTTGTTTGGGACTGTTGGTTGTTGCTTTTGTTTTTTGGGTTTTTTTTTTTTTTTCTGGTCTTTTGGTGTTTTGTTTTGGTTTTTTTTTTCCATTAATGGTACTGTTTAAGTTCTTTAGTGGTCTTATAGAAGGTCTGGGAGCACAACTTTTCCTGCGCCAGATTCCTCCACAGATCACCCAAAAAAGAGACCCTAAAGGTGGGATTGTCATAAATCAGGAAGAAACATGGGATTCAGAACTAAAAAAAAAGAAAAACAAAACCAAAAAACCCCAGTCACAGCTAAATAAAGAACCATTTATTTTTGAAGGGCAGAGAAAATCAGTGCTGGGAATTGTTCTATTCTTAATTGTAGAGAAGCATACAGTTTCATACAGCCAGGTTCTTGAAGACTGCCTGTCTGCCTACTTATGTGCCTTCAAAGAGCTGCTTATCCACACTGAGCAGAAGCTATTATTAACACAGGTCCTCCTGTCTGCACAAAAAACACCAAAAACATTCAGACAAAAATGCAGTAAACTCTGAAAACAAACATATTATGACTGCATGCATATGCTTGCCTGCTTGCACGAAATTATTCTAAAAGGAAAGTAAAAATAGTGATATTCAATGTCAGAACAGGACATTAAACAGGGAAAGGAATATTTATTGTGCCTGATTCCTGGCATAATGACTTAGATGAACTACCAGATGAATGACTGCTGGTCTTGGCTGATGCTCTGACAAAGAAGAGGCTTGGTAAAATTTAAATTCTTTCTTGGCTGAAGGTATTTGTACCCAAAACTGGTCAATTCAATACAAGGTTTGGGACTACTCCTATATTCCTTATTGATGAAAAACTCTTACACAATGTATTATTCCCAGTCTGTGCTTTCTGGAGTGTCACTGTCCAGACTCTGTCACATAGTGGCAGATGATGATTTAGCCTGGTTATTCAAACTCTCATCACCTTTCAGTTCAACATGAAGCATTAAGTGCCTAGGAAACACTAAGTGGTATAAAACATTTCAGATTGTCCTTTTAGTAATACTGGCTACTGTAAACAGCTCAAACCTTCATCCCATTCTCTACAGTAAAGATAACAACTCATCAAGTTTGAAAGAGTTCAATAACCCCAAACCAGTATATTAGCATTATCACCTAAAGTTCTAGCCTTCCTTTAATAAATTCCTGCTTCTGAGGCAATGGCACTTGCTAGAAAAAGCCTAAAGACTGTCTGTGAAGCAACAGGCATTTTCAGGGGCTGATCTAATGACTTACAATGCTTTACACATGAATGAGGAACTAATATAATACCTTCTGCTCTAAAGTAGTTCCTTCAGCACTTATTTTTTGCCTATAGCATAAACATGAAGCAACATGAATCTGTTACTGAAATGAACTCTAGACACAGCATTTCTTGTGCATCTGCCACTGAGGAGAAGATGTGAGAATGAACATGTGGCAGATGCTACTTATGTTGCTTAATGCATTATTGGAAGGTGTTCAAATATCGGGGTGATTAGATATCATATGGAATACAGTAGAACAGATCATATGCAAAACAAAACCTAGGAAAGTGCAATTGTTTTGCAAAAAATCTGGATTTGCTTTTCCTTTCCTCACAGCAGTGTTTTCCCCAGTTTAATTGTCTCGTTCTCTCTATAAACCATAGAAAAAATGGGCATATTATTATGAAGTCTTTTTCCCTTTTTTTCCTGACCTTATCTAAACACAAAATTTGAATGTCTTGCCTTTTCTTTTATTTCTTTTTTTCCCCGGGCTGGTGTGGAAATTTGTTCCCTTAATGTGGTGTTTAATGGAGCTATTTTACTGCTTCCTCTAATATGTTTATGGTTTGTTCTGATATGTAGCTAGATTAATAGAACTGAGGGCCCAAGCTGGCCTCCAGGTCACCTATCTAATCTGACTTCCTGCATATCATGAGCTTCAAAAGTTATGTCTACATATTACAAAGCAGCATGATGAAGAGATGCCTGAGCTAACTCCAGAATCATAAATATTTTTGTCACATCATTATGGCATTCCTCCTGGGATGATTAGCACTGTTGGAACACTATATAACATAGCTATACCACTGCTGGATGCAAGCTAATATTTCTGCATGGGACCCCAAGGACGTCCCAGTGCAGCATATTTCAATATGAGCCTGCTTAACTTATGTTGGCATCCCCTCAATTTCACTTAGTTTCTGATGTTTGAGACAAAATAAAAATAATGCTGAATAAATATGTGCTTTTTAAAATTAATCTTTTCACATCATTCATAATTTTGTGTTTTGTAATATAATAGAAGATACAAGTGAAAAATTAAGATAAGAAACCCTATCTGAAATATTCCGCTAGAAAAGTCATAACATATATAAAAACAAGGTGATAAGCAGAACATTAAATTATTCTTATTGTTTTTGAAATTTACATAGCAATATGCAGATGTTTCCAAGAGGACCAGAGCCACACAAAATTTTAAGCTCTACAAAAGCAGTAGCTGACTTTTTATTTCTTCAGGATCTTGATCTTTATTTGCTTGTTGAAAATAAAATGCAGAACAGTACCATGGGCAAAAGCTAGCCTTGAGGCTGTTTGGGATGTCTCCATGGAAAACATCCTAAACTAAGGATCCCAGGAGATGCCTAATTTAATAATTACATCGTATATTCACAAATAATGGATCTCAGTGATTTTATTACTTGAAGAATAACAACAACTTGAAGAAATCATGGCAGCATTGTGACCTCTCATTTATTACAGTTCCTATACATTTTTATTCATTTGCCTGATGTATATTCAGATGTGTTCATTTTGAGGTTAATGGATTTCAAATAAATCAAGTTAACAGAAAGAAAACAAGATAATATCCAGGCTTCACAGGCTTACTCTTCATTAAAGAGCCAGCTGCAGCTGAACAAGAATCATCACATACATGATAGCCATTATTGTGATGGTGAACCAAGACAGTAAATAGTACAAATTTTACTAAATGAGATATAATTTTAAATCTTTGCTTCATTTTTTTTTTCTGAATTAACTTCCTCTTAGCTCTACCTTGCATGATTTAGCTCAGTGGTTCTCTCTGGCTTCTTCACAAACTTTGGGTGAATATGTACTGGGCTAAAAACATATGGTCCATATTTCAAAAGAAACACTTCTTTTTCTATATACAGCCTAACAGGGTGAATGTTTGCTTCTATTATGCAGATGCAGATATGTGCTATTGTTTTGATTTTGACCTATGCTTCCCCTATCATCCTTGAGCTCACAATCATCTATAACTTTCATACTGAAGAGCAGTAATATGAATGTAAGAAGTCACTCCTCTTTTCACCACATTCCACTTAAGCCACTGGTAGTCATACCATAAAGGGTAATAAAAGAGAGACCAAACAGTTACAAATTCACATGTAAGAATCCACAAATGAATCACAAATATTATTTGAAAGTAATTGGAGTTTGAGACTGGTTATAAATGCGGCAGTTTCTCCTTTGTTCTTTATTCATAACAAATATATGTGATCACTAAATGGAAAATATTTTTTTAGAAAATAAACAACATCTTTGTGAATGAGAAATAATAACAAAATATGTAAGCCTGGAACTGATGAGTTTGTTCTTAGGTTGCTTCTGCTCTTTCTTATGTGCCATTTGCCTTCTGATTTTCAGTAGTTTTTTCCCTTTTCCGCCAGCTGAAATGTTATGCCATGTGCCTGTTCTCCCCCTAATCAGCCATTATGGAATCATAGAATCATTAAAGACCTCTAAGACAATCAAGTCCAATGATTGTCTGACTGTCAACTCCATCACTAAGTCATGACCCCTAAGTGCCACATCTACATCTACTTATAGGGACAGGTACAGCCCCACCTCAAGTCCTGGATGCAGCTTAGGTTGTGACACCAACACAGAATATAGTGGGACAATCACCTCCCTCCAGGTACAAGGGCTTGACCCAGGTATTGTGGATGTCTATTTATTTCAAGTTCTCCTACAGCAGCTCTTTGTTGTTGTTGCCTTCCCCAGGGGACAGTGGTTGGTCGCTGCTTTCTTCCCTTTGTGAGTCCCTTGGCCTCTGTTATCTTCCCACTGTTTTTCCCTCTTGGCCAAGGCCCCCAAGGCTTTGGTGTCCAGTGCTGCCAGGACCACCCCAGCTGCCAACTCTGCCTGCTGAGTGCACGGGTGTCCAGCTGGCTTGTGGCAGGGCTGGGGGCAGCAGGGGTGCTGCAGGACAGCTGCCTCTCTCTCTGCCCTTGCTGCTGTTGATGTTGCTGCCATTGCCACAGCTGCACTTTAGACCAGGTCCCACTGTTCTGTGGGCAGCAGGTTGTGTCCAAGGAACACAAACAGAGCCCAGGTCAGGGTCTTTCCCCCACTGTAGTGGGTTCTGAACCTTAGGGCTGGGCCACAAACTGTGGCAGTGCGCAACTGAAGGTCCCAGCATTCTGCCCGTGTCTTGCATGTGAGGGACACAAGGAGCATCTCTTCTCTAGCACTCCAGCTTTTGTCTCTGGCATGTTCCTCTTGAATCAGGTCTTAGGAGCTGCAGACTTGTTATTCTTTCTGCCCCTTGGACAAGGCCCCCTCCTCAGTCTCTGGCACTGCCAGGACTGCTGCCCCTCTTGCCTGCTGCCCACTGAGGGTATGGATGTCCAGCCAGCTTGGTGAGGGGCTGGGAGGCAGCAGAGGCAGTGCAGGGCAGCTGCCTCACTCTGTCTCTGCTGCTGTTGCCTGCTCACAGAAGGCAGGAGAAGTTGCTTGTCTTTGTTCTCTGCTGCCTCTTGTTGTCTCTTGTGCCTTGGCAGTGGGAGACACAAGGTTCTCCTCTTCCTGCGGCGCAGCTGGCTGTGGTCCGCCTGCAGGCAGGAGGAGGAGGAGGGAGGAGAAGGTGTGGGCAGCATGGGATGGAGACAACTGCCATGACACACAGCAGTCCCCTTTGTCCTGGCAAGCCCGCCTGTGTCTTTTGGTAAAAAATCTGAATATTAATCAGTCTGCTTACCTTCTCAAAACAGTTTCCTGGGCTGGAAATTTAGTTGGACTTGATCACCAAAAGATGGAAAAGACAAGGTAAAAACTAGATTGTGTGTATATTCACAGTGATTTGGTTTGTATGTGATCTTGAATCCGAAGATTGAGCATAGACAGATTAGATACACATGCGTACACAAAGAGAACATAGTTTCTGTTGTTAAGATACCATGCCATTTTAAATTCATTAGATTTGGTCCTAAGTGTTTACTTCCAGTATGTAAGGGAAGTTTTTCTTGTTTGGTTGGTTGAGGCTTTTTATTGCAATTTTCCAGCTTGGGTTTGGGGTTTTTTCACTTCAGCTGTATATAACTGAACTTCTAGTTAATAGCTAATGTTCTTCGTTTGGAGCCTCTACACCCAAATAATTTTCTATAGGCATTCAGTTCATCAATAGGGAATCTCATGTTCTGCAGGATGCTATGCAATGAAAATATAGAGAAGTCCCATTTCAAACAGTGAGAGGAAAGTCAAAGCAGCAGATATCCATTACCTCATTCCATCTGCATTTTGAAGGAAGAAAATGTCTATTTCTTGCCAGCTTGCTATAGGAAGCAAAGCAGTATGTAAGGGCTGCTGGAGTATGGAAGAAAAAGGCACACCAAGTATCATTCATGTCAAGTCCATTGTTTGATGCATGCTTCTTTTCCTTTACATCTTTGCATATTCATATAATTTAGGTTTTATCTACATGAACATGATATCCAGTTGTTGAACTCACAGTCAGTTTTCCAAAACTTCTAATATACATCCTGAACATGTAGCTAATTATCCTCCAATCTTATTCATTCAGTAACTAGTTACAATGTTTTTAATAACTTCAGGTCATGTGTTTAGTCAATGTTGTCTCCATAACCAAGAGGAAAAAAGTCATCCATAAATTAAGTATTCTATAGCTTTCAGAAACATCGTTTCTGAAGACTTGTGTAGATTTTCATTCAACAACTTGAATGCTCCTAATTCTTGCACTGTACATTAATCTATTTTTAAAATGTAGTCTTGGGGACTCAGGTACCTCAGCAGGGACATATCTGTGCTTTCTTTGGTGCCTGGTGGCCACAGGCTAGTGTAATAAGATATTGCTTGGCCTAAAAGATAGTACAGTATTTGGAGAGGTTTTTAAATTAGCTATAAACTTAGCCTCCTGTAGGTTCTTCTTTGGCTAGAAAGATGAGGGGAAAATAATCATTAAGAGATGTAAAGTTAATAAAACACCAAATCAAAAGTTGTCAGCATTTTCTTAGAGAGTGACATTGGGAGTTCAGGTTCTTGTAATACTTTGTGAGGAAGGCAAGGCAAAAATGCTTGTGTTACAAGTTTGTTTATATAAAGTCGACTAACAGTAGTAATTTTCATGCAACTATTTACTGAGACTTTCATGCTTAGAACTTGAACTCACATCGATTTTTATACCTTCCAGAGTATAGGAATGATGCAGGACTGAAGAGATACACAGTACATAGTCAATGTACATAAGCATCGATTTCACAGAAGCAGAACTGTGCCATTGAATAAGTGAGGTACCATATTAAAGCAATCAAAAATTTTCCCATAAGCAAAGTTCAATTTTTTTACAGTTTACTAAAACTACAATTCTTTTTTGTCTTATTTTTTTCTGTGTGTTCTGTCTCCTAGTACTCATTCAGAAACTTTAACTTGCAACACAAAAGAGAAATTGTTGTTTTCACTCCTGTGAATGAGTTCACCTACCACTGGATTTGTGCATGTGAATGAACAGAGCCCAAAAGCTTCCTTGCCTTCTCTTTCCAGCAATGAGTCTACTTAGCAGTATTGCCTCTTACCTTGCTTCCTTGATTCTTTTAGATCACTGCACACTCAACAAAACTGTCACTGCAGAGTACTTTGTGGTGAATATAATCTCATTCCAACAGCATATGCAAGTTACACTGAAGGCAGGGAGTGACGGGAAAAAGAACCTCCTCAGATCCAGGTCTCTAAACACAGACCTCTGAGACACAGTCAGGAGACAGCCCTATGTGGTTCAGCTTATTGAGGTAATCATTCATTGTTATAGCAAACACTTGTACAGCTGAATCAAAGTTACATTTGCTTTCTCAAGAAGCTACTCAGGTTTAGTTTATGGGCTTATCCAAATATTGTTGTAGGAAATGTTCTTCACTTAAAAATCCTCTCCATGACCAGAAGGGTGCATTGTCTGCGCAGGATGAATTACTGCCAGACTTGAGACTCTGAAGACACATACCATGTACCATGGGTGGAGCCTGGCTAAGTATTTCAATGTTGAAATAATGGCATAAGAAAGGCATCTTTTGACTGCCTGTTGTAACAATGCATACCCTCATGTGGAAAGCATTTTTACACCCTATTCATCAAACAGAAAAGCCTCCACTGACATTGTAAACAGAAAGATTTTAAGAACCTCACACAAGAAATCTGGCTGTAAAAGTTTATGGTACTGCTGAAACTCCTGTTGATGTCATGTTGCCAACCATGGAAGTCATGTTGACTTCCTCAGCATCTGGTGCTACCACACTTGATCAGGTCAGTGGTGTCTGAATGCACTAAGAAAAGGAAGACCACTTCCATCTTGCCCTAGGGATAAAAGTTAAGAAGCTTTAGGGATATTCTGCACAAACAGTGCAGAATTGAAAAAAAATCAACAAAACCAACCAACTGACTGCAGGCAATGTCCAGCAGTTAACTCTGCTCTGGAAATGAAGAAAATAAGAACATTTCATGTAGAAAGCTTGTAATTGCAAAGATAAGGCATGAGAAGTTTTATGACGCAGAGTCTGAAGATCAATATCCTTGTGAATTCATTATTATTTGTTTATATGTTGTCGGAGACATGCATAGAGTTCATATTCTGTAACTATACCAACTAAAAGATTTTGTTGAAATAAAATAAACAATACATAGACTACTTCAAAGACAAACCAAACTGTGGTCCAATGCAATTTTCAATGCAACTATTATTTTTATTTCACTCATATGTTACACCCAACTGATACGCCCTGCAAGATCACTATCAATGTTCCATTAAAAATTATTTCCCAGTATTTTAGCACAGCTGTTCAAACTATAATTTATTCTCAGAGGACAAATATAAAAAGGAAATTAATCTAGAAATACTGAAACTTTACCATATGCTATGGTTATTTTGACATAACTTCGTTTGCCACCACAGACATCTATTTTTCAAAGATTCATGAACACGTCATGAATATCTACAGGTCAGAAAACAGCCAGCTATTATTGTGGGAAATTACATGGTTTGTTGATTGCTCCAATAATATTCAGCTGAGCTATTGGTTAAAATGGTTTCCAGAAGTACAGTTCTACTTGAGTCTTTTCTGCAGGCAGAAAATATAGTCCTACAAAAATAAAATTGTTCTTCGTAATAAGGCTAAAGAAGGTATTTTGTCTTGTGGTCATACAACTGGCTTTTATAACACTTGTCCAGCTGTTTATAAGATAGCTCCTTCCCTGCAAGCTGGCATAAATCTCTACTCTGTCTACTCAGTAGCAAGAATTATATACAGAGCCATATCTGAGGTTTAAAACATGGGAAAAAAACCTTTATGTATATAAGAAGGCATATCAGTGGTAGTTAGCAGTGCTTTTATTATTTAAATTTTTATTAAATCTGCTGTAATGAGGTTGCTGCAGAGTGGAGGCTAAATTAATGTTTTGCTGATTTGGCACAAAACACTAGTGTCTGGATAGTATTAGGAAAAGTACTAGGAAGGCCAGCTGAGGAGAGGATTCATCATTCAGACCTGAGTGTGTTTGGGGCATAAACATGTCTGTATTTCATAGAGTTCATGGCAAAACACGTGCCCTAGCTCTGCCAAGGCTTATTTCCTGTTTCTGAATCATAGCCGCAGGATAGTTAAGTGTGGAATATTGGCCTGATGGGTCATTAGCTGGCTGTGGAAGACAGGTTGGTGTAGTTTGATTCCTCACACATTAGCACCATCCTGCATAGGATGCCATTCTGGCCGCTTCTTCTTGCCTGCATATACCTAAGCCAGATGCATTCAAAAGGCAACTTTCATAAATTAGAAACATTGCCCATCCCCATGAAAACCAAGATTTGAAACAGGAGATAATGTGGCTGTTGTTTGCAGTAAATCCAGTATGAAAAGTAGTTAATGCATTTCTGCTTATGTGTCTTTTTCTTAAGCCTTCTAAAAGAAAGAAACTTCTCGTCCATCAGAAGTGCTGCAAACATGTATGAAATTACCTTTGTCATCTCTATGCAGCAGTTAATTCTTATGGATGCTGCATCAACTCCTTAACATGTGAAAGAGTAAAAGATATTCAGATTTTAAACATTTGAATGTAACTTTGGTTAAATTAAGTGGCAGATCAGATATCCCACAAAACCAATCTAGAATTTCTAATTATTTTCCAATTACATTTATCATTACCTTCTGGAATGTGAAATGAAATTAATTGGAGTAGGTCAACAGTCAAACTACTAGTTCTTGAGAAAAACCAAATCTTTCTCATCTAACCCAAGCATTAAAGAGGGCCATTGAGTGCACTTTTGAAAAACATTTCAATACTCCTCTATTTAAATTTATTTTATTATTAATCACTTCATTTGTGAAACTGAGTTTCTTAGAACCTTATTTTTTGCTTATGTCTTCATGTAAGTCTCTGTATGTTTCCAGAGTTATGCATATGTCTGGTATAAACACATGTAGCTACAGCTTCCTGCAAACAAGATTGCAGAGTACAGCTTGTTACAGAAAGCCAGGTTTTGCAGATTTTTCAATGAAGCACAAAGCACTTCAGAGACAATACCTAAATTATTACTGTAAGACTTGCATTATTCATTATTAAATTTATACACAAGGTGTTTGTTCACATAATTTCTGCGTGTTGTGCTAGCAAAAGAGAAAATAATCCCGTGTCAAGGAATTTAGATCCTCATTAAGCTTCTCCATTGCTGAAGATGTAATGTTATTATGTTGCTGCAAAAAAAAAAGCCGTGTGAATTATTTTTTTCTCTTAGTTTAATCCAAACTGATCTGGAGCAAAACAAAAGAAAGCCAAACCAGACCAAACCAGAAATACAAACAAACAAAGAAAGAAACAACCACCACTGCAATAAGACATTCTTAGGCCAAGCCATTCACAGAGTTAAGATTTATATAGATTTGAGAGTAGAGAGGAAATTCTGAGGCAATCACCACAAGTTTTCATAGAACATAATCTCTAAGAAACTTTGATTTATTTGGGTTCGAGCACAAGGTACATAATTGCTCATTGTTTAGATTATAGGGAGAGGTAACTTCTTGTGTTGCAAACTTTGAATATAGGGGACAATTAAGATGAGGCAAGTGTTGAAACCTACTCAAATAAAGGCAAGAGTGCAGAGAATACAGCTCCTCTCATGGTTCTCTGTTACTTTTAACTTTGCCATAAGTGATGTAGTATCATCAGTATTTTTAATAAAAAGTTAAAAGGCAATTCCCATTCATATAGCTTAAGTAAAAGTGGTCAACAAATATTTAGGAAACAGATCTCATGTAACTTCTAACATATGTTTTATGTGTCTGTGTGTGTGTACAGGTACACCTGCACCCACATTTATACAGATTTAAGGGAAATTATTAATTTCTGTGTCTAATAAAATCCTGGTACACCTTCACAAAAATATTTTAGATCCGACATGGACTTAGCCCTCTAAATTTATTAGATTTGAGATGTTAGAATCTATTCTAATTTTAAGAAGCTTTTCTTTGCTTGCCATGACTATTGCATAAACTTGAATAAGGACAGAATCTCCAAAAGAGGAAGAGAAGAGAACACTACCAGCAGCCTTGCTAGCCAAGGCCTTTAGGCAAGTTTGGGAAGATGAACACTGTTAACTGAACCATACCTGTTGGATACTAATAAAATACATTTTCAGCTTGCTGTGACTCAGGCTGGGTATAAGATAGCGGCCAGAAGAATTTTAGATTATAAAATATTCACTTTCCTCATTTTCCTACATAGTTTTACAAGCTGGCACAAAGAATCAAGACATCATATTCCATGATTCCTGTGCAACACTAATTATAGTTTAGTTAATAATTCAGAAGTCATGCTAATTTGAGAATAATTTGGATTAGTAATATGTGCACTGAGCATCACAAAGATCTTGTCTAGACAAATATTCTTAAGAAATATAGGGCAAATCAGTTAAAGTTAATTTAATATACAGGTGCATCCAGATTTTTTTCCTTTCGACTCATATTCAAGGGCACAGTGGTTTTATGTCAGTTTAAGCTAATCCTATACAAAATAAATAAAAGCATCTTTATTTCTCTTTTATCTATATTGTGAGTTCACAAATAACAGACAAATCCATTCATATTTTGTGCATTAGCTGTGGTTGATTCCTCCTAACTTTTCCTTTCCTCTTTTGATAAGACTGATCATAATTTTTTGCACCCTAATCTAGTACATGATTTAGGTACTTGATCACTACACTGATTTCCTGGTGTACCTGTAAGGTATGTAAATTAGAAAAGTCTGAGAAAAAAGAAAATCTAGCAAAGCCTACAATAGAGCTCGCCGCCAGAAGACCTTTTTTCCATTTCTGCAGCACTGCTATAAAATGTAACTCTCTGAGCAATGAGTACAAGTCTTAGGCCTGCTTGAAATAACAGCAGAATAGGTCATTTTCAGCAATATGTTTTGCATTATATTGGACAGATGTAATTTTAATATAATTTAGCAATTATCCTAGAGAGAAAAATGACAGCTAGATGCAAAAGAGAGGCACAAAGGGGCAGAAACAAGGTGAGCCAGGGAATTAAAAAAAAAGATAATAGATACAGACAAGGGTCAATCTCTTGGTTTTCCCCAATCAAAGGAAAAAAGCAAGGAGAGTGATGAGGAAAGGAACAGAGTCATGGAGAGGGCAGAACAACTAATGTAGTTAACTCTGTATGTTGGAACCGTACCCATAATCCAAGAATGTCAACCTGGATTATCAAGAGTGAAGCATAAACAGAAGTCCTACCAAAACTCAACCTAGTTTAGAAGCACGAATGTTTTTTTCAGGGATATTTTTTCCTTGCAGTTTCTATCCCCGTTATTTTAGGGTTTTCTGTTTCCATTCACATTGTATTATTGCTTGAAGAGAGGAACACAGTTGAATAGCAAAATGGGAGATGTTCTCTGATAAATTATATGTTTTGGAGTTATAACAGGAATTAATAAATTAAATTACTTGATATCTAAAGCAGACATTTAGTTTGCAGTTTGGTCACACAAAAATCAACTCCAGCAAAGGACACTGAAGATACTGTTCTGTTCTAGCACTCTCTAGTATGTACCTCATATCTATATTTGAATTACTGCTAGTGATTCTGTTAGTAACTGGAAATTAGCATTTTCCTACACATTGTTATTTTCCTTCTGACACATAACTTTTCACCCTTTTTATAAGTTTAACATGCAGCTAAAGTTAAACTGTCCTGTTCTTATCTAAAGATGCAGCTTGATGTTACAACTGAACTTATCTAACTATAAACTGCTGTCAGAAAAAACAATCTTCCTTCCTCTTTTCTCCCACCAGCTTTTTATTTCCACCCCTTCACCCCACTTTGCACTATTAAGGTTTTCTTTCTCTTTTTATTTTCTCTGTTTTTTTTCCTTTCTCCTTTTCTTTTTGTGATTTTATTTCCTTCCTTCCTTTTTTTCCCTCTCCCTGTGTCCCTCACTAACTCTCCTCCTCTTGCACTTCCTCTTCTTCTTTTCCTTCCTTCCTTTTCCTTCCTTCCTTCCTTCCTTCCTTCCTTCCTTCCTTCCTTCCTTCCTTCCTTCCTTCCTTCCTTCCTTCCTTCCTTCCTTCCTTCCTTCCTTCCTTCCTTCCTTCCTTCCTTCCTTCCTTCCTTCCTTCCTTCCTTTTCTTCCTTCCTTCCTTTTCCTTCCTTCCTTCCTTCCTTCCTTCCTTCCTTCCTTCCTTCCTTCCTTCCTTCCTTCCTTCCTTCCTTCCTTCCTTCCTTCCTTCCTTCCTTCCTTCCTTCCTTCCTTCCTTCCTTCCTTCCTTCCTTCCTTCCTTCCTTCCTTCCTTCCTTCCTTCCTTCCTTCTTCCTTCCTTCCTTCCTTCCTTCCTTCCTTCCTTCCTTCCTTCCTTCCTTCCTTCCTTCCTTCCTTCCTTCCTTCCTTCCTTCCTTCCTTCCTTCCTTCCTTCCTTCCTTCCTTCCTTCCTTCCTTCCTTCCGCCACTTCCTTCCTTCCTTCGCCACTTCCTTCCTTCCTTCCTTCCTTCCTTCCTTCCTTCCTTCCTTCCTTCCTTCCTTCCTTCCTTCCTTCCTTCCTTCCTTCCTTCCTTCCTTCCTTCCTTCCTTCCTTCCTTCCTTCCTTCCTTCCTTCCTTCCTTCCTTCCTTCCTTCCTTCCTTCCTTCCTTCCTTCCTTCCTTCCTTCCTTCCTTCCTTCCTTCCTTCTTCCTTCCTTCCTTCCTTCCTTCCTTCCTTCCTTCCTTCCTTCCTTCCTTCCTTCCTTCCTTCCTTCCTTCCTTCCTTCCTTCCTTCCTTCCTTCCTTCCTTCCTTCCTTCCACTTCCTTCCTTCCTTCCTTCCGCCACTTCCTTCCTTCCTTCCTTCCTTCCTTCCTTCCTTCCTTCCTTCCTTCCTTCCTCCCCTTCCTTCCTTCCTTCCTTCCTTCCGCCACTTCCTTCCTTCCTTCCTTCCTTCCTTCCTTCCTTCCTTCCTTCCGCCACTTCCGCCACTTCCGCCACTTCCGCCACTTCCTTCCGCCACTTCCTTCCTTCTGCCACTTCCTTCTGGTGCTTCCTTCTTTCCCTCTCATCATCTTTCTCTCTCCCTCCCTCTGTTTTTTCCAGATGGCGGCAGGGCTGAGGTGCGGGCCAGGCCGGAGCCCAGGGAGAGGTGTAGGCCGGTGGGATGCAGGAGGGGTGCCCATGCCTCTGATCCCCCAGAAGCAGCAGCAGGAACTGGTCCTGGATGCTGGTGGAGTGAGTGCCCAGCTCTTCTTTGCCACAGCCACACCCCAGTGCTGCCCAGCGCACTTCAGGGACTGAGCAATACCTGTGGAACAGGTTTGCATGGAAAAGTCCTGTCCTGTCTACTACAACATCAAAATGGGGATTTAAGACAGACAATCGTTTAAACTGAATAATTGCTTTCCCCTTGCCCTCATAGTAGATTTCATACTAGTCAAATAGAATAATCGTTTATTTAACCATTTGGTCAGAATTCACATCTGGGACGTGCCGTAAACAGACATGAAATCATTTCTAAAGAGCAAAGAGGTAACAGACTAACAGTTTTGTGAGAGCCAAAAGCGGCCATGCAACTCTTACAATTTCCATAAAGCAAGTAAATTTATGTAAGAAAATACATGAGACCTAACACAAATAAAGCAACGTTCACGCAAAGTCAGGAAAGCCAAATGCTAAGCTTTAACTTCCTTAGTTTTAACTCTTCACGTTGTATATCCTGTAGTTTTTATGGCAGACCATAAATAACAAAATGATACATTAAGGTTTCCATTTAATAAGGAAACCAGGAATAGAAAATAACACATGTACAACTTGGCCAAGTAAACACTGTGGAAGCAGTCTTAAATTTTAGTGTTTCCTGAGTCTGGATTGAGGATGTTTTAGACCCACATCTGGATCAAATGATGTGACTTGAGCTCTTCTCAGACATGAAACTGTGGCATAAGATTCATTTTTATACTAATATAACTCCACTGCACTGGTTTGGTTTTGGTTTGGCTTGATTTTTTTCAAATTTTGGGAAATTTACTGTATTTAGATTGAAAAGAAACAACTGTAAATTTTACCTGCAGAGTAATAATTTTTAAATATAGTATCACAGTGGAGAAACAGGTGAGAAGGTGAAGAAAAAAAATCACTTCCTGAATAAAATTGAGGGGTTTGAGATAACCATGTTTAAACAAGAATGTGCAGTTGATTGCAACTGATAATGATCTGTCTTGCATGGAATTATACCAGGACTACTACATCAGTTGTAAGTAAATTGTTCTATATTCACACAAGCACAAGTGTGATTAAACACCTTTGGTCACATTTAAAATATAATATCGTATTTTCCAGAGCCTACTTTCTTGACAAAAACATCTGTTTTGCCTTTTTTGGTAGTCATAGCAGACAACTTCAGTTCGCTTATTATTTGTATAAAATACCATTATCTTTTTAAAAGACCAGCTGGAGTCTCTGGAATGTGCACCTCTCACTTGGCTTAGAACTCTGAGCTTTGAAAATATCTACAGTCGCATTTAAAGAGAGGAAATGTAGGTGCCCACAAGGATTCTGTGTAGATCACTAACTGGAGCTTATATTTGAGACCCACAGTAACAAAAGAAAACCCAGACTGTATCTGTTGCACTGTGAGTACACTGTAAAGCATCCTATGCAGGTAACAGTCTTCAACAGCTGCAGAATGCCTAAAAAAGAGTCAAAATCAGTTTTAAACCTTGCAGTATTCAGAGTAGGCCTGGTTATGGTGATGGCCTCAGACATGTTATCACACCCACCCTGGCACATCAGACTTTCCTCAAAGAGTCGGATTGAGGAGGATTAGAAGAAAATTTATCTTTCATGTTCCTAGTCCTTTCCCACCTGGACTCCAGATGCACTGCAGGGGGGAGGATTACTTGTTCTGAAGCCTGTGAAGGTTTATCCTTTGGGTCTTGTAGGGTGGTGTCCAGAAGATGGGTCTAGTAGGAGGTGGATGAGGATTCTGGGGCTGGGACTGCACCAGGAAACCCCAGTGGTTTTTCCACAGTTGCACATGGGGCAACTACCTAAAGTATTTAGATTTCACCACAGCTTCCGAACTCCATTAAAAAAAACCTAAAAAATTGACTGCCAGCTTCACTATGAACCATTTCAAACCAGTTTATGTGACTGGTCAATATTCAAGTAATTTCAGAGTTCCATTACAGGGTTTACTTGCTACCACTAAATAATAGTTCTGGCTGCAGTTAAAAATCAGCGTGTAAGCTAATGTATAGTAACACAAGAGTTACATAAGAGTTACATAAAATGTGATGGAGAAGG
Source organism: Camarhynchus parvulus (assembly GCF_901933205.1). Classification (NCBI taxonomy): domain Eukaryota; kingdom Metazoa; phylum Chordata; class Aves; order Passeriformes; family Thraupidae; genus Camarhynchus; species Camarhynchus parvulus. The sequence continues at coordinate 55,710,956 of NC_044601.1, forward strand.
AAAATGCAGTTTCTGGTAGCCAAAACAAGCAACAGAGTAAAGTGACATCACATAATTTCATGTTATGTGTTGGTAAGCTCATTATCAGAGTACAGACACTAACAGAATGAGTTTCCTGGAGACTCCAGCACCAGATTGCAAGAGCAGATGTGACAGACCCCTCTAAGAAGGACACACATCCTATCTGGAGTGGTGAGCCCAGTCTTTCTGCTTCCACCAACATGGTTTCCTCTGGCAGGAAGACAGCTCCTACGAAGGGTCCTCGCCACCTATTGTTACCTGATCTTGCCAGGTTATCAGCTGTGTTATGAATTCTATTTTTATAGTATTTTTCCCTTTTAGTGTATTTTTAATATATACTTCAAATATTCTCTGCAGTACTACCAGAGCAGAGATCACTAAAACAGAGATCCCCAACTTTATTTCAACTAGTAAGCTATGATATGGGTCATTGTCTAGCTGCCCAGTACAGCCTGATTTAAGTTGCTTGCAGTGTGTCAAGCCTACCCAGAACAGACAAAATGGAAGAAGTTGTACTTTATTACCCTTTGAAAACTGATTTGGAACCATAATCACCTATTTCTGGTTTTCTGATGAGATTGCAGCTAATGAAGTTATGTTCTTTGTAATGCTTTCTGAAAAGTCTTGAAAAGTTGAAACTGGTTGGTTCAGCAAAAGAGCAAGTGGAAGACAGAAGGAAAAGGAATATTTTAAATATACAATTGTTTCAGGACTTCATAGTGCCAGTGTTTTGGAAACATCATCTGTATTAGTCTCTTTCTTAAAAAAAATTGGTACGAGTCCAAAACTACAAACCTTTATTTTTAAAAATATGCCTTTTTTAGACCACTTTATATAATAAAAAGTTTACCAGTTATTAATAAACAAGTGCCGCTTTTTTCCCCTCACAGACACAGAAGATTCAGTGGCCTTAGCCTCACACTCAGTATTCCATCAGTGCATTTTTGCATCTACCATAAAAAACATGCCCATAGTAACAGAAAAATATCACAAGAATGGGATCTTGCAGAGAAACTGTCAATTGTAATGACCAATTTTTAGTGATCTCCAGATAGGAAACAAATAACATACATAGAATAAGTAAAATTCCAACCATGAAATACAGGACAGTGGTAAATTATGAAATTAAAATTATGCTTCCTGAAGTAAAAAGATCTGTGCTGCAGAAAGAGATTTTTGGTGGGTTTGGAGTTGGTCCATGTATGTGAGGTTTAGCACTAAAGGTGGAAGGAGTGTTAAGTCATTTCAGCCACAATGTTAGACCAAGACTCTGAATTTCAGGAGTCAAGAAAGAGTGCAGGGTGTCAAAGATCACAAAGGACTTTCTCTAGAGGCAGTCTGACAGGTCATCACTGGAACAGATATAGTTGACAATTAGAAAAAGGTGGGTTATTAAGGGCCTATTTGTGTGGCTAGGAAAAACACTGGTTTTCATTATCAGGTTTTTTACCTTTCTTGGATGCCCATGACATTCAGCGAGGATTTCTCAGCTTTGTTTCATTCACTATTACAGTAGCAGAAAATTCAGACATCAGATGGTGTCAGACAGGGTGTGACAAAGTAGAAATTTTCCACTCCAGTAATCACAAAGGAACTGAGATCAAATACTCAAGCAGGTTTATCATTTGTAGGCATTTCACAGTTTATTTTATATAGTAACGGGTTGGTAACTTCACCAAAAGTAAAATTTATTAATGGGAGAACTTTCAGGAAAAGAAAAGTTTTAAAACTCCTTTAGGTTTCCTTTGGATGAGATGATAACATGGGACATTTCAACACATTTTAACCAATAAACGTGAGAACAAAGAATTAGGACAGTTCTCAGTTTGCATTCCAACTGGAAAACAGCTTTTATCACTAGCCAAAATGTATATTGTAAAATAATTAAATTAGTTATCCTGGATGTACAGTGAATATTTGTAATATAACTGCCTGTTCCATAATCCTTCTCAGATTATGGTTTTAGCAAAAACCCCATAATTTTTCTTTGCTTTAAAGCTCCTGCTATACCAAGGTTTCTTAGAGTCATGTCATAATCCATTTTTACAACAGAAATCCCTAGGGAAAGCAAGAGGAAATTTCAAAAGCTCTTTATTTCAACAGAGTTGGCTCATCATAAGCAATTGTCTGAAGTACAATTATTTGAGTTATCTTACGGCCAGAACCTTAGTAAACAGGAAAAAGGGCTATAACTAAGTTTATATTAAAGTATCTTGTTTGCAGAATTACATCTTTTTGCCAAACCTGGCATATTTGTAACTGCAGGATGATTACCCAAGAGAATTCAGTCATTAAACTGAATTTTCCTAAGCTCACTTTTTCATTTATTTGTGCCAAACCCCTTAATCTGAATCTACCTAAACACATAGGAATGCCTGTCGAGGAACAGATTAATGCTTTTTAATCCCCCCGTAGTGTATTGTCCAAACCTGTTTTGACCATGAAGGCAAATACAGCTGCCCAAATCAATATCAGATTCACCACCAGGTTCATCATTCCTGGCTGGTGACCCAGAGTGGCTGTCAGCAAAATAATCACTCATTTGCTGAAACTTTTAAAAAGTTGGAACCTTAAGTCCATATCCTGACCTGTTTAAATGACAAAGATACACATTGCTGTGTTGAGTGGCCTTGGTAGTTGAGCAACATGAAGTTAGATCAGGAGTCCCTAAGGAGTGCAAGTGGGACCAAGAACAAATAGAAAGGTATAATTTAGGTTTTTTCAGAGTAAATTTTAACAAATTAATTTTAAATGCGGTTGCAGGAACATGCATTCATTTCTGGAAAGGCTGTTTCCTGTAATTTGTGAGCTCCTCAGTGGCTGAACGCAGCCCATGGTGGATGGGCTATACTTGCAGCACCAGCTGTCCCAGAGAGAAGACCTCAGCACGCCCCAGTCTGCTCAGAAAGTGGGGAGAAGGACATCAACTCCACTTCCTCGACTTCCTTTCTGAGCTGCAGATCATTGTCAGTCATCAGCTTCAGTGGTCGCCCTGCTGAAGTGTCACTCTACCTGTTTCTCCCATGAGCAAGCACGAGGTGAGCAATTGCAGCCCTTCATTTCCACTCTGACTTGCTAAATCTGAAATCACCCAGCCTGGCGTGCAGGGCTGACACTATCTGCCCAGTCTCAAGGACCTCAAAGACCATCTAAACAAACTCGAGCAGATGCAGGTGGGAGTATGGTGATTTTCTTACAAAGGCTGCTCTTTTTTGCTGAATGATAGGAGACGGAGGCTCTACCAGCAATAGATCATCCATAAGAAAGTTTTGAAAATTTGAAAATATATACATTTAAAATATTTTATGTAAAATATATATATTTTATATATTTGATATATAATGGTGCTAGCAAATCTTTTGCATCTGGTCTGTTGTCTATGGTTTGTATCTTTTCTGTACATGTCGAACGGGATTATAGGAAATTAGCATAATTTAATGTCACAGTTCCATAATCCTGTATTAGAAAATAATTTTTTCTAAAAAATACAATCATGTCCATAAACACCTCACTGATTTATGTTATAAAATAAATTAGTTTAAGCATTCTAAAAATTATATAATAAATTCGAAAAATAACATTATTATAATTATATATAAATATATATATTATATATATATATAGATATATATAGATATATATATATATATATATGTAATATAAAATTTATGGGTTGTTCTTCCAACTTCCCTGGGACTTCCTAGTTATACGATGATCCTTGCTGGAAAATTTGCACTGGGTATAACATAGTATTTTCAGTCTTTGCTACCTTTATATAGTATCATTAAAAACACAGATGTTAAAACATGTTATTTATATAGTATAATTACAGATGATAAAATTGAATTATACTAAAACATTAATTAATTATTTTCATTGTTATGAAGGACACTTCTAATCAAAAATCTGTCCAACGTTTTAAGAATCAGTCAAAAATATTCTGTGTTTTGCACCACACTTGTTTGACAACCAAGGAATGAATAGTGACTTAGTATTTAGACAAATATCATGGTAGCATTGTGGTTGTATTAGTAAAATTAGTATTTAAATTGTTGATATGAATTTAGCTATGAAACTGCAGCTGTTAAACCCATGGCCTTTAAACATATAAGAGACATATTGCCAGTAGTCAGAATTTCACTGTCACTTTGCTAACTACTAATTTTTTGCACAGGCAGATAATGCCAATTCAGGTCATAACTTTTGCTTTTGGGCACTGTACCAAGGTTTAGAGCCAGACTTTCATACAAACAAACAAATTATGATTAACTATTAACTCTTTCCTGTGCTGAGATCCCTGCTAATATTCAGATATATTCCTTTTCCTATGGACCTAGAAGTCTATTCAGAAATCACTTCTTGTAAATTTTTAGAATACATAAAGTCTAGTTGTCCTCTAATATATAGTGTAGATGAACTGAGCAAGCTGCATTTGCACCTGCTGCAGGTGGTTGTCTCTGAAATTTAGTGGCAAAAGGAGAGGTGTTTCAGGAAGGGGAAATTATTTCAGGGCTCATCAGAATTAGAACCTTCAATTAATGTAGGTTGAATAGTCCTTATTTCCCAACATGTGGGTCAATGTGATAGATTTAAAGCGCTCCCAAATATAATACAGATTTAAGACTTCCAAAGAAGAGGAACATTTCTGAATAGACTTTGTATTAGGGCTATTTTGGAATTTTCTTTCAGGGTGTTTTTTTTTCAAGAAAAACTTTATATTTTGATTTTAGAAAATTGCAGGTCTTAAGATGAAAATGGTAATTTCCAGCTTTGCAAATTGTTCTGGGGAGGCTACAGAAAGAGTCAGGAAAGAAAGTCTTCCAGCACTGAGAGTCTGGAAAGCCTTGGAGGCTGGCAGCCTCTGAACAAGACAAGGCCCTTGCTCAAGGTCCCACCTTCAGCCCCCTTTTGGCTGAGCTTCCTGGCCTTGCCTGCTACCAGTGAGTGGACATTTCCAGGCTTCCAGATTCTGCTGTGGGGAAGAAAGACAGCAAGTATAGACCAGTCCTTGTATTTAAGTTTGTCAAAACGAAAAGGAAAATTAATTTAAGAGATACGAATTTTGTGGAGGTTTTATGACTTGGAATAAAAATGTCACTGCTTCTCAATCCAGGTTTAATTTTAATTAACCAAAACTGAAAAATCCTGTCTTTCAATAAATAGGTTGAGTAACACTTGAATTTTATTCCTACTGTAATTTTTATAAGCCTATCTATACTCCTAGAATGTTATGCAATTTTGTGCTATGCTTGCTGTACAAAAAATAGCTTATAGTCTGATGACATTTACAGAAAGGAACAAAGACATATTTTTGTTAAAATGTAACTAGAAGCCAAGTCTGCATACAACAAATGTGTGTGGGAAACTAGCTTTCCAGAAATTTTAGTAATGTTTAATAAAACACACCTGAAACCTTATTGTATGAACACAAGGAACCTGGGAGAAAAAAATTGGTGAAGAGCTGCTAGTCCAGGATATGAAACCAGAGATGGCAGAAGTTACAAACAGCTACTGTAACTGAAGCATAGGTGTAGGATTTAGGGGAACAGAGAAACATGAGGATGAAGGTGCCAAACTGAACACTAGTGATGACAGACACTGTGAAAAAAAAACTAATATAAATAAAAGCAAATTGAACTGAGTCAAAAAATCAGTCTCTGGTAAAGAATGATGGTGCATTCTGGATTAATGTTGTAAATCTCTGTGAAATATTTGGATTAGATTTATATATAAACAAAAATCTTGGTATTTTTAGTAGAGACAAAAACTACTGCAAATTTACATAATTATGGGAGACTATAGCATTGGATATTCAACTTATGAAAAACAAGGCTGTGCTAGTCAGCCCTGGATGGGGTGGCTCTCAGCTGACATTCAGCTAAACCCATGGGAGGTGAGGGTGGGTTAGACTTTGTTTACAAAAGTAGTAAAAGGAAACTGAAACACTTGGCCATGAACAAAAGAAGATACGGGCACATTTATCATAGAACAGTTAACATTGGAGAAGCGCTCCAAAGTCATTGTGTCCAACCCCTAACCCAGAACTACTGTGTTCACCACTAAAGCATATCACCAAATACTATATTCCCAGCCTTTCGAACACTTCCGGGGATGGTGATTCCATCCCTTCCTGGGAAGCCTTTTCCAATGCCTCACTACATTTTCGCTGATGAAATTTTTCTCAGTACTGAGTGTAAACCTTTCCTGTCGCAACTAAAGGCCACATCCTCTTCTCCTGTCACCTGTTACCTGGGAGAAGAGTTGCTTTACTTTAACAGAGGGACAAACAAAAGCTGACCTCCAGTGCAGGGTGTCAGTTTCAGATGGGCAAACTCAGAAATTCGCTGAGTTATGAAGTATTTTGGCTTGGTGATAAAGAATACTCACACTCCCTCATTTTCTTCTTTACAATCACTAAGTGGCTTTGGTATGAATTTAGTTCCCATTTTGGGGATACTTAGTGGAATTTGTTGAGTGACAAATATTTTTAACAATAAGCGTTGTTAAGTGCTAAGAAAGCCTCATTCTGAATGCTTTCTCTTTGCATTTGTGATCATATTTTGATGTTTATGCTGTATTTATAAACTTGGGATACATGATGAAATCTTTTCTGAATATGTTAGGCTAGACTAGGTGTACTTAAGTAGTTCACTGGTAAATCTACAAATATATAATTTTTACACGGTAATGGGCATTTGAGAGCACAGCTTGGACTGCTGTTGAATGATACAATGAAATTCAATTTTGAAGGCTTCTAGCTCTAGATCAAAGATCATGCAACCACGAGTCACTAAGTGCTCTTGCATTAATTTTATAATGGTATTTCAGGTGCATTCCAAAAACGTTGTTTAACTAAACTGTTAACTCATTTGGATTTATGCCAAATTATTTGTCTTTCCACAATCAGCACGCATTCTGGTTTTGTGCTTTGGCTGATCTGTGCCTGATCTATACCCTATATATATTTCTCAGAACTGGACTGCAAAATCCATAGTATAGCAGACAGACACATACACCACACACAAAAAAAAGATACAATGCAAGACAATTGAAATAATAATAGTAATGGTAATACTATAAATTAAAGAAGAAAACCAAATTAAACCAAAAACCAAAAACAAAATCAAAAAAACACCCTAAAACAAAACAAAGAACTCAGAAAAAAAATTATATCTTTGATTGTCAAATCTAAGATAGTACAGTAAGTCATTTTTTCTAATTTAAAAACCTTTTCTCTATAATAAACCTACAGAAATACCCCAGAAAGTGTTTTGATTTTCTTTAGCTCTTTGTAGCTCTTCAATGCCAAGAAACACAAGAAGGGACCAGAAGCATATGCCACAGAATATAGAGAAAAATTAATGACATTGGATAATAAAGTTGACATAGTTATTAGTTTTGCATATTTCATCTGCAATTTAATTGGAAAAATAGGTCAGTGTCATCCATTTCTGGAAGAGTGATAGGCAATTAAACCAGAAAATTGTATAAATCTGTAATCTTTGGAAAACAAGTGAAATCAGAATTGACATAATGAAATCCATTTTGATATTTCAATTTAAACTCAAAGTTTGTTTTTGTCACATTTAAAAATACATCTGGCTCTTCAAGTAGATCAAATAACACTCATTGTAAAAAATAAAATGCCTTGCTATCTCAATTTCTAAAAAAAAAAATTTGTTTAGTTTTTTACTTACTAGTATTTCAGTTTGTGCTATGTCTGGAACTCAGAGGGATTAATCAATAATACCAAATCTTCATTCTTTTGAAACCCAGATAGAGCATACTGTACCAAGTGTTATCAAGAACCAGTTACAGAGGAAGAGCAAGTGCCCAGTTTGTCAGTATTCACTAGGGCAGAATTTTTCAGCAGCATAATTAGGACTTAGCAGGATTGATCAAGGCACACTCCAGCAAGAGTTGATTACAAGGGTGCAAGTTCTTAATTTTAGTATTCTTCATCCGAGTTAGTATTAACATCCATCTGATTAGATTTGGGGAAGCCCTCTTACCATCAGATAAGATGACTTCCCAAATATCTTGGTGACAATTATACACATGTATACGCTTTTAGCCCCTAAGATCATCCTCATTCTCTCCGTCAAAAAAGTAAAATGGTTTTAATCCTACAGCTTTTTCTATTAGTTGGACTCCAGACCCCCTGAACTAGGTAGGAACTTCTGCTTTACATCAGAGAATAAGCCAAGATTTGAATTCTCTCTGAAATCAAGTGGTACATCAATGATAAAGCAGGTGTAAGGAGACTAAAGGAAAGTATCTGCTGTAACAAGTCTGTAAAGTCACATCACTTGCAGCAGAAATCTCTTCAGCAGATGGCAACACATGCCCACCTCTTGTCTCCCACGTGAGTGCTGTGGTGCTTGGTATGAGAAATTTTCTTAGGAAGACAATTCAGAAGTAAGATTAGATTTGTTGCTGCTCCTTAAGGTAGTTAAAATGGGAACTGGAAAACTTGAGCTGTAAAAAGTTGAACTAGCTACTGCTTAGAGACTGTTTGTTCTGTTCTGCTTATTATCCATGATGGCAGCAAACAAATTCCTCTCTGCATTAATTCTGATGATGAGTTCTCCTATGATTATGAAATCCAAGGAATGTTTTCACCACACAATTGCCAGACTTAATTTAGTGTGTCTGACTCTTTAAAAAAGCTCTCTTTTCTTCAACTCTCTGGACATTAGTTGTTGAAATTAGTACATTTCAAATGTACTTACACCCCTGTAAATCATGTCCTGCCATTTGCTGTTGTTGTTAGGAATATCATGAGCTCATAAATCAGTGGACTTTTCACATTTTTAGGATTATCTCTAGAAAATCTTAATAACCCTTAAGCTGACTCCAGCAAGAGTGTTTACCACACTCAAATGTCTTATGGGATAGTCTGCCTCCAAACATTTAGATCACATGGCCAACCACTTCAAATGTACATTAGAAAAATCCCTGATGCATTTGTTCTTAGTAAGACTCCAGTGTCTGGTACCTCCTGCCATCAGACAATTTCCATGGTCTTTGAGGCAACTTAAGTGAGAGTTTCTTAATGTGGCTGTGTGACAGCACACTGGAGATGTTGCAACACTGACTTACAGGACTTAAGTTTTGTTCTCAGTTTGATGCCTTCTCTCTTCACAGTCTCATCCAAAGTCTTCTAAAACTCCTAAAGCCTTTGATAATCTCTGGTTTATTTCATCACGTGGGCATGCATCTTATAAATGATGCTTCTTAGTGAATGGCTTCCAGTGCAGACAGCGAATGCCTGGCAGGAGTGTTAGCCAGCATTAACAGGACCTGGTTGATAAGGGATTTTTATCCTTTTTATTAAGCAAAGAGTAGAAACAAAAGTATCATAAATCCTGGGGACCTTACTACTATCCATAACACTTCGTTTTCTCCAAGAGCATGTTAAGATCACCTGATCTATTATAATATGTAACCAATGGATCAGCAAATGAGGAACCTAAAACTAATCTCATGACAGAGCACTGTCAGTAAAACAAAAAAGGTCTTCAGAGAGACAGACAATTTTATTAAGAATCCTGGGCTGAAAATCTTGCTGGAAAATCTTTCTGGAAAAGCTTGCTGGAAATGAAGTCTAGGTGAAGAAAAAGTGCAATTATTTCCCCTTTTTGGAGAAGAATTTGGATAAATGACAGGCAATTCATAGCGTAATAAAGGTAAAACAAAAAGTGAAAGCAAAATGAAAAATTGTTCTCCTTAAATATTTATGACTTCAATTGATGAGATTCTTATTCCTGATGGACAGCTTGCAGACTAATGAGTTTTTCATTATTATGCAATTAAGGGTGATGGTCTTGAGTTTCAGCCATAGTTTATGTAAGTCGTTCACATTACTCAACCTATAATGATGTACTTGGCTTCATTGTTTGTGGTCTGGTTCTCATTTGTCTGGCATTACATTCTAAGATTGCAATGACTCAGATTTCCTTTAGTTTTACAGCAAAAAGCAATAGTATGTATTGCATGAGGCATCTCAGATTTATTCACTTGTTTGTGGTCATTTTAGTGCAGGTTTCTCAAGCAGGTGTACACTGACACATATCTCTGCATTCAGAAGATAAATAGGAACTTCTCAATGTGTTACTATAGTGATGTCTTCACCATATAATGAATGACTTACATTAAAGGGGTTTCTTTGTTACTTGAAATTTTTCAGTCCAGGAGAAAAAGGTTGAGTATCATCTACTTGGACGTACTTCCAGAAAAACTTGCTTAACCATTATTAAGATAAAGCACTGATAAAGTTGGTTAGTCTTTTAACTCGATCAGGAAGGCAGAAGTTGTCCACTGTGGTGTTACAGTATCTTTTTGCTTGTAAAAAAAGAACTGCTATATATTTTAATAATCTTTAAGTCAATTAGAATGTTTTCTGTAAGCAATAAAAAGGGTTATCAAAAAGTTCATACTGATAAAGTGAAATCGATTCCAGAATTTTAATAGACTTTGGGATTTAACTTGTATGTCTATTCACACAGCAAAAACAATGGTGTAACGTTCATGCTAACCAAAGTATATTAGGTTAGCATGAGTATATTAGTATATTTGGTTAGCATGTGCCGACCAAAGTATGCATTTAGATTCCCTTGACTGTCTATGCTTCAAGTCTTTCTGCATGTATGTGGCTTAGGATTATTAGCTAGGATTCTTAAAATTAAAACTGCTATAATTGAACCACAAAGTCAAGTGCATGCTATTGTCTTACCTCTGCTTTGTCATCCCTGTACACAATCAGAATAAAATGTGTCCTGGAAGAAAAAAAACCTGAAGAAAAAAAACCTAAAGAAAAAAAGGATGAACCGTAAGATAGATTTTTAAAAACAGATTTTGGAAAAAATAGCTCTATTAGTTGTTTTGGTGGGCCTGGAAGACAGAATTCTATTAACTCTTACATTTAATTCTTACACTATAAACTCCTATGGATATTTCTTTGGGCCTATCACTCCAAAATGGTAGGTGGTAGGGAAGGTGGTGGAAGAGGACTTTGAAAATACAGACACAGAAGATTATTGTAGTCTTACTTCACAGGCACTGTATAATGATTATAGAACACTCTGGAAATTATTGATGGTGTAAGAAGCAACAGAGTGAAGCCTGAGAAGCCACATTTTGACAACAGATCCCACATAATTAAGACTGAGTATTCAGTAATCTCTATTATGTGAAGCTATAGCCTCTACTTTAAAAGAAGTAAGAAAAACCAACAGCAAAAACCCCTCAAAGAGATGATCTTGAAATCTCAAACTACAGATTGTAGCCACTGGATATGGAGAGTCCCAGTTTTGTGATCAGGAGCTGTAACACTCATCCTGTAGATAAATAGAGGGACAAACCTACACAAAATACTCAGCATGAGCTTTTCAATGGAGTTTGTGTTGAAGTAACTTTATCTTAGTTTTGACAGATTTGTCATTAACAACAGGAAATTTTTAAAAAAAGTATAATACAGTCTGATGATAATTTTGTCAATTTTGTATTCTCTGACTATTGCAATAGTTTTAATAGAGTTTGTGCACTTCTCCAAATATCAAAGCATGTTCTCTCTTCTGGCCAAAAAATCATGAAAGGATATCATAAGTCCTCCTGACCATGGAGAAATCTTGTGTGTATGCTTGCAATCTGTTGTTGGCTTACTCCGCTCTTTTTCATTTTCTTTTTCTGTAGTAGCTTCATCACTGACCCCTAAAAACCAGGAAAAAAGCCCATTTTTTTTTCCTTTTCTATAAAAAGGCCAATAAAAATGGCAAATATAGAAGACTGAATGGACATTGCAGTGATTCATTTTGGCAACTCACAACTAACTTATGTAAAGTTCAGTTGGTTTGTGGAGTTTGACTCTGTGCCATTATTGATGCAGTTCCTGGGGTACTAACTCAGATTCACTCAATCAACTCCCTGAGCAACTCCAAGGATTCCAGTCTGGGACAGACTGTTCCAAAATCAGAATGTATTTTCTCAGAAATTACTTTAGTGACTTACTACAAGAAACTTTACATTTCCACATGTGACCTGAGATTTCAATAAACAATTTGAAGTGATGCTGATGAAAGCAATCAGCTTTCAAACTGTTCAAATATAGAACACAACAGATCTGTAGCCAGTGGAAAGCCTTTCCCTTCCATTTCCAAAATCACTTCAGTTGGCTTCAGGTTAGGCATCATGATTATTGTCTTCCCATGAGTGCAATAAGGAAGGTCTTCATTCCTCATTCTATTATGCAATTCACCTTGACATGCTTTTTAAATTTGAGGCTGTCCCAAAAAATGTAAAATATGATAGTCTTGTTACATAGATGTTTTATTTTCAGAACAGCAATAACAAGAACATTAGAGTTTCAGGAAGAGCAATAAAAGTAAAAACACACATTACATAATATAGTTTAAAGAATCTGCTAAGAATTAGTTGGAACTGTAAATACACTCAGATGGGCTGTAATAATTTTAAATCAGAAGGAGATCACTCCTAAGACTCAAATTCCATATGGGCAAAAACTCTACTTTCCTAAATCAAATGAGTAGCCCCACAGGAGCCAGCGAACCAGGAGAGGAGTAGTTTTTGTTTATGCAGGGCTTAGAATGAAGAAAAACATCTCCTACCTGCATATGCTGTGCTCTTTCTTCTTAGTACAGACAAGAAAGTTATCCTTTCAACAGCAATTATTTGGAACCTCATCTTAGCCTGTTTCCTTCTTGAGTTGAGTGATTTGCAGGAGCAGGGCTAAAAATTGTAAAATTGACTGGGTAGGACCATCAGTCATGCCAAGCGAGGGTTTTGAAAGTCAAGTAAAGTGTAGGGTTTGGAAAACAAGGCAGCTTGATCCTGGTGGATATGGGACCTTCAGAGCAGAGGAGTGTGTGCACTGACCAGTCCCATGGCAATGTCACCACACTGTCATAAAATCCTTCTGGTTCTCTGCAGCTCTACACAGTAACACATGTAAAGTCAAGACACAAGTACAAACAACACCTTGCTGGCTCACACGTACCATTTTACAGTCAGGAGAGGATCAGGGTTCCAAAGGTGTCCAAACTTCACCAAATGGGATGTTGCCATACATGGCTAGTGTGGCCCACTGGAGAGAAAGACATCTTGAGATTCAGATGTGAACCCCACTTTGGATCTTACACTATGGGATTTGAAAAAATAAAAAGAAAACAAATTTAGTAACTAGGAATACTTTACGTTTCACTCCCACAACTTTAAAGGAGCTTACCTATTATACAAAATTTTAAGTGTAGAATCTTGTATAATTTTTTTTCAAATTGCACCATTATTCAAGCTTTCTCTTCATCTATAAACAGATAAAACCATGCAGTTTTAAATATATAATATAAACCTTTGGGTTTTTTGAGCTAGTTCCACACAGAACCATTTGTAAGATTAAAAAATAGTATAAAGTCTGAGTCTAGCAAGGTGACCTAAAAGAAATTATCCTGTTTACCTTATGCTTTATGAAATGGTCAAAGTGTTTATTGAAATTAAATCCTCAGTAAAATTTATCATTTTAATTATGTAAGGCTCAATAAAAACCAAAATAATAGAATGCCTCTAAAGTAAAATAAAACACTTAATGCTGAAACTTCTTTAAAGAATTACAAAGATTAGAAGAAAAACTATCAAAATATCTCTGGTGTTATACTCATTAATATAACCTGGCCAGCTCTGCATAGAGAAGGAAGCACTGGGGTACTCTGAGAGGGTACATTTGCACATGGTTCTCCTCATGAAGAGATATCAAAATTGACCTCTCATACCTCGAAGACTTTGAAGCATTAGTAGAAGGGTAAAAACCTCCCTTACAATCCCTGGCTCCCTGGCTGCAGGTCTCTGACCACTATCCATAACACGTTCATTCTTGAAAATCTCCATTTAACAAGAGCATCTGGTGCAACACAGAGGAGATATGAGATCATATTATCAATTTGTCTAGTACAGGATGCTGGCAGAAATGGCATACCTTGTCCCCTTTGGGTGAAACCTCAGCACACAGAAAAATCTTCAGGACAGTCTAGGCAAAAAAAGAACAAAATGATAAAGAACATTGACATGAAGAAAAGTCACATCCTTTATCACGGGTTCTCCATACACAAAACCATGACAATCAATGACAAAGATGAAAAAAGATGATCTTTGGAAAACAAGACACCTGTGTCAGAAAGGCAATACAGAAACAGAAGAGATCAAGCTTTCCCAAAGAAATGTAAATCAAAAGTAAATAAAAATCTTTCTAACAATACAGAGTTTACAGCAGAAATGCTAATACCAAAATATTCTAAGGCTTATAATCTTTCAGAACACATACTGGTCTTCCCTTTCCCCTATATTTTTCTCCAAAAAAACCAACACTAAATATTGGGCTGCCAATATAAAGTAGCAACATGAGGCTGAGCAATCATAACCATGAGTACTAATAAGGCAGGTCAACCTTTCCAGGGCTAAGATATGAAAGCCTTACTTTAAATAAATATTTTTTTTAAGTAGCATCAAAAGCAGACTTGATTAAATTTGTCCACAAAGTTCTTGGAATGATTCTAGCTGGAACACAAATCTCTATTAATTTTGGTCCAGAGGAGAGAACACCAGTAAACCCATCCCAGCTTTTGCAGCATTTTGCTTGTAACGTCTGATCAGAGTTTAGTTTGTAGGATCCAAGCACAATTGAGCAACATTTGATTATGATTATTTTATTTGATTTTCTGAAGTATTTGCACAATATTCTTGTTACTTTGAAGATAGTTCACTTCAAGCTGTTCAGCTTTTATTCAACAAAGCCAAACACAATTTCTTTTTATGAAACACTGTAAATATAGAAAGCTGTAAATTAAGTTGCTCTGGAACAGACAAAGAAATTTTAAGAAATGTTAAGTGATATATCTAGCTTTGAAATCACTCTCCATGGGAAGGAACAGGACTTTCCTTATTTTCTTGCCAAAAATGGGAAGCAAAAAGGCTAATTCAATTTCACACCAGAAAAAAAGAAAATAAGTATGTGTATATATTATAACACATACCAGTAGGTAGAAGAGATACTTAAGAAAAGGAGAACTGTGCTTATAACCACAAAACTTAGGCGTTAGCGAAGGTATTAAAAATACACTCCAAATTTTAAAAGTTATGAAGCAATTACTGTAGGATCTGTTAGATATATGCTTTAACTACTTCTTTACCTAAAATAATTCCTTACAGGCTTGTACTATTATTTACACATCACAATGGTTTTGAGACTATCATAATAAAATTGAATATTCAGGAAGGCATGTAAACTACACTACTGATATGAATGGATCTATTAATTATAAAACCTGGTTTTGCTTTTAACATTTCTTTCATACACTGAACCCTCCAACCAGAAACTGAATTGAAAGGTATTCCTCTATATGGGCTGGAAATTATTGAAACCTTACCACATGAAAATGTTTGGGAGCAGATGTTTCAAAACTGGTTTGCTGAGCTTAAAGAGTTTCCTAAACAATGGGTTACCTGAGTTGGAGCACTCATACACCAGCAGCTCCATCTGATCCCTGCCACATCACTGCTGTGTGCCTCAGAGGTCACCCCTTGGCAGCCTGTATGATTGGCAGCCTTTGCTGCAAGAATACAACCAGTGCTGGAACCTGCTCTTCAGGTTCAGCACATGGGATCAGGGCCAAAGAAAGGCAGCTGGCTTGAAGGAGGGAGGGAGTCCAGAGGCTTTATATAGGCTTAAGAGCACAATAGCATTGGCCAGGCAGCTGTGTCTGAATGGAAGTGCACAAAAAGAAGGCAGGACCTTTGTGGTGGTGTTCTGTCTTTAGGGACTGTCATGAGAAAGATGACAAGAACAGGAGAGAGATGTTAGGCTGCCATTTAACACAGCCTGCATAAAACTGAAACAACCAGATTTAAAAATAAAAGCCACCTGGTAAAAGAAAGTATGGAAGGCCAATATAGTGTTAGGTGAAAGTTTATTTGTTCACAACAAATCGTAAACCAGTCCTATATTGAGCTGGTCAAGCAGGTAAGTGGAAGGAAAGAGTCCTAGAATCTGCTAATCTTATTTCCACAGAAGAAATTTTTATTCTAAATTTGTCATTACAGGCAATGTAAGTGCAAGGAACTTCTATAGCCAATTAAGTGTCTAAAAAATTCAGGAATAAATTTTACCCAGAAGCTGAAAGTGGTTTCTGAAAATGCAGTCCTGTGTGCCCTACTGTGTATGATTCCGTCGTCCACTTAATGTAAAATTTTCTGTGTGTTTATACTGCCTTCCAATTATCACTTAGGACTTGATCATTGTGATTTCAATTCTTCTTAGATGCATTTTTTTGGGGGGACCAATATAAAACAGCCAGTCATGCTTTTTAAATTAACAGTCTATCTGAAAAGCATATAGGTAGATCTCTATTGAAGCAGTGCTCAGAACAGTATTGTGTGTTCAATTTAAGCAGCTGTTGAGTGCAAATCAGTGATGACAGCACTACCACGGTGTACTACTCTAGCAGAACCTGAGAAGTTGTCTTCTGCTACATTTATGAGTCCTGATAATCAATACATTTACCAAAAAAAAAAAAAAAAAAAAAGGGACCCTAAGATTAGCTTAGTTGTTTAGAACGTGGTGCTAATTAACACCAGATGTTGAGATGTCAGATGTTGAGTGCCCTGTATGGGCCATTCACTTCAGCGCTGGACTTGATGATCTCTGTGAGTCCCATCCAACTCAGAATATTCTGTGACTGTGAAAATCACACCTGAAACTTCCGTCTGCCTTACGCGTCCCTATTACAGTGCTTGGTTATTGAAATTAAATTATTCATTACTGGAAGTAAAGAATCCAAGCAGCGCAAGCAGATACCCTCTTCCCAATTTGAAAAGAAAAAATACATAAGAAAGACAATTATGTAGGAACTGGTAGATTTTGTTACCCAGACTTCTGATTACAGCCCATTCTCTACCACCCTTCCCTTTAATTTAAAGAAAATTATCAACAGAAGTTTTATCTTTTTCCAAACTCCTGAAATCCAAATAGCGTGTCTCCTGACTAGGTTTTGTTCATTTTCTGTTAAATCTCTGCCAGAGAGCATTGTTTGTTCTTTGTTTGAAATTATCAGCAACTTTATCCAGATCTATCAGCTGCAAGGAAATCTCAAGTTCTGAGCAATTTCTCCTCCACAAGCCATCTTCTATTAGGCAAAAAAGTTGCTGGGAAAATTCCAAATTCCCTCTTCATCCCTCTGGGATGTTTCTTAAATTTCTGTACCAGGTCCTCAACAAAGAAATGAGCTCTTTCTTTTGGAATCAACAAGAATAAAGTGTTTAGTTTCTTAATTACTGGGCTAGGCTCTCTCCAAAAGTGTCTAAGTTTGGAATTCTTTTTCTGGCTACTTTTTCTAATCAAGAGCCAAGCATTTTCTGCTCCCTGGTTGGGAATATAATTATTTTCATTTCTTTTGGGTTTCTACTGTCTTTACTTGCAGCTCAGAACTGCCTTGTGTTCAGGAATACAGAGCTGTAGACAGATATGTAACACTACCAAAAAAAAGCTACCTATACAGGACTCTGATAATTCCCAGTGCTTTTTATATCAGGGAAAAAAAAAAACAAAAAACCACCAAAAAACAAAAAACAAACAAACAAACAAACAAAACAAAAAAAAACTAAACAAAAAAAGAAAATAAGTACAAAAATAAGCTCTGTAAAAGCAATGGATAATTGAACACTAGAAAAGTAAAAATTTGTTATTTTTATGTTCTAGCATTTATAGTCTTCACCAAGACTTTAAGCATTTAATTTGCAGCCTCCAAACTCCACACCAATCAAGCTCAATTTATTCAAGTGCAAATCCCACAGCAACTTTCAGCATTGCATAAAAGTAATTTCCCATACAGAAGCCGCAAGTGACTAGGATCAACTTGGAAATTTAAATACAATCTAGTTCATAAAAATCCTTTCTTCACCAATTCAAATCCTTTTTGCTGTTCCTCTGTCAAAAGTCACTCAATTAGTTGCTACTACAATGGCATTGCCCAGGCATGCAGAGTGTACAAAAGTCTTTTCTCTCAAAATGGTGAATTTCCTTCCCTCTTGAAGAAATTTCTGGATCCTTTTTAACAGTCAGTTCTGGGATTGGAGGTGCAGTAGCAGAGATGACATTACTTTAAACCTGCTTCATCTTCCTGTGTGTTATAGGATGAACTCTAAATTGAAAGCACTCATTTGGATACCTTTAGAATGTTTCTAGTTCCTACCAAAGAGCTATACTCTATTCCATATAAAGAGTTGAAATAATTTAAGTACTTGAGAACATCTTCTATTCCCAAAGACTTAGGATACATTACTTCCTGCTCTCTGGAGAATCCAGAGCATTCCACGGTGAGTTTTTCCTGATATTAATTGCAGTCAGAACAATATATTTTATATATTTTGTTCCCAATGCTTTACATTGTCTGCTACAGGAGAAAGCCATTAGCAGTATTGAGTTATCTGTGGGATCAGAATTAACATGTCCTCCAGTTTTGGTCATACATTAAAAAAATTATTCCTGTAAAGGATGTCTAATCAGCTCATTATTTAGTTTCTTTTATCTTTAGGTGATAAAGATAAAAGAAAGATAAAAAGATAAAATGCTACAGGCTGACTTTCTGTCCATAACATGCTATGGCTTGTCCTAATGCTGCACCAGATCAAATCTCTCAAGTTTTCAATTAGTTACAATTGCTGCTTCCTGCCCTTTTGGGTTGCAAAACATTCTCTAGATCTTTGACTCGCATGAGCTTCACAGCTCTTGTTCTGTGATTATCTTTGAAGAATAAGCTACAATGAATCCAGTATCCTTGGTCCGTGTTCCGACAGGGTACATCTTGGTCAGCCTTTGTATCCTCAACTGTACATTGCTCAGGGGCACAGTTCTCCATGTATAGCAAAGATTTTACTTTCACATCAGTGCATTCACTGCCTCAATTCCACTCTATTACTGTGCACTTGCAATTTTCCTTCATTTAACTTGCTTTTAGAAAGCTCATGTAGAGATGGCCTTTTTCATATGTTGTCCCACTGACTATAGAACATCATTTTCCATGATGAATCAGTATTCTGTATGCGTAAATGCTGCAGAATTCACCCCTGACATGTTCACCATGTCCTTCCTGCTTCACTCTGGATTTTCCTTTATTCCTGACACAGCCTGTAAGCAACTGATCTTCCAAAGAAAGGCACAGCACAAATATTTCACATATACCCACAGCCTATAAAAGGCTTCAAGATTTTGAAACAGTACCCCAAATCATAAGATAGTTGGACACCATTGATGGATTTAGAAATAGGCAGGACAGATGAATTACATCTACATGAAAGCAACCACTAGATAAATCTAAAGCTAAACACCTTAGCTAGGCAATTTCACATCATTGCTTTTATTTGATTTAATGAGATCAATATCGGCCAAGAGTGGAAGGACAGCATGAAATTTAGATTCCTTTCTCTAATACAAAATTTTCTGCTAATTTCTCTTCTAGAAAGCTTTTATGCTTTAAGTAACCAGATTCTTATTCTAAGACTTCATCAGTGTACTCTTTTTATAAAGATCTTGGAGGAAGATATGTCAAGAACTTAGTTTAGGTGAGTTAGAGCCAATAAAAGTGTGCTCTTTCAAACAAAGGCATTCTGAACATCAAAAATGAAAACATTTTTGGAATTTTCATTTGGGATTTTTAGGAAGTTTTTTCTTGAAAAATGAAATGCATTTGAAAACTCAATTTTGTATGAAAAAAAATATGACCAAAACTACTTGATCAATTTTGGCTCAACAGATGGTGACAAGTAATGAATCTATTTCCAAAGACTTCTGACTTACTGTGCTGCTGCCTTGATCATCAAAACTGCAGATATCCACTAACTAATAAATCTAGGCAAAATTTTAAAGTACGTTAGTTTTAAAACGTAATATAAGTTCTAGTGTTCTTGGTGCTGAAAAAACTTTAATAAAAATAAGTTCCCTTCAGAGTCCTACAGCCTCATAATTTGGATAAGATCCTAAGAATACAATTCCCATTTAATTCAATGGTAAGCACATAACTAAAACCCTGTGCAAGGCACTGAACATTTAGCACAGTATTCACTAAGTAGATCCAGATGATGGGCCAAATCCAGCTCTGATGTAGGTGGGCAAAATGCCATTTAAATCATTTGAGTTGCAACACTAGAGCCGAATTTGACCTTATATTTTTTGAACATGATGCCAAATGACTGCAAAAACAATGTAGTTTTTACTCAAGTGCAAATGAATGCAGTGGTTTCATCCTAGACCCTGGAGGACATGTATTCAGAGCACAAAAGCATCACAGAGTTTGGCACAGCTTGTAACTGCTTTTCCACAAAGATCCAGGACTCGAGTGTTTAGGGCATTGCAGGTCATGAGCAGAAGAGGCAAAGCAGCATAGCTGCATGGACACGGCTGCACACTGCTTGCCTCTTGCTAACCTCTGGCCAGCACTCGCTTCCTCATTTTCATCATTCACTTTAATGTTTCAAGAACAACAACATCAATTTGAATAATTCTGAAGTCTCAGAGAATGTGCTTTCCCTACTGAAAGGCAACTCCATAACTTTGTATTTTTGCTGATAGAACGACAAGCTGGATTTGTTTTGGTGTGCTTATTAACACCTGGCCTGTGTAATGCTTTACTTCTGAAGACGTGAAGGGTCTTTCCAAAGGAAAATTTATAGACGACAGTAATAAATGGAACTAGAATTTATCATATGTGAACTTGCTAGCCATTCATATTTTCATATTTTCATATTATTTTCATATTTTCATAATTAAAATTTAGCTTCCAGAATTAGCAAGAATAAAAGAAGAAGGTCCTTTAGAACATTATGCATCTTTATTTAGCACAAATAAGTACAACTGGTAACAATTAAAAAAATATCTAGATGGTCCATAAAAAGGCTGCCCAAATCATGAGATCCAGCAACTCATCTCACCACTTTTTGAGGCTACTGAGTCCATTTAGCTTCAACATCCCCTTACTGCTTATTTTCTTACTTACCTTTTCCATCTTAAGGTAACAAGAACAAAGATAAATTCTTCCATAGGAAAAGGGGGAAAAGGTACAAAAACATAGTCTGGTGAAAAATTCTTCATTTTGAACGTGTGTACATGTAAGAAACTGGTGTCTAACAAGTTGAATATATAACAGAGAAAAAAGTAAGTCTTCTAATTTTTCTGGTATTTCACAAGAACAACTTTTGTTCTGCTCTTTGTTAATCTCATTTGTACTCTTTCAAACTGTACTGTCAACAAAAACACTTTCCTGAAAGAAATCAGAAGGATAATACCCCAGGACCACAAAATAGCCAAAGAAATAATCTGCAGTAGTACTTGTTCTCTTCTCACATAAAAAATGAGAAGGATAATTTGTTTCTGGGAGCCTTCTCCTTCACTTTCTTAGCAATTTTTATCACCAGTTTAATTCTTCCTTCCAACGTCCTCTGATCTGTTCAAACTAGAGACCATAGCAGTGTTTGTTTTGCAGCTGGATCCCATACCCGTCAACTCTGCAGACCAAAGCCGGCACAAAGCAGGCCCTGCCAGTGTTACCTGAGCAGAAGAAACACTTGGGTCATGTATCCAGACTGTAAAGCAATTATGGCAAGCTCAAATGGAGACTGTGAATTTATCAGAAACTCTCTTAAAAGCAAGATAAAAGTCTAAATTAACCTGGTTTTGACAATTTTGATTTACTGCTCTTCAGGCTTTTGATTTGGGATTTTTAAATTTAATTAGGAATAGATGCCATTCAGTGTTTTCCATTATATTCTAGATAAGGGTTCGAATCTCACAATTCATTTATACATCTTTCAAAGGTTCCACTCAATCAACAGCATGTAATGTTGTTATATTTACATAAACTCACTCCATCTGGTTACAGTGACACCAGACTTAAATTCTTCAGACAATTTTTAAACTGCTGCTGAGAAAATATTTTAAATGTAGGTGGCAGATATACTTTTTCTTACCCTTTCCCTCCAAGCAGTAGAAGGAATATCTCCTACAACCCAAAACCAAGACTTTTCAAATACAAAGATGGGCAATATAGTTCTTTAAAAAATGTGGTTTACAACCTTGGGTTTTTTTCTCTCTCACATTTTTTTTCAAATGTGATGTCTGGAACACTGTAGTAAACTGGCTTGCAATTCCAGTAAGCCCCCCTAGGACAGCAGCTTTCAGTTCCAGGACAAAATTTTTGCTTAGTGGCTAAAAGACTTCCAAGTTCATGATCCAGAACAGGCCAAGAGCGCTTGTAAGTCAAAAACATCATAAATTAACTGAGTAAAACTAAAGTACTGAAATATCTGAAGCTGATTTCAGGGATATCAAATCAGAACTTTGCTCAGACTTCCAAATCTTGTTTAATTTTCATAGAGAATGTCTGTCCCAAAAACCGAGTCTTTACCGAAATGCTACATCTCACAAAGCCCACCACTGAAACTTGAACAGGCTTTTGCATTACAAGTGCCAGATTTATTTTTTTTCCCCTTGACCATCTTTTTGCTAAATCAGACTTCAAATAGAGAGGTTTTCTGGGAGAAATTAAAAGACACTCAGAAACTACCCCCATCTTAGATTGACTTTGACATTTTACAAGGACGTTAGAGCTAAGTCTAGCCAAATTTGGGTGGAAGGCTGCCAGCCCAGGATTCTGTGGTAAGTAGGGCTGGTGAATAGGTCACATTCTTTCTTCCAGCCATACAAACTGATGTCCTAATATGGTGCTAGGTGGCAGTATTCTGTGAACAGATTCTTTTCCTAATAAAATAACTCTTCATCACCAAATACCACTGTACTCTGACAAAATTGTGGCATTAATCCGTTCTTCAGCAAATACGGGACATGAGCTACCTTTGTCCCAAATGAGTTCTAACCACTCTGTTTTGGTTCAGTTCATACATCAAACTTCTTGTACTACTGGTGTTAGAGAGGATATAGGTCTTCATGTATATTTTGAAGATGCTTCTGCTTTCAAATTAGGATCACATTAAAGTTAATGGAATCTTTGAAAACATTCAATAGAGGATTCATTTGGAAAAGCTCCATAGGTCCTTTAGAAGGAAGGCTCCAGATCTGTATGAAGAACTGTTTAACGAGAGAAAATTTAAAATCTTTGCTCTGTCATCAGTCTGTCATCAGATTCATGCTGCCCTACTCCCTGACATAGCGATTGCTTCAAAAATATATGGATGATTCTTTCTTTTTAAGGTACTCTTCACCTTCTTCCCCTTTCCTTGCAGGCATCACTGCTGTACAAGTATCCAAGAACAAGAATTCACTGAGACAGGATGTCTGTTTCCTTAGGGGACTGAAAGCCCGAAACTTGGACTATAGTCATACACTTTTACATTTTTTTATCTGTGTACCTCAGTTTCATCTAAAAGAAATTACATATCTTGACATAACTAAACTGTGGAATCCAACTGTCTCTTATTACCCGTTTCACAAATAAACGCAGTTTTTCTAGGCAAGCAGATCTACTTTCCAAAAAATGTAAGGCATCAATGAGAGGGAAAAAGATTCCATCCCTTTTCATGGGAAATTTCTTTTAGTGTCTTGCTGTTGCTCTTGCTTAATGTAGTGTAACTTTCAGATGACACTACCATCTGTAGTAACTTGTCACTCTCACATCAGCCTAGAATATGCTGGGGTTGCTAATGTCTTATATTTATTTCTTGCATTTTGTACTTGTTAACTATAGTCCAATATTTTTAAAATAGCAGCACTAAGGAACTCTAATAAAAGAGAGTTTATTTTACATTTATTTCTTGCCATTCATTCTTACCAGCAATTTGATTACATTCGGAAAAAAAAATTGGCATTAGGCATGCAGTATGATTATTCTTATTAACCATTATGTTCATAACTACTGCATGTTCTTGAAAAAAATCTTCTAGTAACAGACAGCCAGTTTTCATTACATGAAAGCCATGGAAATCTGTAGATATTAAAGCTGTATTTTCCCAACCATTTCACATTCAGCTTATTATAATAGGATATCTGTTTAAGCTGAATTCACATATATTATATTGTCTTCAGAGGAAGTATAATACACTACAAAAGTGAACTATCAGATTTATCATGAACACATTTCATAAAAATTAGCTCTTGACTAAGCACCAAATGAAACAAAGAAACAAAATCAGGAAAGCAGGGGGAAGGGGGGAGGTCCGAGTGATTTTGTTTTGTCCTTTTTCAACACCCTCCTGCTTCCTAGGTTGGCTGTTTACTTATATATTCTGTTCCTGCATAAAGGCATTTTGCATTCCTCTTCCCTGGTCCCTCATTTGACCATCTCACATGAAAGATAAGAAGAATGGGACACATAGCAAAGGCAGAGCTTGCCCTGGCTTCGACAGCAAAGCTATCCATGTCTCCCCTCCACAGGAC
Organism: Camarhynchus parvulus; assembly: GCF_901933205.1. NCBI lineage: Eukaryota > Metazoa > Chordata > Aves > Passeriformes > Thraupidae > Camarhynchus > Camarhynchus parvulus. Next base: position 55,735,422 of record NC_044601.1, read on the forward strand.
TGTAGCCCGAGCAACTTTGCCTCCGTTTTGGAGGGGCAGGTTATGGGCAGGAGGAGGGGCAGCCCCCAAGAGATTCACACTGACACTGCAGTCAGTTTGCAGACATCAAATAGCTCTGTGGCACTGTTGTACTAACAGCTATCCTGTTTGTTGTTGTCTTAGGCTCTGTAGAAAACTTCTGAGCTACGCTGAGTTTACTAAGCTGCAGAAAGTTTGGTGAACTTGAGTTCACTCTGAGGCCTGTTAACCTGGAAGGAAAAGTCCAGCCTATAGTTTCAGAGGATTCACTGCTTGATGACACTAATAAGATCCAGATCCAAGAGGTAGTGACACCTGTGATCTTCATACACTCTGCCCTGCAGGGTGAGTATGCTAAATAAAGCATTTCATCTCATAATGTTGCCCCTGCTCGCTCAAGCGCCCAGGGTAAGGGGAAAACTGGAGAAATTAGTGTCTTATTTTTGGATTAATAAGAATTTTTAAGCCTCTGCCAAGCAGATAAGACTTAGATGGAATGCTGTAAAGATACTCCAGACTCAACAGCTTTTTAAATAGATACGCTCATTATGACCAGAAGATTCTAAGCTATTTACAAGTAACACAACCTAGAGAAGAAAAACATATGCATAAGGAGACTGATATAGGAAGGGTTTCTTTGAAAAAGTCAAGATAAAGGAAATGCAAAACACAGCAAAGAAAAAAATCTGAGGATTAATTGAGCTCCAAACATGCTTTGTGAAAATGTGGGGTTTTGTATTAAAATAAAAACGAGTATTTAATGAACTAAAAGATATTACCACAATTTTTAATAAAATGGCTTGGTATTTGTACAAAATATCAGTATCACAACTGAATGATATAACAAAATTATCTAATGGTATAAAAAGCAATTACTTCTTTAGCTTTTTTTCCTTTGTCTTTACATAAAATGCTTCCATTTCTAATATGAGCAATTACATTAAGGGTAGTCATCTGCTTCGTGTAAAATACCATTCACACATGATAGGAGTTATATAGGAAGTGACTGCATGCCACAAGGTCAATAATTTACATTCACTATTCAAAAAACAGAGAAGGTCCAATTCTGAAAATCATGCCTTGTGGGTGAGCACCTTTCACTGATGGTATTTCTTTGAGCAGGATCAAGTCCTACTCTGTGCACCTGACATCACACCATCAAGAAAACTCTGCAGATGTTCATCTTAAAGCCTAACAGCGACACAGACAAACTCCATCAGAGAAAACACAAAACCCCTTTTGAACTACATTTATTGTTGTCAGGAAATACATACCTTTCATCTCATGTAATGGGATATTTGGGTTTATTAAATCTAATTCGAACAGGTGAAACAGTCAGAAATAGTTCTGTTCATAGCTTATCTTTTAAATTCAGATGGCATTGCTATAGTTAAAGGGAATATCTGTAGAAGGCACAAAAGATAAAATGAACAGAAGTCATAGGAGACTGAAAGACATATTTGTTACTGCATTAGACCTGTGGCTTCCAGCAAAATGTTTATTTGCTTATTAGCTGATAAAAAATTATTATCACTTGTCCGCTTTTATCATGAGTTGCTTTAATATCGTTTTAGAAAGGATTAGTTATCAAGTTTCAAAATATAATGGAGATTTTTATGTACTACAGAGATTTGTCTGTATAAAACTTAAGTTCAGGAGGAACCATTATCTCTAAATCAGTATATTGTCTGGGTTTTTTTTTTTTGTCTCTCTTCTACCGTTCTCTCATTTCCAAATTCTGCATGGGCTATAGGATGTTTTAGCAATTATCTGGTTCAAAGCTGCTATCCATGCTTGGCCTTGACTTTAGTCTCAGTTGTGTGCCTGTATCATGCCATAGAGAGGGATCTAATTTAGTTGCTGCGTTGTCAGCATTGGTAAAAAAACCAAATTTCCTTCAGAATTAAAGAATAAAGAAAGCATTTTAACATGCAGAAAGTTCAAATGTTGCAGATGGTTCCTATCAAATGACTGCTATCTGGATATAGCTTTATTGGAAAGCTAAATATTTATAAAATAATTTGGGCTTGAATTTAAAGGTCATCTAATTAAGCAAATGAGTAACATTAAATTAGTCACAAATGTTCTTAAAATATGGGGTTTGCCATTTACAATTAGCCAGTAGAAAGTTGACTCATACTTCTCACATCTGACAAAGTGTTACTTTTGATTTTTAAAGCAATCAGAGGTTTTAAGCAGTATCAGGGTACTAATATTTAAATACAAATAGAAAATTGGCTTTGAGTCATATTTGGCATGATCGCCTACTTTTCTTACAATGGCAAAAATTATTACTGAATTTCTCAGTATTTCTCATAGCAATGTTCTTTGGACAGATCTGGAGAAATTTGACAACAATTTATACTCTGGAATCCCAAGCACAGTAGAGATGCAAATTATGGCCCAGAAGCTATCTGCCAAAAGGTGACATGCTGTGAGGAGTCTGTTCGCCATCAGGATACTGCTGTGGTAAATTACAGTAATAACTATAATATTGCAGTTATCCCAAACACCTTTTCAAAGCCACTGCTCCTCCTTTGAACATTTAGGTGGTGTTTACTTCAGAGAAATAGTAATCTGAATGTATGGAGGGTTTTTGATCCCTGTAATTGAGCACTTTTGTAGTAAAGCATTTGTGAAGGAACAGATAAATATGTGGTTTCAGAGGAAGATTTTTAATGAGAGAAAGAGAACCCTTTTTCTTTTTAATAGAATGGAACCAGTTGTATCTCATCACTGCACTATCCACTATCCTTCTGTTGTTGACAATGGCTGTTTCAGCTTTATTTAATACCTTTTTGATTTCTGTCTACAGGAAGAATGATTGCATATAGTCCTACACTGAAATGTTTACCCATTTGCCAAATGATGGGAAATTAATCAACAAACATGTATTAACAAAAGTGTTTCCCTACCTCTAACAAGCCAACAAACAAACAGAAATTCTTAGCCTGGTACAGCAGCATTTTAGAAAGCCTGGTCCAGGGTCCTAGAAGGACTACACACACTGGTTTCAATTGCTGTAGAATTATTTTCACTTCAAAATAGCTTCTATTTAGAGTACTCTCCACTTCAGTTTGCAATGCTCAAATCTATGATCTACAATAGGTTTTGTTTTGATCTAAACTTTCTTCAGTTTGAAGAGTGCTTTTTTAGCACAATAGAGAATTAATGAATTCTCAATTTTACTTGATTCCTCTTCTCCATTTTGAGCATAGCTCTGCTCCAGAAAAAAACTAGATCACAAGGGTGTACAACATATGCCCAAATCTTATTCTGTAGCATATGCCAAACAGTAATGCATGGGTTCAAGTTCCTGCTCCAGTGATAGTCTGCAGCATAATTCTCATGGGTAGAAAACCACATTGTGTTGTGTCCTCTTGACACAATGTATAACAATATCCAGCAAGCTTAATACTCTTGAATATATTTCAGCAGCAGAGCCACAATTATTTTTAGACATCTAATTCTTTAAGCCTTTCTGTGTTATTGTAGGGAATTTTGGCCATCCTCTGCACCGCCAAAGCAAGCTTGAATAATTTCTGTCAAGAGTTCAGAACTCACAACAGAGCAGTCTGGGAGATTGCCATTAGCCCCCAAGAGTCTACAGAATTCTGCCCACTACTGACACACAGAAAGAGGCTGAGGTTTTGAATTTCATATAAACTTAATAGCCTTAAAATATTTGCAAAGGCTGTAATTCACCTATTTAATAGAAATTTAAACTCATGTGAGAGAGCAAAATATGCCTTCCTTTTAAGGCTGTGTCCTTTTTTCAGGGATTTCAGTCCTTCCCTAATTAAAGGAAATTGCAAAACTCCCATCCATTTCCCTAGGAGCAGAATCAGATCCTTTCATATCTTTACTAGGGACTACACCCTGTGATGTGTGTTTTAACATGAGAATCATCCATATTCAAATGTATTTTGCAATGGAATTAACACAAAAATGAGACCTGTATCATAGACTCCAGAGCAGAGAGTCAGTCCTGCTTGCTCAACCCCTTACATTTGGCCATCTTATTAAGTCCCAACAGGCTTGTTATAATCCATCTCACAGGCCTCAGGGTGTAGGAGAGATCCAACAGCAACAAGAGCTAGCTGAATAAACAACAAATGTGCAAGTGGAGCAGGACATCCCACTTGTTTCATTAAAAGCCCTAAGCATACATGTGCCTGACTGTCATGCATGATCACACCCCAGGACATCGCAGTACACAATGCAGCTCTCGCTGCAGTCACTTCATCTCTTTTCGGACTGTGTTGTCTCTTCTGACCAGCAAAAATAATCAAATCCTCTGCTTGGATGCACTTTACAAACACTAAAATCTTGGTGTACAACCTTGTCTAACACTTCCATTATTAGCTTGAGCTGTGGCTTGGAGGGTGTTGAGGAAGGAGCAAGAGGAAAGAAAAAGCTGTGTGTTAAATATTGTTAAGACTTCCGCTGTTTTATATGTAACATCAGAAAGAGAGAACTTCTGCATAAGGTCGTTCTCATGTTTTTCATTATCACATATAGTTAATTAAAAACACTTCTACCCCAGGCAACCAACACACTGCAAAGAGAATATTAAGAGGGTATAAAAGCATCCTACTCACTTGGAAACTAATTAACTTGGTTAAAAATGAAACAGTTTTTTAAAAAGTACTGTAGTGTCAGGAAGGGCTTGTTGATACCTCAGATTTACTCTGTGTGGACAGAAATGAAAGCCAGTTTTGCTTCTCTTGAATGTAGTGGCAAAAGTCCGTCTCCAGGGCAGGCAGATCAGGCCTTTAGCATTAGACTTAAATCTTGAAATCAGTAGAATAGCTATACGGTGTTTAAAATAGGCTTTAGGTGCCTGATGCTAGTTTGAGAACAATTTAGTAATTTAATTCCAAAATAATAGCCCTGAAAATCTTTTTTCAATATCTTCCTAAATTTCGCAGCACCTCTATTTTTATGAATATCTATCTAAAATAGATAATTTACTAAATAACATATTTATTAAATATAATTCATAACTTCTTTATAAAGACTAAATAGCTTCTTTCTTAAATGCTATATATTGAGCCTTACTTAACTTACCACTTTCCTGTGGCCAGATAGAGACTGGAGCCAAGACGCTTCCACTGAGCTGTGGAGTCTACAATACAGATTCCCCATTCTGGCATTGCCACCAGAAATATTTCTATGGTCAAGGGAGATCATGTCACTACAGGTAAAAGAGTTCAGACAAAGCTGAACTTCTCCCAGAGTTTGCTCAGACTTAGGTAAAAGAACTCTAGATTTGGGGTCATGCTTCCTATCTCTGTTAGCAAGCATTAACTCTCTGAGCATGTCTACTGAACACCAGTGGAAGCAGGACCTTCATAAAATGCAGTAGGAAGTCCTTTCATTTGAAAGATGTGTGGTATAACTGCTTTCCTTTTTACACTAAGAGATCAGAGAACACATGCAGAGTATGAAAAAATAATTTTCTGTCTGTGCCAAATCCTCCACGTATTGGCTAGTATGATGATCATGTCAGATAAGGAATTTACAGTTTAAGACCCTCTTAATGAAGATTTTCTGCTGAAAAAACAAAACAAAACTAGAAATTTATTGAGCTGGATGAAGACAGCAAGAAGCAGCAAGGCTTTTTGCAGCTTGGTGTGCAAATCCCCAGTCTCCTGACCAGATACCAGAAGCAAACAAGCGCATCCTTTCTTTTCTGCAGAAAACTCCCCTCCCAGCACAAGCCCACATCCCCATATCTCATGAGGTGGCCACGCTTGACTGTCCCACCCACACAGCATTCCACAAGCTTTACAAATTGAGATCTCTTTCTGAAATCCTGACTAAAATACATAAAACATCCAAGCCCAATGGAGGGAACCATCCATGGAACCAATACTAACTCTGGATTATTTTCCAGGCACCCATTTGATAAGAAGAATGCAGTTTCCACAATATGTGGCTAGCCTTTGCCATTTTTAGACCTAACCTTGCTCTCAAAGGCTGCTGCTTATACCCTGTAGCTATATGGGAAGCCTGTGAAATTCTCAGCAAGTGCTTTGCTATGTTATAGGAGTTTCTGAAGAATGAAGGCCAGCATTTTAAATTCTCCCTTGCTGACACAGATTAAAATAAGAACAGCCAACTGAATAAATATTTACTTTAAAAAAAAAGCATCAAATCTTACACTACAGGATTATTAGAAATAGCATCAAAATTATTTAAACAAGGATCACTAACAGTACCTAATAAGTTAGAAAACTAAAATTGTTACTGATGCTTATTTCGTACTAGGATATTTTAAGTGTTATTCTGTTGCTCTGATTAATAATAGATAGAGCACATTACAGTGGTTTTCTTTACTCAGCTTTCTCTCACATGAAACTAATCCACACATATATTATTGATAAATAATGCACACCTCTCCTGTTCACAGCATCTAAATTATGCAGAATTAGGAGCAGCTGACAAATGAATAATTATAATTGTTTATCTTAATAGATATCTCTGTATTTGTAGCCAGCATACATGGTGAACCTCTCTTTTGTGTAAAACATGAAGTTTAATATATAAATGGAGTTTTTTGATAAATGTCAGAACATTTGGCTTTCAGATTGATACCTGTCTCCTTACTCTTTTTTTCAGATAAAATATATTACAGTTAACTTAAATATATATTCAAAAGAATCTCTTGAAATAATGCAGCCTGACAAAAATAAATTTTTTGCAGTGTTTTAGAGTAACTTGCAAATATATCAGTACTATGTCGCACTGTAGCTGTCCCATCAACAATAAAGAACCATCATACCAATGTTCATTTTGCCTTCCTTTTACAAAGCAGTGCTTATTTTCATCTAGGAACTAAACGCATCATTATCAAGCAACATCTCTCAACAGTCATGAAATATTTAGCACCTGAGAGCATCACCTAGTACAGATTTTCAAAGCAATAATCTTAGGTTACATTTGCATTGGGTTTCCAAGAGGAAATATGAGTTTTCCTAAGCAGACACACAGAGCCAAATTCACCTCATCAGTTCACTTAATTTACAACTGGGCTATTGTCAAGCACCTGAAAATGCTGACATAGGCATTAGAGCTTCCAGCCCCAAAAAGGTGGCAAGATCATTAGCCCAACAGAAATGCAGGTACATCAGTGCACATTGCATGGAAAAGAAGCAGGTCTCATTGTGTAGAAGAAAAAATGTTAGACAGTTGCAATAATGAAAAGTGATGGGAAGAATTGCACAACTGGGGTACTCTATTAGAGGGCAATCATTCAAATGTGTTGAGTTATATTTGCATCTTCACCTTTTTCTAGCTCAAAATAATTGCCTGAGAAAAGCGTCACAGGATATTCATTGTTTAATAATACAGTTTTACAGAGAAATAAGCAAAATTTCTCATAAAGTTCACTATTTGCTATATGTTCTGCCAGTTATGACTGGACAGCTCAGGTGAACAATTCATAGGGCTGATGACGTACATTGTGGGGTCTGAGGCTTTTTTGATCACTGGGGCAATACAAGTACAAGACAAAAGCATAAAACCCTAAAAGCAGGCCATTCTTCAAATACTGAAATCTAAATCCCATTTTATTATGCTGTCAATGAACTACCGAGATTCTCCTTTGCTTGTTAACATGATAGCAGACAGATGAGAAGAAATAAAAAGTACTGGCGTGTGAAAGGCAAATCAAAAGGGGAGATTGAAGGGATTTCTCGAGTTACTCAGGTGAGTCTTTAAGCCCCAGCCAGTGACCCAGCCAGTGGTCAGAACGGTGCAGGTTCCGTTTGGTTGCTCCGAACACTTAGACACGGTATCCAACTGTCTGCCCAAAAGGCTGAGAATTTGCAGTTTCTTTGTAAGCTTACTGCACAATTAACAAAAGAAGGGAATTTGATACTAACTAAACAGAGAATGAATAGTCAATAACATTGTATAAACTTTTTCAAGTCACAAATCTTTATGCAGCAGGAGCAACTTCACATGTTGCTGGAGTCTTTTACTGCAAAGATTGGGTTTTTTTGTTCTCTGCACTCATGTTTTAGTTGTAAAATGTATTTTTCTAAAATAGAGCCCTCACCTGTTGGCAGATAATGGCAACAAATCCCTAACATAAAGAAAGAGATAAATCACAGACTAAACAGAAGTTACAGTAAATTAATAAAATGAAGAACACTACGGTTAGAAAGATCCTTAAATATGCAGAACTGCAAAATAATTATTTTATGACTTTCAACATGGGTAGCATAATATTTATAAAAGAAATTATTCCAGTAAAAAAATTGTATTTTTTCACTTCTGGATTTCTAATTCTTAAATTTAAAAAAAGCATTCAAAGTCCCACAGCCAACATTTTGAATAAAAAAATAAAACATGAAACAAATTCCATGCTATCATAACTCAACAACTACAAAATGAGGTGGCATGTGAAGAAGAAATGCAGCAGACAAAATGCAAACACAAGTATATTTGTAAAACAAGTTTTAATGCAGTTAACTAGAGTTTATAGACCTCAACCTGAATACCCTTACAGTGGAAACATTATTGTTTGCATGATGGTGTATATTTCTCAGAATGCGCTAGCTGTCAAGTTTAAGTAATACTTTACATACCCTTTCATAACTGCACAATTAGCTTTATGAAACCCAGCTGTTCAAAATAAAGCCTGGACTAGCAGTGCCATCTAGCATCTTTTAAAAACACCCAACAACAACAAAATCTCTGTGCACTTACAGAATTAGTAGATTAGCACTTATTAAGACTAGCAATCTTTGTAATTGATTATGCATCAAGTTATAACACTCAAGTGAGTAACAAGACATGTTTTGATAGTCAGTGTATTACCAAATATAACATCTGTAACATGTACACGTCACAAACCATCTGGACAATAAAAGTGTCAGACAAAATTCTTTAGCCTTTGAAAGAGCTCAACTGAGACTGGGGAGAAGGGGACTGCATTTACTCATTCAGTGTTGGGTTATAATACATGGATGTGTAACATAGTGTGAAAGTGTGATAATATGGTAAAAAGGAACAGTAAGGTTTTTTTTTTTGGGAACAGAGGCCACATACACAAACTGTACCCATTTCTTAGGGAAGACTACTGGCTGCCTGGGGCCCGGGTTAAAGATGTGAAAGAAATATTCCCACTCTGGTGCTGCTCTCTGAGTATTATCCATTTTTCTGGTTGAAAGCAATGAAGTGTCAACAAGAAATCTGAGGCAAATCAGCAGAGATTTCAGGGTCGTGGAATGACTGATTGAGGGATCAGAAGCAAGTAGTTTTTCTTCTATCCTTGTATTTTCAGGGACTGATAAGAGAAGAGTCAGATACAGAGCAGAGTAATACCAGGGTCCAAGCAGAATTTTGTGGGTTTTAATCCCAGGTCTGTCCATGTGGCACCAGGCCTGATCACAAAAGTAGGGTCACACCTGTCTCAAAGGGTGAAAGGATCTTTATGCAGGAGTTAGTAGGGTCACTTAAAGAGCTTTAAAGTAGATTTGAACAGTGAAAGGGGTAAAATCAGGCTCCCTAGAGTGGCCTGAGGGTGGCATGCCAATGTCAGAGGACAGTGTGGTAGCGAAGTCCTGTGGTCTTGCTGTTTCAGTGGAGAGAGAGAGGGAAAGAAATCTGTGCAACAGCAAAGATGAAATGGTTATTGATCTGTTAGAAACCATGGAACCATTTGAAAATGGTGACATAGGAATTAGGGTTTCTAAACCCAAAAAGGTTGGGTTCTGTTGGGATCAACAGCCCAACAGAAGAGCAGCTACACCAGTGCCCACAGCACAGGCAACAGCAGGAGCCATAGAGCAGCAGGAAAACTATCACACAGCTGACACCTTGAAAAGGTGGTGTGAAGACTTGCATTGCTGGGGTGGTGTAATAGAGATCTAAGTTCAATGGGAAATGATGGAGGGACAGTGGGGTAGCCCTATATGTTAGGAAGTGTTTTGATTGTTTTGAGCTTAATGATGGTGACAAGAGGGTGGAGAGTTTATGGGGAAGGATCAGAAGAAGGCCAACAAGGCAGATATCCTGGTGGGAATCTGTTATGGAGCACCCAGCCAGGACAGAGAGAAAGACAAAGTATTTATAAACCACTCAGAAGAGTCTCACAATCACTAACCTTTGTTCCATGAGAGACTTCAACTTATCAGGTTCTGCTAGAAATGTAATACAAAGGAGAGGTAACAGTCTAGAAGGTTCCTGAAGCACGTGGAAGAGAAATCCCTGTCATGGTTTGACCCAGTCAGGTGGTTTAGACTGGGATATATAACTTTATCAATTATTTGAACAAAGAGATCAAGTGCACCCTTAGTACATTTTTCATCGACATCCAAGCTGACTGGGAGTGTTGACCTACTGGAGGGCAGGAGCCCCTGCAGAAAGATCTGGACAGGCTGCATCAATGGGCTGAGGCCAGTGGTGTGAAGTCCAGCAAGTCCAAGTGCCAGGGGTCACAACAACCCCAGGCAGTGCCACAGGCTGGGACAGAGTGGCTGCAAAGCTGTCCAGCAGAAAAAGACCTGGGGGTGCTGCTCAATAGTAGCTGAACATGAGCCATGGTGTGCCCAGGTGGCCAAAAGGGCCAATGGCATCCGGGCTGGGATAAGTAACGCGTGGCCAGCAGAACCAGGACAGTGAATCCAGTATTCGGTTTTGGAAGAAACACACTGAGGTGCTGGAGTGAGTTTAGAGTAGGGCAAAGGACTTGTAGATGTGGCACTCAGGGACACAGTTCAGTGGTGGGCTCAGCAATGTCAGGCTTATAGTCAGACTAAATGATCCTAAAGCTCTTTTCTAACCTAAACAATTTTATTACTCTATGTTCTATCATTTCTTAAGCAACATAAAATACATAGAATGCTTCAGATGATCCAAAAAATATTTGCTCGTGCCAGTTAAGAGAAACATGTGCTTGGTTTAATTAATTAATTCCTCATTCTGAAATCTGATTGGCTTCTGCTTTCCCCATTTACATACTGACATGTAACAATACATGTGAAGCATATTCAGTTTCTCCTTTCTATATGGAGTTAAAAGCCTTCAGATTTGCAAAAGTGTAACAGTAAGCAAAATTTCACCCACTTTCATTGTTTGTTGAACAGAATGAATTGCTTGGCGTTGCATAAGACAAAACATGAAAACAAATACTGCCTCTCAGAGCCTACAGTGTAGAAGACAGGCTCTGAAATGACAGGATGTACTGGGAAGCCTTGAAACACATTCATTAATTATTGTCATTGTTAGTAGCAAGCCTTTAGAAAGAACTTGAGTGCAAACAAGGATGGGAACACTGTAGCATATGAAGCTTCGGGAAAGAGAAGTGACTTATTGCAAGTTCAACCAAATTAGCTCATTGACACTATGTTATATAGATAGATAATATAGATAGATATAGATATAGATATAGATATAGATATAGATATAGATGATATAGATGATATAGATAGATTAGATATAGCTATAGATAGATATATAACCACACATTTTAGCCCTGTACCTAAGAATAATTTCTATATTGCATAAAACAGATTAATTGCATTACAGAAATGATAATGAGATTACAGATCTTTCAATTAAAGCCTCTGAAGAATCATTGCAGGGTAAAAAGTAATGTCTTGGTGACTTTTAAATAGATTTCACCTGCCACTGTTTTTCCCTATTCTTGTGCATTTTTGTGGTGATGCTCCCCAATAACGGTTTTGTTAATATAGAACTCTAAATTTACGATGAAACTTGCAATACCATTCTGTTCATGAAGGAAAATTCTCTCCCCACCCCAAAAAAGTTTTGTTGGGATACAAATAAAAAATACAATACAAAGATTTAAACAAATATATTTGGAACAAAAATAACCCCATCAAGTAAAGATACCCAGTAACTGAATTCAGACAATCAGTGAGACCAGTCTATGAGACACCATCAGCAAAGTGTCTTTCTGAAGAAAAGCATACAAAAAAAACCCAGTCAAGACAGCTTAATATACATTCTGACTCACATTTCAGAAATAAAATTGTGCCAATGTAACAGTTCAGCAGCCACTATAACATACCCTCCAAATATCTCAAAAGTTCTTTCAGAAGGCCTAGTAGAAAAATTCTGTGGCTACATACATATATTAAGATTAAGTTTATTTCCTTTCAAGGAACAAGTATCTTTTTCAGCCACATGTTACTATTATCTACTTATTACAGCTGGTATTACGTAAGGGTTTGTAAGCTTCAGCTACAGGTCAGCATTCTGCTGAGTGAAGACTAAAACATTAAATACATATGTGTGATATTCTCATTTTCTGTGTTAGCACTTGTACTGTTTGTTTTCCAAAACACTTTTTTTTTATTCCCAAAGAGAAATCTTCCCTGTAAGAAGAGTTATGTTTAAATTGTAATGAATGTTCAAAAAGACCAGCATACCATGTAGAGAAGTGAAGCAACAGACTGTCAACACTATAGTCTGAAAGGATGTTTTTACCTCTGTAAAGAAAAAAAAAAATTACAAATCGTGGCAGCATGTTAAGTCCAGTATACTCACCCTAAACTTGAACCATTTTTGCCATTTTCCAAGAAACTTTTATTTTCTCTTCTTATTTTATTTCTGTTACAGCATACTGGTGTGATTGGGAAATCATACCCACTGTGTAAGTCTGTTTCCAGACCTAGGGAGGCAAGGTCCCTTCTATACACTAGAGCAGCCATTTGTGCAGTTCACATCAGTTCATTCACATCATATGCCTGCAGAGCTCAGGGCCTGATATGCGTGTGCTCCCATTTGTCAAGCATCATCTCTTTAATGATTAAATAGTAAGAATGTTTACAAAGGAAACAACAAGCAGAGATTAAAAGAGGTGGGGGAGGGGGCCATGATACATTCAAACTAGACTCTCACACACACCACTAGCCCACTGGCGCAAAACTGATTAGCTGCCTAAGGCCACTGAGAGCGCAGGCACAGGATGTTTTCCTAAAGGGAGGAGGGGCGAGCTTGACCTTTTAATTTATAAAGGGAAACCACACACCCAGGTGTTGCAGCTCTGCTCACAAAGAACAATTAGGACATAATCTCGGCTGTTTATTTTGTTGGGTTCAGAGGTCCATGCTGAAAGATCAAAAAGGTCTTATAGTCATTCAGTAATCTCCATGCATGTGATGTTTTTCAACAGCCTTTTGTGTTGGTACTATTTAATTATTTGTTTGTTTGGAAAGAAAAAACAGTCTCTAAGTAGGAAATCCCACTTGAGCTACAACAAGGCAAATTGCTCCACTCATGTTAGAGCTGGATTTTAAAGGAAAAGGACAGTTTCCTCAGAAGGGGAAGTGGAGGGGCAGGCACTGATCTCTTCTCTCTGATTATCAGTGATGAGACCTGCAGGAATGGTGTGAATTGTGTGTCAGGTGAGGTTTAGGGTGGATATCAGGAAAAGGTTCCTCACCCAGAGGGTAGTTGGGCACTAGAACAGACTCCCCAGGGAAGTGGACACAGAACCAGCTTGACAGAGTTCAAGAATTTTTTGGACTACACTCTCAGACGCATGGTGGGATTCTGTCCAGGAACAGGATTTGGACTCAGTGATCCCAATGTGTGCCTTCCAACTCAGTATATTCTAAGAGTTTTTATGATAAAAGAAAGCATATAAGCACCAATTACAGCAGGCATTTTAAGGAGCTCTTCTGGGCAACAACGACACCAATGTCACAGCCAAAGTTGCACAGTTACCTCAGCAACTTCCTCATAAGGAAAGCATCAGACTTGCATGACTCTTCTGACCCAAACTGTGCCAGCAAGGCAAAGAAATTTGGGCAGTGTTAAAAAAAAATTTCTCGGGCTGTCAGCACAAAACAAATAGTAGAAAAATAGAAAATACTGTGGCATATCCAACCTCTGCTATGTTAAATCTCTTCAAAGATTTATAGGTGCTGTCCTAAAATGACAGCCTATCAGCAGCGTCTCAGGTTTCTTTAAAACAGTCCTGCATCAAAGATGTTCACAGTGAACTCTTCAGCCACAGTATTGGTTCAGGATAAATCTGACTGTAACAGCTTGTGTTACCAGTTTGGTTTCTTTATAAATGGATGTGTAATAGCGTACTTTAAAGATAATTTCTTCTGTCAACCACCCAGGAAATCAAAGTCCCTCAGCAGGGCAAAATCTGTAATTAAATATAGTTGTATATGTTGTTGTATATGTCATTCATTATAGTTGTATATATATATAGTTGTATGTATGTGTATATATATATATATATATATACACACACACAAAACTTTTAGCATAATGTAATGTGGTGGACAATCTTCTAGAATGACAGAGATTCCTTCCCTCTACTGAAGTGCTGGGTAGTTGATCAGTCATCAAATACCCATAAGAAAGTAGGGGGTTAAAAACAGACATTCCTCACAACAAATTCCCTTCCAAATCTTTCAGATTGGCTGGCAGTGCCTCTTCTGGGGGTGCTGTTCTTGCAGCTACAGGGGACTTTGGCTGACTGGATGGCAGGCAAACCATACACTGGAAACTCTGAAATCTTGAGACAGGCTCAGAAAGATGTCAAAGCTCACCATCAGAGTTACTTTACTGCTACAAATAACAGGTTGGGATACCAAAATCTGGTTACTACTCTTGCAAAGGTTTGTACAGAACCTCAAGTTAACACAGTCAGCCTGATTCAGAAAACACAGATAATAACGGAGACCTTTTCCAGCTGATGTAACAGGCTGTAGATTCAGGAATTGTAAACAGTCTTTTGTGTGAGTACCATCTCTTTCAGCGTGTGAACTTAAATTAAAAAGTTTATGATGGCAACACTTTCCTGGGACATATTGGTGAACAGCATCCAAAAGCACTGGGAAGGAAGTAATACAAGGTGCATTTTTTTCTTGATATATTTGGTTTATTTCTAATGTTTGCTGACATTTAAACTTTCAGCAAGAAACTTTAAAAAAAGACAAACTGGCTGTTTGGTCTTGTCTTCACTATTTAGAAACTTTCTCTCTAGAGTTTTCATAGGAAGAAAATAAAACCCAAGTGTAACATCTCAAGCTACCAGAGCAATGCATAAATATCCATTTCCTTCCTTCCTCTCTTCCTTCCTCTCTTCCTCTCTTCCTCTCTTCCTCTCTTCCTCTCTTCCTCTCTTCCTCTCTTCCTTCCTTTTCCTTCTTTTCTTTTCTTTCCTTTCCTTTTCTTTTTCCTTTCCTTTCCTTCCTTCCTTCCTTCCTTCCTTCCTTCCTTCCTTCCTTCCTTCCTTCCTTCCTTCCTTCCTTCTTCTTCCTTCCTTCCTTCCTTCCTTCCTTCCTTCCTTCCTTCCTTCCTTCCTTCCTTCCTTCCTTCCTTCCTTCCTTCCTTCCTTCCTTCCTTCCTTCCTTCCTTCCTTCCTTCCTTCCTTCCTTCCTTCCTTCCTTCCTTCCTTCCTTCCTTCCTTCCTTCCTTCCTTCCTTCCTTCCTTCCTTCCTTCTTCCTTCCTTCCTTCCTTCCTTCCTTCCTTCCTTCCTTCCTTCCTTCCTTCCTTCCTTCCTTCCTTCCGCCTCTTCCTTCCTTCCTTCCTTCCTTCCTTCCTTCCTTCCCTTCCTTCCTTCCTTCCTTCCTTCCTTCCTTCCTTCCTTCCTTCCTTCCTTCCTTCCTTCCTTCCTTCCTTCCTTCCTTCCTTCCTTCCTTCCTTCCTTCCTTCCTTCCTTCCTTCCTTCCTTCCTTCCTTCCTTCCTTCCTTCCTTCCTTCCTTCCTTCCTTCCTTCCTTCCTTCCTTCCTTCCTTCCTTCCTTCCTTCCTTCCTTCCTTCCTTCCTTCCTTCCTTCCTTCCTTCCTTCCTTCCTTCCTTCCTTCTTCCTTCCTTCCTTCCTTCCTTCCTTCCTTCCTTCCTTCCTTCCTTCCTTCCTTCCTTCCTTCCTTCCTTCCTTCCTTCCTTCCTTCCTTCCTTCCTTCCTTCCTTCCTTCCTTCCTTCCTTCCTTCCTTCCTTCCTTCCTTCCTTCCTTCCTTCCTTCCTTCCTTCCTTCCTTCCTTCCTTCCTTCCTTCCTTCCTTCCTTCCTTCCTTCCTTCCTTCCTTCCTTCCTTCCTTCCTTCCTTCCTTCCTTCCTTCCTTCCTTCCTTCCTTCCTTCCTTCCTTCCTTCCTTCCTTCCTTCCTTCCTTCCTTCCTTCCTTCCTTCCTTCCTTCCTTCCTTCCTTCCTTCCTTCCTTCCTTCCTTCCTTCCTTCCTTCCTTCCTTCCTTCCTTCCTTCCTTCCTTCCTTCCTTCCTTCCTTCCTTCCTTCCTTCCTTCCTTCCTTCCTTCCTTCCTTCCTTCCTTCCTTCCTTCCTTCCTTCCTTCCTTCCTTCCTTCCTTCCTTCCTTCCTTCCTTCCTTCCTTCCTTCCTTCCTTCCTTCCATTCCTTCCTTCCTTCCTTCCTTCCTTCCTTCCTTCCTTCCTTCCTTCCTTCCTTCCTTCCTTCCTTCCTTCCTTCCTTCCTTCCTTCCTTCCTTCCTTCCTTCCTTCCTTCCTTCCTTCCCTTCCTTCCTTCCTTCCTTCCTTCCTTCCTTCCTTCCTTCCTTCCTTCCTTCCTTCCTTCCTTCCTTCCTTCCTTCCTTCCTTCCTTCCTTCCTTCCTTCCTTCCTTCCTTCCTTCCTTCCTTCCCTTCCTTCCTTCCTTCCTTCCCTCTCCTCCTCCTCTCCCTCCCTCCTCTCCTCTCCTCTCTCTCCTCTCCTCTCCTCTCCTCCTCTCCTCTCCTCTCCTCTCCTCCCTCTCCTCTCCTCCTCTCCTCTCCTCTCCTCTCCTCTCCTCCTTTCTCTTTTCCTTTTTCTTTTCTTTTCCTTTCTTTTCTTTTCTTCCCACTAAATTGGAGTAGTAAGTAGAAAATAGCATACAAAAAAAAAAAAATTCAGCATTTTAAGATCTGATCATCTGCAACATTTTAACTAACACGAAAAATAGTGATGTAGAGATGTGAGGCCTCTCTTTATCTGACATTAATATTTTCTACATGTTTGATACTCTAAGACAAAAATTACAATGGAATCAGTTCTGGTATCTTTACCTTCACTGAAGAAAATCTGTAGCATTCTGTAGAATTAAAATTGATCTTTCTTTCATCAGAGTTAAATCCCATTTTCCAGGACACAAAGAGAAAGAGAGATAAAATCTGTTTCTAAATGCATGTTGGTTATGAACACAACTTCAGCTAAGTTTTTGTTCTTTTTAACTGCCGGAGAAGATTAAAATGTCAAAAATACAGCAGAAAATAAAATTTAAAAGTTTCTACGTTTCATCCGAAAATAAATTTTCTGAATTTAGATACCAATTTCTTCTCTTTTAAGTAACTGAAACATATTTCCTTTGTATAAATGTTCATTTTTGGGGGGTAAGGCTGTTGCACAGATTCATAAATTTCTAGTCCAGAAGATAGTGGATGTCACACCCAAAGCATGTTCCTCCTTATAGTGTTGACTCCACTGTTGGAGTCTTTTGCAAAGCTCCTTTTAACCACAAGTTATTAGATGCAGGGATTATGTGGAAGATACACACAGGAAATAGAAACTTTCTGCAATTTAAGTTTTTACTTATGTTAAAATACAAGATTGACCTGATAGACATGATAGTTACTCCTGGCTCTAGTATTTAAGAAAAAAATTGAAGCTTTATCTATAAGGGATATAAATTTGTTACCATGTTTTAAAGAAAGCCTATGTTGTACAAAGCTACAGAGTTACAAGGCTGCTAGTAATTTAAAAAGACATATTTGAGAAATAGAGAAGCTAAATCAAGGTTTATTTCTTTAAATTTTAAACTACATCAGTTAAACAGAAGAGCAAATTAATAAATACACAGATGAGCAAGATTGTATTTTGTCAGATATTTTAGAATTCCAAGTGGACACTATATGAGAAGAATGTGCTGCACAAATGAAGTAGCAGACTTAGATTCTGGAGGTTTTCGTCTTGTTTCTGTTGTTGACCTTCTGAGTTGCCTCAGCAAGCACAGCTTGTTGCTCAACTTCATAAATTTAACAGATTCCCTCTGAGAAGCATCACATTTAGTCATGTCTTGGTAATCTGACATAAATTGCAATTTTTATATCTTTTAATGTGATCTTACCCTTTTTAAAGACAAAATATAATTAGGGCAAAAGGGAGACAATTTATTCCCACCATGCTACCCTTGGGCAAATAATGTTAAACAAGGGTTATTTGTAGAATTCAAAATAGGATTTAAGGCAGACTTAAGTGTCTAATCGGTTGAAAGCCTTTGCTCAAAAATTGTTTAATGCTCCTAGGAGCATCAGGCTTCAACAAAGGTGCATTGGCACCTACAGCTCAACTTCTACCATGTTAAAATGGTACCTGAGCACCTAAAACTGGACAAACCAAGGAACTCAGCACACTAGTACATATATGTCATGCATACACATATGTCATGGTGTCAGCAGATGTCCTGCTGGAGTTCTGAAATTAAATCTCCTTATTTCCATGAGGGACTCAATCCATTGAGTGTCAACAATCAAACAAATGGATTGAAAATTAAGACAGACTTGATTATCAAAGCCTGTTTGAACTGCCATTGATTCATTTTTCAGACAGTTAGACAGTCATAAAATGCCTAAACATACCACGAGCAATAACTGGGATCCAGATCTTCTAGAAGAGAGGTTTAGTCTTAGGCCACAGCTGGTGTTTTTCTGGACACAGGCACACAAAGTAGGAAAATTGCATTAGAATTGATCAAGAAGATAAAGAGATTTCACCTAATGTGGCCTAAGCCCCTTTTTTGTACTGTAGATAAGACCGAAATCTGCTTCAGGAGGAATTTGAAACAAGACGTCTTATCACATTAGGAAGAACTGTGGGTGAAAAGCGATCACGACTTCTGCTTTCAGATATGTTTCAAATTATTGGTTCCTACTTCATTTGAGCAAAGATTTACCTGAAATGCCTATAAATTCAAATGAGAAGAATGAAGGGATCTTGCCCCTGTACAGAAGCAGCACCTCGGCTGGTGTTTAGGCAGCTAGGTAGAAGTCATTCTCTTAGCTATACAGACAACAAACTTGATGCATCAAGCTGCAGCTTCTTCTAGGGGAGCTGAGCGTCATACTCAGGGACTGTGATGACGATCATCACAAGTGCTGAAACCCTTTATTGTGAACAGATTCTCATAGTGCCTGTGTTGCACAGAAACAGAGCTCACTCTTGAAATTAAGATGCCTCCAGATACCCAGTAATTTTTGGCAGTTTCTTGCAGTGTTTCAGCTCAGGTTCCACCATGGTAGTTCATACATTTTCTCATTAAAATGAATGTTTAGGTATCTTACATTTACCAGTAAGAAATGACATTCTGACAGTCAAGTTATGATCCACAACAAATCTGAGTCAGACACGGTATATGTCAAGTTCAGGTCCTTAGTATTTTAACCTGCGATCACATTAATTACAGCTAATTCCTAGAAAGTTGCAAAAAGCAACTGGTAGGAGGGGTCAGGAGTGGGGGTGTGTGTATGCACAAACACTTCTGAAGAGATAGATTTGGTATAAATTACAGCTTCCCAAGTTTTTATTATTGCATTATTTGTTTAAATGCTGGATATCTGATGATCCGATTCTTGGTCCAATTCCCTGTTTCTCATATCCATTATCTTTATAGAAAATAGCACAAAATCTGGCTCAATACCATGAGCACACTTAAATTTTTGACACAATTAAAAACAGCAGAGGTTCTATGAGTAAACAGGCTTCAGAGCTGGTCTTGGACGACTGACAGGCCCTGGATTGGTAACATAGCCTTAAGTAAGAGTGGCAAATAAACAGCATCATGACAGAAGAAGTCTGCTCTGAGTAAGATACCATCTTGTGACTAACTATCCCCTTTCTATGAAGGCTGATAACATCACCAGCAAAAGATTCCTCCCCTAGCTCAGTACTAGAGGAGCAAAAGGAACTCAGATTGCCTGTTATTATCTGCTATCACCATCCCCAGCTAAATACCTTGATGCATCACACACAGTTCCTACCTATGCTGTCACAGCAGACCCATGCTCAAGACAGTAGAACAAGGGTCCGGTGAGGTCCTC
This sequence comes from Camarhynchus parvulus, assembly GCF_901933205.1. Lineage (NCBI taxonomy): Eukaryota > Metazoa > Chordata > Aves > Passeriformes > Thraupidae > Camarhynchus > Camarhynchus parvulus. The sequence goes on from NC_044601.1 coordinate 55,755,463, forward strand.
TTTTTCTCAGCTCTAAGGATGCATTCTTCAGACTAATTGGTTACAAATGTTCACTTAACAAGCGAAGTTATTCACATGATGCAGTAATGCAATAGTGAGTCTTGAAGACTTTAAATGTTGTTGACTTGTCTTTCTAAATCAAAATCAGACAGAAATTATTATGGAAAAAAATGAGTACTTATAGAAAATGTCGTTTTTAATCTAGGGGAAATTCATATCCCAGAATTTAATGGATTGTTAGCATTCCTTTTTTTTTTAACCAAAAAACAAACCCTTACTTATCTAGGAAAAAAACACCAAGAATTAGAAATGAAAGTAGGAGCCTTTTCTTGTTACAGTATTGATCTTTTTCATTAAGATGTGATGAAACACTCATACTGTCTCACAGGTATTTAGTGCACTATGTAGAACAAAATGCTAAATCAAATTCTTAGTGGATGTGGACACAGGATGATTACAAACACTGGCAAAAATTTAAGTCCAATGGAAAAGAAATCGGCATTCATTGAATGAGCAATGATTACTGTCTTCCTTAGTTAAAGCTGGGAATTTCCAGGGAATTTCTAGAATTGCCACACACTGATGCATCCTCTGCAGCTTGGTCAGTGCAGGAAAACCACACAGAATCTGTTGAAATCATCCACCCAGAATCAACTGAAATTTGAGTTCTGTTTATTCTCCAAGTTTAGCAGAATTAGAGTTTTAGACAGGATCCTTATAAAAAGAAATGGAAAATAAATTACTGTGAAATGATGAGAAAGCTTGTTCTGTTCTTGCTCGGGCTGTAGTTTTGCAGAAGCTGTCACTTAGTAATGCAAGTATTTTGCTAAGCTTTTAATTCAAATCTATTTGCTTTCTTCAAAATCAGAAAAACTATAGATAAAGAATCGAGTAATCATTTAAACAGGTCCTTGCACCAGGTCAGGTCAACCTGGAACAAGCCAACAAATTCCTTTCTAATTGCCTTTTGAAACCTCCTACGTAAATTATCAAAAACCTACTGGTTGTTTGCAATGCTTATGGCTCTTTGCAATGCTCACCAAAAGAACTGAGCACTCAGCCCATAGTAAAGAATTTCTCCTGAGAGGACAGGAAGCGTAATGGCTGCTTTGGTACCATTCTTTCCAGTTATGAAAATGCTTGTATCTTTCAGAATTGAAAAATTGCCTTTTAAAAATAATTTTCTGAATCTTACATTTTGGATAATTTTTACTATTTTAAAAGTTTTAATCATCTCACTCCTGATGCTATTCTATAAAAAGAATTCAACATCTGATAAACTTTTTACAGGCCAGCTGAAAGTATGACTAGGAAATGGTGAATAAATCTGCCCTAAGAGAACTTAACTGCACCTGCAGCTTTGAACATAGGTGCTGTCATATTGAAATTTACTGGTATATGCAGCTGCTTAAGCACAGGCATAAGAACCACAAAGAATTACAAGATTAGTAAGGCTGGAAGGGACCACAGTGGATTACCTGGTCCAACCTGCACCTAGAACATGTTACTCACAGTTTTGTCCAGAGGGTCTTGAATATCTCCACTGAGGGAGACTACAGAACCTCTCCAGGCAACCTATTCCAGTGTGTGGTCACCTGCACAGTAAAGATTTTCTTTTTCATGTTCAGGTGGAACTTCCTGTACATCAGTTCCTGACTGTCATCCCTTGTGTCCTTGGACTCCACCAAGCAGAGCCTGGTCCCTCTTCTGACCCCTCCCTGCAGACACTGATAGACATTGATGAGGTCCCTTCTCAGCCACCTCAAGGCTTAACAGGACCAGCTCCCTCAGCCTTTCCATATAAGAGAGGTGTTCCAGACTCTTAATTGTCTTTGCAGGTCTCCCCTGGACTCAACCCCAGAGTTCCATGTCTCTCTAGTCCTGAGGAGCCCAGAGCTGGACACAACAGTCCTGGCATGGCCTCACAAGGGCTGAGCAGAGGAGCAGGATCACCTTTTTTGAGCTGCTGGCACTGTTCCTCCTAATTCAGCCCAGGATACCATTGTCCTTCTTGGCCACAAGGGCACACTGCTGGCTCAGGCACTGCTCATTGTCCACCAGGACCCCCAGGCCCTTCTCTGAGGACCTTTGCAGCAGGTCAACCCGTAGTCTGTACTGAGGTGCAGGACCCCATTTGCTGCTATTGAACTTCAGACAGTTCTCTGCCCCTGTCTCCAACTTGTTAAGGTCCCTCTGAAGGGCTGCACAGCTCTCCAGGGCAGCAGCCACTCCTCCCAGCTTTGTATTGTCTAAGAATTTTTCTAGCAGGCTGGCAAAAGGCTCAAAGTTCTGCAGAGCCATGCCCAGTTTTGCCTGAAGATTTCTAACAGATTAGAGGAACTTATTTATGGATAGTTTTTTCTATGTCATGATTTCATGAGTTGACTTGTATTTATTTCTCTGACATCAGTCTTAGTAGCGACCTCTCCATAGATACAACTTGTATATTTACTTCTCTTGTAGAGGATAATACATTTTATACATTATATGATGCTGACTGGTTTGCTTTCATCAGAAGTCCAGTCTGGATGTGGTCATTTTTGGTGGCAGGCCACTCCCTGCTCCCAGTTCTATTCAGTTCCGAAATTACATCTATATATGTGACTCATCAATTAAAATGCTGGGAGTCAACATCCTAGCCTCCATTTCTCTGCCAATATTTAATGTCAGGAATAGGATAGGCTGTTTTAAGGGTCCACAGTAGTTTCTGAACAGATTTTCAAGGACAGGTTTATATTTTGGAGGATGTATGGCTACTCCCTAGCTCCCATCTGATGATACTAAACAATTGCAAGACATTTTTTCTAAAGGCCACCAGGGAATAAGTTGTCCACTGCAGCTGTGAACAAGCTACCTGTCTTAGACTTCTGGAGGAGCACAATTTCTGCAAACCATAGAGAAACTAAGTTCCCTCTTCTCCCTCTCCTCAGAAACCTGACTTCTGGTGGTTTATCTGAGTACATGAGTTCTTGACAAATATATATGTATGACCACAGAAATACTTTTTAGTAATCAAATTGTATGATTTGAATCAATACATTATCTGTAAATACTATTATAAATTCTTTTAATTGCCATTCAGTAATGATGAATCTAGCTAGTTCTGTCTCATGCCCAGAGTTTTTTGTAGGAAACATTAACCTGCCACTTTACTAGGTAACTAACTAACTAATAGAATTGTTAATTAGTTGAAGCGTTTTCTGCTTTTTGATGTGTATCTGACAAAAGCACCAACAAGCAAAGCTGACCTGGGGAAGTCTGAAGCAAGGGTCACCACTGTTTTGCTAAACTGTCTGTACAACAGACTCACAGAATTTCAGAAGGCATTAAACACACTGGCCTTAGATGCCTCAGAAGCTAAGCAAATATATTTACCCATAGATTTACCCATAGATTTTATAGGTTAGCCTACTCATTCAGCCCTTCCATATGCTCTTCTCTGCTTAGACAGCATTTTGAATGTAAGTAGCACTTTTTGCAGAGAACAGACAGCATTTGCCACAACTAAATAACTTGCTCTTTCCTGTTTATATCATTTAGATAGATATAAATGGCTCCAAGATGACATTCTCTGCACAGTCATCACATGAATAGAAGAACTTGGTGATTCAGAGCTGGAAGGAATATCAGAGGCAAGGCAGCAGCACAAGCAAGGTCAATGAGAAAGAATGGATATAAACCCTCCTTCTTTGGCCTCCTCTATGCTTTGGGTGCATGAAGTTCTTGTACACTTTTGAAAGCTACCCAGAATGACCTTTTACCATATATACAGGCTTCTATTTTTTGTTATGATCATTAATGTCTCTTGGTATCACAAATCCCAGTCTGCTTTAGGGGCTACATATGTCTGAGCTGCACCAAAAACAAACAAACAAACAAACAAACAAAAAGAAATCCCAAAAAAGAAAAAAAGAAAACCAAAAATACCACACAAACCCCAAAAACTAAACCAAACCAAATTAAACCATCAAAATGAAAACCAAACCAACAAAAAAAACCAACATCAACAGACAATAAAACCCAAACAAAAACCAAAAAATTAACCAGAGCTATTAACCAGAAAACAAGACCTGCAGCAGTATTGGTATAAGGTATTTTAGCAGTTATTGGCATGCAAAAGAAAAAAGAAAAAGTGTGTCATTTTCAAAGTTCCTTGCTCTGAATTACAGATAGGATACATGAAATGCAACGTAAATTTTACCAAATTTGGCATTTAAGAGCTAATCATTATCATCAGTAACTGGCAGCATGGTAAGGTCTGCAATGATTTGGATCTGTGTGGCCAGTTGTTAGCCATATGCCATAAAGAAAAATAATCTCCTTAAGCCTTGCAGAATGGATGACTGCTCTTCAGAGGCCTGCTTAAATCTTTAACATGCTGCAAACATTTTAAATAATGCTGGAAAGAAGATACCGTATTGTTATCCTTTTTCTTTGTGTTTGATCTTAATAAAAAGTTAAACAATCTGCTAATAAATATAGAACTAATTAAGCTGCATTTTCAAAATCATAATCCGCAGCTGGAGAGTACCATATAACAGATGAAAATCATCTTTTAGAAGATCACAACTCAGCAATAAGCTGACTTTGGGGGGCTCATTCTTTGATATAGAGACTAGAAAACAGCAGAGTCTCGCTATTTTTTGAAACCCAGGCCTAAACAACAAGAGTGTATCTAGCTGCACAATTATATCTGAATCATCGTGTTCTTACGTATAGTATTAAGTGTATGAGTATGTTCTGAGCTGCAAAGCATTTAGGGAAAAAATCCTCTGTGTTCGAGCTGACTCCACTTTTGTTTCTCGCCTTCATGGCATCTTTGGTTTGCCATATATAAGTGAAAAGGTACAGTCTTCAGAAGGGTGGTGTCCAACCCTGCACAGCAATTATGTGGCAATGCAGGTGGAATGTCCCCTACGAGAGATGCTCTGCTGCATAGCAATTATGTGGAAATACAGGTGGAATGTCTCCTATGAGAGACACTCTGCTGCACATCCCCTGGGTGATGCCACACTGGAGAAGGCTGACACCTGCCCCGCCTGGCTCAGCAGCAGCTCCAGTCCTGCCTGCAGCAGGAGACATGGGGAGCTGTCCCTTCCTTCTCGGCCATGCCTCAGGCTTCTCTGCCCGCCAAGGGCTTGCTTCCATCGCCCTTCCTCACTCTGAGAGGTGCTTACTCACAGAAGTTATCCCAGTGACTGCTACAAATTAGCTGACAAAGAAGAGGCAATGTGTGAGCTCCCCCTGCAATGTGTGAGCTATTAACCAACTCAGAGGGAGCCCAGCTGGCTACCCTGGTCGCCTGTGGTGAGGCAAGCGCATTCAGCTGCTGGGCTGATGTTCCTAGCTGTCAGCTCTGTTTCAAATAGTTCCACGAGCAAAGCCTGGAAGTGACTTATTCACTCCCTTTCAGTAGCACTCAAGAAGGATGGAGCTGTGGAGTTTTAGTATGGCTTTACTGCCTTTCTGAAAGGGATTCCGGTTGGATCCAGGTAGAGTACAGGATAGTTAGCACCTTTTAGGGTACACACCCCTGTGTGTGAAAAAGCACGGATAACTTTTTTATCTGTTATATCCTCCCCCACTCAAAAAAAAAACAAAAACAAAAAACAAACAAACAAAAAAACCCAAACAAAAAAACCCAAAAACCCCAAACAAAACCAACCAATTTTTCTAGTAAACAGAAACCATTCAGAGACCCAAAGATGACATTTGGGTACCATATTATCTGTTTCTGGACAGTTTCTTCTGGAGAACGGAAGCTTCAGTGTCACCAATGAGATGACACCTTGTTCCAGCTGAATCTGGAACCAGCTGTTTGGATCCTGGACTAGTGAAAATATTCACAGTGCATCTTGAGAAAAAGTTGTATAAATAGATAAAACAGCAGCAGCAGAAAGGGAGGAGGGGAATAATTACTGTTGGCATTACACATTACACAGGTGCATATGTTCATATGGAATGTAGGTCAGAATGCCCAAAATATTTCTTCAAAGATTTAGTAGGATTCTCCATGGAAAACACAGGCTTAGATGACACTGAGTGGGAGGAGAAAATAATTTGCAAAGGCCTAATGGACCTCTTGCCTCTTCTTGGCTTTTTCTGGCTGGTTTGTTCTCAATTGCTCATATTTATAGGAGAATCTAAGTGGTCCTCATTTACGGTAGTATGAAAAAAGAAAAACAAATCCTCTAAGATTAAAGTACCTCCTTGAAAATACTGCCTTTTTAATTATATTTGTGCCACAGAGTAAGCAAAACTGGCTGCCAGCAGACCATTACTAAACATGGTCATTGTCCAACCCACACACATAGCTACTTATGGCACTACAGCTCAGTGTCTGTGGGTCTGTAATTTCCTCTTGCTGACCTTCACAGAATGCATTTTTTACTTATTTCTTATTCTTCTCTTAATAGCTGTATTTACCAAACAAAAGTTATCCAGATATTTCAAAATGTCATACATCTCTTTGTAATTTTTTTTTGTCAGACACAACATAATCATGAACGTATTTTGAGGGAATAACTACAATTAGCATTTTAGAGAGAATAAACCCCTTTGTTAATTGTTTGCTTGAAGTGCAGCATTCAGACAGTTTTGCCAATGTATCTGTGACAGAGACACTATTAATAGTAATTAATACTATTAATCTAAGTAATGCAGCAAAATCCTCCTGGACCCACAATTTATATGTCTATTCACAAGATGATGACCTGTGTAGTTCTAAGGGCTTTTACCTTTTGTTTGTGTTTCTCAAACGAAAAACATGGGACAGGGTGTATTCCAGTTAATTGCTACCTATCACCTGTGGCAGTGCTAGCCCAGCCAACACTTTTTTCTTCCACCAGATGTCAGAGAGTGAGTGGCACATCACTCATCTCTGGAAGATTCAGGCTGCCTCAAGGGCACTTGGCCATTCTCTGCCACTGACTCTAGGCTGGTGGAACCAGCTCTGGCTGAGCTTCATTTTTGTTATCTCAGACACATTTTCTGAGTCTCTGTTATGTCTGATCTAGAAATGCAAGTGGTTTTGAAATAAAAAAGTAATGGTAAAACATGCATTTTATTAACCTTTGCTAAACTCTGCTTGAGTTCTTCTCCAGTTTTGGATACTTGGTTGGAAAGGAGTTAACACAGAGGAGCAAGGAGTATGCGGTCATTACCAAGTCCCATTACAGGCAGCTAAAATAGTGTTCTGATTTTATATGTCTTATTCCAGCTACAAACATACTGATGAGTTACACCACCTGCAGGCTTGATCTTTGACAACTTAAGAGTTTATCTATCTAATTTTTATACATAATATTGGAATAATATTAGTATTCTGACACTTTTTCAATGTCACAGAGGTATATGAAATGGTAACAAATAGACATTAAATTGTGATTTTGCAGATTTTTCAGAAGAAAAAAACCTGAAATATTATTTTTTCTCAAGCTTTAAGACATAATTTATTAGATAAAATGCAATGTCCTTCAGTCCCTGTTGTTAGAGGACATGAAGTACACAGTGTAAATATTTCAGCAAGCAGCACTGTGTCTCAAATCAAACAACCTGTCTCATTGAGGGCTGCTGCTATGTGCCACTGCCTTTTCTTTGCAATTCAGAGATACAGTGCCACAGGCTGGGACAGAGTGGAAGGTGTCCCAGCAGAAAACAAATTGGGTACGCTGGTGACAGCAGCTGAACATGAGCCAGGCTGTGCCCAGGTGGCCAAGAAGGCCAATGGCATCCTGGCCTGGATCAGCAATGGTGTGGCCAGCAGGGCCAGGGCAGGGATTGTCCCCCTGTGCTGGGCACTGCTGAGGCCACACCTCAAATTCTGCTCTGGGCCCTGCAATTCAAGGAAAGATATTGAGGTGCTGGAACAAGTCCAGAGAAGGGCAATGGAGCTGGGGCAGGGTCTGGAGCACAAGTGCTGTGAGGAGCAGCTGAGGGAGCTGGGGGTGTTTATCCTGGAGAAAAGGAGGCTCAGGGGTGACCTTATCACTCTCCACCACTGCCTGAAAGGAGACTGTGGCCAGGCGGGGCTCAGCCTCTTCTCTCCCAGGCAACCAGCAACAGAAGATGCACCAGGGGAGCTTTAGCTTGGATTTTAGGAAGAATTTATTTACAGAAAGGGTGATTAAAGATTGGAATGGGCTGCCCAGGGATGTGGTGGAGTCACCAGGAGCCGTTTAAGGAAACACTAATCGCACTCAGTGCCATGGTCTGGTTAACAAGGTGGTGTTCAATCACAGGCTGGACTTGATGGTCTCAGAGTTCACAGAATCAGCGATTCCATGATTCAGTGTTTTACAATAATACCAAGTTCTGCAGTTTGGAATTGATGTACAGAGGGAGGCATCTGAGCCATTGATGTGTTTGGCATTCCACACCTTGTTTCTGGCAGAGCTGCCTCTCTGGCAGTGACAATCCTGGCTGAAATCCCTCTCAATGAAATCACTGGCAAATTTCCCAATACCTTGAATAAGAACAGAATTGGGTGCCATTACCAGAAGATGCATGTGCATCTCTCATCATACTGTAAGCAGCAAATGTTCATGATGGCAATCTAGCAGTCTAAACTGAGGGGCTAGTGACATCTGGGAGTAAGTTATTATATTAATACCCAAAGACATAAACAGAACTTATGTACATCATCAGAAAAAATAAGACCTTGAATAAGCGAAATCATGCAAGGCAAAATTTATTCCAACTACATTAAAATAATCTTTGTCTGATCCAAGACATGTACTTAACTAGGGGAAAAAAAAACCCCAACAAAACCCAACCCAAAAACCCACAAATATGCCTCCTTGCTGATGAAAAGACAAAGACATGACATAAGCTATTGCTATAAGTATTTCAAAAATAATTTTAGCCTTTTTTCATTAAAATTCACCTGTACAACTCATTTCCCTAAATATACTTTAGAGAGAAAACATCTCAAAAAGAAAATTCTTAAAATATATTTTCTACTTTTTTACAAATTTTTTGAAAGTGTTTTCTTTATTTCATTCTGGATGAGTCAATGTAATTAATCATTTATAAAACTGCAGTGTGGGAGATATTTTGCAGAATTTTGCAGTGGTAAAAGGCAAAACAGAATTACTGTTTTTGAGCAGCAGGTACCATTTCTAGTCTAGGACTTGTACTGAAGGTAGCTGCTTTTCAAGCTTAGCAATGGAACAATTAATAAAGAAACCCATTAAGGTCTGATTGTTGCTGCTAAAAAGGAAGGTTGAATTTCAGGCCTTTGAAGTAACTGAGAATGATTCAGGCCTCATTACAGAGATATAATCTACATTCATACATTTATGTTAGTGATTCAAATCTATTGGGACAGATTGAATTCCGTTAAATAGTGGATCTTTCCTGTGGAACTTTTCTCAGGCTTTCTCAGGCTAACCTAAGAGGTGACCTGACAATACAAAGTAGTGGGGTATTTAGGGATTCAACTGTGCTATAAAAGAAAGGCTATACAGAAGGTAGAAAAAAGAATGAGATATAATCTAAAAAGCTATGTCAGCTTTTCATTTGGACTCTGTTTTGTAAATGCCCTCCTTGTCATCACACAGGATAGAAAAGGACTCTATGCGTTGCAGTAGTTTAAAGTACTGCCCTGAATATTGCACCTGCCAGAAGCAGATCTTATGTGAAATTCTGTGTGTGTTGAATTTTCTGTTCTTAAGCACAGAATCTTGCAACCAATATATAGATAGTCCTGAGCTAGAAACAGGTTTAAGCACAACTCTTCTTGAGTAAGTTCAAGACAGTACCTATTTTTTCAGGGTTAATTATAGCTGTTTAGCCCCCAAATTATTTCTAACTCCCACCAGAGATCCTAAAATGCCAATTTGCTTTATTTTCCAACATTTGACAGGAAAAAGAGAAAAACAAAAAAGAAAGACATACTCAAATCTAAAAGTTTAAGATATTATGGAAATTATTTATAATTTAAGCTGTTGGAATCAAAATTACTTCAATTTTAGAAATAATGTCTTGTATCCTTCATGACCCAGGCAGCACTCAAACATTGACATAATCTTTGTAGACACACATGTAAGCTGTCAGGCATTCACAGAAAGGAGTGGTTTGCTTTACATTTTTTCTTGTTTCTCTACTTTTTTAAAATTAATTACCAAAAGGAAAAGCCTTTGGCAAAAGGAAAACCTAAATCAGATTTGCAAAAAGAAAGATTTCTGAAATGCTTTGCACTCAGTGCAAATACATGCAGAATAAATAATCTGAAGTACCATAAACAACATCGTAAAACATATTGATTCTAACATTAAATGGTTTCATTTTTAAGGCTGTTTAAATGTCACCCCCAGCAGCTGAACACATAAATTTAGGAACCAACTCTCTCCAGAATAAACATCACAATTGGCGAAAATAATTTCTAATTTCTGTTGTGAGGTTAACAATATATTTAACATCCTAATCTAATGAATCTGTCTAATTTTAGAACTGTTTGTTCTTCCCGCATTTTCTGTTGTTTAAACTAAGATTTACTCCAAATGCCAAATGGAATCACATAGGAGGTTTTCCATTGCATTCCACTGATCTGCATTATTTAACTGCCTGTATTTAAAAAAAAGTTTTGGGTTTGCTTATTGAGCTACTCACTGTGTTTCTATACCTATTTCCCTGATATTCCATTCTCCTAGCAAAGGTTCCATCCACTTGTGTTCCAAAACAGGTATTTAACATGGCTAAATACTGACTAAAATATAATATCCTGCATGCCGCCCATACCCTGTCAGTTCCTGATGATTTATTCTGGTGTTAAAAGATAGTACATCATATGGAAGATGCTTGTTGATTGCGGGGAAAGCTGACACTTCAGTGATGGGCTAGAAATATGAAACTGTCATAACACTCAGTACGTGAAATGATAAATCCACTAGAAGAGATGGAATCATAGGAAAAACCAACAACATATGCCCCTCCAGGAAAATAATAGCTTGAAAAATCGCTTAAAATAGCCTTGAAAATGGAAAAATTGTTTCTTTCTGGCAAGGGAAACTGCATTAGTTTAAAAAAAATTTAAAAAGACAGCAAAGTATTCAGACAGATTTTATGGGGAAACTTTTGCAATGCCAATAAAATCCCTTTTGCTTTGAAGTCAGACGCGTGATTCAGTAAACGACTCATGTTAGCAATTAGAAAATGGTCATTTAGGGCCCTGATTTCTTTTGAGACAAGGAGAGTGAGGGTGGGGAAAGAGACACAATAAATCTTGAGAGGCTTAAAAGGAAGAGCAGGCTAAAGTGTGAACTTTTTATTTCAGCAACGGAAGCGAGAAATCAGTGATTCATTGAAGGAGGGAGAAAGACCTCCATGCAAGCTGGCAGAGAAGAAGGAAAAGGAGCTAATTATGTCTCTTCCCTTTTTACTCTCTCTGACCAGCATATAATCTGCTTTTCCAGGGTCTGCCTGTAGTATATACTCCTTTCCAACCTCTCCACCCAACCCCTCCTCCAGCGGGGGGGAGGGGGAGATCTAGCAGGCAACAAGCTCCAGGTGGCTTTCTCAATCACTTCACTGCCAAAAAAAATAAAATAAAACCCTCCACTAGAAAACAACTTGGGGTTTTAGGGGTTGGTTTTTGTTAGTTTGGGGAGGTTTTCTAGGGGAGGAGGTTGGTTGGTTGGGATTTTTTTGGGGGGGGAGTGTGGGGAGGGGGAGAGAGAGAGAGTGGGGGAAGAGTGAAGGGGGAGGGAAGCCTCCCTGGAGGGGATTGGTTCAACTTGGAAGACAGGGAAATTAGTAAAGCATGAGTCTCTAAGCCATGCTGGTGGCCGGCGCTCCGAGGAGAAGGACGCTTTAGGAGCAATTAGCAGCGAGCCGAAGGCGGCGGCTGCCGCGGCTGCCGCAGCCCGGGAGGAAGCGAGGGCAGCTCCCGGGGCTGCCTCCGCAGCAGGCACCGCTCGCTCCAGCTGCAAAAAGGTTTCAGATGTCCCACCACTGCCTGACCCCCTGCAAATAAGGGCTGACCACCAGAGGCACATCCCACCTCTGACTTGTAATCGCTGACATTTAGGCTACAGCTTCCAACCTGTTTACAACCAAAGGGGGAGGGAAAGGAAAGGAAAGGAAGGGCGGGGGGACAAGTTGGGATTTCTCCTTCTCTCTTTCTCTCGGTTGTTTTTTTTTTTAATACTGTTCTGGAGAATTCAAAGCAAAACAAAGAAACTTCCTCCTCTGGGGTTGTCAGTGAGAAAAGGACGAGTTGTGCAACTGGTTTGGGATTTGCAAAAAGGCAAGAGGGTGGGGATCAGAAGAAGGTGCAAAGCCACAAAGTGTGAGTGCGCGTGTGTGTAAAGGTGTATGTGTGAAAAATCCATTCCGGCACCCCTTTCCGCTGGTTATTATTTATCTTAGTCGTTGCTTTTGTTGTTGTCATTGACTTTGCTGTCATCTATTTTTCAGACCTTTCTGCATCTAAGATGGTGAAGAAAGGAGTGAGGAAGAGAACAAAATAACTACTGGAAAGTCTCAAACCAGGTTGGGGAGTGTGTGTGCATGTGGGGGGGTGGGGAAGGGAAAAAGAAAAGAGGATTAACCACAGCAACCCCCCCACCCAAAAAAAAACCACCAAAAAACCAAACCAACAACCAACAGCTCTTTTTTCTGAGGGAGGACTCGAAGGATTAAAGGGCAGCAACTTCAGAGGCGATTTGTCCCCTGAGTTATGGATGTTGGTGCACTTACTTCAGGCCAGATCAGAGCTCAGAGGAATCTAACCAGAAGCAGCAACCACCGTCTCTCCACTTGCCTTTTACCAGGTTTTACCCTTCCAGTATGTTTCATTTGATAAGACATTTTCCAGCGCCCAGAGTTTCAGTACAATGTGCAAATGGATACTGACAAATGGTGCCTCAGCCTTTTCCCACCTGCCTTGTTGCTGCTTGCTGCTGCTCTTCTTGGTGTCTTCTGTGCCTGTCACCTGCCATGACCTCGGCCAGGACATGCTGTCCCCGGAGGCCACCAACTCCTCTTCTTCATCATCTTCCTCCTTCCCCTCGTCCTTCTCCTCTCCTTCCAGTGCGGGGAGACACGTGCGGAGCTACAATCACCTCCAAGGAGACGTGCGCAAGAGGAAGCTCTATTCTTACAACAAATACTTTCTCAAGATCGAGAAGAACGGCAAGGTCAGCGGCACCAAGAAGGAGAACTGCCCGTTCAGTAAGTAGGGCTCTGCCGCCGCGCTGCCGGGCAGGGGCCGGTGCTCCCCGGGCCGAGCGCCCGAGCCCCGGCCGGGCAGGGAAGGGACGGGAAAGGGAGAGGTGGCGCCGCGGAGGGGAGGGGGCGCACGGCAGGGCTGGGTGGGCTCGGCTCGGCTCCTCAGGGACGCCGCTCCCGGCCAGCCCGTATCTGCGAATCTCTCCGGTTACATTTGTTTTGCAAATGGCCTCGCTGAGCACCGTTTGTTTCTTCGCCAGGCAGAAGAGCAAATTAGAAAGATTTGCAAGGAAGTGGCGGGGAGTGTGTGGGGGACATTGTCTCCTGAATCTGAAAATCATTATCCCCTGTCATTAGAGTGCCTTGACGAGAGCGCTGCATTGGAACAATTAATCGATTGCCGCACGCTCCTCTCCCCGCGCCGCCCGCTTCGCGCTCCCTGCGGCCCGCTCCCGGAGCAGGGTGCTCATTCCCGGGGCCGGGCTCCTGCCGGGTGCGCTCTCTCCGCAGCGGCGGTGCCCGCGGCGCTGGAGCCGGTGCGCGCCCGCGCTGCCGCCCGCGGTGCGGCGGAGGCGGTGCCGAGCTGCGCCCCGCCGGTCCCGGGCTGCAGCGCCGCTATACCGCTACTCGCTCCATTGTAAACATCTGGGGCTGCCTTCCCACAGACCTCACACGCGTTTCATTGTCCTTTTCTCTCTTTCTTTCTTTTTTTTTTTTTTTTTTAATAAATTATTTCGGAGCAAAAGTCATATGGCAGTCTCCATAGCTGAAGTTTCGAGCTTTTCTCTAGAACGAATTAGATGCTTAGTAATGGCGTGCTTCTGGTAATGTAAATTTTGGCTGTTAGGGCTAGAAATGTACCCTTTACTTGGTTTTCCTGCCTGCACAGTCTCAAATTGAACTGTACTAAATCGCAATGTATTGCTTTCTCTTACAAATCTTAACTGACTATGTCCCACTATAGGAACCTGCTGAGAAAGTAAGCTCTGTTAGGCAACTCGAGGAGACTCTAAAGCTTTCTTCAACTGGTTAAGAACCACATTTTGGTTCTTGTGTTGTTTTACATAAATCCAGATAAACCCGGGAATAAATCTGCTGTTAAATTAAAACAACTGAAAGCGAATCAAGTAGATCCCTTGCTAGCTAATGTGTAAAATACAGAGTTCTTCAGCAGGCTGGCTTGCTATATGACTGTTAAGTCAGCTGTATTTCTAGTAGATACCATAATATAACTGTAGAAACAGTGAGAAAAGGGTTGGAGTGTCATGTGTCACTGCTTCACTTGGTCCACCTTGCAACTTCATGCTTTATCACACATTCTAATATTTGTAAATGCTTTAGATGTCAAAGCAGCTGAATCTTACCACCTCCCTTTTTGTATTACATAGAAAGGCAAATTCTTAAAAAACAGCTGTGAGGGTGGCTAACTTTGATGAATTTGTATAGAATGAGGTCCTAGAACTGTGTTTCTTAGATTATCTTTGGATTTGGAGGAGAACAGCACCCCTAAAATGGGATTTTGAAAGCTTTGCATGCATCTCTGAGAACATCAAACTGTTCTGTATAGCACACAGCTGCCAAAAAGGGCTGTAAGGTGCCCACTCTGACAGCAGTGTACTTAGGGAACTAGCTACACATCTGAGCAGTCCCACTTGGCCAGCAGAATTGCTCAGTGAGTAAAGTTACCCACATGCTTGAACTTTTGCAGAATCCTGCCAAGAAGAGGTAGAATACACTGAAATGCATAAATACATCTTCCTACCTTTTCAGGCTTCATGCAAGAACAACCCCCCACAACTGTGGGAGGGGATGTGCATGGTGTGTCCTGGTTTTTCAGTCAGTGCATCAGAAAGAGAATTGCCTTCTCAGTGATGTCATGGTTACTGCCACATCTGCACAGTATCTGGTGAAAAAGAGGAGAATGTAATTTTTTTTCATATAAAAATGAAACAATGCCTTTATTATGCATAACTGCATCCTATCAGTGAAGATTGCATGCAGTGAAGAGAGGACTGCCATCATTTTAAAACTTGCAGCTTCCCCACTGTACTTCATCACAACGGCAGACCTAGTGCACATCCTTCAGCTCAAAACTATTTCCATCCTGTTGACAGAAGTCAGAGGTCTATGCTGCTGATTAATACTGATTATAATATGCAGTGTGACATTGTCTTTTCTGTAAAAATATAGTCTGAGACCATTTAAAAATATATTTATTGTGCCTTCATTCAAGGCTGCTTGTGTAGCAAAATGTGGCAAGTGAATTCACTAAATCTATGTTTTTCACAGCATCATGTGTAGCAGTGCTGTCATAAGGCTGCTATAATCCCCAGCTGGACTGATTCCATGCAAAGATATGGTATCTCTCTCATGGTCTGAAATAAGTAATTACATGTGAATAGATTTCTGCCATGCATAGAGTTAGCCAGAGAGGCCACTAAATTGTAGCCTGTTTAACATTACAAGCTATTTAATCTCTAAAATTAGTTTCTCCCTCCGAAACCATGTTTTCCTAAACAAATAAGAGTGACTATTGACACACAAGACTGAAATATTCTAATTTGGAGGCTAATTTTCTCATCTACTAATGTTTAAAATCCGTTTATGCTGCAGTAAAGCCTTATCAGTAGGTCTGTAAGATCGTGATATGTTGTGCAATGAGACAACAGCCTTCATGGCTCTCTGCCAATTAAGCACTGTCACATAAGAAGAACAGTTGGAGAAATTCAGAATAAACATTCAGAAAGCAGAATTTAGTCTCCAGCCTTTAAACGGCTCAAGCAGCATTCATGGATTAGCTCTATAAATATTGTGTAGAGTGCACTAAATTAAAGTTTACTCTGGCAGCTGTATTCCGACTTGATTGCTTGGAACTATTCCATCATCCTCTCTCTACCTGTGGAGTACCAGCTGGTTCCTGACTGTTCTGTCAGAAGACTGGCAGAACTTGCAGCACTTGGCATGGCTGGAGCTGTCTGTCGGTAGATAGATGTAGGACACTTTATTTTTCCTTACATCTGGAAGTTGGTCCTCAAAATACAACTACTACCTTGTCCTGCAACACCATAGCTGTGAAGTCCCTTGCCCCTGGGGCAAGACAAAAATTGAGAGGGAACTGCATGTGTGCAGATTCTGACTTTACTCCCATACTGACAGTTCTCTTGATAAGGATAGAGAAACTCTCTGGGATTAATGGTTGACGTGCATTGAAGCTACATGATATATGGTGAGCAGGTTCAAGAAAACTTGAATGTATGTCTCAGTGCTATACAATTTTCAGTTGTCTTCTAAGGTAACAATTCACAGTACTATAGGGCACGCAAACTTCAGATTTGGAGGACAGACCTTACTAGTTGAAGAACAATAACAAAATACACAATACTTCGTTAGCAGCGGCTGACCTGAAGTTGTGGAGGGCGTTCTGCCTGAGCAAAGATTGCAGCACCGGGCTCTTACTTAGGTACCCGTTCAGGGAGTGCAGTCTGCGTCACTGAGCCTGGAGAGGAGTGGGAAGGATTGCTGGAGGGATCCCTGCGGGCTTTGGACCAAGCAGTGCTATGCAAAACCTACAGTAGATGGCGGCACAGCCACTGCCTGGTGTCACCTCTGCTCAAAGAGGTGGACAACGAGGGTCTGCATCCTCAACTCTGTAAGCTAATTTAGTTCAAGCAAAGCCATTCCAAGCAAAGATATTCTATTAATTTGTCTTCTGACCAACCCAAGTGGACTATTTCAAGAAAAGGGCACTGTGTTGCAGAATGAAAGTATATGTCAAGGGAGCTAGCAAGAAATAATTAGCTACTTCCCACAAGCTAACCTATTCCGGGCTTTTCTTCTGAGTGTTCAATTATCTTTTATACTAAGCTTTAGAAACTCTTGAAGTCCCTGATAGTCTTTGCTTTTGCTTTGGTTAGCGTGGGATAAGCTTAACAACACAGTGAGTGAAAGCAAGAAAGTTTTGACCCTCATTCTTTAGCCCAAAAGATTGTAAACAACCACTCAACTACTAGAAGTGCTGAACATTACTAATGAGGATTTTAATTGTGTGCATATATACATGACATATAAATAGGTATTTGTATTCTAGATTGGTTTGTATGCAGAAAAATAGCATTAAGTGTGTTTTGATTAGGTATACTTCATTTGATACTCATTTTTTCACCATACCTCTGGTGGAGAAAAATAATAAAGTGCCATAGGTACCTTAACATCGGTTACAAAGCTCCAAGCAGGTTAGAATAATTGATAAAATATACTCTTTTGCTACCAAACATTTTGTAAACTAGCTGTTTGGGATTTTTGACTCCTTATCATATGTGTTTGTAAATTAATGTGAGTACTTTTCACTGTTTTTCTAAAGACAGACTAGTGTTTTGCTGTCCAAAGAATTCTGTTTTATGGCTTTACCAATCAAAATACTTAAAATAGGAAGTAATAATGAATGAAGTAATTAATTTGAAAAGTTGGTTCCTTACTGTGAAATGTATATGTTCTTAAGGACATGATTTCTCACTTTTGGGTAGTTTTTTTGTTGTTGTTGTTTTTGGTTTTGGGGGTTTTTCGGTTTGGTTTGGTTTTTGCTTTTTGTCACTCAGTTATATAATTTATAACCAGCAGTATAAAATCGTAGGCACTTAGGATTTATGAATGTGGAAAGAATTGTACTATTTAATGTCTACATGACACTCTCCTGTTACTCTTACTGCATTCCTGTCTTGTGGACCCTCCATGCTGATACTGTAGCCCTGTCATAAATCTTTTCAAAATACACAGTTGTAAGAAGTCTTTTTGTCTCCATAAATCTAACTTATAGCCACTTGGGAAAAAAAAATCCCAAGAGTTAGCAGCAACTGGAAGTTTGTTTCCAAACCCCAGAAGAAAGAAAACAAGGGACATGGACATACAGGTTTGTAGATGCCATGTTTCTGTTTTAATGGGAGGGTTCACAGGTAGTGGCTCCGTCAAAACTTCCCTTGAAGATGGCATTAGCTGAGTGAGCAGTATAGAATGTGCTTACACTTCTGAAACATCTTGGATGCATTCACTCATAGGATAAGATCCTCTGTTTTGAAATAAGGCATTTTGAGATGACTTTCAGATGTCTTTGAACTGTGTGTGTGAATAGGGGCCTTTTCACTTCAAATGTGAGTCAGATCAGATTCTGCAATAGGGGAGTTTTCATTTATTGCAGAGCCTTTCATGTAAAAAAAAAAAGAAAACTTTTCTATGCGCTAATCTTGTTAAACTGTGTCTTAAGTTAAAAATCACAGCTACCTGTATGAACATAAAGCAACAATTCATGTGAGGTGGATTGCTGATATTTCCTATGACAAAGTAATCTAATTGCACAAGAAAGATTCTAAATAGGAAAAAATGTATATGTAAATAATGTTGTGCTTCTATTTCTAGGCTTAGTATTTGGGATGATAGTGTCAACAAAGCAGAGAAATTACTTGGTTGGTTTGGGATTTCTTATATACTCCCTGCTTGACATTGATATGCCATGACAAAACTTTGTTTTCTACTTGGTAGAGAGCTTTTTGAATCAAGCTCTTACAGTCTCTTTTCCCCCAAACTAGCACCAAGTTGAAATTTCAGCTTCCTTGTTTAAACACTTGCTACTACTTCTTGCAGTGGTATACATCACTTTATCCTAATATTCTGTGGTATATCATCTAATGACCTCTTTGTCACTTGGAACATCACAAATATTTTGTTTATCAGCATTGCCAACCAGTGTCAGCTTGATGAGGCTGCATGAAAAAGTAACTCTTGCTCGTTTTGGGCTCTGTATACCAAACTACCAGATAAGAAATGGAGGACCAGTTTAGTTAATCTTAGCACATGTTTGTTTCTCAGTTGGTAGGTGTATTAGTGCCACTAGTCTAGCTGCGTGTACCTGTCAAACAAGCTTTCCTTCTTCGACAATTTATTTTTATGTGATATTTTGCTATCTTGCATCCTTTCATTGCTAAGATGCTTTAACAGGGAAAAGTAGTTAATGGTGCTTCCAACATTGGTTCTGTTAACTAGAGGGATCCTTCCCTAGCTCCCCTAATTGCTTCTGGTTCTTGTGCCAATTTGTTGTAAAACATCTCTGTTGGTTACAACATAGTAAAAAGGAGACAGGAAACAGTGTTTCATGAAGTTTTGAAAAGTCAGCCTGGGAAAGCTCTGTGTGTTTATGAAGAGAATTAAAATCTTCAAGGGTCAAGGGTAGGAGTCAGGAGGAAGTGGCTAAATCTTTAATCACTGAATGGATATTAAAATTGAATTCATTAATTGGACAGATTATTAAAATTGATTTTTGATGCTTCACGAGTACAGTGCAACAAATAGAAGTTGCAGGGGATAGAAATGGTTACACGTAAGCCAAGTCTCATACTAAATAGTGGCTTTAAAGGCACTGTTTTTAAATTAGGTCACTTGTGTTCTTTCTTTGAACATTCAGTTCTAATTGCAACAGTAAATCAAAGAATACGCTCAAAGTAGATTCCCATGTAAGGTGGACAACTGGACAGTGCCTTTTTACTGCTACTAACACGTGCATCCAATTACTGGGTTGATATACTCACAATGTCAGCTGTAAAGCATTCCCCTATTTTATAGTTAGCCTAAAGAATTATTAGCCTGTCCCCTTTCACATTTACTTCTAAATAATCTGTCAGAGTGTATATCTTCTACAGTTAAAGAGGAATTTTCACACACATCGAAGCTGACTTTCAAGAAAAAAGGAAATGTTGAAACTACACCAAACAGTTTTATTCCTTTTCTTTTTCCCCTCTTCCATAATTTTTGGTGTTGTCAAAGAGAGGAAAAGGTTATGGATAGTAGGAACATGAATGATCATGAATGTTATATAAAAATAAAGAAGAAGATCAGATCTTTCATAAACCTTGATTTAGGAAAGCAATATGATGCCTGCTCCTTTCATGGTGGAAAACATATGTGAGGGACATAGTTGTTTTTTACCATTCCTGACTTTTCTTCCTATGTGGGGAGCAGAAGTGAAAATGAAGGGGTTGAGGGGGGTGAGGAAATTGTGAGGAGGCTCTTTGCTCTTCTTTCTTCTGCCACTGATATTAGAGGTTCAAACATTTCATAGAAATAAATGAAATGTAAGTTTTCTTTTAGGTTCCTGACACACAGCTGTGCAGCTGTAGTCAGTATGTGTGGGAGTTGGGGAGGGAATGCTGAAGCATTTTGGAATCATTCAGGATGTTATTTAATTGGAATTAAGGCACAGTGCTAAGTGGAGACTGAGTATAAATCAATGATATTGTGCCCGCATTAGAGGAAGTGGGTGGGATGTGTGACAAGTACCAGATCAGTACTAGAAAGGATGACAAGAAAGAAATAGGGGCAGCATGTGTCATGAGTGGGAGAGAAGTGGGGAGAGGGGGAGCATGGCTTACCCCTTTTGGCAGCTGTGAACTGCCAGTGATGTTGAGTTGTCCTGTCTGATCTCACTGTAACATCTGTTTGTCACAGGCTGAAACTATGAAGATGTTAAGGTGCCTTTTGAATTTGTATAAAAGTGTGTGCTTGGTGTTAGGATATGAATGTTCCACTCCCAATTTAATTTTTTCTTCTCTGACCCTATTCTGTAGGTATTAGATACTATTTGGTGGCTGCTGTAGGGTTTTCTTCTTCATTTTATCCTCTTCAAGATTAATAACCTGTTTTATTCCTAATATCAAATTTAGTATCAATTACTTGCAAGCAGAAGGGTGGGTGAATTGGTCCTTGAAAGTAATAAACCATTTGAAAGAGCTACAAGCTCTGCACTAAAGAAAAAAAAGTGGGGTTTTTTTGATGGTTTTTCTTAATTTTTTCAGTATACTAGTATTACAAACTATATTTGTTAAGAGAAACATATACCTGAAGGACATCAAGGTACCCTAGAATTCCAAGTGGTTTGACTTTTAGAGCAAGGAATAGGGTGGAATAGAGTGTTTTTGTTGCTGGTATGTTATCAAATATGTCATATTTTGCAAGCTTATCATTAAGATTTGAAGCAGATACATAGTTACAAGTTTGTTGCTGCAGTGAGCAAGGGAAAATGTGTGCTCTAGAATGGAATAGGAGATGACTACATTTAACACAATTAATATTTTATAACACTGCTGTTTAGCATCTTCCTTTCACAATTTTATTATGACATTTTAGGAGATGCTAAAGCTTCCAATGTTCTCTGAGGCAGTCTTTTAACTTCAACACAACACATTTTTTTCTCATTTATTTCCCAGATACTTATTTTTTCTCTCTTTTTTCCTGAATGTAAACAACAAAAATATAAACCATGTCATAATGCTGTAGAACTGTATAATATCCCAAGTCAGAAAGGTCTCACAACGACTGTTGCGTCCAACTTCTGATCCTCCACAGGGCAATCTGGAAGTTGATCTGGAAGTACCTCTCTTATCCTCATGAATTATCTTAGTACCTGTGCCACATTTCCCTTGGAGACAAGCTAATGAAAACCTTCCCCTGAACTGTAACCTGGGCTCATGACTCTGCCCCTCAGCCCTGTCTCAGAGGAAGCAGAGTGGTGCATGTTGTTCACATTCTGATGACAGGACACCTTTCCCTTGTCAAAACACTAGTGCTAATAACTGCAACACAGAAATTCTGTGCTCACTGAGGATCTGTAACTGCAAAACTAATGGCAACATGAAAAGACACAGAAGAAGAGTCTAGAGCTAACCTCATCAGCCAAGGTGGGGTTGCTTTCTGTTTGTCTGCTTCTGTGTCTAGGCCTGGTTACTCTGTCTCTTCAGATGCTGAAAACATAACCTCCCATACAAGACACATGTGTAGTTTTGGTGCTACTGTTTTAGTAGCTGGGTCAACAGTTCATACTTTGGCTGAAGAGCTAAGGCACCACCATAGGTAAACTGGAGCAGAAAATTATTACAAACTTAGTTTCACTGGACATTCTGACCTACAAACCATTGCAAGCTCTTTAAATTTTCACTTCATGTGGTTCTGACATAAATAGCTTAGAAAGTGAATAGAATGTAAGAAATGGGAGGAAGTTATGATTGTTTCAGCCTCCTAGAAGTGAAGATGCTGATGAAATCACATGTGCAAGTCCAGTTCTTATGAACAGTGGCATTTAAAGTCATGTATGATAGCTTTGATTCATAAAGCAGTATGACCTCTGCTTCTAAACAGCCATGAGCACACAGAAGCAATGACTCACTTCTTAGTCCAGCGAGTTCTTTATACCACTTAAGCAGCTAATAGAAAATTCAGTAGGGCAAGTACTGGGAGGTACAAGTTATGGCCTTTCTGAGGCTTAAAGGTAGATTCAATATAAGAAATTTTGCTGTTTTTCTTGAATTTTGCTTTGTTGGGAACCCTAGTCCTGGGG
The DNA here is from genome assembly GCF_901933205.1 of Camarhynchus parvulus. Classification (NCBI taxonomy): domain Eukaryota; kingdom Metazoa; phylum Chordata; class Aves; order Passeriformes; family Thraupidae; genus Camarhynchus; species Camarhynchus parvulus. Next base: position 55,778,009 of record NC_044601.1, read on the forward strand.
AAAGAATGATGGAAGGAGATGCTGAGATCATGCAGACTGGTAATTACATCTGCCCTGGGAATAATGATGCTTCCTATTGATGACATACTATGGGAAATACTGCTGGACAGGGAAAGGGGGACAAGGCTAAAAAGAAAATAGTGTTCCAGGTGCTATGAAGAGGCCATTTCATTCTTTCTGTGTGTGAATAACCTGAGCAGTGGCAATTGGAAACCCAGCCTGTACCTGCCATGGCATTTAAACTATGTAGCAACTCTATATTAGTTTTTACTTGGTACTTCCTTTTCTCATATGACATAAACCAGTCAAGAACAGCGACTGCTGATTGTTTAAAGCTGGTGATTGTTGTATATTAAGAAACTACAAGACTGAATGCACTGACGTACTAAAAACATCTTAAGAACAATCTATGGACAGAAGGATTACTGTCAGTAAATGCAGGGTATAAAATACCTTCCTATAGGGCAGTGGATGAGAAAATACTTTTCATCTGAATGAAATACCTCACAGAGCAGCTATTCAGTTGTCTGAAAGGAAAGAAAAGGTCCAACACCAGCTTTATTTATAGAAGAGCTTGCAGGGTATTTGAACTTCAGAAAGATTCTTAATGACTACGGTAGATTTTTGTCTCAGTACAAGACTGAAGCAGATGCAGACTGGAGTAATGATGTAGGATTGTGAGAATGATTGTGCTTCACCATGTGCTATGGAAATACTAAGGAGATAAAGGAAGATGAGGGAATCCTAATGGTGTTCCTCATGGGGATTGTCAAGTAGCACAGAGTAGGAATCTGCTTAAAGAGAGAGGGTAGAAGACTGGGAAGTTTGGCATGAGGATAGTCTGCAGGAATTGAGTATAAGGAATTCCATGAAGTATTGGGGAATATTAGGTCTTATATGCTGGTTACCCATTGTACCTCAAAATTTCTGACAATATTTGAGTCTAATTTCTCCTTAGCTCTTTGCTGCTTATAAAATGAAGTTAGCAATACTTCCTACACAAGCAAGGGTGTTATGAAAGGCAATTATCTGTGAAATACACCAGTAACACCATGACAAGTGCCAGGAAAAAAAATAAAGTGAAGATGATTACCAGAGGGTAATATCTTCTGATAGAGCAGGGAAGAATAGGCTACTTCTTAATTCTATTAAGAATTAACGGAATTGTCTGTTGATTCTGTTAACTATCTGTGTACCTTAATTAAGATATTTTTGTCTTTCAACAGAAAAAACTCAGAAGTTTAGGAAAAAAAATTACAATATTACCCCTCTTGCAAGCATTATGTCAAGATTACCCACAGAATTCTTGCGCAGCATAAAACAAAAATAAATGTCAAAAATATCCCCTACCCAAATAGCATGAGTGGAGGTGCATATTGGATCTGTCCTATAAAACTGGATCTGGTTATGTTGTATGAACATTATGATCACAAGCAATGTTAAAATTTCTTTTGCTTTGAAGATATGAACCTTAGGGTGTTTCAGCTCAAGGATCTCTATAATTTCCATGTTAAAATAGAATTGTTATTTCACTCTCTTTACTGTCAGGCCTATCAGCAAATGAAATTTGAGCATGACATCTTCCTAATATTTATTCTATTAATGTAATATGTACTTGTGGAAGTGCCTTAATTTTCCTGAAATACTGTCAATCTGTTGGAGTTAAGCTACTGGAATTATTTGTTTGGGTTTTATTTATTTTATACCATTTTTTAAATTATTGATACTTCCCCTTTAGTGTCACAGACATTATTCTTTCAGTTTAATTTATTACAATTACTTCTACATGTCACAACTTTGCTTTGAAATGACAGCCATCCAAGTTAAAGTCTTTTCAACTTTAGTGAAAACACTTATAATGAGGCTGACACTTGGCTCATGTGGAATTAATCTGGTCTCTTGGTCATTTCTTTGGTTTCTCCTGCTGCAGTCAGCTCTCAAAAAGACATATCTGCAGCTGGGGAGTACATAAGATTAACTTCCGCCTCTCTGTGGCTTCTTGCCTCAGACCACACACCAAATAATTCCTCAAAGCATTATCCAGATTTGCTCAAAATTCACCATGCTTGCTTTATTCCTTTAGTTCTGCCACACATGCATTTGTGGACTCTGCTTCCAGCAGATTCTCCTTATGAAACAGGAAACATTTCACAAAGATGAGTATTTAGAGACAAACATTCTTGTGAAATATCTATATTAATTTTTATGTAGAACTCTTCCTTTTTCTGGTTTTGTTAATTTTATACATGTACACAGTAGACCATAAAGATCAGCAATACAAAACCTTTTTGTTTCCAAGTATACTAAGGACATAATAAAGACTGATAGAGCTTTTCAATACCAACTGAATTACAGTAACTCTTTCACCGTAAATGAATTTTTTTTAAAAAAGAAAAACACAATGCTTATATTCATTAAAAACTTTAGTGCTGTCTGAACTATTAAGTTCAATAATGCTATAAAAAGTTGCCACTGGGGGAAATGGAGTCAGGTCTCTTATCCAGGGACCTCCAAACCTAAATCACAGTTCAAAATTTTTTAAACAGGAGTCACATATGTGAGGTATACATACATGTGCTCAGACAGCAATGCAGACTCAGAAAGTATCTAATGATAAGACAAAACACCAGTAGAGAAAAATATTAATTCTTTCTATTACCTTGTACTTTATACTAGAAGTTATAGATGAGATTTCATTAAACCCATAATGGGGAAGGGAATGCAATTTTGGTGTTTCAGTCAACTCAGTCTGGCATTTTCTAGTACTCTTAATGTTGGGTTTTCAACTAAATATTTTTTCATGAAGGTTTCAGAATATTTCTGCTTTCCAAAGAGGCAGTATGTATATATAAGCTCTTCATTTATAGATGTGTTTTGTGTGCTGAACTACAGAAGTTCTACGTGCAAAATTCCCTTTTTGGGTATACTGATAATGCAAGGGTAGATTGCAGGACAGTGCAGATATTGTAGCACATATGAGGCTTCCAAGGAATCTGTAGAGGCCTAACTGAAGAGCACACTTATATTTTGTCCCAGCTTAATAAAGATATTTAGCTCTTGGAATGAGTCCAGAGAAGAGCCTCTAAGCTGATCCCAAAACACCTCTTGAGAATAAGTAGAAATTGTGCCATTGTTGCAATATTTGAACACATGAATACCTTCAGAAGGACTGTAACATATTTTTTACCTAGAAAAGGATGACAAATGTTAGAGATTTCTAGACATCCAAAAGTAATTTCAGAGTTTAGTCAGTTAAAGAACTTATCTGTTCTTCAGCTCTCTTTTTCCCCTGGTAATGAGTCCTAGTCAGAATGACCTTGTAGCAGAGTTTGTTGCTGTTGCCTTTTTTTTTTTTTTTTTGCATTCCTTATCCAAATGGTAGATTTGTTTTCTGATTCTGAAGGAGAACTAATACTCACAAGTCATTTGTCACAAGCCACTAAAAGTGTCAAAGTCTTACAGCAGGTCCTTGGTGGCTTGTTAATCTCTCCTTTTTTACCCCCCTCCTTTTTTTTAAAGGAAACAGACTAATTCACTTAAGCATAATGAGAGCCATGCTTGCTATAGCCAACTATGTCCTACCAGCAAAAGTAAAATCTGTCTTGTTTCTTCACCTCCTTGTCTTGGCTCCAACAATTACACACAAAGCTGAAAAGCACAGGCTTTTATGGCAGAGCTATTTCATATGTTAAATGAAAAATGGAGGCTGCCGTTTTCATAACAGAAAAATATACAAATGTGCTTTTCCTTTGTGCCCCCTCCCTTCTAAATTATCATCAGCAACATGCAAAAGATAAACCTCTATGTTAAATAGGGAGACCAGATGTATGTTTAACCTCTCACCCTCATTTTTCTAACTGGCTTCCATTAGGAACAAAAAGTTAATATATTCTAAACAAAAATAACTGATATGGTAAGGTGAACTTTTCAACTGGGTAAGAGTTCTTTAGAAAGAGACAGTATTACAGAGTCCTGTGTTGGGCTAACAGACTGTTTTACTGAAGTGATATTCAGAACAATAACTCCGTGCTTACTTTTGGTAAGTAGAAGCTGAAAGTTTGTTGAGTTGCAGCAAAACCAATTGTAACAAGTACTTAAATTCTCATGTGTTATAGAAAATCTAGTAATATGTTCTAGATCCACTATCTAAGGTTAGAATTTTTCATCTATACAGTCGTTCCCTAATCCAAACTTGAACTGTGGCTGTAATATTTTCCTCTTCTTTGGAGACAAGGACTGAGGCAGAGAGTTTAGAGATCAGGATTTTCACTCTTTTGTCTTTACTCAAGCTTATTCTACTGTAAAGCCATAGACTGATGATTCTACTCTGTTCATTATTTTGTGTTCACAATACAAGGGTGATGTTCTCATTCTTAATAGATAGGGGAATAGGAGGATAAAGGGTAATACTGTTCAATTTTTATAGCAGAATGTTTCTCCAACATAGATGTGTATGTATGACAGACTAGATGACAAATTTAAAGATAATTTGTCTTATTAAAGATGTAGAAAACAGAGGAAAAGTCTACAATAGTGATTAACTAGAGACAATAGACAATTCTGTTGATATACAGTGGTTTTGGAAAGTGTTGTCTCTTGGTAAAAGTGCCCATCAGACAGTGGAGTAAAGAAAGTTGTCAATGTTTCATAATGAGGTGTTCTTAATGAGCAAAGTTAGGAGCTGCATGTAACCCATAAGGTATCCCTTGGAAGAGTTTGGGAGCTGAGTTTGTTTTATCAAGAAAGATAAATGTTTAAAGTGCTGTTAATGTATTCACTACAGATACCATCTGTGGAGAGTCTGTCTTTTTGAAATTACACAGTCTGAAAACCAGAAGATTTTGCATACAGAGTCTAAATTCATAGTTTTAATTGCCTCATTTTCATACTGTTAAGTTTGTATGGATAAGTTGATGTTTAGGAGAAATTTCATAGAAGAAAAGATATTCACCGGGGAATCAAGGAGAATTGTTTACAGAAAGACAGGAGAAACAAGTCTGAAAAGAAACTATTGCAATCAGGGAATCCTTACCAGAAGTGAGTAGAGGAGAAGCCCTCTAGCAACTTGTTCTGACTCCTCAGCTGGAGGTTACTAAATCTATCCAGTTCATGTTAGCATTTCAAATCTTCCCACAAGCAAAATCACACATCTTAGCTTTACTGGCATAAATACAAGATTTCAACCATTCTGAATTTTGTTCCATAAAGCAAGAATATATTGGAGCGTTTGGAGACCAGTTAAGCTCCATCTGGGGAAATAGAATAAGAGTGGCTGGTATAGATTTTTTTCCCTTTAGGCATGATTCATAAGGGGATGTGAGATGTTTTAAAAGGGGGAAAAAAAGTAAAGGGACTATTAAAAATTGAGTAACATTTGAAATAAAATTACCAAAATCATTTATTCTCTGGAGAGAGAGGATGGTGTTTTGACCCAGTCCAGAATCTCAGGATTTCAGTTAAGTATTTCTAATATATCTCTGAAATTGTCAATGTAAAGTAGTCAGTTTATTCCCACTGTGATTTCAATTTCTATCAAGAGTATCCTTTCAACACCTTAAAATACCACCTTAGAACCTAGTCCAGGAGTAAATACTAGTTGATTTCATGAGCTGTGCCAGTCCTGGAAGAGGTTGCAGATGTCAGCTTTGCAGAAGGCTGAAATAGCCAAAGGAAAAGGTCAGTTGTGGGATAAAAAGGAAAAGGAAATTAAAAAATAATTTATTGTACTGCAAGATGCAATGAGGAGGTAGGAGCACTCTGAATTCCTACAATAAACTCCTCATTTTTTTGTTCCTTCCAACTACTGTGGAAACTCTGTCTTCTCATTATCTCCATAAATTTCAAAGGCAAACCATATTGGAACCATTCTTATAGGATAGTTCCAGCAGGCAGTTCCTGTGGAACAGCAGCCTATGCCTGGCAGCAATGATATCTTTACCATATTTCCAGAACATGTCATCCACAAAATGGGCACTCCCAGATGGCCTCTCCCACTGACAAACATGTGCCTGTGGCGGTCTGAGAACTGTGAGTAGGTGGGAAGTGGTTTGTGGCTCTTGGTCTGGAATAGGGAAGTTCTGTAAAGCCATGTAATAGGTAGCCAGTGAACTTACCATATGAAAAACCAGTGTTTGCTTATATTTCCCTGACTTCTTGTAACATCAGCCTTTGGTGGATCGCTCCAAAGTAGCCAGGCAGGCCTTGTGTCCCAGGATCAGGAAGGAAACAGCATTGCTCTGTGATTTTTGATGATTGGGGTGCTCTGTTCCAGGAACAGCTTTGGCACAGGCATTTGTTATACTTAATAAGTGTGTGTCTGTTAATTAAAAATCTGTCAAATTACAGAAAAGGAGAACCAAAGAAAACCTCCTGGAAATCTTAACAGCTCCTGTTATCACCAGTGTTCATTATATGTCTGTTCAGAACTTTAACAAATTCAGTCAACTCCAAATAGGTTTTCTCACCATATTCTTTGGCTGTTCCAGTGTAGAAGGGCTACAAATAGTTCTGACTTCCAACCAAAATACTGCCAACAGGAGAAGAGGAAATGGCCCCAGCATACACTGTGGGGAGTTCAGGTAGGATATCAGGAAGAATTTCTTCTCTGAAATACTGGTTAAACATTGGAATGGGCTGCCCAAGGAGGACGTGGATTCACCATTCCTGGAAGTGTTCAAGAAAGGATTGGACATAGCACTTAGTGCTGCAGTTTAGTTGACATGGTGTTCAGTCAAATGTTGACTCGGTGACCTTGGGGATCTTTCCCAATCTTAATGATTCTATGATATCATGATAATCAGAGCCACTCTTTAAGCTATTTCAGCCAAGTAGTATCCTTAACTGACCCAAAATTTTTTTTTTGTACAGTTTACTGCGCCACGTACATGTAGGAGGCGGTTGTATTCTCTCCTTTTTCTTTTCTTCTGCTAAATTTGATGTGCTAAGTTCATTGAGAAGAGAACATCCCTAAGACACAGCCCACTATCTTGCCCTTGAGATTAACTTCGTGGGTCAGAGCATGGTGCTAATAACATTAGATTATGAGTTCAATCCCTGTATGGGTCATTCACTTAGTTAGACTTGATGATCCCTGTGGGTCCCTTCCAGATCAGAATATTCTGTTATTCTGTGATCTTCCATTAGCTCTGAATGCAAAGCAAGGTAGCTATGTTCGCATAGGTTAATGAGCTATGTGTCTTGTCGGGGATTTTAAGTACTATATCACACCCTAAAAACATAGATTTCTTGTTTTCCAATCCCAGGTTTAATACCTTTTCTAGGGGGCAGTTTAATTTGAAGTATTTCTTGATGATCTTCTGCTTGGATCTGTTTGGACATGTCCTTTTCTTGTGAGGTAATGCTTTCATTTCCTGTCTTTCAAGAACTGCTTCTAGGTGCCTGGCCTTAAACTAGATCTGTGCACTATGTCCAAGACCTAAAAGAAGAATACCCAGGTTACCAAAACTAGTAAGCCTTGAAACAGACCTCATTTCTGGCACTTGGCAATGGCTGCTTTCTCTTCCATTAGTAAACAAAGTGCGGCCAGGCCTGGTTCACAGTGTATTTGACAGTGCAAAGTGTTGAAAAGGTTGAAGTACCCTGTCAAGAGTAATGGTTGGAATGCAGTGATGCAGACAAATGAGTGATGTAGACAAAAGTGAATTTAAGATATTGATTGTGTGTTGGGGTGCCAGCACAGCGAGCGACGGCAGTTGCGTAATGTCAAAAATGTAAATCTCATTGATTTGCATGTAAGGCCACATGAAATTTGAAAAGATAATGTTAGTTAATGGGTGTTTCGAGGAAAAAACTTACTTTCCCTACTTTCTTAAATATGTTGAAATGCCAAAGCTTTTTCCAAATAGAGTGAATAAGAAATATTGAGAAATATTTTCTTACAAAATCAAAGTACAAAATAATGTCAGCTTAGATGAAGCATGACATTTTCTGGGAATTAGTTAGAAATATATCATGAAAACTGTCCAATTTAATTTTCTTTTTCACTATCATAAGTTTGACAAGATATTTCTCTGTTTCTTTTAGAAGTATAAAAAACTGATTTTATCATAATATTTAGAAGTTGAACTGCAAATTTGTTTGAAGCCCATTACTTCTATGGGGAAATGAAATTAATTTAGTGATATTTTCAAATGAAATAATGTTTGGTTGTAAAAATTCCATGTACAGCTTACTAATTCAAAAAAGGAAAAGAATTGAAGAAAAAAATAAATGCTCAGAAGACAGTTGTAGTATTCTTTGCCAAAATAATCAAGCTCTTTGCTGACATGATTCTAAAGGCAGAGAATGACTATGTTGTGTTTTGCACAGGCCTGTGTCCAAGTTCTTGGTCCAAGCAAGAAGTTTCACAGTTTATGAAATGTCTAAGTCAGTACTTAAGGCTCAAGGCACTGATGCCTCTATGGCTGAAGTAGGAGACATTTCCAGCCAGTGCTTGGTAGCTTCTGTCACTGGGGCCTGTTGAATTAGAAATACTAGAGAATTGCAGCACATACCCATTATGGCTTAACACTGCACACAGAACTGCTGATTTTCTTGCAGAAACATCCCATGGGTCATTCTCTCTCTGTCCCACATATGGAAGGAAACAGGCAGAGCTCCACCTTTACTTCATTCCTCCTGCTAAGTGAATGGATTTAGTATAAACATTAGGAAATATGCTTGTTTTCTCCTCCTCAAACAAAGCAGTGCTTTCCCTGACATTTTTTCAGGAGAAGCAAGACAACTACGTTTTGCTCTGGACATAGTGCATGCTGAGCAACCAGGATAATTTTTCATGAATTTGTATAGTTTTTATGGTAAAAACACATTTGTATTTATGAAAGTGTGCTTTGTGGGGTTTTGTGTTTGCATATGACATAATGCAGGTCTCTTGCTTCTGTGTTGATGAGGGGGCAGAAGAAAACCTTGACAATTGTGATTTTTTTCCATATTGTGACAAAAAGCTGTATTTCCTGAAGCCTTTGGGTATAATTTCACCTGTTCCTGTCATTCTAAGATGGATATATCAGCCAAAGCTGTTCTTAGTCCTCCCCTGATGCATCAGGATGTCACAGAAGTGTGGACTGTTGCAGCTGATATATGGAGATAATGGGCACCACATGACTTGCTTTTTTTTTCCCCTTCTTTTTTATTTTACCTTTTTTTTCTTTTTTTTTTCTGTTTTTCTTTTCTTTCACTGTCTGCATGTCTGGCTTTAATCAGTCACTTCTCTGTGAAATGTTTCAATTGGGCCTGAACAAACTCTTTGCTCTTCTCTGATATGGACCTGCGGATTATAGGTGAAACTACATTAAGAGGCTGCAGAGGTTAATTACGCCTGAAAGTTTCCAGTACTCTCCACATCAGTTGACACTCTCAGCACACTACATAAACAATCTGGGAGAAGCTATCATTAGCAAAGCATGAGTGCTGCACTTGCCCAGCCCCTGCGCTTGCATTTTGAAGGTTTCATACATGCTTGAGCATCTTGCACGACCCATTTATGCATAGAAATAAATTCCTAAGTCAGCTGCATAGCCTCTGTGTGATTTTTCCTTCATATATATAAGCAAAAAATTCCGACCTGTCCTACAAACATTTAACAGCCAAACAGTCCTTTTCAAATCCTTCATTTTTTTTTTAAAGTACTTAATCTTTCTTTTTTTTAAGTAAAACCTTGTAGTATATTTGGTATAACACCTGCATATGTTGTACTTGTCAAGAACTTTTGAGGTTCTGTAGGCAATTTTTCAAGTTTAAGAATTTTTTTTTCTCTGTTGAGCTGAATGCTAAGTTTTTGGGGAAAATACTAAAACTGTTTAAACAGAAGTGTTGCCAAGAGTGCAGTGCAAACATCCTGATAAATCATTCCTCTCTTTTTAGTGGAATCCATGTAGGTTTCAGGTTAAAAACCAGAAAGCATAAGGTTTTCAAACAAATGCAGTCCTCAGGACAATCATGTCTCATTTAAGATTATTTCAGACCAAACTCCAGTTAAATCAGTTATCTCCTATGCAAAACAAAGAAATGAAAGGGCAAGTAGCTGCTTCCCTTTATCTCTTGGTATTATGTTTTCTTACATTCCAACACCATTTTCTTTACTGTTTTTGAAGAGAGAGGAGGCAGTTTTATGCTTTGGAGTGTGCAGGAACAAGTTGAGGAAGGGTTGGAAGGTCAGCCAGTGAGCTCAAAGTGTAGCAATTCACTTCTGTCTCACCTCATTCCTGCTTCTTCAGAGCAGCAGCACAATAATCTTTTAAATCTGTTTGATATGGCTTGTATGCTTGAAGCAACTTGGACACTGCTTACATAGGAGCTGTCTTGAATTTGCCTATATGAGATCACAGAAAAAAAATCCTAGGACACTCAAGGAATTCTCCAGGTTGCTAGATTTAATTACCAGAATTTCTAAGGAATTCTTTTGTACCAAAAATAATTGGATCATCATTTTTCTAAGTGGATTAGATACAAAAATATAATGTAAAACAGCCATTATGGTGAGGTATGATGTGGGACATTTTTAGCTGTCAAAATGTGCTTAGACATGTATAACAAATGCCAACATGATACTGTGAATTGTGAAAAGAAAAAGACGTGAGTTCTGCTGTTTGCTGTTGCCAGTAAATGTCTACTTTTGTTTGGACATTATTACTACAAAAGCCAAGATAAGACTGTGATTTGCCAATTGTTGCATTGCACTATCCAACTCTGGTTTTGAATTAAAATACACATATGCCAAAAATTATGTTTATGTAATTTAGTATGTTGTGTAATGAAAGAGTGTTAGGTAGTCCAGTTAATGAAATTATTAAATTTTGGCAGAGTGTTGTTAAATTAAGTTTATATTTAATTTTTTTAGGACATTGGGTGGAAGGAAAGTTGAATTCTATTTCATATTAATTGAAACCAACTAGGCTGTTGATATAATAATGCCTGTAAATAGTAATTAACTGCATTGTGGCAGTAGTTTTTTCTAAGAGGACAACTCAGAAAGTGCTTGCTTTGAAATAAAACAGTCTAAAGTGGAGTTTTTATTCTGCATAAGAGCGTGTGTAGATAACATCTATTTTGGAAATGTTAGATGTTGCTAGTTCCACAACCACATACTGGAGGAAACATCTTATGACTCATAATGCAAGCCAAAAAAGGAGAATTAAATATTCATTTCGAGAAGATGGCCCATGGGATATTGCACACCTTATTATCTTATGTCAGATGAGGTCTTGATTCTCAAAGTGAGTACAGCATTTTCCATTTTTTTGAGTACATGTAAAATTTTAAGGATCTCATTCTTTATCTCAAAACCCTATTGCAGTCAGTTGGATAATTTTCTTGAGTTTGAATATCACGTGGATGAGGGAGTTTGCAGGATCAGCCTTGTTTTCTTTGTGAGCTGCCCAAGCACTTTCAGTTGAACAAAATCTGCACACCCCAACTTTTTTGAGTTGTTTGTTGTTTATTTTTCTATTATCAAGATGACCAGTTATATGTTTCATAAGTAGATTTAAGAGTGTGGCAAACAGGCTGCGGTCATCCCTTGTTTGGTTTGACACACTTCATGGACGCTAACACCTAATTAGTCATTGTCTGATCCAAAGAATTTGAGTAGCTTGTTGGTTTTGTTTGTTTATTCCATTCCATCCTATCAGCACGTAGAGAAGTGTAAAACATATCTGGAAACAGAAAATTACCTGAAATGTCCATGTTGAAAAATTTCTCGTCATAGGTAACAGAAGTGTGACCATTGCACCATTCTTAAATTCATGTTCATTGTGCAGTGAGAGATGACACTCTTGTAAAATACATATCAGAAAAAGCTAGGAAAAGGTTGAAATTGTAGTTAACAACATAACAGAAACGGAAAGTGAATTTAGACACTTTCTGAGGCAAAAAGAAAGTCAGTCAAAATTTGAAAATGTAATCTACTTAAGCTAGATTGAAATAAAGTTGTCTGGAAATCAACATTAGCACTTTCAAAGGGTTTGTGCTGTCAGTCAAGACATATACTACTCTTTCTTCTGAGCATTTGTTTTCTAGTTTGGGATTTACTGAATAAAAATGTTAAAAAGATTTCCATGCAGACAAAAATTCCAGTCCTGTTCCTTTTTGAATGACTTATATAAACACTTGCAACAACTCAGTCCCAGAATGTTCATTAAAGTCAACGTCTGCTAAGCCTCAAAATTTCTGGCTTTACTGTGAATATTTCCAGTTGTTGTGAACTAGGTAATTAGGGTTTTCCCTTTAACATGGCTACAGCAATAAGCAAAGAGACTGGTAAAGAAGTTTTTTGCTACAGCAATAAGCAAAGAGACTGGTAAAGAAGTTTTAAAATATCTTTTTTTTTTTTGGTCAATCCAAGCCAAACCTTGAGAGTTTATATTTGTATGAAACCTTTTCCTTCATATTTATTTTAAATGAAAAGAAATTTAAAATCTTTGATGCTAGAAACTAACCCTTAGGGTATCTACTGATAATGTCATGTCCAACTGACGTGACATTATCAGAGTCAGTGTCAATTATCAGTGACATTGTCATTATCAGTGTTAATGTGCATACCTGAATACCTTCAACAAAAATGTCATCACTGCCATATAGGTCATGAACATTTGTTTAGCAGAAGTATTCATATAGATGACCAGGTCTTACTGCCCAGCTGTAGGAGGGCATTCGGTGCCTCGTAGTGTAACCAGTATACAGAAACCAAGAGAATTGAAAAGGGAAGAGGGGGGTGAGAGATACCTTAAACAAGGTGGTTTACTGCAAAATAAGGAGTTTTTTTTTATTTATTTTTCTGTGTTGGGTGAGGGTTTTTTTGGTTGGTTTGATTTTCATTTCAGTTTGGTTTTGTTTTGATTTGGTTTTCTTTTTTATGTAATTTGTGTTATCTAGGTGCCTGGTTTTTTTCTCCTGGCTGCAGGTTTTTTGCCCAGATACACAAATGCAGGAACACATATTGCAGGGAATTTGGAGGAAGGATTTACAGTAATTTACAGAAGTTAGCCACATGAAATAAAAGCAGGGGCATTTCTGTTAGAAACCTGGCTTCAGCTAGTGTCTGCCTAACCACTGTTGAGTCTAATGAATAGCAATGAAGCCTGGTATTACGAAGTGCAGGGAATCATCAAAGGTAATAAAACTGAGATCAGACCAAAGCAGCATCTGGGAGTGAAGTTTTAAGTAGCAGACAGGAATGTGTACTAATTATTGCATTGTTAATATGTTGCATGTGTTGGTTGAATAGAGATGGTGTGAGTAAGGGCAGTCAGTAGCACAGCCAGTAGCCCTGGATTTTATCCATCACAGATTCTGTATTAAATCTCCAGCTGCTTTATAACTTTCCTAATGCGACATATTCCCATGCAAAACCAGTCTGTCCAACTGAGCACACCACTTCTTTCAGATGTCACCAAATTTATGTAGCAGCCTGGGACCACTTGGCTTCCTGCTAAACCGGATTGAAAGCTTAGAAGAGACAGCTGGACAATGTTTCACTGCTACTAAAATATTTGCATTGTATGCAACAGGCACTCAAGTTCATCAAAGTGCTTTGATAGCTTTTTCCTATACATATATAGGAGGAACATTTAGTTGAGATGATACTGCAGCACTGGATTGAAACACAGCTTTCCAAAATGTCCTTTTATCCTTAGAGAAGACTGTTCTTTCTCTATATAAATCATGAGGCTTTGGAAAAAGTATTGTTTTTCTCCTGGTATAAAGAGTGCCAAAAAAGTACAAAACAGGCACACTACACCAGTCAAAAACCCTTTTTATCCTGAATTTTATTATGTCTATTATTTGAAATATCAAAACTGTGAAATTAAATTTAATATTCATCAACCTGTTAAAGAGAGTAATATACAGCAGTTGTACTTCAAATTTTCAAAGCCAGAGCAGCGTAAGCTCATTAATGTTCTGGAAGCACAGGAAGCAATAAAAATCCTGTAGTGCTTTGAATATGATGCAGCAGGATAATGTAATCAGCTTTCTCATGTCTGCATGAGAAATAGTCTTGAATACTAGCTGCAGTAATAGTGGTAAGTGTGGTCATCATTTACCACCATTTAGCCTTCCAAATTTCAGACTTTTACCATCTTTACTGTTTAAAATGCAGAAAATTCACCTGTTTATAGGTAATATGAAATGGAGTTTGTTTATCCTTGTAAAATGAGGAATTGAATACTCTACTGGCAGTCTTCTGATGTAGTTGGTAATCTATGATGAAAACTTTTGGTAAGTGAAAAGTAGAGAGGCACTGGAGGACCTCACATCACCATTCATTTGACCTGGGAATGGAATTTCTTCTGTGATTTGATCAAGAGCATCCATCAGAACAGTTAGTTTTTCTTGGGGCTCTAGTCACAGAATCATCAGGAAAGAAGGCAGCAGGACATAGGCCACCGGCTGGATTATGGTGGTCTGGATTTGTTCAGTAATGTTCAGTCTCAAACAATCCAATGACCAGATCCTAAAAACCATAAAGAACTCGTATTTGAAAAGAGAAAGAGGGAAAAGGGGAAGTGTGTTGTAATTCTTCTGGGCTTTGTTCATCCTCCTATATGCTATTTTTGCCAGTTGGTCAGAACTGCAATAAGGTGTTCCCTATTCAAGTTTTGCTCTCTGATTCTAGGGATCAGAAAGTTTGATATTTAATTGTTTTCTCCCCAACTCTCTAGATTTTGAAACCTATCTTTTTACTATGTATTTTGCTCTGTGATGTATTTTACTTTGGACACAAATGCTCACCTTTTTCAGTGCTAGCAGTAGATTGGTGAGCCTCCATGGTGCAGAATGGGAACATTTTTGAAATCTGGAAATGTTTCCTGGGCTAGAGAAATGGTTTCCCACCCAGCTCTAACTAGCAGTCACATATTTATCCATGGAATCCCCATATGGCTTTGTGGGTGGTAATGTATAGAGGGCAGATTTCCCACCACAGCAGTTTCCCTCAATACAGATTTCTTTCTTTTTAGCTCTGCAGAGTTTTCAGTCTTAATCACTACTAAACTTAGGCCTGGTGTTTGTATTAACTGTATGATGAAATAGTCTATATCGAACCTTACAGCTCTTTGGATATCCATTTGTTACTTTTGTCTTTAAAATTGGATAATTACTTTGAAAGTTTCCTCATCCTGACTAGAGGCAGAATAGAATGTACAAAATCCTGGCACCAAGACTTTAATTACAAGCTCCAGCCTGGAGGCAAATTGGTGACTCTGAGAGTTGAAAACCTCAGCCATGCAGAAAGCAAAGAACCAACAAAAACAGAATCCTCTGGCTGACTCCTGCAGATGAGAGCACTGCACTGCTCTGTGTGCGTAGTGGGGGGCAGAGAGCAGTCAGCTTTTGGCATCTTTGTCAGCTCTGAAGTCAGCACTCCTCAGAAATTCATGGCAAGGAAATATTAGAGCAAAGGGGTCATCCTGAAATTGATAAATACCAGTTTGAAAATGTCTCACATTGTATAATGATTGGCCAGAGCCAGCCTGAGTGGGACATATTGTGCGGTGTTAACTTGTGAGCTGAATCCAGGAATTTGAGATGTGTACCTGACTTTGCTATTAATGTGCTGCAAGGGGCTGAGAAGTTTTTTGGCTCCAGTCCAGTACAAACAGATCTTAGCTCAGTTAGATGATAACTTTCTGGCAAATGTTTCTAATTTTCTTATTTTGAGGAAATACTTTTTTTAAATCATGGTAGAAAAGCAAAAGAATAAGGAAGGCATGGTTCAGTTGAGACCTGGGATGCAAGAGGCCTCTTATATACACACTGTGACTTTTGATTGTGGCTTGGTCCAAAGGCAGATGCCCTGGCTGGAGATAACAGGTGACAACCTCCTCTTCCCTTGCAGGGTACATGGACTACTATTATTCCACTCCTACCACACTCATGGGGCCCAATTATAAGTGCTGCTTTGCAACAAGTTTTTCTTCATTTCGTGGAGCTCATTGGAGGTTTCATACCCACAGGCCAAAATGTTTCTTAAACCAGTAGCTTTTGAAAATATTGTATGATGATTTAATATAAAAACTGTTAGAGTCTGGTGTCCATGCAGAAACCTCATAATGGTGCACCAGTGCTGATCATCTGGCTCAAGTCTGAGTTTTTGCTTTTAAGACTGCTTTCAAAGAATTCTTCTTCTCTAAATGCTTAAAATTGCATGGACATTATCATCACCTCACTGTGTTTTATTAATTCACAAGTGCTACTGCAAAGCAAAAATCTTGTTGAGTACCTCATCCATTCTTAGCAGTTTTCATTAGCAGTTTTCAGCACTGCTCACCAGAGGGGGTTACACCTTCTTTCATCTCCCTTTTGTGAGTTACATACCTGTAAAAGCCGTGCTACTCCTTGCATCTCCTGCTGTTCAGTTCCAGCCTGTCCTTGGCTTTCCTCACCCCATCCCTATGTAATCAAAGTTCGTGTCTGTATTCTCCCTGCATCACCTGTCCTGGCCTCACCTGTCTGTGCATTTGCTTCTTTCTCTAGTCTGACCATCAGTTCACTACTCAGCCACTTCAATCTCCTGCCTTCCTTGCCTGATTCCTTGCCCCTGGGGCTGTTAATTCTTATCCTCTATAGAAGGTCCTTTCACCTGAGACATGGCAGAGACCAACCCTCCTCTGGTCACAACCACTTTTCAAGCAGTTGTAGAGAGAGATGAGGTCCCCTCAGAGCCTCCTGTTCTCCAAACTAAACTGCCTCAATTCCATGAGCTGCTCCTCACAGGACATGTTTTCTAAACTCTTCACCAAGTCTCTTGCCCTCTTTGGACATTCTGCAGCACTTGAGCGCCCTTCCCTCTAATGAAAATCCCAAAACTGGACACAGGATTCGAGGTGAGGCCTCACCAGTGCCCAGTGCAAGAAGACAATCCCTGCCCTGCTCCTGCTGGTCACACCATTGCTCATCCAGGCCAGGATACCACTGACTTTCTTTGCCACCTGTGTTCACCCCCAAGTTCTTTTCTGCTGGGTAAATGGACTCAGCCACTCTTTCCCAAGCCTGTGGCACTCCCCAGAGCTGTTGTGACCCAAGGGCAGGACTCAGCACCTGACCTTGTTGAACCTCACATCACTGGCCTTTGTCCATCAAAGGAGCCTTTCCAGATCCCTCTGCAGAGCCTTCCTGCCCTCCCACCTTATATGTCATTAAGCACCTAGGCATGCAACTTCCTTCTGCCTAAGAAAAATAACTTATAAAACAATCTAATTTTGTGCGTCTGCAATTAATTGAATTTTGTATGGTTTGTAATTCAAAGACATGAGGTATGTTCTCCTTTATAGTAGCATTGCCCTGATTCAGTCTCCTCATTAAAATAAATACTGAATATTTTTGAAAGTATACTTAAAAGAGGTCAGGCTGCTTTTTCATGGTTTTTAGTTGATTAGTGATTTGAGGCAATTTTCTTTGTATGAAGAAGCTGGATTCTGGCACCACAAGGGCTGGTTTTTGAGGTGCTGTACCAGCACTGAGAAAGCTAATTGTACTAATTTTCAGTACAAGTGAAGTCTTTCAGCTGTCTTTAGAAACAGCAATGATAACAAAAGCCGGAACAGGACATGTCATGAACTCTTATCAGACTGGGAATTTCAGGATTTCTTGTCATAATTGTTAGGACCTTAACCTTACAAAACGAAGCATTTGCTTCTGCTTTAGGAACAAAAGGTTTCCTTCCCTAGTTGTAAGTTTAGTGTAAGAGAAGATTGAGAAGAACAACTGCAACACGCTCTGGAGTAAGCTGAGCCTCCAAACACATTTACCAAATTTGTTGAAAGGTGAACCAGAGGAGGCTGGAATACTCAGAGAATTAGAGTGAACAAAGGGAGCTGTGCACTGAAAAGCCATAAAAAGGGCCCTTGACCCTCTGCTTGCTTGAGTAACTTAGTGGCAGTATATTAAATATTGCAACTGACTGCAAGGGGAGCAGAAAGTTCAGCAGTTCATTCATTTTAGTGCCTTTTATTTGGAAAAAAATTTTAAGAATAAACCTTAAATAGGAAGCAATAAACGTAATTCTGTGTTTCTTTGGTGGAAAGCACTAGAGAACTCTTTCTTAAACCCAAGACAAACGTTTTCTTTGTAATGTAATCTTTCTCTGACACATTGATGCAATGTCTTATCTTTGATAGAGTAACAAAAAACTCTCTTTTCATTTTCTTTCCTAAGTTGGCACAAGTTAGTTTTTTGACAGAGGTAAAGTCAATATCATGTCCTCAGCGAATTTTATACATCTGTTTGCTGTATTACACCACAGTAAGAAAGTAGCAGCTGGAATTGCATGACCTGATAATGTTCTCTTTCAAAGAAGTTGTCATTTTGCCATTGACTTCATTGGGATTGAGGCCAGTTTACATTTCACTAGTGTAAACCACTGATTTCTGAAGAAGAATAGCACTTCTAAAGCAACACTTGAGCTACCTTGCACAGCCTTCAAGTCTTAAGAGCGTCATGCAGATTTTGTCTCATACAAAATAGTCAACTGAGAAGATGGTGCTCTTGGTAGTCGCTGACAGTGGCACTCCAAGGGACGTCTTTGTGCATAGCAGATCTCAGTAGAGATTACTTCCTCAGCAGCAAGGAAAACCTTCACTTTTTCTTCTTACAGTGACATTTTATTTTAAGCAGCTACTGCAATAATGTAGCAATGTGCAAATTGACAAATCTGAGACTGGTTGTGCATGTGTTGGTTTCAGGCTTATTTAACTCTCTTGAAATTGCTGAGGTCATTTGGGTGTGTGTGTTTTTAAGTAGACTCTAAATATGGTGTCACAGAAATAAAAAAGAAAAACATTTTCTGGGCATTAGTTCTTTGTGGATTACTAGCAATATTCAAAAAGTGAGAGAAACTCTGATCATCCCCATTTGAAAGTCACTAAATCACTGAAATTCTGGAAATCAAATATTTCATTAGGCTATTACATACCACCAATGTGTTTACGCATCATCATGGTCACAAAGTCCAAACAACTTCATATTCAAGAAACTTTTTACACTACCCGTAGAACATTAATAAATGGTGAAGTACCTCACAGGGACATAAAAGAGGATGTCCACTGATTCCAAGGGAGCAACTTTGGTATCAAGTAGATGAGGGTTTTGTGCCTTTATTTTACTGAGTTACTTCAGTTTTTGGTTGTCTTTGTGAGTGGGAAGTATTTTGCTGTTTTGTTTTTGGTATTCAAATATTTCTCTTTTAGAGGTCAAATAGGAAATGTCCCCTCATATATGTTTGCTAAGAGCAGTTGATAGAGTGATTATAATTTTTTTCTTTGAAGAAAAATATGTCCTTCACTGTAGATTGATTAAAAACAACTGTTGGTTGTGTTTGGCACAGACATAGTTGATCATCAACATACATTAATACATAATTTTGCTATGTTTTATCTTACAGACATTTTCTGTAGTGTGTATATTTCAGATTGTGATAAAGTAATATATATCTAATAGAGAGTTGAGTTTGAGTTGCAAGGAAATGGACTTCACTGAGATATGTGCCACTAAAGGATCCAGACTGAAGTTCATGGAAACTTTTCCACTGGCTCCCATGAACTTTAAATCTGATTCCTAATGAATTTCTAATTAAAGTTGCCTTCTTTTCTTAGATTACTCAGAAATACTGCCCTGTAGTTTTGGTTCACAACTGGACAAAAACAACATTTAGGTTAAACACTTGAGTTCCAATTCTCCTGTGTAAAACAATATTTTATATGAGAGAAGTTTGTTCCTACATTGATAGTGTGATATTAGAAAGCAGGTGTTTCTTTGTGAGGTGAGGACGTGGAAACATATTTCATACAGCTGACTTCTATTTTGTTTGATATTAGAGCCTTTTGTCTGCAAGAGCAACTCTTTACCTTAACTTTTAAATGGGATCTTTAAGATTCTGTTTAAATGCAGTTCCAGGAAAATCAACTTCTAGCATGGTTGTCTTGACAGAATACCTATTTTAAGTACAGTTTCTTAGAGTACCCCAGATGTGTAAATGTGTCTCATCTTTAAATGATCAAATTACATCCCACCTCTCCACTCACCAGTCTCATAAAATTCTTCTTATATTCTACAACTGCTTTATATGTCTGAGACTTTGCAATGTCTCATGACCAATTTAATTTGCATTGTTGTCCAAGTTACTAGTGAAAACCCAGAAAATGTATCAACTTTCCTGAAGTCCAGCCAGATAGATCACATCCCATTTATCTTCCTTCTCCCAAGAAAACCCCAACCAACCAGTCATCAAAGAAAGCGATCAGATTACCTTGACATCATACTCTTTTGGAAAAAGCATGTTAAATTTTTATGCCATTTTCCATTTATTTCCATGCATTTTAAGTGAATGCAGAAGAAGAGAAAAAAATTATACTATGATTTTTGTACTATTTCAGAATTACTAAGAGTAGTCTTCTTTCTCCTGAATCAGAAGTAAAACCCAACATTGCTGGGGTGTTTTTTTTCTTGATAATATTCAGTGGTAAAGCATTCCATTTATTTTTTTATTCCACTCAGTAAGGACTATGTAATGGACAGGTGTGGCCAGCTACCACAGAACAGAAGGCTCAGGATGCCACTTTTTTACCTAAACTTGTCTCTAAAGCCCTATGTCCTTGGAGCACCTCACCATGACAAGCTTTTCTGAAAAAAAAAAAAAAAGCTCAAATTCATCTTGGGGGGAAAAAATGTCCCGCACAAGAACATGGGCACTGTAAAGGGTCACAGTCTGTCCATGTTTATCAGCATATGGAAATCAAATTACAACCTTGCTGTCTTCATGCAATCCAAAGGGTGAATGTAAATGCATGAGTAGGAGATGAATATATAAGCAGAAAAAAAAAGAGACAAAATTATTCCTCTTATCTTGTAATTATGCATCATCTGAACTTAATATACACAAGGATTTCTGCAATTCCTCCAGATGTCAGAGACCAAAATCCTTGAGGACAGCCATTTGTCCAGCAGGACCCTTTGAGATAAAACTGTGTTCAGATTAAGATGCTGGCAAGGAAGAGTTCAAAGTTATGTCGAAATTGCTATCTAAGATCATTTTTCAGGAGGATCCATGCT
The DNA here is from genome assembly GCF_901933205.1 of Camarhynchus parvulus. Classification (NCBI taxonomy): domain Eukaryota; kingdom Metazoa; phylum Chordata; class Aves; order Passeriformes; family Thraupidae; genus Camarhynchus; species Camarhynchus parvulus. The sequence continues at coordinate 55,799,072 of NC_044601.1, forward strand.
TGTCTCCAAGGCAAAGCAAGAAATTTGATGCTTTGTCATCTATCCCAAGCATACAATAATTTTTATGGTTCATTATAACTTGGAAACATAGAATGGCTTCACACAACAAGTAACTTAGCTTTACTGCCATTAGTTCTTTATACTAATATGATTTAAAGCATCCAACAGGAACATGTAATTTAAAAATAGTAAGTTTGCTTTTGTTGGCTGTAGTCATTTTGTTGATTCTCAGTGTTTGGTACTGTTTAACACTCTTTTTACGAACCACAAAGTATCTGCAGATTTTTATATGCATAGTTACATGACTTCATGAGCAGCTACTCAGATTCATAATTTTTCATTTCTGGTTGTGCTAGAAAATGGTGGATGATAAGTTAGTTATTTGCGAGATAATGATTTACATATGGCTTTTGTCAAGACACATTTGGAAAGAAATCAGCATGTAGCTAAAAAATTCAAACCCAACAATTTAACATTGTTTTGTTAGTTAAATTACATTAAATGACATTATGTTGGAGGCACAAGAAGTACATTCTGTTGGAAGCATAAAAATTTGTCAAAATTGCTTTTCATTTAACTTTAACTGATTTATTAAGCAAAAGAGAAGTAAGCAGTTAGTTGCTAAACTGGCTGATTCTGGTTACTGTTCCTATTTTTTTTTCTTAAGTAGCAGAACTCATCTTCTGACACCTTTTTTCTTACTGTTAGTAACTGATTTCTTTCCTGTAACAAATTCTAATATTTTTCAAAATCCAAATCACTTCTTTATTTTGAACGGATGACTTATTGACACAAATAAGTTGAATAAATCATAATGAAGTTATTTTCTCTGCTAAAACTCTGACACAAGGTTTCATGCACATCCTTTACTACTTAAGTATTTGACGCGTAACTTTATTAGCAAATGCACTACTGTATTTAATATCATAATTTTAGTTTCAGTCCTAATATGTTGTCATACAACGAAACTTATTAAATAATATAATCATAGGACCACTTGAGCAACTTCTATTAATTACTTCATAGAATTACTTAAGCAACTTTGATGATTCAAAAGATCCACACAGCTGGTCAATCACTTCCTCTTCCAGTGAGACTGGGGAGAAAATCAGAAGGGTAAAACCAGCTAACTTATGCCCAGCCAGCCCCTGAGCAATGGCAGCCCTGGCCAAACACCCTCCCCTGGGCAGTTTTATTGCTGTGCATGACACTGTATGGAGTGGAATATCCCTGTCATCAATTGGAGTCTGCTGTCCCAGCTGTGTCACCTTCAAATTTCCTGTGCTCCCACTGTTTCCTCACTGGCAGGGCAGTGAGGGCCAAAAAAGTCCTTGGATTTGTAAGCCCTGGTCAGCAGTAGCTAAAACATCTCTCTGTTATCAGCATTGTTTTCACTGCTTACCCAAAACACAGCACCGTTTGAGCCGCTATGAAGAAATTTAACTCTGTGTCAGCCAAAAACAGTACAAAAAAGGCCAGTGTTGCATTTAGACTTGCACACCCTACTACAATCATAGTATCTCTTGGTGGACCTATGAGATAGATGATCAATCACGAGGTACCCAGGAGGCAAAATATTCTAAAGAGATAGAGGGATGCAGGGTTGAAATGAATACCACTTTGATTTTAGTGGAGCAAACTTATCAATGAATGCACTTTTTAGTTTTAGGCTTGAAATTCATTGTGCATTTATCTTATATGCCCATCCTAGTGGCACAAATAAAATATTCCTGCAATTAACAAGGCAAAATAAGTTGCCTTGGAAATTGCACGATGAACTGGTTTTTTGTGTACTATGTTATGTAATAATTCTGCAATATTAACTAAACTATTAATTATTCATGATGTTTTTAGGGGTCTTGGGCTTTTTTCAAGTGGATTTTTTCCAGGGTTAACAAGACTTCCAGGCAAGTCAAACTATCTTATGTGAAGTCAGAGAAGAAAGAGATTTGACTATAGCTGACACATCTCTACCAAAACTACTGTCACCACTGTATTTGTCAGCTGTGTTGATAGCTCACAGGAAGAAAATCAGTAAATCCAGTCATTTTGTGCACCTATTGTCAGATACTGCGCTTCATAATTACATGCAACAATTCCCTTATAGCAAAGCCAAAGGTTTTTTGTCATCTCTTTATTAACTAAGAGTCCCATGTCCAGACATATTTTTGATGGTGCTATGTTGATGTAATTGCAGTTAGTCTGTGAGCATCCTGTGTGAATATGCTTCAGCCCTGTGCTGTAGTGCACATTGGAATACAGTCCATCACTTTCAGTTTTCATCATATATTTGCTTTAATGTCACTTAATGATGTTTCTGCTTATTTATAACACATAGAAAAATCATGTATTGCGACATCTGGCAGACAATTTCTGTGGAATGGAAAAAGATGCAAACACCTACATTAATGAGCTTAATATTCATAAACATTATCAGTAGTGTATATTATTATCTTAGGGATATGTCTGTTTATTCACATATATTATCTGATGTCATGAAAACAAAGTCATGGTCTTCATAGATGCTTGGTAAAAGTTAGCTAAACACAACTAAGCTAAAAAGATGCCCATAATTAGTGAAAAACTTGGAATACTTTCTGAAATATATCATTCTCTCATTCTAGCTGTTATTACTTTTGTTTGGCCTGCTTCCAGATGGGAAATAGCTTAGACAAGATCTATCCATTAGACAACATTGACATCTGTCTTGTGGGTAGAAATATGAGAAGGGAAGATAAATGATGTCTCATGCCTGTGCTGAAATATATCAAATTTTAAGGGAAACAAATTCACCCTGTGCCCTAGGATTGCATGTAATATTTGCAGTATGTCACTATCATTTTGCCTTCATGTAGACTCCCTTAACTGTTTTTTTTCTACATAATTTTTGTATCAAAAATGTTAATATCACTGGCTAGTTCATTTTATAAATGTTCAATCCAATTTGAGAGTATGAACAATTCGACAGCTATGTAGCAGTTTAGCCTCTAATGGGAAATATAACAGGGATTTTGCATCCAGGTAAATGTACTTCAGAGCTAAAGAGTTTATTTAAATTAAATGTGAAATGCTCAATATGTGTGTGTAAATATATGTGTGTATATATATATATCTTCATAAATAGTATGTCAGTAGCTAGCATTCATATTGTTGATTTATATTTTAACATCAGCAACATAATAAAGCACATCTATGTACAATATTTAGTATGCTTAGTACATATGCAAAAACATGCATATGAAAAGAATCCCTTTTCCTGCATGCAGCTTAATGCTGTGACAAGTGAATTTAGACACTTGCAGGTGCATAGCTGAAGATATTACCTCTGTCAGTTCAGTTTTATTGCTGAACTTAATTTTTTTTTCTGGCGTCCTTTAAGTAAAGAGAAATGTAAAACTTTTTGTGGTAACTTAGCCTTTGCAGCCAGATGCCAGTCTAAAATGGTACCATTTAAGACACGGTAAGATGGGAACAGAAGTGGAATCATCATTGCTCAGCTGGACCAGTGGCCCAGAAGCACAGAGAATAAGAATTACTGAGACAGAAAGGGTGAGCCTTAGTCTAGAGAAGAGACAACTTGTTCACTATGGTATTACAAAGCTTTTAAAATTAGCTTTAAACAAGCTAGCCTGAGAATTAACAGCAATTAAGCCACTGGGCTGAATCCCTCTAGCAGAGCTAGCACAGTGGCATGGTGAGCACTTAGAAATAATTGAATGGTCAGGGTTGGAAGGGACCTTAAAGATCATCTAGGTTCCAATGCCCCATGCTAATCCCTTCATGAGAAACAGTACAAGTACGAAATAGGAAACTGTTCCTCTGATAAAAATGTGCTGCATATATACAAACTGGACATAAATTTATGTTATAAATTCATTTAACATAGGTAAAAAAGCATGCACACATTTATAAAACATATAAACTTAAAACATTATTTGCTTCTTTGGGGGAAGGGGTATTTATCAGATAGAGTGCAATGCCCCTAAAGCCACTATATTCAAGTTGAACTATTTAAATTAAGTAGTGCAAGCTCCTAGCCTGCATGGGAGTTTGTCACACGAGTAGGTTTGCTCTCTCAGATACTGAGATATCTTAACAAGCAGAAAGAATATATTTTCTTTTAAAATATTCTCTTTACTGCCTCAACTATTGCAAAATCTTTGTAGTTCTAATTGTTCTGGTAAGTGATGTTACCCACGTTTCTCTAGTCACAACCACTGATGAATTCCAAGGGTTTCAGAAGATCTGTACTCAGTTTACACTGTGGTATTTTAATTTTTCTCTTAAGGCAAACTCCTGCCTCAAATTTTTGTATATATTTCTACCCTTTCTAGAGTGCTACCTATATTTAGTAGTTCCCTCATGTATGTGCTTTGTGCACCACGGTCATGAGAGCTAATGATACTCAGATTTGGTTACAGATAAAACAGATGCTTTTATCTTGAAAAAAAATTTGCATACTTAGGGTTTTCTGCTTTCTTCTGCCTGAAGATTTTTATTACATTTGTTTTCTAGAACTGGATTTTTCATAATGAATCCTATGGCCAGTGCATAGCCTGTATATTCCTGGTGTCCCCAAGCATCTATAGATTCTTTCCACCACAGTGTGGAAAATAAATGAACCCCAATGAATAAAACAACTGTTTAATAAACTTATCTCACATATTATAGCATTTCTTATAATTACTAATCTCTATGTGATAGTTCAAAGCTGCTAGAAAGCTTTTGTTACAATTCAGCTTTTTTGTTATATGTTTTCTTTGAACTTGCACTGCAATGGGGAAACTGAGGAAAAGGCTCTACTGATATTTGAAACACATCAAAGGCTTAAGAAACTAAACATGCAAGACAGATGCTTTTGTTAATGTCTGCTGTATCTCATTTCACAATCTTTAGCAGCACATACAGCTTCATGATTTCACACAATCATTGTTTTCCTGCTTATTAATGTGAAAATTTGATGAGTATAAAACACTTGTTTCAGCATAAAATTCTGATTTTTTTACAAGAATTATAGTTTTAACATGAAAAGTTGGGAAAAAAAACAATAAATAGACAAAAAAATTGCTAGTATAAACCAAATCTTAGTGTTCTTTATTGTATGGAAAGATAAATAGCATCTAGTCTGACAGTTCATTTATTGCAACTTATTGCATTTAACACCATAAAAGAGAATAGTAACTTCCACATTTAGCATCTGTGCATATGGTTATGGCTAATCATATAACCAGATAAACATTAATCTTGGATTAGACATAATTTTTTAGAAAAACTTAATTTTTTATTTGCTAGGTGGTACCAAATCCCAATCCAAATTTTTCACTTAAGTGGTTTCTTTCTTAATGAGTTACCCTGACTTCAGCTTCTACAATTTGATCTCTGCTGAGCCTCAAAGTATTTTACATTAGGCAGTCATCTGTTTTTTTACTTTTTTTTTAATTAGCAGAAACCTCAGCACAGAAATAATCCTAGAAGTAAGCAGAGTTAACCACTATGGTTGTTAGAGCAAATCCTTCCTAACACAGACCCAACTCTAGACTCCAGTTCTGTAGTTTGAATTGGAAACTGTAGAGTAATGGGAGTTTGAGACTCCCCATTCCTCCATGTGGAAGAATGCCCCACGTATGCTTCCCCTGGTACTCCTATATTGTTAGCTTCTGATTGCTGATACCTTTTCCTGAAATACAGTGATAGTTATGGTCAGCATATTTGAATAAATCGACTAATTAATATGAAACAAATTGGCTAATGAATGTTGCCTTCTGCTGCAACAACGCTAAGGATGTGCATAGGTCCTGTTCACAATTATAAGTTCAAGTGGTAGAGAGGCCTCTTACAGCAGAAAGAGCTGGGTACTATCCTCACTTCTGCTTTGTAACCACAAATTTGTTACAGTACTTCACACATACTTCTTTCCATTTGTAGACCTCATTGAAAATACTCATCTGTAAATATTCCCAGCTTTCCTTCTTGCTCAGAATATGATATACCACTGGGATTTCCTTATCTTGTTTAAATTGAAAATGGGCATGGACTAAGACTGTCAGTTTTGGTTTATTCCATTATAGTTAAAGTAGCAGCCTTTAATCATTACCAGCAATATTAGTGCCACAACAGTGTTTACATCTCAAATATGCTTCTAATTTTCCCAGTCAAAGGCAAATTGTTGGTGATATCTTAATGTTTTTTTAGGTAGCTAATGCCAAAATGCAAGGTTATGATCTTGATCTGAATATTTCCCAGATGTGTGGTAAGGTGAAAGGTGGAGCAGCTAACAGAACTTGATTTCCTATCTGTATTAGTCTAAGTTAAGTGAATTCTAAGTCAGGCATAATTAGAGAATGAGACCCCTAGAAACCTTCACCTTCACAACTGCTTGAGATGAAAGCTTAGCGCTTGGGTGAGTGTAACATAATCCACATGTTGGAAGAGAAATCAGAATCAGCTGTCACTGTCTTCTGCATATGTTTTACAGTGCCCCATTAGCCACCTTCTTGTCAAAAGTCAATGATCTTCTCCGAGCTTAATGCTTCTAATTCATTTACAGTGGAATCAGGACCAGATTCTAAATCTGATGCCAGTTTGAACACAGTGCCATCCACTGAGGTTTCAGTCTGCATATGACAGATCCAGTTTGGAAAGGTGTAGTTGATAGAGATGCATTCCAGTGATCCTCAGTTACAGGAGTCACTTAACTCCTTTTCAAGACAGCCACATCAGATATAACATAGATAATAAAAACCAAGAAATAGAACAACATATGAAAATTTCAGATTTGGCCCCTGAGGTTTTGACTGTCAGACCTTCAAAGGCTTTTGCAACCTGGAGCATTGTCTGAATTGAAAAAGCATCTAGAAATCTCTGCTGTGTCCAAGAACACTGAAATTGTCAAGCTGGGACTCAGACAGTGATCTTCAAATCATTTGAGATAATTAGGAAAATTTGGGTTTTTAATTATTGTAGTGTTACCAGATAAAACACTGGCATAGATCTCAGATGGCAGAGTCCTCTTTCAAGTTTTGCTATTATTCTGCAAGGTCACTGCAGCAAATCAATCAGTCCTCAGAATCAACTGTTTGCTGGCTTCCCAAACTGATCTTACTGGCTCTGATTGCTAATGATCCTGCAATGAGGGTCACATGCTTTCCAGGCGTGGTAATCTGTATGCTAATATGTAAAATTAAGTGGAATCGCATTCAGGGGCATGTCTGTTAACACTTACAGAGGTAATGGCCTGTTTTTAATGTACATGATAAAAATCTTTTTATGAGAGTAGAGTGGGAAGACATTTTAGAGTGGTCCCATAACAAATCCATCAGTGATTTGCCTTAGCCCCTTGTTATTGAGACATATACCAGGTTTCTTGAAGAAGTGAAGTTTTAGTTGGCTTCTCCTAATAACTTTCACTTATGTTGGAAATTTTCATTCACTTTTGTTAATGAATAACTCAGAGTTTTCATGTAAATGAGGATGTAGCTCCAATGAGAAACTAGGCAAGAAATGCGAGACATTACAAATTTTTAGTTCTGCACTAAGATAAATGGCAGATTTTAATCCACCACAGGCTACAGATTGGTAAGAATGTATTTTGTATAGTTTTCCAAGCCATGTATGTTTCATTAGAAGTAGCACAGAAATCAGGAATTGCTGAAGTATCAACTGCAAATTATATTGCAGTATAACTTGTGATAGTACTGATTGCTGCTTATATGTGTTACACCTTTAAGAAGAGAGAAGGCTTCTCTGAAGTCTCTCTAAAACAGAGCATACTTCTCATTAAAATCAGTTTCTGAGCATTGGACTTAAAAGGTTTTTGAGCAAACAATGGTGAAATAGCTGAGAATAGTGACAGCCGGGTCGCTTACCCATTTGTCTGACAAGTCCTGTCGAAATGGAATTTGAGGAGAAAGGTAAATCTGGCATAAACTTACACGACCGTTTGGAAAGTCACCATTTTCTTGATTGCGTGTATCTTGCCTTTCTTTGGGACTGCAGCCACACTTCTCCCTTTTTATGTGCCCCATTGGCACTGGAATTGGTGCTTTTGACATCAGAGATTGATATATAAAGTCATCAATCAGAAGGGATTTCTGAGGTCAGTGGGCACTGGATCTTGTCAGCTGATATTTTAGCAATGGCACTGGAAGCTTTGAGATACTTAAGGCAACATGCTAGATCCCTTTGAGGCAGAACTGTTCCATTTTGATACCAGAGAGCTGGAAAGGTGGTTTACCAACAAGGATTTCATCATCTCTGTCCTGTTAAAAGATTTTACAGAGTCTTTGCTGTTGCTCACTACGTAAGTGAAATATGCAAGACCTGGAAATTAAAAATCACCACAAATAGTTTCAAATTATGTTACTCTATTGTTATAAGAAATATTTTTAATATGATTTTTACCCTGATACAAAAATTTCTTCTATCTTTCCTTCCAGATTTTTATCTTTTGCTCTCTGAAGGCTTTTGTGTTTTCATAGGCAGCTGAGAATGTAACTGGTGGGAATGAGTGGAATCAGGCAGTTCAACTGCTCTGTAGTTGCATGGAAGTGAATTATGATTGAGCAGGGGCATGACAAAAGATTCAGCAGTATTGTAATTTTTGTTAATTGTTCTAGTTTAAAACCAGCAAGGAGCTCCCAAGCGTGGTCTTGGCACAAAATTTTTAAAACAGCAAAATATGTAAAGTAAATAAATAGGCTGAGAGATTAAAGGAAGCCACTGTGATCCTCAATCACATTTCAACTTGCTCTTTTTCTATCAAGTTCTTTTGTTAGTGTCTACAAGGAAAGGGGAGGAGATTACACTGTGGGCTTGAGAACAAAAAGAGGTATTGGAAAGCAAAGAATAGAAAAAAACAAGTAATTCTATAGAGGTGGGCAGAAAAAAATGGGCATTAAGAATCAAATTTTCATAGGTGGTATCTTCATGCTTTGTCTTGTAGGATACTTGCTGTCTGTGAGCCTGATTTGTGAAAGGAGACCCACAAATTAATAATTCTTGTAGGAACTGCAATGGGGAGTCCAGTTTTCACGTACTGAATCACAGGTTCTCTAGGATTTACTAATATTCAAACACATTTTTTATTTCGTTTTTAAGTAGAAGTCCCTTCACATTTCAGTCTAACAGGACTAGTACAGTTATCAATTACTACTTATTTACAAAAATCAATGCTTCTTGTATAAACAGCACTGACTTCAGTGTTTGAGTCTGCAGTTTGCTTTATTTGTCTAATAAAGCAAAAAAGGAAATATGGTTAATGTTGGATTTGATCAGATCATAAGCACAAAATAATCAAATTAAGAACATGGGGATGAGGGACATAAATCTCGCAATTTAGATGCAAGTATCCAAAGTATGTGTAATCTATAAAGACAATGCAATGTGAAAAAACTATGGTCTTGAATTTTTTGTGACCATAATGTGAATGATCACACTCCTGCTATTGGCTAGGACTGCCACTATATCTGAACCATCATCTGCTGCTGCCTAGGTGTTTTGGAGCTTCTTTGCGCTCCTGGAGTTCCAGTGAACTAACCAGAAATATCACACAGTAGTTACAACTGGTTCCTTTGTAGTGAAATATCGTCAGCACACCATGCGTGCTGTGTGTACATTGAAGTGCAAATACTGTAAAAAATACTGCTCTTTAGTGTAGTAAGTCCAGCATATTCAGAAATAATTGATTGGCTTCCTGTGTGTGAAAACAGAGTTTTATGGGCTTGGAAGCATTCTCAAGAGATCATGTGGTACATCCCCTTGTCCCACAACATATCTATCATTAACTCAGCTGGACACTTTTATCACCTGCTCTTAAAGCCGGCACACACTCCAAAGTATCTTTAATGAATAAAGAGAGTTTTTATCACCTAATTAAAATCTTATTATTCTTAACATCCTCTCTTACTCTTCTGTGTAGCTGAGCCCATTATTTCTGTTGTCTCTTTCATTGAATATTCCTCCTCTTCCCAGAAATTTTGAAATACTTGAAAGTTACTGTTACACTTTTTCTTCCCAACTCTCCTCTTCCTATGGTAAACTTTAACTTACAATTAATTACAAATCTTGTTTTTCTATGCCTATCACTATGCCGGTTGCCCTCCTTAGGCTACCTTGAAACAAGCAAAGAACTCAGATGAATCCTTCCAAATGCTGAATTATGTAGAAAGATTTTCTTTTGCATTTTCAACAGGTTTGGATGTGTCAGGAAGCTATTCACTTTTCATGTTCCTCCCTCAAGGCCACATTGTACACCAGTAACCACGCAGAAACTTTTCTGCAAAATAGTTTATCTTGTTCTTCTTCCTGCATTTGTATTTCCTCAACACTTCATTCCATTTTTGCAGTGAATCACTGGCAACAATTGACTAAATACAGTTTTCTAGCCTGTTTTTCATCCTACTTAAAATAAATTTAAATTAAACTAGGGTATTTATGATAATGTAATGTGGTTGTGTCAAAAGCTTAACTACATAGCCCTTTTCGTGACGTGACCTGTTATGCTGTTATAAAATCAGATTAGATTTAATGAAATTTGGTCTTGACTGGTCTTTGCTGGCTGCTTCTCTGCTTTCTTTCATTTCTCTATATGGGAGAATGTATATGTAAGAATTAAAGGGTGACTCCACTGCTTCAGACTAAAGGTCAATCTGGTTTCCTGTCTCTGACAGTAGCAGCAGGAGAAGCCCCAAGAGGAGAAGAACAAGCAGACAGTGCTAACTGCCTGCTATACTTCCCTAGCGTGCCTCAGTATGCAACTCAGAGACTAATGAGGGAATTGATTTACTTGTCTTTGGAACGTATTTTTGGAATTAATTGCTCTGATTGCTTCTCAGTTCAGGTAAACTGACATCCTAACAAATGACTGCTGTAATCTGACAAGTGTGAAAAAAATCTCTTCTTTTGTTTTAAACATTTAAGTATTGTTTTCTGGCCAGTAACTTCGTTTAAGATTCAGTGCACAGTACATACTCCTTTTTCATTTTCTCAATTACCTACAGTTTTACAGATTTTTGCTACTGAAGTAATTTCTGTTCCACCCTGCAAAGCCCAGTGGTTTAGGTATTCCTCAAATATTACTTAACCATTATTTCTGATCATGCATGTTGATCTTTCCTGCAGCTTTTCCAGTTCTATTTGATCTTTTATGAAACAAGAGACAACAGTAGAATTTGCATTTAAAATGAAGTCATGGATGGATTTAAACTTTCTGTCTGTAGTTTTCATTTCCTAAACATTCCCTACTCTTCTCCAGTAAATTTCAAACTTTTTTAGTACCTATTATAAGACCAAGAGCTAGCAGCTGGGCCATAAGCCATTCTGTTACACATTCCATGTTTATAAATCTAGTGTTATTTTTTCTGTGTGTATCACTTTTTACAACATTCACCTACACTGAATTTTTTCTGGACTTTTATTGCCTTATCTGCTTGAGTTCTGAGAGTCTTTTGCAATTATTTCCAATTCCTTCAGATTTAGTACCCTGAATAATTTAGAATAATCAGCAGGGTTTGTCATGGCATTACTGTAAATCATTAATGAATACACTGACGACAGAAAATACCAGGACTTTGTTGATTACTTTCCCAAGAAAAATTACTTTCCTCCCCTATTTTTAACCCATAACTTGTTTTGTTAGTGTCTTCTATACACGAGCTAGACAACATGTAGAAAAATAGAAAAATGGATGGAACCTGGGATACAATTATTGAGTTGGTCAAGCACAAGCAGTTGTAGATAGTTTTACATTTAATGTCTGTGCACAGGCTGTACAAGGAGCATGCTCACCATTGATCTGACATTCTCAGGTGTTTCTGCATCCACATGCAAAATCCCATTATATGGCAGCTCTGTTCTTCAGCTGCTCATCTCCAAAGCTGTCTGCAGGTCTACACTGTCAAATAACTTATTTCCCAAGGTGGCTGTTGGATCCAGCACTCCTGTTTTACACTGCACATGTTAGTTCACACCTAACTTTATTTGGCATGAACTGTTTTCCACTGGGATCAACTTCCATAAGATTTTCAATATTATTCACTGCAGGGACCATATAAGCAAGACCAAGCCAGTGGTATTCCTTTGGTTTTTAACAGTTTAATGCCAGACCTTGCAGAGTAGTGCCTACATGACCTTGCCATCAGACTACACAGAGACCAAACTGGTGGGCTGCCCCACAGCCTTCACAATATGTCAGACACTCGGAGCAGAAAATCCACAGGCGTGTCTGACATACAGGTGAAGTCTCTGGAGGTAATATTCTAAGGAAAATTGAACCAAGCCCTCTCAGGGACACACCAGAACAGCCCCATAAGGTGTGAATATGATTGTCAGACAGTTTTCTTCAAATGGCCTAGGGACAGGTTCTCTTTGCAGTGTTAGGCAGTGGTGTAAGCGAAAGTATCTCTGAACCCGACGCAGAAATATGCTGAGAGGATGGGACATTCTTTGCCTGCTCTCTACACGTTTCCTGACACAGCTTCTGCTGGTATGGCAGCACAAATCACAATCACTGTCAGCTGAGTGGTTAATTCAGGTTGGTTGGTTGAGTGTACTTTGTGCTGCTAAATTACAGAATGTTGAGCAGAAAAACCGGAAATAATGTATCAAACCTTCTGGATTGCCTTTTAAGTGTCCTAAATATAGTTTAGTGAGCATTTGTGAACACATTTACGCAGTTCAGGGAGAAGGAGCCCCAAAAAATTTCAGCAATCCAGGCTAGGGAACCACAGTTTTTATAAAAGGGCAAGACATGAGTTGCAAGCACGTGCAGTTAGATCACGTAATCCTGTGTGCAAAACATGCTTGTTAGCTGTTATCTGAAGATGTCAGCAGGGAAGATGGAAACAATATAGAAGGAGACTTGAAGATAATAAAAGCAGAAGGGTGTGAAGTGATTGTGCTCTTCAGATCAGCCTTTTAAGTTTCTGTGCAAGATTGACGATTTTGTAATCCTGCTTTTTATGAGGTGTTGAATGAATGCTTAAGAAGACAGCACTTATCAGTGCTCATCAAAGTTTAAAAAGAACTGTTTGTACTAGCAGTCTCAAGATACCAGGTCTAACCAGGTTAGAGACAGTCAAGTATTAAAGATGAAAACACTGTGAAAGACATATATCAGGTTGCACTGCAGCAGGCCATAGTTTACATATGCGTGCTGGAGTACAGACCTTGTTACATGCTCTTACTGCATACCTTTGATGAAGAAGGAAATGTACATAATAGGTAAGACAAAGAAAAAAAATCTAGCATTAAATATTGAGAAGTGGGTCACCTAGCATTGTAACAAGAATAATGCAGTTATTGAATGGTGTCTTTTTGAGTGGTTGTCATTTAGGATGCATTAAGTACACAAAATTATTTATGTCAGAGAAAGAAAAGCAATTAATGGATAAAACAGCAAACTGGTGATCAGAGGTCATCATGTTTTTTTCAGCTGCTAAACTGCTGGCCTTAATATCTTCTCATATAGTAGCAACATGCAATTAATTTATCTTTCTTTACTCCAAGACTGTTGAACAACAAGTTTTATAACAATTGCGTCTTTCAATAAATACTTTGTTTGAAAAAGTTTAGAAAGTGGTTTGCTTGCAAAGTACCAACTGGGTTATAGGTTACTCAAAATCACCCATCAAATCATATACAACATTGTCCCAAACTACAGAAATATAAGTATTAAGGTCAGAGGCCTGCCTTTTATTTGATCATATCCAGACTGGCTATGAAAAAAAATTCTGGAGGAAAAAAAAGCCAGGAGGGACAAAAAACAGATGTGAATTTTAAAGAATTTTTAGATACAGTGAAATACTGTTTGCATTGATTTTCAAAATACTGATTACCCATACCATACAGCTGCCCTAGTGTACACTTCTCAGATATTCAATCTGTTTCCAGAGTTCTTATAAAGTTTTCTTACAAAAGTGATTGTTATGATCAAGTAACATTAGGAATATTTGTGGCATTGCAGAAGTAGAGTGCTGAAAGTGTTGATGAGTAACTACCACCAAATATAATTATGTGAAAAATAATGATCATTATAGCTGTCCAGGGGTAATCTTTCATTATAAACATGTGGATCCCATATTTTAAAATACCATGGATTCCTTTTTCCCGTGTGAGGCAAAGACAGACATAAACCATTAGAACCAACAACTAATTGATGTTGTGGATTAGTGTGTTTGGCAACTTTCTGATTTGCAGGGAAAACACTAAAACATCATTTTTTTCCCAGAGAAACATAGCAGTAGCAGCATACTGCTAGAAACTGTTCTTGGTCATGGTATTTTAAAGAGGAGCCTGTAGAATTTTGTGATTTTTTTCCTTTTTTGCCCCACTACTAAGTTATTATGCCCATAGAGATTCAGGAGAAGATCCTACCTGCCACAGGCAGTGCAGTGCACACTGCTAAGCTTTGTGATAGCTGTGCAGGTAGTTATGCTTCTGTCTCCTACCTTCCACAAAAAGATAAGTGTTTGAGAGGGGGAAATAACAGACCATGTTTTTACAGTCTTGTTTTCTTGCACAGAGGAGAGTCAAGATCCGCCATAAAGACAAACGAGATCCAAAATGAAACAAAACTGATGAAAGAGAACTATTGTCCCATTTAGCTGCTGTTCTAGCAGCCTTTGCTAGAGCAACAGCTACAGTATATGTCAGACAGTCTTAGCAGCAGACAACAAACTTGTCATTTGGATAAATATTGTTGGTAGACTCCTTGCAGAGGACATCTGCAGCACACTGTGTTTCCTCTCCCACAATGCCTATACAATGCATCATAACAGTTTTTTCTTCTGTTTGTACATACTCTGACTGCTTTAGCACCCTGGCTCACTTCCATCTGCTCATATTTGTCAGTGTCTAAGTACTGTTTGGCTCCATTTAATTGTCATTTGCACCCCATTTGCAAATACAGGTATTGTATCTGCTAGCTGATTTCAGCCCATTAGTTCTCTTGCCAATACATTCCACTCAGCTAGGAGATTCTCCCTTCCCCAGCAGGGAAACGATAGATTGCAGGTGATGTACAGATACTTCTGTCACCTACCACGCATTTGAACTGTTTCTTTTGCAGTGCAGCTGTCTGTTATCCTTCCCTAGTCTGTTGGGATGGACATTAAATGGAACAGCCTTACCTCTATCCAGTTTCTTCCAGTTAAAGTTGTTCACCTTGAATCTTATACAAGTGGTAAAATGCAGGAGGTGAATAAAGTAAACATGAATGTCAAAGATAACTTGGGATTTCACCCAGGCAGATCTATACAGCCCTCAGAAAATGTACTGATCTGTGCTAGTCACTTACAAGCTTTCCATTCTCCCGCATGTTTCTGTGGAGACATGGAAATTTAAGATTTGGCAAAAATCCCGAGTGCCTAGTCCTGTCTAGAAAATGGAAACATACATGGACTGCCAAGTTTCGATTAGGATTTGGATTAGGATCCAAGTTTCCTTATAAACACATGAAGTAGTCATTCTGCTCAAGTCAGTACCCATCAGGCCTTAGTTAGAACATTGGTCCAGTCTTGGGCACCTCAGATCAAAAAAATTAGTCATCTGGACAGAGACCAAAAAGAGAGCACTAGAAGGTCCAGAAAATATATACTACTAAAACTGACTGCAAAAACTTGGATTGTTTAGTCCTTAGGGTTTAGGGCTGATTTGTTTTCTATTGGGAGTTTTTTTTCCAAGCCAGATCATTCCAATGATTTTGTTTATAGTGCTGCTCCACAAACAGTTATATTTGAAGGGTTGGTGAACTTCAGCACAGAGGCAGGAAAAAGAAGCCAGAGAGGGCTGAAACTCCTAAAGGCATCTTTGTCAAGAGATCTAATCAGATAACTGCAACCCTGCATCTAATCATATGTACTATACTGTTGTGGTGCTTTGTTTTCCATTTTCTCTCTTGGCATATGAATCACTGCTCTTCCTTGGTTAGTATGAGTTGTCACTTACAGCTTCTCTGTCCGAAAACCAGATCAGATAACGTATTCCTACACTGTCTGTGTCTAATCTAAATGTTACCAAATCTTGCAGTGTTGGGGTCAAGCAGGCTGAGATGCTCAGAAATCAGCATTTTCTCTCAACATTCATGCAGCTGTTTATATGTCTTGCCATCTTACCTCAAAACACAGAGCCCAAGAAATTTGAGCTCTGGTTAACAGAACCAGGGTGCTGTTGGCTCTATGTGTAGCCATTCCCTCTCAAGAGCATGAATTAAATCCATCTGAAGGAAGCAAACATGTTTATATTCCCTAGCACTTTAGCTAAATCTGATTACATGCTTGTGTGTTAGTGATGAAAGTGACAGACACGGTGTCCTTGAGGGAACATCTGAACTCATCATAACTGACAAGATAGATGTGTCCTCAAAGTCACTACCAGCATTTTTTTTTTGCTTCAGTTTAACCCATCTAGCTGTGGAAACTTAACAGAGGGAGTGGTGTTTTTTAGAACTGTCCTTTGAAGTTGGCTGTCTTCACTGACCAGAGGGAAAAATGTAGGCAAACTGTGATCCTGAATTAATTGTTTCTGTTACATGCCTGGATGTATACTAGCTAAACTGATTCCTACCAATTTTGTGGCTAAACCTAAACTCCTCCTTTTCTAACCAACAGCTCTCATTATTGATCACTAAGAGGTTCTCTCATCCCAGGTGCCACCCTTCAATTTGCTTGGTCTACAGAGAACCATTGATTGAGTCATCTGTGCTCTGCTCTGAAATTAAAGCCATAAAAGCAGTAAAAGATGAAAAGGAAGTTGGTACAGACTGTGTGGATCTGAGAACGGGCTCTAATAATTAGTCTTTAATGTGATTTTTATGCACTGTGGAGATGCCGTGTCTTATGCTGATACTATGGTGATGCTGGAAGGCTCAGAGGTTTTGTTACCATAATCTTCCATAAATTTAGATACATATGACAGGCTTATCCAAAAGTATTAGATGTGGGCATTGGACAGAAAAGTTCATGGAACATTAGTATTTTGGTTATAGTTGATCTAAATATGATATATTAGCAGATTGCTTTGTGGTCTTTCAGTACATTAACTTTGGATTTAGAGTAGGAATTATAGCAGTCTCAAAAAAAATCAAATATTAATAAAATCTAGAATCAAGTCTTAGAACTGGCTTAACTTCAAATAAACTTTAATTTTTAAGTCAAAGCTTAGGTTATCATTCAGGTTGGTTACTGCCCATAAGTGTGGCGCTGTGGGTTGTGTGATTTGTATCTTAAGCTCCCTTTCAAATTCAAGCACAAAGTCTGTAAGGTTGCCTTTCACTGGAACTACTTTTGTTTTTGAAAAAGTTTTCAAAGGCAAGACTTTCTTGCCGTCTTCAGTTTTCCATGGTTTTTTAATCTATTCATCCATAATATTCCTTTTTCTGTTATCACAAAATACAGGTAAATATAGCAATATTAGTATAATTTGTCATTTGGGGAAATTTTCAACTTGCAGTTGTACTTGGTGAAACAGAGTGGAAACAGAGGCAGTAGCCTCATATACCTTAGTACTTCACTCTTCCATGACTACATCCAACAACTCTATCTGCTTCAAACCCCTTTTTTTCAAGCCACCTACTGAGAACAGCTTTTTGAGCAACCATGTAGTTCAACATTATGCCTTAACACCAACTTGTTTTGACTTAAGCCAGGGGCAGACAAAGGCACCCCTTCAGAGAAACTCCCAGCTGGGGCACAAAAGCCAAAGTTCTGAAAAGTCAGTTTAGTCTCACCGGCAGTCACACCAAGCCCTGTCTTCTCCAGCTACCTACCAAGAGCTGCAGCCTCCTTCATGGGCCCAACAGCTTCTTGTCACCATTTTGGAAACCAAAAGGTTTCACAAGCTCTCAGTCATCATCCCATTCTATCCAGCTGAACTCACTCTTCATCTACAATATTTTTGCAGATAGAAGAAAACTCAGAGGAAGAGGGATTGTTTGTGGATTTCTGCATGTATGGGATAATCCTTGAAAGGTGTAGGAAGATGCATGGTGGTTCCGTTCTTCTGCATAGACAGGACTACAGCTAGTGATGGAGATGTTCTAAATGTGGTTATAAGAACTCCTTACACAAATGATACAACTATAGGAAAATGACCATTGTCTCACACTGCAAAGCTGAATTTGGTCCTAGAATCAAGCATTTCTCGTGGCAGAACACGTCTACACCCACTGCGCTTCTGCCTTGACAACAGATCTGATATTCTGTCAAATGCCTTTCCTAAGAATTGATTGACATAATTTAATTCAATTTCTGGGATATTTTGGGTTGTTTGGGTTTTTTTGTTTTTTTTTTTTTTGCTTCATATTATCAGCATTTTTTTAAAATATAGGACATTTTTAATTAACATATAACCAAGGAAGTGCAATTTTCACTTGTGGTTTTTGCAGACCCTCTGTGCAAAGCAAGAAGACAAACAGGTTTCTGTTGCCTTGTAATATGTATAATGATCACTTTTATAAACTATGAAAATACAGTTTATTTAAGGTAAATACATTTGGGTTCTATTTGGAATATGTTTAAAGCCTTTGGGACCTGTAAAGAGAGTGCACGCACAGCTACAGGGCACATCTCATCTTGATATTTGAAATCTTTCTAATTATAATTGAAAATGATTTGGGTATTGAAAGCTATGCTTTTACAGTGAACGTGGTCAATGGGGATTAGTTGTAATTGTTGGGTTTTACAAAGTTATGGCTGTGAAATAATAATGTGCTATCTGGTTTAAAGCAATAATAGAGGCCAGAACATTTTCATTTATTTTTAATTGATTCATTTTCATTTCCAAGTTCCTAAGAAGCATGAAAGCAGAATAAATAACTCCTAAGACTCCTAACATTAAATTTTTGGTACTGCTTATTATCAAGAATAATTACAAGTCACATTATATCATGGAAATTATTTACCTTAGAGCTCTTCTTGGGCGTAAGTCTTAAGGCATGGAAATACCTTAGCCCTAGCAATGGTATAATATCAGATACAAGAAGCATGCAAGGAAGCATATTGAAATGCCTTTTTTGTTTCAGTCTTAGAGAAGAGGAAAAAGAGTTCCAATGAAAAGTTAATATTCTTGGGAATAGAATAAGAAAATATAAAAAATAAAAAAGAAAGGGATGGGGAAAGGGGAAAACACTGTAGTTTTAAGTTTCATTCTGTATATCTCAATTTCCTTTTAAAATATATTCCTGCTGAATTTAATAACACTTCAAGAATAATCAAATGCATATTTTCACCCTTTCATCAAATGCATTTTACTTATTTTTATTCAAATTAAATTATTTAAAAGTTCTAGAAAGTTCTTAGGCTTTCTTGCAGATTCATGTCAGATGAGTAGGTGATTTGTCTACAGCAGATTTGTCTACATCACTGAAACCAATAAAAGATTCCTACTGCCTTCAAAAGATTTCTATCAAATTAGAGATTCTTCTCTTGGGAAGATCTATAAAAACAGTGAATAATTTGAAATCTAGACAAAATCTAGCTTGTAACCGTGCTTGTAACTAGCCGGTAACCCTTGGGGGACTACAGAGAGTAGCAAAGTATCAAAGTATCAAATTAAGTCCCTATTGCCCAAGGGTTAACAGATCAAGATTAAATTGATCTGAAAGAAAAACATCCATTAAATATCTACTTCTCCCAAATGAAATACTGTAGAGGATAGAATATGCAAAATTGTCAACAAAAATTATACCTTTTTAAGCTTTCAGTTACGCAGAACACGCTGAGTGAGAATAAATCCAGGATCACTAGTGATGATATTATCAACCTGACAATAATTTGGAACATTTTTTCTATGTTTGGCTACAACTAAATAGCTTAGCCAGCTAAAAGCAAGCTAGTTGTTGTGGATATAATAAATGTAGTAACATTTCTCCTCATGGACCTCCTTACAGTTGCTCCACCATGAACATAATGGAGTATGAAACTGCAAACAAACTTTACCAGAAAAAACAGATTATATTTTCATTAATTATACTTGTGTTGTTTTCATTTAAGTATGTTACTGGAAAGCAGTGATGTCCGTCATTCAAGTACAAGACCCTTAAAATGGGTTAATTCTGTACAAGATTCTTATTTAGGCACTGCTCTCCTTCAGCTCTCGGTGAAATAGTTAATTGAAACAGCCTAATATGTTATTGTTACAAGGATAGTATGGCAAAATCCAAATCAGTTTAATCTCTTTCAACATAAAAATTTATAATGGCACATGTTTTGCCAGTATTTTTCTTGCTTCTTTGTTTTGCTTTGGTTTGGTTTGGTTTTTTGTCTTGTTACTGGTGATAGAAATGGACCCAGACACAGTTCAGACTACAATTCTGTAGAAAGAATTAACTGAATTCTTCTCATCAGTTTTGGCATGGAAAATACAAAAAAAAAAAAAAAAAGGCATCACTCATGGTGTTGTAGCAGTGTTTGCATCAGATTCTTGCCCTCTATTAGTTTGCTATCCACAAGTTAGTCCACTTTTCTCTGATTTTGAGAACAATTATTTTAGCAGATATCCTGTGGGAGAGCTGCTCAGTCCTCTGTAACAATGCTCTCTCAGAAGATCAAGAAAGCAACTTTGGCTTTTCTTTGCTGTGAAAATGAGCAAAATTTTAAGAATAATACAGATTAGAGCCCTGAAAACATGGACTCGCTGACCTTCCTCTATCAATGGCATGGCCCTGGTAAATGTAAGCTACCACAACCTAATCAAGGAGGACAGTTTTGCCCCTCCTGTAATTTCTCTATTGGTACACCCTAAGCGTGCCACACCGAGTTAGCCAGGATATTGATCTAACTATTGCTACAAAAATGTCATGAGAACAGGAGAAATTTTGGAGCCAGGCATGCAGTCTCCTACTCCCAAATCAGTATGTTCCTGGGCAGAAAGCAGAGATGAAAAGGTGTATTTCCCATTACAGGTCCCTTGAACCATCCAATGTCCCAGAAAGAGACTGCTTTAAAGCTGGGGTGTGGGGGAAGAATAATATTTATGACAAACAGAGCAAAATGTTTCTGATATCTGGAAGACAAAGATAGTGTGGCCATTAGTGTTGGTTTTACTATTTCCCACATTGTCAACACACTTGCCAAAAGTGAAATTATCAGCTCAGTTGCAACCAAGAGATTTAGTTTATCTAAATGTTCTACAAGGAAAAAAATTGTTTACCAAGGGTTTTAAAGATTGGGGGAGATCCAATATTCTATTGACATATGCTATATATTTAATTTGATGCTGTGGTTTCAATGTCTCTTCTGATAAATTATAGTAAAATCTTTGCTAGGGAAAATGAAGTTGTTTCAGTGTCTATGGGGTGCAAAATGCGGGGTTAGGAAACATGTTAATTAAAAAAATGTTTGTGTATATTCTTGCAGTGGCTTAAAAATACTTCTGCTGAATTTTTTGGTCAGTTGGTCCTAAATGTTACAAGTTTTATATTTTCAGGTTTATTGTCTTTTCTACAGTAAGAAAATCCTGTAACAAAGTGATTAAATAGCTCAATTTATATTTTTTAGGCATATTGGAGATAACATCTGTAGAAATTGGAGTTGTGGCAGTTAAGTCTATTAAGAGCAACTACTATTTAGCCATGAACAAAAAAGGAAAAGTCTACGGCTCTGTAAGTACCTTTTCCCATTCCAAATAGATTTCAGGAGTCAACACAGTTCCCTGTCTTGCCTATTGAAACACTGCTTGTCTGTGTATTGCTACTAATTAGAGATGAAATGAGCTGTTCATCAAAATTTCATCCTCTGATACACCAGGATCACCCCTCTCCACAAGCTTCCTGTTGTTTTCTAAGCTCATGTCACACCAACGTAGCTGCTGGGATTTATCATGCTTAGTGCCTCAGTCATACTTCTTATCAAGGAGTGTTCAGTAGACAGGGTTGCCCAAAATGTATTCTTTAAGGCTTGTTTTCCCTGTGTTTTTCTACAGTGCAATCACACTTAGCAGAAATTCGAGGGTGGGGGAGAGAGGAATAAAAGTACCTGAACTAATTGAGCTGATGGAGTAAACACACCAAATCATTAAGTTAAAACTTTGAAGAAGATTCCTAGAGTAGCAGGCTTTAAATTGACTATATTGACTAATGAGTAAGATTATGGACAGTACAGAGAGGCATTAACTGAAATATCAGCAGCTGAGATTTATCTGAGCAAAATTCAGGTAACACTTGAAAGTTGTCCATATATACTTAATTTGTATTTGTGTAAGTTTGGGATTACAGATACTTTCAGGGGAAAAAATATCCAAACACCAAACCCCAAAAGTAATCAACCAAACAAAAACAAACCAACTCAAGGAAACTCAGAAACTATCCAAATATTTTTTATATAAAGTGATATGATCTATAAATCTAACAACTAAACTCAAATATATCCTCACACATCCCCATGATTACACAAACACCAGATTGTTCTGGTATTACATCTGGTTTGGTTTGCAGTTTTGCAATGTTGTTCCAGTTCCTGGAAAGGTTATGAGCCATTCTGCAGGTTGCTTAATGTTCAGATCATCCATATGCTTTATAGAAAGGATGTCACATATAGGGACTGAGTTTATGGTTGAGCAATGTAGCTAGGCCTCCTATTTCTGCTGAAAACAATGAAGTAATGGTAAAAAGTCTCAAGCGAGACTCAAGGGGCCTCTAGTCATTTGGCCCTCTTTCTTAAGAAGAGAGTGTGTTTAGTTCATACAAACTATATACACTGTCCTCCCTCACCTGCACTGTGGCTAGTCACTCCTGGTTCAATAACATACTTCTGGTTTTCTAAACTCTGTGACAGTTTCAAAGAATCACATTGAGAGACAAGAACAAGATATTTTTCTTATATTCCTGTAAATGTAGATTTAATTTCTAGATTTATACTGGTCAGAAATACAGGATGATCAGTGCTTATTGAGAGGGAAAACTGTACTGAGTTATTCAGTACAGTCATTGATCATGGGTATGCTTCTGATGCAGGTGAAGATTTTAGCATAAATCACCACCTTCAGTTCACATATCTCAGTTGTGCACTTCAGTCATTTGTGATGGTCCATCCCAAAGCCCAAGACAGACTCTCTAACCCCAGCTGTCAGCCTTGCCTGGTGTGGTGAGAGTCTGTTTAGAGTCTGT
The DNA here is from genome assembly GCF_901933205.1 of Camarhynchus parvulus. NCBI lineage: Eukaryota > Metazoa > Chordata > Aves > Passeriformes > Thraupidae > Camarhynchus > Camarhynchus parvulus. The sequence continues at coordinate 55,822,170 of NC_044601.1, forward strand.
CCCAACACTATATATGTACAAAAGACATCGAAGCAGCTTTCATGTACCATAGATGGAAATTGCTGCCATAAGATTCGGTAATTCATAGTGTATTAGAAATAGTGTTGACAGGAAGATACGAACGTGGGAAGCCTTTTTTTTTAATTCCAACTGAGATAATTTTTCAATATTCACATCATAAAATCACAACATAATGATTTATCAAAATCTATTCCATAATACTTTAGCAATTTCAAGAATGCTTCTGTTACTATTTTTCCAGTAATCCCAGGACTTGCAGTTAGCCTCATATTACTGCAGTGTGGCAGCTTGCAGATGGATATGAATACCAAAACCAGAACCAATAAAAATTCTAAAAACACCCTTAAGCATGTGCACAATAGACATTGGTGCAGACTTATGCTGAAATTTGTTTTAAGTGAGTAAAGCAGTCCTGTGTAGCACTCAGAGCCCTGCCAGTAAGACTTCAGAAGCATATCAAAACATCATATTTTCTGTTATCTAAGAACAGAAGTACAAGTTGAATTTGAGTACAATTCTGCATCTAGGAAAACAAGCAGAGCTCTTTCTACGTTAATCAAATACTTTTCCATTTGACCAATTTTGGTTAAAATGAGGGAGAAAAGACTCACTCTCAGATTTCTTTAACAAATTTAGGTTCTTTAAGTTTCTTTAACAAATTGGCAGATAGGAGAAGTTACAGTGGTTTAGAACTGTGATTGATGAGCACCTCCCTTTTTTAATACCTTGATGCCAGAGGTGACATATTACAGAAAATAACTGGTAAATTGTCTCTATGGTGGCTTTGTGGTGAAGGCAGTGCCAGTAGTGGTCTTGTAAAGAGTCTTGCCTTGATAGTGTCTTCCTTACCGATCATTGTGCAAATAACTACTAATCCTGAAATTAAAGAGCACTTTGGGAGCCAAATTTAATTTGAATGTATGCAAGTTCCATCAAGCAAGTCTTCAGTGTTTGTAGAAGCAACCAAGGGAAACAAACTGTTCACACAAAATTCTCACTGAATCAAAGGCCTTATCATTAACTAGTATAAAAATTCTAATTTAAATTAATAGGTATGGGAAATATATTTAACTTGATTTTGTTAACACAAAACGTGATTTATTATTCAGACATTTCTTGTCTTGTTCATGATCACATTAAAAATAGTGCATGTAGTTAGTATATCATACTCTAAGATTCTGAGCTGCTTCTCCCTTAGCTGTGCAATGACATCTTATTTTCTGAAATGCAGGAACAACAAAATGCTGGTTTTTCATTTTAATTAAATTATGTTTCAAACATCCCACTTTTAAAAGCCTTCTAAATGCAATATAAGTAGCTTGTTAAAATTGGATGGCTTTATAAATAGGATTTACTTGTTTATGAAAAGAACTATTCTTGGCTTCTATATAGAACAGTGCATCTACGTAAAATTACATTTAACAGTATAAAAATTAAGTAGGCTCCCCTACATTCTTCCACAGGCTTGTATTTTTGATTAATTTTAACAGCCTGGAAACAGATTCTCCTTTAAAAACAGAAAATCTTAATCCCTGGTCCCATGCATAAAATTACTTCCAGCCTTGTTTAGTTGATAAGATATGGGATCATACATGATTCCTCTTTAGGCTAAGCTTCTTTTCAGGTCAGCCAAGTGAATAGGCCTCACATCAATTGTGATAGCAGCATAACAGTGATTTACACCTATCCAAAAAAAGCCCTTTTTCATTACCAGAGTGGTCCAAAGATTCTTACTTTAAATAAGAAATAGTCCTATTCCATCAATATTTGTTTAATGTATGGTATCAAAAGTCTCATTCAAGATATTTAAGAGTTATATTTGTTAGAAATGAAATGTGATTTATGATTCCAAGATTGCTTCTTTATGCTTTTGAATTTATGAATGAGAACTTGATTTAATATTCTTGCCATATTCCAACACAGAGAAGCTGATTTTCAGTTCTTAATTAATTATATCATTTAACTGCTATATCTATGCATTGAATTATTAATTATATCTTTTTTCTAATTTCACTTTTTTCAGTCTAACTGATGATGCTTTATACGTTGTGAAACTTTTATTTAAATACACTGTGGAATCCTAAAAGAGTGTCACATACAAAAGACTACAATCTTTTGAAACATTTTTTAAAAGTATTTTCTTTCAGTATGCTGAAATATTATGTTTGTTCTGAATCTGTGGGTTTTTTCTTCTTTTAACAGAAGGAGTTTAATAGTGATTGCAAATTGAAGGAAAGAATAGAAGAAAATGGATATAACACATACGCGTCCTTAAATTGGAAGCACAATGGAAGGCAAATGTTTGTGGCCCTGAACGGGAGGGGAACCACAAAGAGAGGACAGAAAACAAGAAGGAAAAACACTTCAGCTCACTTTCTTCCTATGGTAGTCATGTCATAGATGAACAAACTTTTTTTGTCGCAGTTGAACCAAAGGCTGTTATGTCAAGAATATTTGGTAATTCTCTTAAAAAGTAGATGCGGAAAGTAGCACAGACATCTGCATGTTTGAAATGAGAGCAGGGGAAGCCTTTGAAGGTTTTGTACTTATTGCTGGCACATGAAATACCTTTATTTAGTTTGTTGTCGTATCTTATAATCAAAATGAAGCTGGATCAAAGGGGATGGAATTTATTGCCAGTGTGAACTTTTTTTTTTTTTTTTTTTAATCACTGCAACAGACCTTGATGGACATAAGACAATCTGTTGCGTGATCTTCATGGGGAATGCTATTTATGGAATACTAACTCTTATCAAACTCCTTAATTGCTCATTCAAGCCTAATGATTCAATGAACAGTTAGACACACAAGCATTTACTGGAAGCACTTGGGTCATATGCACAAATAATGACATTTCTGGAGAAGCCTTGTGGACGAATGGATAGGATAAGCAAAGTAGTGTATAACTGTTCTAACAAAATGAATAGTATGGTTTGCTTGTATGTCCTAAATTCATTTCTCTTTATTTCTCTCTAAGTTATTTATTTAATAGGATGTTAAATATCTTTTTTATTTGAAATGTTTTCTCATTTGCTTCTTTCTTATTTTCCCTTTTTCTTAGTACTTCACAGAGAGGTTGATAGATTAAAATGTCAGAACCTCAGAAGTACTCAGAGAATTAGACAAGGCTTTAAAGGCAGAATTTAGAGTGTATACTCCATTTTTTCCTAAACTGTCTTGCACTTAAGCATAAGACCAAACAAGCAGTGCTTGGATTTATGATATTGAGTGTCTTTATATTGGAGAAATTTTTGTACTTATCAGCACTCAAGAAAACCTTCAAGAAATACTTTTATCAAAGGGTCTTTCTGCTATTTTGAAATTGAGAGAAGGAGCCACATCTGTACTTGGGTGTCAATGCATCTGTGTGTATATTCACCTGACTTTGATTTCAGTTTGGAGCTAGGATCTAACACACTGCTATCAGTGTGATATTCTGCAGCGCACATTGGGCTGGAACCCTGATGTAGTCAGCCCTGTTAAAATCACTGAGACTGCGAGCATTGAAATAAAACAGTAGTGTGTAACTCCTAAGTGTAACATTTGGCCACTGAAAGGCAAGCAAGAAGGCAACACAGTCCTGCACACCTTACTCAATTGATACTCTCATTCAACCCATTTGCCTTTGGTACCAACTTGGAGAACCACAGGCATATATGGGAGTGATACCTAGCTAAGGGCTGCAAGACCACAATCACCCTCGTGTGATCCAAATCACGCTCATGTGTTTTTCAGAGATTATTACTCGCGTGTATATTATATACGAGAGCCAACTGAAAAGCTGTGCTGGTTTCCAGCTTTAGCATGCCTTTCACAACCATCACAGTAACTGAAGGCTCAAAATACATAATATCCAGCACATTTTTATGAAGTGTTATTCATCCCATGGCTTAACTTGAGCAACTGCAGTATAATAAAGTTAAGCATAATATGAAGTCTGTTCAATTAAAGGTACATAAGGTTTGTTTTATATTTTGCTTTACTCAGTAATTTTAGAGAGCTCTGGATAGCTCACCAGTGTAACCATATTGAGATTCATTTTGTTAGAGCAGATAAATAGAAAACAGTACATCAAACAATTTGTACCACTGTCTTCACATTGTATTCCACTAAATAAATAAATAAGCCTTTGCAGTGTCTTTAGTAAGAAACAAAAGTAGTATAATATTATTTTGTTTTAAATACTTTACTGATAACTATAAGATTATATTGATGCTGCAGTTTATCTTCAATATTTCTCGTTGTGAAAAAGTTGGTTTTATTTTTATTGTTTGGAGACTGTATTTTGGTACAAAGGAGAGCCTTGCTTAATGTGTCTTTTTGAGAATGTTTAACCTCTATAAAGGCTGGTGTTGTTGGAATCTTCTATAACTTATTTAAGTCAATGTTTAACCAGCACTTCAATCTTAATCTGTTATTTAAATATTAGCTGTTTTTTAAAAAAAGCAAAAAAAAAAGCTTTCCCATAAAATACAAAATGGTCAGATTATATTTCCTGTCCTTAAATAAAGTCAGTTGTTTTAAAACTAGGAATTCATTGACAGACAACATATTTTTAGTTGATAGCTGATGTTGCATTTCATGGTACTTTATCTCCAGTTTTCTTCTTCACAAATGACATTTTTCTAGAAAAAGAAATAAGAATTTTAGATTTTAAATGTATTTGCGGCTCAGAGCAAAATTTAACTACCATGATAAAAGCGAGTCTCTGTTGTTTAAATTTGTAATCAGTAATTAAAACTGACAAGACATAATGGACCACCCGTACTGAACTTTCAGTATGAGTTGGATGAATGCAGTATTGAATGACGACTTAAAGAACATTTAGGGTACAAATGAAATTCTCCTCTTACAGACTTACCTAGATGACTTGGTCAGGGGAGGATTAGGCATAAATATTATCATAGTACTCAAAACACCATGCTGCTCAAATGACAAGATCAGGAAATATCACTTTCCCAAAGTGAGCCAGGAGCCATTTGTGACATGCACAGTGGTTTCTGAAAATTAACCAAAATAAAAAACCCTTGAAGGAATCAACGATTCCTGTGTGTTTGGTATACTGTAACGCCCACTATAGTGGGAGCAAACTGCAGATATTAGAGTATCCCAGGTCCTCAACCATAAGCTCTGTTTTCTGTCACCCTGAGCATAACAGTCTCCTGAGTAAAAGGAAAACAGGGAGAGGGGTTTAGAAAATAAAAGGGATACCAAAATCACTGAGCAACAATGTATAGTATGTTATATTTAAATAAAAATAATAAAATGTGGGGATTAGAGAATAAAAGTATTGTCTTTGTTTGTTTTATTAACCTAAAATTGTACTGCACAATAAAAATAAAAATAAAAAGATCTGTTGTATTACGGGCTCTGATTTCGTGCTGTATACTCCCCAAACAAAAATAATTTTAACATTTCTAAGAATTTTTAATATTTTGTATGTGTGAGGCCACTATCTCCACACTAATAACAACCAAATGCTCCAGATTCTTCCTGTTTTTGAATCCATCTAGTTTTATACAGTGGAAAAGAGCAATAAATATAGAGGAAGCATTATTGATGAAAGAAAGAAGGGGTTTAGGAAGAAGAATATGTACTGATAATTTTGGAAAAATAGCTACATTTTGTATTAGACTTTATTCAAGGCATTTTAGGTTATGAAGTTCACCAAAGGTTGGCAAGCTTTAGAAGTAAGAGCATGACTTCGTATTCATGCCCCTCCTGAAACTGGCTGTCTCTATTCAGACAAACAGTAACTGTTTCAAGGAGTGATATTAAAACAAATGTATGAAAACAACCCTTCTTTTGAAGTATCAAGTATCATTTTTTAGTCCATTAGGTTAGACTGTGGGACCAAATTAATCTTCCTAATTTCCTATTAAATTGGCAAAAGAAAAGCATAGCATGCAACAAACACTTTCTGCTCCAGCTAGTCAGTGTCGATACTGATGGTATTTTTCAGAAAAAGATCCTAGACTGAAACAATTTCAATGCAACTTCAAGTAACAGAAGCAAAGAAAAGTTGTTTCGCATGGCATTGTTAGCAAAAAATAGAATATGAAAAATTAATTGGCTTTCAGCCTATAAATTATGATTCATAGTTACCCTTACCTCCCAAAGTTTTTGAATCTCATGTTTAACCATATGGAAGCTTTCTTGGAATAAGTTAAGGATTTTTTAATGAAACACAGTGCATCTCATACCTGATTTATATATTTTCACTTCCTAATCCCAGAAAAAAAGTTATATGTTCTTTGTCCACTGCAACAGTTTATAAAAACATGCTCCTGTGAAAGGCAAAATAAACAAACTGTGACTAAATCCCAAGTAATTGATAAGGGAGTAGTGATTTCTGAGTTACTGCAGTACAAATGAAAATAATTTCCGCCCCTGAAATTCCTCAAAAGGACCTTTAGTGATGCCACTGTATGCTATTTCATTAATGCAGAATAGAATCATAGAATGTTAAGGGTTGGAATGGACTGTAAAGATCATCTAGTCCCAAGCACTTCTGCGATGGACAGGGACACATCCCACTGGACCAGGCTGCTCAAGGCTTTACCCAGCCTGGCTTTGAACTCTTCCACTATTGGGGCAATTCACAGCCTCCTTGGGAAACTTGTTACACCATACCTATGGTAAAGAATTTCTTCCATACATCTAATCTAAATGTATTGTCTTTCAGTTTGTACCCATTTTTACTTGACCTATCACTGTAGCTCACGTCAAAGAGTTCCTCTCCAGCTTCCCTGTTTTCCCCCTTCAGATTCTGGCTGGTTGCTGTGAGGTCTCCACACAACCTTCTCTTCTCCAGGCTGAACAGCCCCAACTTTTCAGCCTGTGTTTGTAGAGAAGGTGCTCCAGTCCTATCAGTTTTGTGGCCTCTTCTGGACTTGCCCCAGCAGTTCTGTGTCCTTCTTATGTTGGGATCCCTACACAGTGCTTCAGGTGAGATTTCAACCTCAGAGTATCTCAGAGCACAGCAGAGGGGCAGAATTCACTCCCTCAACCTACTGGTCACACTGCCCTGGATGCAGCCCAGAATTCCGTTGGTTTTGTGGGCTGTGAGTGCACATTGCTGGGTGATTCAGTGAATGTAGTGAAAAACTGATATCTTCTTTTCCACTGTTTAAATGACGCCCAGATAATTTTTATATTTTCTTGCATTAGAAATACTCTTGAAGTTTCTCTTGCCCATGTTTTCAAAAATGTGCATCACTCTTGTACTGCTATGTGCAGTGTATTTCTTGTCCACTTATGGTAATTTCCTATGGTTTTTTCCTTCTTTTACATGTCATCAGCAAGATTCATAAATTGTTCACTATTTATGGGAAATTACAGTACTGATGTCTGCAGCATATTGTCATCAAAATCACAGACAACTCTCATTTCTGGTTCCATGTAGAACATGACACAGAGAGCCTGTGATCCTGTAGTGTTATGATAACCCTTGTTTCCTCTGAAACTGCACAAACACTTACTAGTAAACACTCTAATTAGGCTCAAAAGTTAAGTATATATGGAGGATAACTTGGTAACTAACAACCATGCATGAGATATGTTGCAAATGAAAATATATTTGCCTCTTTCCTTCCTTTTCCATGGTGCACTCAAGGAAAGGATATTATGTCATTAGTATTATTATTGTTGTTGCTGTTGTTATTTACATTACTACTACTACTACTACTACTACTACTACTACTACTACTACTACAATCTCCATTGCTCCTATTAATTGGTAGCCAATACATAACCTCTCCTGGTCTGTGACTGAATCTTGCTTCAGTGATGAAACAGGACAGAGATATCAGCAATCTTGTCAAAAAAAGGATCAGTCTCTTTCTCTTCCTTGTGGTCAGGCAATTCAACTTACTGAGGGCTACTGATTTAGCATGCAGTTTGTGCTCACTTAAATATAACTTAAACTATAAGATTCCAGCTTTGGAAGAAGAGATATGGCTCTGTTTATCATGTTAAATGAGTACTGTATCCTTTGCCTGACAGAGACAGATAAGATTTAATCCATTTATTTATTTAACTGATTGCTTCTTAAATGTTATTAAGTGAACGATATAGTGTGAGAGAAAAGTCTTGCTGATAACCATAATTATTACATTTCTGTGGTAATTCAGAGATACAGTAGGAAAGTACAGTGTCAGAACTCTTCAAGTGCTTTAATACAAAATCCTGCAGCAAGGTTCAGCATATGTTCACACTGAAAGCCACCATCAAGTAGAAGATGAATGCCTGGGCCTCAAGATTGAGGAAGTCATTTATCCAGAAGTTCTGGTTGGCCCTTTACTCCCCTGACAGGGGTAGTGTCTCAACCATTCTTCACAACAAAAGCATAACAGTCAACAAAGCCAAACCTGAATGTGATTACATGTACAGGTGTAGAATGGTGAAGCCAGTTCCATTGACAGAAAGTGACAGCATCTGAGTTTAAGTCACCTGCAGCAATCTTTTGTTTCTTCCCCTCTACTCTGAAACATTTAAGATTTTCCTTGGACTTTTGTCAGAGGCCTGTGACTGTGTTTCCTTACTGCAGATGAAATGCAATGCAGCATGAGGTTTCTAACAATATGTCCTACCTATACCAACTAAAAATGAAAATTCATTTGTGAAGAAAATTCATTTGTGAAGAAAATCCAATTAAAACCCTCAGGTAGAACGTCGCAAACACAGCCATTGCTGAAACCTGCCTGTGCCACGCAGGACTGGATATAACAGCAGACTAGTCCTCAGCACTCATGTGATGGGCATTATACTTAGTTTTAAGACTTACTTGTATTAGATTTTCCTCAAACTTGTCATCTATTTTGTTATAAAGCATGTCAGTGAGATTCAGATAGTCATATGAGCTTGTCCACTGAGCGTGTTTAATACTAGACACATGGTTTCGGCCCAAGAAGTTGTTGAGTTTCTTAGTGCTTTGGAAATGTACTTTAAGGAAATACTATAAAATTTTTCCATTCTTCTGCTAATCCCTCTGGCTACAAGTCTGTGCTCACTGTTGGAGACAAAACATTTTAGAAGAAAATTTTTTTTGTTTGTAAACCAATGAGACATAGATTTGAGAGATGGCCTCCTCAGCAGAAAAAAAAATTGTGGCATGGTTGCACTAATAGTGTGGAGAGAAGCTATCCATATCAGGACCACCACATTTTAACACCTTTGTCAGGGATGTGGACAGTGGGATCCAGGGCAGTCTCACCGAGTTTGCTGATGACACTGAGCTGGGTGGGGCTATCCACGCAGGGGAGGGAAGGGAAGGGATGGCATCCACAGGGACCTGGACAGGCTTGAGAGGTGGAACCGTGCAAACCTCAGGGAATTCAGCAAGGCCAAGTGCAAGGTCCTTCACATGGGCCAGGGCAATTCCAAGCAAAAGTACAGACAGGGCAGAGAATGTATCAAGACTAACCCAGGAGAAAAATACTAGAGCATGTTTGTGGCCAAAAAGCTTAACATGAGAGGAAAACACCTGCTTGCAACCCAGAAAGCCAGCCACATCTTGGGTTTCATCAAAAACCCTGACCAGCGGGTCAAGGGAGGTGATTGTTCCCATTTACACAGCTCTCATGAGACCCCACATGGAGTACTCTGTCCAGACCTGGAGTCCACAAACACAAGAAATATGTGGTCGTGTTGGAACAAATCCAGAGGACAGCCATTAAACTGATCACAAAGATGAAAGACCTCTTCTGTGGGGACAGGATGAGAGAGCTGGGGTTGTTCAGCCTGGGGAAAAGCAAGCTCCAGGGAGACCTCATTTCTGCCTTCCAGTACCTGAAAGGAGCTTGCAAAAAGGCTGGAGAGAAATTTTTCACAAGGGGGAATTGTGAAAAGTTGAATTAAGTTGAAGGAGGATAGGTTTAGATAAGGTATTAGAAAGAAAATTATAATCCTAAAGAATAAGATCATCTCAAAACCCACACATCTTATGATCATCATATTTCTATATCACCATGCACATATAGCGTCATCTGATTTTGAAGTACAACCTCAAAACTACTGAAGAAACATTAGATTAAATTGCTTCTCCAAATATGTTGAGAGTAGTCATAACTGGATGCACTAATTTTTGATACAAGTTGAGCTGGTAATTTTGGTAGTTTGATAAATAAAATATCTCTATTTTAACCTCAGGTAATTTAAGAATAAAATTATCAAACTGAATTAAGGGAAATTCAAGTTAAGTTATTTGGAAAAACCTCATTAATACTAAGAGCTCCGAAGTAAGCTGATTTAGATAATTGTACAATTTACTGAGTTTTAGGCGTGTAAGAGCTATCAGGAATGGTTTACATTGCTGATTCTGCTGCAGACACAAGCATGACGCAGACCTCTTCCAAAGTAACTTATAGCAATATTTTGTATGATCCAACTAACCATCTACTGAATCTATATAAAACACAAGACAACTAGCTGCAGGCATAACTTTCAGTTGCTACCAACAAGTTCAAACTCAAGCCAGTAATATGTAGAGATCCTCTTAAAATTATCCAGAACCATACAGTTACCTAATTATGTGCAAGTGTGTTGCAACAGGAGAGAATCATTAGTATTTAAAATCTTTCTAAGTAGAAGAAATCAGAGTGACTAAAAGCAGCCAAAGAACAGAGCATACACTTACAGGAAATGCCGGCAAGCTTTTCAGTCCCATCTTACCAACCTTTGTAGAGAGATGCAATCTGGGTCTGGCTCAAGTTTCCATTGCACACTGATTGCAGGAGGAAATATTGACACCAGCAGTTACAAAATGAAAAGGTCATTACCCATCTCCTTTCAGCACTCAGTAACTTGCATGAAAAGCAAAATATGATTTTCATAGATAATTACTATATTTTCCAGTGGTTCTTGCAAGAGTGATCTCACAATGAATAAAATTCTTCATTATACCACTCCTCAAAATACATGTCCTCCTAGTCTGAGTTGACTTATGGATATTGTTCAAGAAAATTGACTTATTTCAGCTTTTACTAACAGCACTATAAATAAACCTGCAAATAGAATCACAGAATCATAAAATGGTTTGTGTTGGAAGGGATCTTAAAGATCAGCTAGTTCCCACCCTCCCTATAATGAGAAGTGAAAATGAACACCTCCCACTAGATCAGATTGCTCAATGCCCTGTTCAACTTGGCCTCATCACTTCCATAGATGGGCCATCCACAACTTCTCTGGGTAACCTGTTCCAGTGCCTTACCACACTCATAATGAAGAATTTCTTCCACAAATTTTTCATATTTAATGTAATTTTTTTTATCTGATGGCAGCTTAATAATTTGTAGTGTTTATTTCATGGTTTTTTTCTTCTGTTGATTTTAAACAAATAGCAGACTGACCCTTCATTATGCAGAGACCTCTATTTATACTGGGGACAGCTCAGCCACTTACAGTTTCTTCTTTTGACAATCTGTACCATAATTTTAATATAAACAGTGAAAAAGGGAAAATACACAAAGTTCATGACTATTGCATTACTGCTTGGACTCTGCAAACATGGCAAAGATTCACCATGACTAAAATACAGAGAGAAGAGGGTAAAATTATTCTTCCAGTTGATTGTAGCACCAACAGATATGGATATATCATGAAATATAAAGTATGCTCCACACAGTAAATGTCATATTCTTAAACTAATTCTATGTTTATGTATATAACATGTAGTAATACTTACATCCAAGTTACAAATAACACACAAGCACAGAGGCTTGCACCATTGGTAGTTTCCTGCTAATCTCATTCTGTTGTTTTCATTTCTTTAGCTCTGGAGGAGCACCCATGTTATTCCCTGCTGTAGCTTCTACAACTCAGGTAGGAAGTTTGCTCAATCAGCAACCTTCAAAGATAATATCCGTCTCTAAACTCCACAGCCCTTGAAACTCCATCTAACAGAGTCTTGGACCTCAAAATCATTAAGGCATGTCTTATCATTTCTCTGTATATTTGGCAGCTATCAGTTTGCTGTTCATAGCAAAAGTACAGATGTTAGCTACAGCTACTCCTGTTTTAAAAACTCCAATGTTTTAGATGACAAAAACCAAAAATTAATACACATTAATGATCCAGTATGATTACTTATCTCTGTTTTTATGTGGTGGTATATGACGGAGAACAATAAATAAATGAATGTCATCACTGAAGTATTACTGTGCATACTCCTAAGATGTATCTTAAGGAGGTTAGGCTTTTTTACTGAAGAGATAGATTTCAAGGAGTGATTTATTTAAAAATAAAGATTATACAGGTTTCCATTTGGAGGATTTTATTTTCTTCAGTCCAAAGGAAGGAACATGAACAAAACCCCTGCAGACATACTAAGGCAGAAGCAACAATCACAGCTAGTATCTCAAGGCCTGTAAGTCATGTAAGAACTACCATGAAAACTCTCGGTGGAATCCTCTTATTTATGGGTGGTTGAAGATAGAAAGACAATTATTGAGTGCCAAGCCCTGTAACAGAAGAAAGATTTGAGCAGCTGTGTTCTTAATACTCATAATAAAGGGACTCAGTGCAGCTGGCATCTGAGCCAAATAGCAATAGGGCGTAATCCCTGAAGTATGTCACCATCATGGTATTTCAGAACACTGCACTTTTTACTCAAAAGGTTAAGGAAGGAATTAGAAGTAAATTGATATTTACCCATTTGGAATACAGTATCCAAACAAGACTTCATTATTTTAATTTAGTAAACAAAGTTAGTGAGAAAAACATAATAATTGCCTATTGTGCTTTGGAAGGAAATACTACATGTATTCCAGAGAAGAATAACATGAACATTGGCAATGCACTGTAATGACCAACATAAATGCTCAGTGTTGTTGAGAAGGGGCAGGATAACCTATGTCAACAAAGAGCTGCAGAAAGGGGGAAGTGGATGCTTCTAGAGACACACAAAACTTTGACTGAAAATATTTTACCTCAAGTTACTTCTTATTTAAACAAATTTTTACCTCAGAAACTATAATACATGAGACTGAAAGGGATTGTAGCAACACTGTAGAGCAGTGTTTCTTAACTTAGAAGGTATGCCCTGAGTGCAGCAAGATGATATATGGAGTTTTATGAATAGGAGATCACTGCAAAAAAAAGTTAGTCCAGGACTGGCATCATATCAGAAAAGCAACATAAACATTTAAATGTGACTAGATGAGGAACCCAACAGGAAGACGGGAGTATTGGGAAGAATTAGTTAAATTAACATGCAGAATCTTACAGCAAAGATTCAATTTAAGTTTTGGGCAGGGTCTGAGCCTTAGGGATAAGTTGAAATTTTCTTCAAAATCAATCCTAGAAGTAAGCTGCTATTGGCTTCTAAATATTACATCAAATGTGATTTTGTTTGTTTCAAGCCCTCGCAGATTGTCCACATTGTAAACATTTTCCTGGTAACATTATTGTGTTTTATGTAAATATGGAGAATTTTCTTAACTTGAGCCAGATTACATTTTAAACAAGCACCATGTAACAAGGATGGCCCTAATTAAACAGATGACTGCTGGGAGTACTATTGCAATACATAGAAATCTTGTGCCATTTCCTGTCTTTTTTTTATTGAGCATGAAATCCACAACAGATTTCCTGCCACCTAGGTAGAACTGAACAAGACACACTCTCACTCTTACTCTGCCCTGCAAATGCATAAGCCAGCACTGTACAGAGTGACAGCATTGGGTCTCTGCAGCAATCTGTGCTTACCTGGGTACATGACAGAGCCTGTCACCATGAGACAGTTTAGCACGCAGCGTGAACAAGAGCTCTGCCACTGAACATGGTTAGAAAATCCAGGGACTTTCTGAGGAAAGGGGCACTTCACTTTGGCAGCTGTTGCCATACAACATCACTCTTCACTTTTTGGAAGAATGGCAACTTTAACCAATAGTGGAAGTAGTTAATGAGGTGCAAACAGACCAAATAGATCTGATGCAGTCAGTGTTTTGTATGACATGTTCAGGTAAGGCCCTCGCTCTGTTTTAAATATTGCTTCCTAGAAACACCAATAGGAGCAAGAGAAGTATAAAAATCGGAAACAAGTAGTGAAGTCAAGACAAAAGAGAAGAGTTGAAGCAGAAAATACAAGAAGCTGGCTGCACAGTGGGCTGGCAGACATGGTCTGGTGCAATTATCTGTACTTTAACCTATTGTCTGCAGTGATCATCACTCCCTGGACACACCTCACGCTGCTTCCATTGCTTGAATGAACCACTGCTTCCACACTACCACAACTGCCGTGCCTTTGACTGTGAGTATTTGAACAATAGTTTTTTTATACACATTCAGTTATAGAACTTTTCAGTAATTACACTTGCAAACAAGACAATTATCTCCTTATCTTTCTTCACACATCCGAAAAACATGAAACTAAAATGGAATATCACTTTGTCTTCACAAATTTCTCTATCATGGCTGTATTTTCTCAAGCATTGTAAGAGACTGTGGCCTAATTTGTGCTTGACTGAAGTATATCCACTTGAAAATGGTCTTATCTTGACAAGAGTATTTAAAGAGAGACAAAGTCCAGTTTTGTCCCAGTCACATGTTATTGAAATTGTGTTTTTCTGGCTTATTGCAAATCTTGGCTTCAGCTTTCCTTTTTTTTTTCACTGTAGCTAAAAGGCAGAGATAGCTAGTGTTTTACTCTGTGAAGGACCAAAATCAACTCACTCCTTATGTTTCTAAATAGTAAAAATTCTTTCAGCTCATAAGGCATGTGGTTCCTCCTCTGATAAAGTTAAATTCTCTTAATTCTCTTTCCCTTCTTTTTTCTTCTTGCAGTATCTCTAGTGTCTACAGTATCCTACCATAATTAGAGCATGACATTAGTTCATCTTTTTCCACAGAATGTTTTTCATGATATTAGTTTGTACAGATAAGTAAGAAATTGATATTTATGTCCAGGGCAGTGATTAAAACCCTGAATAACATCAGGCCTAATAGAGAACTCTGTATGTTCAGTTGAGTTTTTTTCTGAATACTAGTTTTTGCCAATGTGTTTTACTGCTACTTCATAATTTGGAATTTTTTTAAACTGAAATAAGATACAATGACTAATGGAAAGTTTATAAAATGTAGTATATCTACACATTACTTTTATCTGTCAAACTTGTTATCTTATTAAAGAAAATCTAATTTACTTCATAAGGTCTAAATTTCCTTTGAGGTCTATTAGCTATTACAATACTTTCATTCTCTGCTTCACAAATCTTGTAGCAGAAATTGCATAATACTGGCTGGTTTATATACCATGGAGTTGTCCCACATGTCTGTCAGATGATAATTGCAATTTTGTATGCTTTTTATTAGGGATATTATTTAATTCAATAATTTTGAATGTACTCTTTGTAGATAGTTCCCAAAAAGTCCAAAGGAATGAGACAAACAAACCTAGCATCAATATGCCTAATTTACTAAATTTTAGTTCATGTTCTCATTTCTATTAATCTGCAAATGAATTTAAAATTATTCATCTAATCGTTAAGACAATAGTTTGCTGCAGGAACATAGCAAATAAAATTTATGCTAGTTTTGTTTCTCATGAATCCCTTACTAATGAGTCACACATGAAATTAGGCAATATCCAGTAAAACAAACAAGAAATTAATTACTGAATCTCTTTGGAAATTTACAGGTAATCTTCTATTAGCCTAATACTTATTACTACTACTATTATTTTATCAGCAAGCTGGAGATATAAACCTGATAATTTTCTATTCCAGAAATTTTGTCCAAGGTATAATCTATACCTAGTGTCTGACAGTTCATCCAACAGTTTAACATATCTACTTATGGAAATTCTGCTGCTTTTTCAAGTAGCTTGCTTGTGTGTTGAACTGGCCTTTTGATGTGAAAGTTTTTCTTAAAATGCAATATAAATGGTCCTTTCTACCAATTAATCTAACTAGTCCACATTCTGTCTATTACAGAGATGAAAACACTTGATCACCATCCTCTTTGCAATAACCTTTTATGCATTTGAAGCCTGTTATCATAGCCTGTCTTCATTTTTCTCTTTGCCAGACTAAACAAATGAAATTCTTTCATACCTGCTTTGGAAGTCATGTTTTCTAAACTGCTTATCATCTGTATTATTTATGACAAGTTATCTCCATTGTCTTTCAGCAAAAGTGTCCCCTCCCCTAAAAGTGCTCATGGTATAAGGTAGCACAAAATAAACACATCTTAGCTGTAATGAGAGTTGTGCTTTTAATAACTTTCTGAAATGGCATTTGCCTCTTTTGTAAATGACATTCAGTTGCATATGTGTCCCCAGCTTCTTTCCTGCATTTTCCAATCTAGTCCTTGTACATTTGCTATTCATGTAGTCAGTGAACAATAGTTCAGAGAATTTTCAACCATCAGTGGCCTCACTCATTTTGAGTGACAGCCATAAGTCCTTAACTTGCTTGACCATGGATCAGAGGACTTCATGGAAAGCATATAACCAGTACAGATAAATATTAACCCAGACACAGAGCCAAAACTTGTATGAACTAAGAATTTCCTCTCTCTGCCCTCCGACATTACTCACTACAGGCTTGTAGCTATGTCCTATCCTTTTCCTGCTCTAACAATTTAGTTAATACATTTGTTTCTTGAGAGCCAGCAAGTAAGTCAAGCTAAATTGGCTCACTTTTCATATAAACCTCATATAGACAACTGTTTAATTTAGTTAGTTTACTCTAACGTGTAACACATGTAACATGTTTATGTTACTCTAACACTTGCCAAGCCTCAGTGTCTAACAGAGAGCTAACTGCATCTGTAATAATCTAGAGCTATCTTACATATCCCAGATATTGTTTTCAATACCTCTAAATAAGTAGCTAGCCTGTCTGCTGTAACAGGCCATTTTCTGACCATTACTCCTAATATTATATAACAAAAAAAAACAGGAATATTGTTTATCATTATGAGCAGATAGTTAATTCAGTTCAGCTTTAGAGAGCCTTTAAGGTTTTTGTTTCTCTGCCTTGTGACAGGAGTGATGGAATACAATTACACCCCTGAAATATTCCCTATTCGATAAGATAATAGGGACAAATTCTTCACTGAAAGGGTTTTCAAAATTGGAACAGGATGTGCAGGGAACTGGTTGAGTCCCCACCTTGCGCAGCATTGAACGATGTGTAGCTGTGGCACTAAGGGACGTGGTTTACTGATAGATATGGCAGTGTTTGGTTTATGGTTGGACTAGATGACCTAAAAGGTACTTCCAAGCTAAATGATTATATGAGTCTGGAATATTTTAAGGAAAATCAGTGTCACATTTTAGGATACTTATCTTGAACGCAACAAAAGAGAAAAATTGAAAGAATTTTTCATAACTGCATGCCACCAGAAGTTTTTTGCTAATTTTTCAAATTGCAGATTAACTTTTACTGGACTTAGTAAACAAAAAAGGCAGATTTCAGAAGTAAAAATAATATTGTTCAAACAACAATCATTGAAAACATGCTATTGTTAAAAGACAAAATAGCAGCTTACTCTGAACAACACTAGAATCAATATGCTTTGAAAAAGGGATGTGAAGGTTGACAAGAAGTTTGAATTTCATTCTTTTATTCTCCTTATGATGATGTGTCCAACTTCAGACATACAAAGTGATTCTTGCCTACATTAAGCTGCTTTTTAATGTAGAGAACATCCTGAATCCAATGCACAGAGCCTAGAACTCTGTCCCTGACTACAACCCCATCACATTGATGTGCAGACCATCAAGAATACCAGTACACTTCAATTCTTCCCTTTAATTTTGAGGGAACTCATATTCTTTAATCAGTTTTTAACTGTACTTGCAAGACTAAGTACCAAGAAATTGCTTTAATTACCTGTCACTTATTTAACTGTCACTATGTATTTAGTGGGTAGGTTTCATAAATGATATTTTATTTGGCTTTCTTTTCTTTAAGATCACACAGGATGCACTTCTACACCTACACCCCACAGTGTTAATTTTCTTCTTCACTTGCTATGTTTAATGATAGACTATTCTTTTTTACTCTTAAAAAATACTCAGGAGATTCCATTAACCTATTGAAAAAAAAGCAACAAGTCTTCAGCTGCAAGGTCTGCAAAATTTATAGCTAAAAAGAAGTCACCCTTCAATTTTGCAACACAGGTTTCAGAAAACATTGTAAATACACCTGTTAACTCTTCTGCTACATGCAGTCAGGGATGTTCTCTATGCCACTTTTCCAGTGAAACAGAAGGTAAAAATACTCATCACACAGTTCAGAAGGGAATGGAAGTGGGAAAGATCTATAAAACAATTGGGTTGTGTTTGCGTGATAAATGAGCGGTATGAAGTTTGGCTTATCTTTAGACCAAAAATCTGCAGATGCGCTGATGTTATGGTATGTGCTGAGAGCAAGCTGCTGAATATAAACAGTGTCTTACTGAAAACTGCTTGATGCTGAAACTAAGAGATCAAGACTGGTGCCCTGATGTGATTTAAATCTATGCCTTTAATTACAAAATTACCTGTTTTGAATTTAGAGCCTCAAAAAAGATTGCTCTTCAAACTGCATTTCAGCATTGTCTTCGAGTGGCATGAGCACTGAAATACTGAGGAACCTCAAATGATGAAAGCAGGTCAAAAAATATAAAAGTGCTATTTTATTTGGATTTTACAGAATGAACCTCTCTAGCTGAAGCTAGGTAGAATGGGGAAAGCCCATGTTAAATGCATTATAGCAGCCTTACACTCCATTTCTGAAGGGCAACTGTGAGAGGTAGATACTCTGTCACCTTGAACCAAAAGCTATCCCTCCTTGAAATATTTACTGTAGAAGACAGGAAATCTGTTTGCAATCTTAAACACAGACCAAACTTTTCAAAGGATGTCTCTAGTGTGTAAGCATAAAGGTAATCTTGTGGGTAAGGCACTGGACTATAATTCTGACCTCGAATCTCAGCTGCCAGAGTGGCTGTATAGGACCTTGGCAAGACATGTAGAGAAAAATATAAATAAAAATTCCTGTGAAAAAGATTCAAAACTGTGTCTTTGGCAGATATGGTGACTGCATTGAAAATCATAATTTTATTTACCTGTCTTTGAGAAATACCATGTGGTTAGTAGGTAACTTTTTGAGAAATGTATTACTCAGCCTTCTTTTCTTTAAGGTCACACACCACATTCTTCCACAATTTTAATCTGCCAGCTTTATTCGATTACTGCTTAAATTCCATAGGCACTTCTTTCTTTTTGGTCAGTATTCCCAACATTAAATGTGTTGTACAGCTTACTGTGATCCACCATCTAAGCTTCAAGCTGCCTCCTAAGATTGCTTTTCTTCTGTGTGATGTTCTCATGGGAGCTGAGGATTTGGACAGCTAATCTTACCTCAGCAAAAACAAATAAACAAAATATATATGGCAACTGTGATGTGACACAGAATGGAAATTTCTCCTACAGGGGTGGATGAATCCCTGAAAATGTCATGCTTGCCAGAGCTCTGAGAACACACTTCTGAGGGATAAATAAGGAAAACAATTCCGCCAATCATTATGCTGAGGAAGACAGCACAGATAATTGAGGCTACAAATGAGAGTAAGATGTTGTCATTAAAAATTATTACTTCTCTAAGTTAATGCATCATTTTAAGCAATCAATTTTAACATCAAAAAGCAATAAGTGATATTTTATACTCTTTACCCACTACAGAAAGAAAGTTGCTCATTTGTTATTTGTTTGGTCAGACTGGACTCACTGGTATGAATTAAGATCTCAGACCAAGATGAGGTTAATCTGTCTACAGGCAGTTAAGCATATTTCATTAATCTCCTACTGAAGCTCTAAAGTGCAGCTTCTCCATTCTGACACCAAGGAGGTCTGTATGGGGTTTTTAAGTGCTTGTGTTTTACAAGCCCATCTTTAAATGCTCTGTTTGATGCTGCTGTTCAATGCTTAGGATCAGAACATTGTTCCTGGATGTTCATCCCAAATCAAAATACCACGGCATTAAACATTTTCAGCCAAATAGAACATCTAGAGAATGTTCCACATGTTTGGCCAACAGAGAACAGCTTATAACACTATTGCAATTACATCCTCTACAGATGGCACATACTGTATGGATTACAATGTTGCTTGTTCTGTTGCTGTGGACTCAGTTTGAATTGTCTCTGAAACATTTGAACCATAAATCAATTCTTCTCCCTCTCAAATTAAAATAAAAAAGTATTTCGAAGGGAATTTTGTGCAAAATGGCAAGAGTCAGGGGTCTAGGGTAACCTTTCACTTTGTATCAAGGACAAGAGGCCTGCTGAATGAAACAAAGAGGAAGCAGCCTCTTTTATTTAACCTCCTTTTTTTCTCTTGACCTCATACATCAGAAAGAAAATCTTCATTGGAACAAACTATAATGGAAGGCAGACCATGTTCAACCATGTCTTGTATAGATCTCCAGGGCTGGCAATTGTTCTCATGAACAACTTTTCCATCAGTGGAAAACTGAGCCGAACTCCTAGTCTTAAAGCCAAAGTGTTCATGGCTGGAAGAATTGTAAAACATTATGACAAAATGGTTTTCAAACTGAGTGTTGAGCCACATGACAAGGTAATGTCATGGCTTGATCAAGCCTTATATAACTGTTTAGGTATGTGGCACCATTAACTATCAGTTGCTCTCACTCACATTTACCTTTATCCATGAACTGATAATCAGAATTACTGTATTTAGAGAAACCCTTTAGATAAAAATGTCACGTGATTTTTGAAAAATTTTATCTTTTGATCTTGATCTTGTGTTGCAATTACTCCCAGACGTTATTGTGGTTTCCTGCACAGAATTATATCCTTAAGCATACCAGTTCAGCATTTAATACAGATACAGGACAATAAAAAGTCAGCAGCAGGAGACAATATGTTTTATATGTGCAGTTAACTTTACACAGCACTGGAAAATATTGGCAAGTGGCACTTAATTATGTAACCCCTGGATTCTTAAAACATATCACAAAGAGCACAAAGGCACAAAGCACTTATTTACTGTAGTCGGGTTTAGAAATGTTTTACAGACAAACAGTCTTTACATATTAGAATACAATTTCAATACATTTTAATTTGGCTAATTCAATTATACTTTCTTGTTTTGTTCTTTGTTTACTCTTAAATAATTTCCAATTAATAATTCTATAAAAAGTTGTTTCATTTGAGGCAACTGAGAAATTATTCCAGACATTTAATCCTAATATTTTTACCATGTTGGCTCTGGGTTTGTGAGGTAAAGGAGGGTAGAGGATTTTCTGCTCCATTGCACGATACCTAGATCTGAAAATGGTATTAGTGATGGAAAGAACCATATAAAACAAAAGGCTGATACATCATCAGCAAGATATTTTAGTTTGTGTCCTACTAAGACTAATCCTAACATGAAATTGCTGGAAATGCTGAGTTGAGAGGTTGACAGTGAAAAAATAATTGAAGAAACGATCCGATGGTCAAACCTTCATATTTTCTACCTACTGATACGCTCAGATTCCAATGATTTACTCTATCTAGGTAATATTGACCAAACTTGTATGCAGATACCATACCTCATTTGATAAAATGAGATAAAATAACCATACCTCATTGATAAAATGTTCTAAGAAATTAAGCTGGCTTAGCACAGTCATATTCCTAACTTAATGCAACAACAGCAAAACTTACCACCTGACAGTAACTGTCTGTTTTAGTAGCTTGTGCAAAAATAATTTTATATGTTAATATAAAGATACACCTGAATATATGTATTCAGATATACTTGAAAAATACTCAGGACAATAAGCACCATCTGAAAAATATAACTACTACATACACTGTACAATCCCTCTGTGAAAAAAACTAGTTCAGAATCTGATTCAAGGCATTCTGAAGAAAATTCTGAAAATATTTGATCAGAAATTTTCAGTTTAAGGTCTAAATGGTAAAAAGGCATATTTGGGATATACTTATTAAAAATGCCTACAAAATATCTCCACAGGTATTTATTTTTTCATAGATGGTGGATTGACATTTACTTAGTTTTTTGATTGCATTTTATTAGGAAAGTAAATCTGTAATATGTTAATTCCACGTGAACTCCACAGAACCTGACAATTCTGTACTTTCAATACTGTGAATGTACCTTAAGAAATTCTGCTTTTACTTTCACTTAGTGCAACATACAGCATAAATTTCTCCATTAAAAAAATTCTTGCTACTCTGGCAGAAGTGTTATTGAGTTATTTTTGGATTCAGTACTGTTAACTTTGAGTCACACATTTTTTCTTACCACGTTTTGACTTTATTGACAACATTCTAGTTTTGCCAGCTTGATTTTAAAATAATGACAATTGGCTCATTGCAAAATCTTCAGAAAAACAGCTATTCCTGACACACGGCCATGTCCAAGGATCTACAGTTCTCTTAAATCCTCCTGTTGAATCCACTCTGACTAGCAAAATAAAAAATTCTGGGATTATTGTTGTGTTTGGATTTTTAAAAACATTTACATTTAGTCTCATTTCTAAAGGAAGCTACAGATAAACCTTTCACTAGACCCCTCTCTGACATGAGACTGTTCCACTCGCCTTTGTAGCATCTCTGCTGCCTTATACCTGTTTAGGATCTGTTTCAGTCTGTGTTAAGTCCAAGGTAGAACCCGAATCTGTGTTGATCTCTCTCCAAAATGAAAGCTGCAAAATGAGCTAAACAAAAAAGACATTGCAATGTGGGAAATTGGTATGTGTTTTCCCTCCAAGCATTACTCAAGGAAAAATGGCTGCTGTCTCTGACACCTGAAGGTGTTTTCAAAGTTCAAGATGTAATTCACAGAAAAGGAAGACAGCACAGATTTAAAGGCACATAAACCAAACATCTTTCACAACATTTAGACTTGTCATCCAGAAAAAGTACTGAGAAATCCTGTCGGACAAGCTTGCACTAAAAATTGGAAAAAAATAAAGTAATTCTGCCATGTATCAGCCTGCTTGAAACCTCACAGTGTGTTCCTGTACTCAGAGATCTCTGTGGCTCAAAGAAAGTTCACCTTTTCATATTTTCAGTCTCCCTCATATTAAAAAAAATTATGCCAGTGGGCAATCCCAGTACTCATTAAGTAAATAGTATACACCGTTACAGGTATTTTACAAAGAACTTGCAGTTAGGTGACAGCCCACAAGATGAATCCTTGTTTTCCATTTATTAATTTACTAGATTATGACACATCAAAATGAATTATTTTGTTTATACTTTCTTAAAAATTAATTACAGTTTGAGAACACAAGCATACTTTTTTTTCAGACAGTTAGGAGTATTGTTGCAATGCAACAAATTAGTGTAATTTCACACCACTGGAAAAGCAGGATGCAAATGTTGATCCTTACCATATAAATCGATATTAGACTGACTAAGATTCGCTCATGACATCTGGAAGAATGTTATCATTCTTCGTAGGAATGATACTGCAATCCTGTGGGTTTATCTTTAATTGCAATGGACAGTCTGTCAAACCACAAAGATGTAAATAATTAAACTTGACTTTGATCCTTTAACATCATTCTCTCTCAGTAAGCAGATACATTTGCAGTTTCCGCTGTCTTTTTAGAGATAATATATCTTTACTTTCCATATATTTCACTTAAACAAAAAATGTGCTAGGTAGGAAACTCCTTCCTGAAGTACATTTTTGAACTTGCTGGTTCAGATGTTATAGGTAGTGTTATAAATGTATGTTTATCTGATTTGTATCCAGCCACCTAAATGGCAACAGAGACTATTCTTTATTCAGTGTATAAAGTGACATTTTAGGATGGTATAAGCCATCTCCAAAGGTAACAACTTGCTGCCATTGACCATCTGGCACTCTGGCTAAGACAATAGGCGAGAAAAATCTCACCCTTATTTTTGAATAGAATTAAATACACACTTTCAGATGTACCAACAGGCATTCTTTGGACAGGACATTTTGTAGCCATGAAAAAAAAAGCCAAAACAGACATAAGACGCTAAAATCAGGTGATGTGTAATACCACTACTCTGCAATTTCATGGGAAGCATTTTGCAGGAACAATATACACATCCACAAAATTTATGGGTCTTTTGACTGAGCATAAACAGGATGGATAAGGGACATAAAAAATACCTTTGATATGATTACACTATGGCTATTCCTGTGAAAGTAATTTCTAAGCATGTATCTATTCTGAAAACTAAAATCTTGCTCATAAATCTTCTTACATAGCGTATCAAGAACTGGAGATCTTGAGAGGAGGTCTAATCTGTCCATGAAAAGGCACACAGCATTTGAACAAACCACATATTTCCAATGAGTTAAATAGGCTGAAACATTTGAAATCCCTTACAAGATTTTTCAGTTAAGTAATTTAAAATCTCTATTATCTACTGATATGAAATATCAAGCCTATTGTAGGAGGGAGCATTAACAGGTAGTTAAATTTACATAAGCAAAAGCTAAAGTAGGTCTCTTCAATATTCCATATTAGTTGCTGCTTTTTAAAATTTTCTTTTTATAATAGCTGTTGCATCTTAAACTACTCAAACCACTATAATAAAACCTATATACATTTATAGACTATATATTATATACATTTTCAATTATTCTTTTCCTGATCTTTATTTTTCAAAGCAAAAAGATACAATATGTGAAACTCTAAAGAGTACAATAAAATATGTTAACTTGCAAACTACATGTAAGACAAGTTAGTAATGACATACAGGAATGTTCTAATGTGATTTTATCTAGAATAATTTTCTTCAAAGTAGCTAGTACAGGGCTGTGTTTTGTATTTGTGCTGAGTGTTGACTATACAGGCATGTTTTAGTCACACAGTGTCAAGGCCTTTTTTGCTTCTCACCCCTACCTGCCAGTGAAGAGGCTAGGGGTGCACAAGAAGCTGGGAGGAGACACATTCAGGGCAGCTGACCCCAGCTGACCACAGGGATATTTCATCATGCTCAACATGTAAAGCTGGTGGAAGAAGGACAAAGAAGGGAGTGATGGTGTTTGTCTTCTCAAGTCACTGTTATTTGTGAGGAATGCTGCTTTCCAGGGGATGGCTGAACACCTGCCCACCCATGGGAAGCGGTGAATGAATTCTTTGCTTGTGTGTGTAGCTTTTGCTTTCCCTACTAAACTGTCTCTGTCTCAACCCTCAACTTTTCTCACTTTTACTCGTCCAGTGCTGTCGCCTATTCCCCTGTGGGGGCAGTGAATGGCTGTATGGGGCTAAGTTGCCAGCTGGAGTTAAATCATGAAGGCTATTAACCCACTTCTGAAGACACTGAAGTCTCTCAGATGTTGGTGTCCAGACTAACATCACATCCAAGAAGTATACCAGCAATCTGATAATGTGCACCCCTGTTGTGGCATATTATTGTATGTCTCAGTGCAACTTCCACCTGTTCCAGTTTCAAAACTGCCTGACATTTCTCATTGAATATGTTGGGGCTAAACATTAGCAGGAGTAGTTTTTTCAAAATTATGCATTTAGTTATTTCAAAATGTTTATTTCTCTGAGTAGCCAAAAGTACCAATCCACAACCACTACAGAGTGGATTGGAAGGGCTTCCAAAAATTACATTTAAAAAACAATGCAATGCTTGAGTTAAGAGAAGTGTGGAAGAATATCTGAAAGCAGTAACTCCCTTTTTCTTTCTTTTTAGTTTTATTACTATTTATTCATTTGCACTACCGTAATTTGAAAAAGAACCAATCAGGTTTTTCAAATATTATGAAAAAAATGTGCTGCTGGATTGAATACCTAAGTGTCAGTCTGAGAAAACATTTTTACAACTACATTATAATTTTCTGAAAGATATGAAATGTCTTATGTCTTATTACTGAGTAGGCAATTACTCTGGTTTTAAAGCAGTTCTATTCTGCTTTGCACTGTTGCATTCATGCCTAGAGCTTCTGCACTTTGAGTGTGCAAGGAGGCAAATATATTAAAATGTCATCATTGCTTGGAGAACTCCTGTGATCTGAATCAAAAAGAGTCATTCACTTTTGGGCAATTTTCTTTAGTACTTCCCTCATATTTTAAGGCAGTTTTGTTCAGCATTTTGGGAATGGAATGTTAAGTTTGTTTGTTTGTCATATTTTTCTTTTGTCATGTTCTGTTTGTCATATTCATCTTTTCATACCTTTTCCATTTTTCGTGTAGTTCGCTCCTATTGGAAGGTTCTTCTTCCATTAGGGATCAAGTAGAACTATCTGACTGACAATAATAACCCCTGCAAAACCTCTCACTTCAATCCTTATTCTCCTTCTACCTTACTGCTGCATCATTTCAGGAAGTTTAATTATCATTCTTATTATTCAATGTTTCTTTACTTACATGTAAAAAACCAAAACAAAACAAAACAGAAAAAAAACAAAACAAAAAAAAATCACAAAAACCAACAAAAACAAACAAACAAAAAAACTCACACACACAAGAACCACAAAAAAATAAAACCCAAAAACATTTCCTTCCTTTTGACCTTACTCTCAGTCCTTACCACAATCACGTTAAATCTGGACTGCTTGCCTCCTCACCTACTCCCCTTTACAACAGTGACTACACTGTCAGGTGCAAGGGCCTCAAAGCCACCCCAGTGAAGCTCCAATCTTATCAGCTGAGAACTTTCCTGAACTATTGTGGACCAAGACTACACCAGACCATTGTGGCAATCGTTTGCCACAAAAAAAGAAAGCATATGTACAGAGACAGCCCATTACCAGCCTATTCTTTGCTTTAAAAATGAAGTATCTTTTTTCCTTCTACTATCTAGACACAATCTGCATATCATCTCCCATCAGAGCTGATCCAAAAGAGATGTACATGAAGATTGGAATCCATATATTTCTGGCTATTCTTCATTCCATTGCACCACTCAATTCAGTGTATGTTGGATGTTCTGCAGGATTTGACCTGGCAACACAGTAATGGAAACAAAAAAAAAATCAAACATAGTTGATTTTTGTGCAATAAAAATGCACTGTAATGTTAAATTTCTGAGGAAATTATTTGAAGTTGCACGTAAAAATTGAAGAAATTGAAAGAAAAAATCATAGGAATAGAAAAGCCTCTTACTTGTAGAATTAAAAACTTTTCATTCATTGTTTTAAATAAGGCACAAAAATACTTCAACATAATTCTGATCTATTAGAATTACAAAATTTGCCTGTTGTCTTAAAAATTAAATCAATACTAAAAGGCAGGCATGATTCTGCCACTGAACATTGCTCAAACCAGACAAAATGTAACCCTAAATCAGATTACAACATACGTTGAAAAACATCCTACTAAATTTCCTGAAATAGCACAGCTTAGAAGAGAAAAATATTCAGAAAATGGTAGGAAATAAGCAGTGTTTACATCTGCGTATGAAATTATATTTCCATGAATTATTTATGATTTGAGGGCACAACTGGGGCACAACTCCCAACTTTATTATAGAAGCCTTTGTTACAGAAGCCTTCACATACAGTCTGAAAGTCCTGGTGGAGACTTCTAGTCCACACCTCTGCCGAACTCAGTTTTTCCCTTTATCATTTCTGAATGATGCCTTTGGACACAGTTTTTAAAGCATTCAGTAATGGAGATCCCGGGATAATCTCAAAAAAAAAAAAATCTGCTCTAGAATTCATCCATCTTTATAGACTGCAGGATTTCTTTTTCTTGTTCACCTTAAATTTCCCATGCTGTTGCACAAACACATCAATTTAAAAAAAGAGGGTTTTTTTTAATTTCAATATCCTTCACATTTGTAGAGAACAAATTATTTTATTTCTGCCTTCTCTTCTAAGTAAGACCAATTAACAGTGACTATTCAATCCTTTCTTATGGAGCATCCCCAGCCTTGAGTGAACACATAACCTGTGATCCACAACCTAAAGCTAACCAGCCATACCACTGAATAATGGGGAATAACTCAATAATAGTGAATACTATTCCATTTTATACTGAGTTCAGCAGCTCTTACCAAGGCTTCCATCTAGTCCTATCACAGTTTACAATATACTTGAGGTACTCTGCATAGGATCATTACAACTTAAAGCATAATATTTTTAATTAAAAAATCAGTGTATCTTTTAATTTTCAAAACATGGTAAACTGTGAAAACATACTTAACAGAATGTATGTAGATACATACTGTAACTCATCACATTAAAATTTTTACATATTTTCTTTTTTACTTGCTTCCTCATCTTGTAACATTTCCAAATTCAGTAACCATGCATCTCCAGTGACTACATACTAAAGTGTGAGGAGAAAAACTTTATTGTCTGCTATGGTGTTGATCTACCAAAAACTGCATGGGAGATGGTCTAAAAATGTCTACATGAGACTAAAGCTACAGAAGCAAAGCACAGTAATATTGCTTTCGGAATGGCAAGGCAGATTTTAGCCTAAGTTAAATTGCTGGATAACCCGCTGCTGGTGTTACATCACATGGAATAATTTAATCTCTCAGGTTTGGCTAAATTAAAAACTAAATATCATTAAGGGACTTTTATGGGTCTTCCCTTGCATAGAACTTTTATATTAAAGGAGTAAATCTATTTCAGTTTCCTATGAATGAGCACAAAATATTTAATGGTTTAAATAATAATAAATTACTAACTTTATAGTAGTAATTTCATAATTTTATATGAAAGAATAAGCTTATGATTCCCATGAGTCTTTGTCTCGTACTGAAAACATCATTAGCTTTAACATCTAATTAAGTAATTTTTTC
The DNA here is from genome assembly GCF_901933205.1 of Camarhynchus parvulus. NCBI lineage: Eukaryota > Metazoa > Chordata > Aves > Passeriformes > Thraupidae > Camarhynchus > Camarhynchus parvulus. The sequence goes on from NC_044601.1 coordinate 55,850,904, forward strand.
TCTCACTCTGTCTTCTACCTCCCACTGTAGAAGAAATAATAAATACCAGACCAAGAATGAAAAATATATTATTTGCAGAAGATTTAAAAGCCGAAACAATGGAGCCTGGATGGGAATGGAAAAGGTTATGATGCAAAAAAAATTGTATTGCTAACCATTATTGTATCTGAAGACAGGCAGTGTTAGTACTCTTGGCAAGTCTGAATGTTTCAAATAGCATAACCAAGACCATTTAGCCCAGCACTTTTTTGTGAAAGGATGGAAGAACTCTTTATTTAAATGTCAAACATTGTGGTTGTCATGTTTATTTCCTTTCTAGGGGAATGAGAGAGGGAGACAATCCTGATATGAAAGTGAATTTAAAATGACACAGAGAAAATTACACACAGAACAAGAAAGCAAATATAAAAGGATGCAAAGCAAAGAAAGAACAAATAAAATTCAGATGGAAAACCAGCAGGTGGAAGAAAAACAACTAGTAACAGCAATTTGCTTATGCTATCCCTGGAATGTCACCCACACCTTAAAACAAGCCCAAGATTATTTGTACATTAGCTAAAAACATCACAAAGTTTTAACAATAAATTTTTCATGCCCCTTCTAATGTGCAGATGTTTTCAGTGTTTACTGCCTCAACTGGTTTAAGATACAAACAATACAAGTGTAGCCCTTCCTTTCATTTATATATTTGAACTGTGGGTCTATACAACTGAAGGAATTTTTCAGTTTGATTTGAAAACCTTTTCTTTGTTTTGGCATGTGATCAAGAAGCTGAATTTACATGCTGGTGTAAGGTTGTGCCTGAGCCACCTGCTTCCCTCTGTCATAATACAAACTGACAAATACCAGAAAAGTCTGTTCACAACTAGCAGTGCTGAATGTGAGCATCTTTTACACATGCCTGAGTCTGAGATGTTCTGACTCCTAGTCCAGTGCCGTAATATATATATATATATATATGTGTGTGTGTGTGTGTGTGTGTGTGTGTGTGCCTCTCAGTATATAACATCTCAAAAGCCATTCATATTCAGCTTGTAGCTTACTTCTCAGACACTTTCAAAATTAGCATTTCAGAAAAAAAACTTAATGAGATTTACATTTGAATGACCTTAGACCTCAACTGGGATAAGTCAGCATTTCACTGATAAGTCAGTAAGTCAGTTTTCTTGACTTATATTGGCCAAATTTAAATGTTTGTACAATATAATAGATAGACTCATAGAATTGTTATGGTTGGAACAGGCCTCAAAGGATCAAATGCAATATTCAACCTAGCACCACCATGGTGACACCACTAAACCATGTCCAAAAGTGCCATAAACATATTTTTTAATTCTTCCAGGGACGATAAGTCTACCACTTCTCTGGCAAGCCTGTTCCAAAGTTTGACCTTGTCAAAAAAAATTTCCTAGTATCCATAAAAAAATTTCCTAGTATCTAATATAATCCTCTCCTGGAGCAACTTGAGGGCTTTTTTCTTGTCCTGTCACTGGTTGCCTGGGAGAAGAGACTAACCCCCATCTCAGTACAGCCTCCTTTCAGGGAGTTTTCTCCCCTGAGCCTCCTTTTCTCAGGCTAAATGACCCTAAGTCCCTCATCATAAGTCTTTCTTCTCCTACAGACCCTTCTCCAGCTCCATTCCCCTTCTCTGGACTCTCTGCAGCCCCTCAGTGCCTTTCCTGCAGTGAGGGCCCAGAGCTGGACACAGCACTGGAGGTGTGGCCTCAGCAGTGCCCAGCACAGGGGGACAATCCCTGCCCTGGCCCTGCTGGCCACACCATTGCTGATCCAGGCCAGGATGCCATTGGCCTTCTTGGCCACCTGGGCACAGCCTGGCTCATGTTCAGCTGCTGTCACCAGCACTCCCAGGTCCTCTTCTGCTGGGCAATATTCCAGCCACTCTGTCCCAGACTGTGGCATTGCCTGGGGTTGTTGTGACCCAAGTACAGGACTCAGGACTTTGTTTCGATGAACCTCATATCATTGGCCCATTGATTTATCCTCTTCTGATGCCTCTGCAGTGCTCTCATATTTCATAGGAACATATTTCATCTATGAACTTCACAGTAATTTCTACTGCAAGAAATGTTTCTACTGTAAGAAAAAGCAATAAAGAGGCATTATACTCATGTGCATATGGTCTAGATTTTAGATTTAAAAGGAACTGTCAATACAGTTAAGTCTTCAAACAGGGGCAGCTCTGATAGCCCCAAATGTCACGCCATGTATCTGAGAGCATTTTCCAAAATCTTCTTAGACACTGGCAAGCTTATTGATGTGACCACTGCCCTATGGACCCTGTTCTAGTGTCCAACTACCGTCTGGCTGAAAAACCTTTCCTTTACATTTGACCTAAACCTCATCTGATGCAGCTTCACACTATTCCCTCAAGTTCTGTCATGGGTCAGAGAGATCAGTGCCTGCTCCTCCACCCCCTCCTCACAAGGAATTGCAGTGAGGTCTCCCCTCAGTCTCCTCTAGGCTGAATGGATCAAGTGACCTCAGCCACTCCTCGTCCAACTTCCCTTCCAGGCCCTTCAAAATCTCAGTTGTCTGCCTTTGAATGTTCTCTAATAGTTTAGTATATTTCTTGTATTGTGGCACCCAGAAGTGCCCCCAACACTGGAGGTGAGGCTGCCCCAGAGCAGAGCAGAGCAGGACAATCCCCTCCCTTGCCTGGCTGGTGATGCTGTCCCTGATGCCCCCAGGACACGCTTGGCCCTCCTGGCTGCCAGGGCACTGCTGGCTCATGTTCAGCTTGCCATGGACCAGAGCCCCAGGGCCCTTTCCATGGCACTGCTGTGCAGCAGTCCCTAATCCGTCCATACATCCACATTTGGCGCATCCTAGGTGCAGAATCCAGCATTTTCCCTTGTTAAACTTCATACAGTTGGTCGTTAGCCAGTCCTATATTATTTATTGAGATCTCCCCTTCCTTGTCATAAAAGGATTTCAGGTTTGCTAAGCAGGATGTGCTTTGCACACGGTTGTGCTGGCTGTGATCAGTGACTGAACTGTCTTTCAGTTGTTTTTCAAAACCTGCCAGAATAATCTTCTCCATACTTCACAAGGTACTGAAGAGAGATTGACAGGCCCTGAGTTTCCAAGGTCATTGTTCTTGCCTTTCTTGAAAACTGGGACAACATTCATGAGCTTTCAGTCCAGTGGGATCTCTCCAGACTCCCAAGACCATTCAAAATCATTGAGAGAGCTTGGAGACAACATCAGCCAGATCTAGGAATTCTTGAATTAATCCCATCAGGCCCCATAGATTTATAGGGTCCAGCTCAAGCAGCTTGCAATAAATGATAAAACTGGAAAGAATAAAAATCAAAACAACAGGAAAGTAGGTTTCCTTGCATAATGGTACTTCCCACTTGTGATCGGAACACAACTTCTAATTTAGACTTGCTAGGTAACCAGGGGGAGTTATCTCGCAATACTTTTTGCCTTAGTTTTCACCAAAAAAAATGAAGCAATACCTCTAAATTTAATAAAAACTTTTGAGGAGGAAATTAATTCTCATGGAATATTCTGATCCTACAAAATGGACAGCTGTGTGCCTTGCTTGTCATTACAGTGGAAGGACACAAAGATAATTTTTTTGCAACAGGCTGAAACTGTGATTATCAATAGTACAGCGGTATGTCACAATGACAGATCATTTTCTTTTTATCACTTCTCTAAGAAAGAAGTGACTAAAATGTGTGTCTCTAAAGTCATTCCTATGACTTCTGTCCTAAAAAATTTTTGTAAAATATCCATCACCAGAAGGATTTGTTTAGCACAGCAGAGATTCTTAAGAGCTTGAATCCTCTCTGAGCCTGCCAAATTAGGTCACCTTACTTGGGTACTCCAGTAAGAAAGATCTGGTCTTACTGAAAAGCTCAGAGAAGGATCATAATACTGGGTTTTTTTTAATGCTTCACAAAATTTTGTCTAGAATATCTTGACTAAGTGACTTTATGAATAAAGTATTGTCTTTCTAACTTGCTAGGCAAGTGCCAAAATGTACAACCTGTTCTAAGTCAAAATGAAATAGGTAAAATCTGCACGGGGTTAGAGCTATTCACGACTTGGTTGTTTAGGTCACTTCCTCTCCCCAGCTCCTATTCTGTACCAAAAGATAAAATGAGCTTTGCAAACTTCAAGACTGCTCCATGTGTCAGAGACTCTACAAAACCAGCAGGAATCTACCCTGTGTCTGTGTCAGCAGCCATGGGATTGGAAAGACAAATGTTGTCATAACCTCCACCCACTGGAATCTGGTTGTTGGTTTAGTTAACACATCCTCTGGCTATTTGAACTGGTCACCCAAGAAGTCAACAGTAAGTCAAGTTGTCATGCATTCCTTATTAGTCATTTCCTCTCACAGCTGGATCTTCTGAATTCATGTTTACAAATCAGCTGAAATCTTGTTTGCGCTTCGAGGATGAACTGAAGACTTTAGAAGAGTATCTACAACTCTGCAAACTAAAATTTAGGTTCTGCCATACAAGCAAGCTCCACCAACTTTCTGTTTGCCAGCTGTCTTGCTGCTCCTGAATTACATGGGCTTTACAAAAATTTGGGATTTTTTTTGGGGGGTGTTGGGGGGGGGGAGTGGTGGGTTGGTTGGTTTGTTTGTTTGTTTGTTTGTTTGTTTGTTTGTTTGTCTAGGGATTTTCTGGAAGGGGAACGGGCATAGATAAGGACACAGACATCACATCCTATGAACCTTTCTATGTAAGTACCCAGGGAGGAATTTCAGCTATTTTCAATGAAGGAAATACTTGCATTTTTTTCACTTAATGTGGTAGCACTGAGCAGTTGTGTTTGTACACATAAAGATGCCCATATTACTTTTAAAAAATTTAATTAAACAGCTATTTCTGAACCATTTTTCCAGCTAACTGGGCAACACTGAGACCTTGAGTTGACATAACTGCTTACTCTTGCTTATTTTTACAGAACAGAATAAAAATTTTACTTATTTAGGAATCTCTTCACCTTACTGAATGCAGAATGGGCAGGGTACAAGAGACAGAAAAATGGTCATGATACAAAGGAGAAATCTGGAAAAGTTGTAGCTAAATCCAGCTCATTGTGAATGACATTTCTCTTGACTTACTGCACTTCCTGGCAAAATTATTCTTTCTCTTCCCTCTAAAGTGTTACCTACCCTCATCCTGCCACATCTGACTTGTGTGTCAGGCTTTCTTAAAACAGAGAAGACTTAATCTTTCCTTTTTTTTTCCCCTGCAAGTATTCTCATTGGAATATTCTATCTGGATATTGACATTAAATTAAAAAATTAGCTGTATTAAGAATTGTCTGGAGAGAGCATAGAATTAGCTGGAGAAAAGCAGATTAGATTTGCATTAAAAAAAAAGCAGAAATAAATAAATATGTCCACCAGGTGAATTTTGTTATTCTACCCTGAAAGGCACAATGCTTATACTCTAGTCAGAATAATTTTATAATTATGTCCTTTACATATTTAAAATCATTTTCTCTAATTAACCAATATCTAATCATCATCTTTTTGGAGAAGTGCTTGTTGTCTATGTTTATGTTTTATGACATCCCATTTGTGACAAATTAAGAAATAAAATATGTGAGCTGTGAAGGTCAAACACGTCTTCTGAGATGGAACAATCAAATCTAAGACTCACAGCCTTCTCTCTACAGCCCCCCACGCCAACCCCATCATTCAGATTTACCATTAACAGGTTCTGTAAGCAAAGTCATGCTAAAAGCAAAGAGATGCACACAAGCTCCTACCACTGCCCAGTCTCCAAGGCCAGGACCCAACCACCAGCAAATTGAAGATAAGGTTTATCTAACTGTCATTGGGAAATTTTATGGATTTAGCAGAAAAGTGACATTTCAAGATACTACTTTATGCTAAAACTCCCAAAAAGAGTCTTCCACAAGACTATAACGCAGTTTTAATTTTATAAGAGAGCCAATTGACTTTTATGGGCCACAGAGATTAAAAGTAATTCTGACAAATTTTCTAAAATGGTGAAAATTCTTATATAATGTTTAATGGTTTTACTATCAGGCCTCTTACGTATTTTTAGTTAATAAGAAATTAAATGCAAAACAATCCCATTGCTTGTATTAACAGAATTGCAGCAAAATAGATGCTAGTGTCATTTATGCATATTATGAAATAAGAACATTTTGCAAAAATGTCCATTTGCTTTGTCAGGATGAGAAGTATTTCCTCAGAAGTCATCTCACAGCAGCCATTTTTTTAATCCAGATAAAAATTGGCTTGAACCAATCAAATATATATTATACAGCTATTACACCACTTATATGAAGACAAATTAACTGCTCAACACTGAATGCTTTCTCGTGTGCTTGTTGTCAGCAATTAAATATCACAGCAGAAAAATTTGTCTATTAGCACTAAAAAAATTTCACCTTGACAATAGAGGGTTGCATTCACACACAGGACTTTGTAAAAATACACATTTGTGCCAGTTTTACAGCCCCTGCTGCTGCTTCTTCTGATGTCCTCAAGCAGATACCTTTCTTGTCATCCACTGTACTATTGGACTTATTTCCAAGAACTGATACAAACCAAATCGTGGGATCATCTACTTAGCCAGCAGATGAAAACAAGCAGAAGGAGGAGGGATATATGGATTCCAATCTTTGTTTATGAGAACATCCTTCCTGTCATCAATATCCGCATTCCATTAACGTATGGTTTCAATTCTGCCTTTGCGATGTGGTCCAAGCACAATAGTCAAAGCATATATGTTCCAGTCAAGCACATTTCACTTTATATTAAATCAAGTAAGAAGGGATACCATAGCAGTTTCTGTGAAAGCTCTAGCTGTTTAGTAATCTGCTGCTCCTAATAATTTTCAATGGTACTGCAAAGCTTTTCCATTACGTAAGAGCAAATGCAACCCCTGATAAAATATTATGGATAATATCCATGAAAAATAAGATGTACTCCAAAATGCTTATGGTTTTCATTATTTATCTAGTTGTTTAAAATTTACATTTGTTAAAATATTACTCTGTCAAAAACTGGTTTGAAAGAGCACAAAATGAGAAAAGAAAACTGAAAGAGAGCAATTAATCATTAATAAATTAAAATCTCTATATAATTTCCTTTATTTCCATAGCATGTGCACTGTATCCAGGTTCATGGCCTGCGAATAGCCTTAGGAAAATGTTTGGAATGTGAACTGATACTGCAAAGGAACTGAGGAATCTATTAAAAAGGTATTTGGAGGTATATAAGCTATACTGTGGCTTGAATTGCTGGGGTCAGCTCTAGGGTATGCACTAGAGCCCCAGTGTCTGTGATACGTGTGTGAGTACAGTGTACACGGAGACACCTATATATAACCACATAAATCTAGGTGTCTCAATCTGAAAGATGAATTCCACATTAAAGGTCTTACAAGGCAGCTTTAATTAACCTGAAGATGCATCAAATAGATGTCTTTATTTATGTCAGCAAACTGCCAACAATATATAATCCTAGAAACATTTACATAACCTGCCAGGAATACTGGAAGGTAAGTTTACTGCTTATATTAATTTTCCAACATCAAGAAGTCAGATATTTTTGCAGAGCATTGCATTACCACACACACATATAACTGTCACTAAGTATGAGCTGAATCATACCCAGGAATAGATCTGCTTGATTTTTTTCCATGCCCTATGTTTATGACATTCACACAACCCGTGGACAAGGAAATAAAATCACCTTGATCTGCAGCTCTAGTATCTTTTCTAACTTGACTTGACTAAAGTGTAAAATTTCAGTAGAAACTTGATCAGAATCAGTATTATAACTGAATGAGTGATTCCTGAACTTTGCTCTAAATTTGTAGCTATGTGTGAATGCATTAGACTACCACACACCAGCCTCTACCTTCAGACAACATACATTCCACTGTGAAGAAAGGATTGATGTGGTTTGAATAACAGATAATTTCTCTTATGATGATGGGAATTACTGAAGACAAGATAATTTTAACGTTAGGAAAGAATAGTAGCATGCCACCTGTACCAGTGATCCATCTCTAATCTCTGTTAAGTTTTCTGAGGCTTCCCATGACTTCTGGAAAATTTGTTTCTTGCTAGAGGGATATAAAAGAGGATCAGACTATTATTGCAGAAACAGTATGTATAGGATGCTGAAGTGGCATTTTTGCTTGCTTACACCAGATGCTGTATCTAACTCAAATCTGCCTGGACAAATCATATAGTCATAGAATATTTTACATGTTTATTAAAATGCTTTCTCTAGTCATTGTGTATGTTAGATCTATTTCTCCTTCTTTAGAAATGAATAGGACCTAGATAAAATCCTTGGGTTTAGTAGAATTACTCCTGATTCACAAAGCTTAATGGCTCCTTAGCTCAGAAGTTAAACTATGTCATTATGGGTGCTGTCCAAATGCCTCAAACACTGACAGGCAAGGGCGCTGACCATGTCACTAAGAAGCCTGTTCCAAAGTTTGATTACCCTCTCAATTAAGAAATACTTTGAAATGTCCGGTCCAAACCTCCTCCAACACAGCTTTGAATCATTCCCACACATCCTGTCCCTGCATACCAGGCAGAGGTGCTCAGCACCTCCCTGTGCCCTTGCCCTCCTCAGGAAGCTGCAGAGTGGTGAGGTCACCCCTCAGCCTCCTTTTCTCCAAACCAGACAAGCCAAACCCCTCCATTAGTGTCCAGGACATGTTTTCCAGCCCTCCCACCAGCTGTTTCCCTCCTCAGGAAGCACTGAAGGATGTTCCCATCCTTCTCCACCTGCAGGGCCCAGCAGGCCCCAGGCGAGGCCGCCCCGAGGCTCAGCCCAGCGGGCCCATCCCCTCCCTGGGCCGGCTGTGCCCTGCTCAGTGCTCTGGGCTGGGCTTTGGCCGTGCCCTGCTCGGTGCTCTGGGATGGGCTTTGGCCGTGCCCTGCTCGGTGCTCTGGGATGGGCTTTGGCCGTGCCCTGCTCGGTGCTCTGGGATGGGCTTTCACTCTGCCTGCTCGGTGCTCTGGGCTGGGCTTTGGCCGTGCCCTGCTCAGTGCTCTGGGCTGGGCTTTGGCCGTGCCCTGCTCGGTGCTCTGGGATGGGCTTTGGCCGTGCCCTGCTCGGTGCTCTGGGATGGGCTTTGGCCTCAGGGCTGCCTGGGCACTGCTGACCCACCCTGAGCCACCTCTCTCCCATTTCACCTCTGTGCTTGGTGTCACTCCTTCCCAGGTGCACGATCCACCATTTGGACTTGACAAATTTCACCCCATTTAAGATTGCTCACTGCTCCAATCTATCTAGATCCCTCTGCAAGGCCTCTTGTACCTCAAAATTATCCACAGCACCTCCCACTCTGGATCATCAACAAAACCTGCTACTAGTGCATTCACCTCCAGCACTGATACAGAACTGGCCCAGGAATGGAGCCCTGAGGAACACCACTGGTGTGACCAGTCACCAACAGATGTTGTCCTGCTCACTACAACCCTTTGGGCTCAGTCCCTTGGCCAGTCCTTCACCCACCACTCCATAAACCTGCTTATCCCACAGCTAAAAAAATTGTCCAGAAGGATGTTGTGAGGGACACTATTGTTGAGGAATAAATTCAGTGCTGGTAACCCCAGGTCCAGCCCCAATGAAGCTGCAGGCTGAGCTCTGGGTGACATGAACTCCAGGCAAGAGGCCTCACATTACTAACCTTTCTTTAACAAAGGGCATAGGGACCTGCAGCCAGGGGACCAAAATTCTGAGACAAAACAGGAGCTAAGGATCCCAGACTCTTGCAAGCTTATACTCATGATGATATAAAAGTCCAGGGTTTCCTTTGTTTGAGGTCCCCTCTCAGGAGGCACCCAGCATGAGCTGTGATTTTGCTACTTAGTTATTGCACCAAGATTAAATTATTTTAAGGACCAAGATGTCTGGGATTCTACTATGGAAAACATGGTGTTGAGTCAGCGAGGAAGTATTGGCTAACAGTGTGAGTGTGGTGTGTGTAGGGAGTTAGCAGAGCATTTAGCAGCTCTGGAGCTACCCACTGAAATGGCTTTCTATCCCAGCTGAGGTGGTGCAAGTGTGACTGCCAAGACAGGAAAGTTTCATTAACAGTATCTAAAGCCTAATAAAAATACAGGGAAACTACATCCTCTGCCTTCCCTTTCTCTACTAGATAGACCTTATAATAGAAGAATAGCAAATTACTTAAATGAGATTTTCCCTTTGTAAAACCATGTTGACTGCATGTGATGCATTGTTTGTTACATGCTTTTTAATAGTACCTAGTGTAATCTTCTACATAATTTTTCTAGAAACTCAAATTAGTTCTGTACTGGTTCCAGCCAAGACACAGTTAATTTTTTCAGTAGTCTCGAGGGGTCATGCCTAAAACCCAGAGATTATTCCATACCAGCTCATTGCCAGAAACAGGGGGAAAGGAGTCACTTTCCAGAAGGAAGGGCTCTTTCCTGCTTGAGGCAACGTAGGTGCAGTGAGGTGGTAGGCTCCACAACATGCATTTTGGCACATTAATCACTCTTTCTTTTGTACGCCCTTGTTATTAATTTTGTTGCTGTTACTGATTCTTTTATTTAATTGCTATTTTCAGTAAATTGTTCTTACCTCAGCCCGTGAGCTTCACCTTTTGTGCCTTCAATCCTCCACTCTACCCCACCACAGCTGAAAGGGAGAGGGAAAGCAGGAGTGAGAGAGCATCTCAGAATTTAGAGAGGCTCGATGGCTCTCAGTGAAGCTGGGAGTACCATTCCTAAACCACGACAAGTTCCCTGGCTCTTCCCTCACACCTTTTTTGTAAATTGGAATACCACTGTCTCATTTCCAACCAGCAGAAACCTCCAAGATCTTTAATAGATGCTGAAGAGCTGAACAAAATCCCACCAAGCCTCAAGGACTTGAGAACAGTCAGCTGATACAGCTGGTCCCTTACAACTTCAGTGTCCAAAAATGGAAATTCACAGTTCCTGTGCTGGTGGGTTTGCAGACTCAAGGCATCAGTAAGCCCCAGGTCTCTCATTAAACATTGAGGCAACAGCCACATTGAATGCCTTAACTTTTTTCTTCATCCCTAGTAGTCAGCTAACTATCTTCAACAAGTAATGGTCCAATGTTTTCTTTAGATGCCCTCTTGTTATTAACATACTTAAAAAGCCTTTATTGTTGTCTGACAGATCACTGGCCAGTCTCAATTCTAACTGAACTCTGACCTTTTGTGTCTCCCTCCCTGCATATATGAACCACAGCTTTGTAACTCTCCTGCAAAGCTTGACCTTACTTTCACAGGTCATACAGTTTTCTTTTCCTCTTGAGCTCCATGAGGAGTTCCCTGCTCAGCCAAGGGGGGTTTTGCTCCTCTTGCTTCACTTACCGTGCAATGGGATTGCCTGTTCCTGGACATCTTAAAGACAGACCTGCCCCCATGGACTTGTAAGCCCTCAAAAGCAAATTCTCAGGATAGTCCACTGAATGGTTTTTCTTTTTTCTCCTTACACTAAACACATTGAAGCAAGTGATTTCATGATTGCTATGGCCAAGATGCCCACCTACCATCACAGCCCCCATGAGTTCTTCTCTATTCACAAATAACATGTCTAGGATTGCAATCTTCCTAGTCTGCTCACTTAGTATCTCTGACAAGAAGATATCTGCTAGAACCTTCAAGACTTTAAATAAACAGGCATAAAAAGAGGAGGGGGAAATTATGTTTTCATTTACTAAGTTAATTTGTTGAAGAGAATCAAGCATTTTGGAATATAAACAAAACTGTTTTAAATAAGCATGTAATCTGAAAGTTTCTTGTGGTCAAAATAGCTATCATTTCCTGGAGTGGAGCCTAACTTTGCTCTAACAAGAGTGACTCCAATACTATGAGAAAGAGCTGGATACTGGAAATTTAGAAAAGAAAACAAAAAACATTTTACCACATTTCAATATTGTGTTGCAGGAAGTGATGGAGAGACATAAAATTACCTGAAATCCTGCCAAAGCTTGCAGAGGAGTTGCAGTCAGTTCCTAAAGAACAGGGTGTGCCCCAAAACCGTTCTGTGGTTCTTGTAGTAACCAAACAATGAAATTCATTTTTCCAAACTAGGTATTCAGGGGCAGGGGGTGCTATTTCCACAGTTCAGTGTCTTGGGATTGTAGCAATTGACCCCTAAAGAAAATGTTCCTGCAACATGTGTCACAACTAAGAGTTCTTAAGTGGTACTACATTTGATGATGTGTCATTTTGCTGTTAATTCTTAGGCTTCCCTAGGCATGCAGCTAGAAACACATATCTATTTTCTTTCAGGAATTCAGATGTTGTGATTCAAATAGCAAAGACAACACAAAGAAATCACATTCCCAAGCCATTTCTATTACTTTGAGTATTGATTATGTTCCTAGTGGTAGCGGCAGTTACAGTGACTCAAAATAGGTCTTTATTTATATTAATAAGTAAAAGAAAAAGTGAGTTTCAACAAATTCATATTACTTTTACTGGATCAAATCTTACTTTTGACACTGTGAAATCTCCCTGACAGTGCTTGAGTTTATGTAAGTTCATTTCATGGGAGCAGAGTGTTATGGGCACCAGAATACAGATGTCAGGACACAGAAATTAGGAGTGAATGGACCTGAGTTTGTGGAGAACTGGGCAGTGAGTCACAGGGTTATGAATAATACTGATCATTAAAACCAGGGCAGAAAAAACAGCTGTTGGAATTTCTACAGCTTCAGGGTTGCTTTTCACAGAGCTTATTAGTTGGAAAGAATTAATTTGAGATAATAAAGTACAACTGGCCTCTGAGGGATTTTGTAGGTTTGTAAATTATTGAAGTTTCATATCCATAACTAAAGCCCTTATTGCCTGTAGTACAGCAAGCTAGCTAAGAAAATCATATAGTTAGCAAAGCAAATTAAAGTGGACATGACCTTTGCTCCATTTCTTGCACTACAAGAAAAATGTGGAATGAAAGGCTGAACCTGAACAAACAGTTAATCCCACATAACTCCTTCCTATTTTTCTGGAATTGTAAGTCACAAAGAAAAGATAAATGCTGGAAGGTACTGGTATAAGGAATATGGAAAAAATACTACTAAGAGAAAAATGCAACCCTTCTCAAGAAACTCTCAGATAGACACTTGAAACCCTAGCAGTTAAATGGAGTATGTTGCTCTAGCACCCACAAGAGCTAGCCCAAAGAATCCGCAGTTGGATGTGTGGATAGGAATTCAACTAACAACCCTATTAATATTTCTAGAACTGATAGTGGAAGTACCAAAGGGGGACATTAATAAGTTATTCCTCAGTAATTCATTCAGTCCTCCTACTGAAAAACAGAAGTCTAATACCGCTCAAACAATACAGTTGACACAATAGCTCCAGCCAGAGATTTATAAACAAGTACATCATAGAATTAAGTGCTGAACATTACATGTTCAAAGAGAGATTCAACCCAAAATCTAGGAGAATAATGCAATATCTGTTTTCTAGAACTAAGTGATTAACATCTCATCACTAATAGTGAGCAACAAACTGAACAGAATTACTGTCAGTCTTCACTCAAAATTTCTTTCATTTGCAGAGACAGATACAGTTATAGTCAGATAGGCCTGTTGACACTGATCTGTGAACTGCTGATTTTCACAAACAGCTTTGCTAGCAGTGATGTTCTTCTCTGCCATAGGCTAACTTGGAGTTGGTTCTTACTAGGCTAACTTGGAGCTGGTTCTTACACCTCTCACCATTTTCTCTCCTTCCTTGGGAAATATATTGATGGGTGGAGTATCTTTCAAAGAGATTCAGTGGTGTACCCTGGAGGCTGGTCACACACAAAGCCATCCTCCATCACTCATGAAAAAACCCAGCAACATTAGCAGCTGGACAAATGGCTCGATCAAGTGGGTACTAAACTAATAACCTGAAATTTTTAATAGAATTCACAAATCAGTATGGGAATTAAGAGAGATTAATTAATTGTATATTGTGGCTTACATCCTAAACAAAAATTAATAGAAAATAGGTGCTTATTCCTGCAAGTAGTAACTGTAAAGTCACAATTTGGAACTCCTATTATGCCAATGTTTTATGGAGTCCTCACCAGGTACCTTATTTCAATTTTGCTTATTTTTCAAAAAATATTACTTAAGTGCTCTGTATTTGTAAGAACAACCTAAAAATTAAATAATTGTGCAACAGTCAAGACTCTTTATATCCTCAAAGGATTTGAAGAACTTCCTTTCAATCAATTTCCATGAGAATTTTACTTACAACAGGAAAAAACCCTTAGCCACGCGGAAACTGTTATTTGGAAAGGTAACTAAACTACCCAGATGAACTAATATGCTCATTGGTTTTACCTTGTCAGATATAGCAAATAGGGCAGTGTGCAGTGATGTTATGTTTATGGTTATTCCATTATACAGGTCATTTATAAGAGGTATCTCTAAAGAATATATTGTTTCTAATTTCCTGGGAAAGGAACACAAAAGGATCACTTCATCTGACACCCACAGCTGCAACTAAAAGCTCTTAGAAAAGGAAAAATCAGCTCTATAAAAACCTTTTATAATCTTACAAAGAACAATACTATTGAAAATTATTCATCTTTTTTTTTCTAGGATCTGTAGATATATAATATTTAGAGAACAACATTGCCAGATTCTTACGACATCTATTAACTACATTAGGCATCTACCTATCCCTAATTATTGACTTCTAAGTCATAGAGAACAAACATTTAACTTCTTTCTCCAGTCAGTGAAGAATAATAAAGGATTCATGGAGATGAGCATTAACAGGTACATGAGCATGAGTTGCACTCAATTACTTGAGTGCAATTCGTATCCTTCTGAGAGTGTTAAATATCATCTTCTCTGGGCAAAGCCATGGTACCTCACCAATCCTGAAGGAAGTCTTAGTATGTCTGTCTGTTAGAGACCATTAAATTGGACACATTAATTCCATCCCTAAATTCCAGGAGTACTTCAAAGCCCATTAGATATTTATAAGGTTTTATGCTTAATTTTATTTCAACTTTGACTTTTAAAGCCTGGGTTTCACGCTAGTTGCTTCCTTCATTCAAGTACAAGATTCTCCCTACTGTGCAGTCTTCAGCAATCCTAAATCTAGTCCCTAATGTTCTGAGGGAAAACTGGGTTCCTCTGAGAAAAGGTGATTAACCTCATTTATTTAACTTTGGACTTGTTTTTTTCCTTTAACAGATGGTGACCTTCTCTAACTGCCAGGAATCCTCATGCACGTGCTGACCTGTAACTAGTCATTTATTCCAGGGAAAGTGTGCAATAGTTTGACTCTCCACTTTATCCTGGCTGACCTACAAGGTTTTTCCTAATGTTCCTACTCACTACAAACTGGACTTTTCACCATATGACAGTGACCTCAGAAGCCAACCACATACTCTGTTAGATAAACAATATGTTTTCAAGATAAACATAATGGTGGATCAAAGCATGAGGTTTTCCAAAAAGGGGCATGTTAGCTTTATTATTTGTTATGCAATCATCCTCAGTTTGTTGCATTGCTGATTTTCTTTCCCTTGTGTATTAGTTTTCATCTGTATTTTACATATCCATTAAAAAACACAATATACTCACTCCAGCAGAGATTAAATGTCTAAAAGATGGATTTAAGTTCACGATCTCTCCTATTTCTATGTAATTACATTGCCTTCCATGTTGCAGTACAGGTCTCAAAATAACTCCTCAATTCCCCACAATCAAAACTTTCAAGCTAGTTCAAGTTCCAGGAATCCAGTCTACAGAGAGCTCAAACTAAACAGACTCTGTCCCAGTGAAAATCAGGCACTTTTCCAAAAGGTGATAATGGATAGACACCAGATGGCCGATAGCAAGGAAAACAAATCTCCTGGTATGTGCCAGAAAAAAAAAAAAAAAAGAGAGAGAAAACAACAATAAAAAAGCTAAATGAAAAGTGGATTAAAAGATTGGCATCAAAGCAAAATAGTCAAATGCAGCAAAATGTAAGGCTAGGGGGCTTCCTGGCAGATGGAACAAGCTGGAAACAGAGATGAAGGACAACAGGATGCAGGACTTCTGGAGGACAGGGTCAGGTTTCAGTGGCAGTGTGCAGCCCAAGACGCAGCTGAGAAGGGAGGCAGCAAATGTCCTGGTGGCCCTGCCCTGACAGCAGAGGCTCCAGCCCATGGAATGCTGCAGAGGGTGAAGCCATGTTAGAGCTGGGCAGCCTGGCCAGCCTCCCCCCGTGGGCACACTGTGGACTGTCTGGGGAGGAGCAGGAGCAGGTGTAAAGCCAACCCTGAGCAGAGAAAAGCCTTTCCCGGGGTCAGAGGGCAGGCTGCAGCACTGCAGGGGTCTGGACAGGGAACCAGGCTGGACCAAGCCATCCTTTCCCCTTGCCCCAGAGGCAGACACAGCAGCACCTGTGGGAAAGCATTGCCCCAACTGCATTATCCACTCCCATCACAGCTGTGATTTTTAAAAGTTTGCTGTTCTGCCCTTTTATTTAATTGTGTGTTTTGACTTTAAAACATAGCTTTGGAGTTTAAAAGGTTCCATTGGTTTTCGTTTGCTTTCAGAGAAATGTAGCATGGGCTGCCTCAGAGCTTGACAGGGAATTCATCAGGGAAGAGAGGTGGCATCTCTTGGGGACCACGCAATAACTCTATTGCAATGAACAAGATTCTTGGAAATATTATCTAAAATAATATTATCTAAAATAATTCACTCTAAAATACTCTGTCAATATCATTCAGGAAAAAATAATAAGATACATGGGCTGAGCTGGCTCCCAGTGCAACTACAGGTAAATTTATTGGATTCAGTTGCATATTTGCAAAGACAAATAATGTCCATTCCCAATTTAAATGTTCAAGAAAGTAAATAGAGTATCTGCAGAGCTGGGATAAATTATTTTCCCAAAAAATAACTGACTTTACCATGCTTAGAAACTCTGAAGTAGGTATACAGTTGCAGATATCTGTGCTGATTTGAAAATGAATTCTGCGAATAAATAGAAGACCAAGAAAGGCCACAGATAGCACAAACCATTGCATATTTCAGACGATCTTCCTACTTTCATTAAGATAAAATAATTTTATTAGAGTTAGTGGATTTTTAAAACAAAAGGCAAATTTGTCCAATATTTCTTCTGCTATTAGAGTTTCTAAAATATTGAGCTTAGAAGCTGTACATTCCATGTACCTTGGCTACCACCTTTAACAAAGAAGACTGTAAGTTTTCATACTTCAAACTGCCCTAAAAACACATATGTATAAAGGCCTGCTCATTTAAATCAGTCAGTTTCAAATCTAAATATGGTTAGACTTCAGAACTGAAAGGTGCCAAAGTACAAAATTTCCACAGCTGTAAACAGTAAATACCTGAAGTGGGGACAGTAAGAATGCATGAAACTTTCAGTTGAATGTGTTTTGCATTAATGTACACAAATCAAATGTTTTGTGAACGATTTAAGCAAGTGGATGAAACATCAGGAATGAAGCAATATAATCCAGTAAAGTAAAGCATGCATACCCTGAGGCAGAAGTGGTTTTAGTTTTCTTGTCATAGCACAGCATTTTGTTGTGTGTTTGTAATGAGGTAGGGGACACTAGAAACAAGGAGCTGAGCAAAATTCTAGAAAGTCTTTGTAGACATTTCTGTTGCTAAAAAACAGGTCTCTTTTTAGAGTCAAAATCCATTCACTTTGAAAAAGTTGTACTTTTCCTCACATAGGTTTTCACTTTTCTCTCTGTTCTAACCAGCAAAGTATTTCCCTGCCTTTTCCTGTATGCAAATATAATGCAGATTGCAGATAATGTATACTTGTAGCACTGCTTGTTTTACTGCTACACTCAAGAATCCGTTTTCATTTGAAACCACATTTTTCTTCATTCTTTTTTTCCTTAGCTCTGAGCTAAAGAATTTAGAAATTAGACTGCAGTGTTCCCAGGGCTGGGAGTTATCCACAGATCCAGTCTTGTCCTTCCCAGACAAGGAGTCCAGGGAGAATCCAAACACCCAAGATTTTTTTTAACCCATTGCAAGATCATGCTTCATACTTAAACAGAGATAAAAATGCCTCTGTAGACAACCTGCCACCCACTAACAGAGCTTTGCAGAGTTCAGACATTTGCTATAAAGTGTTATCTTCAGCAGAACTCCTTTTAATTAAATGTTTGGTTCCATCTTTGCCCTCTGGGTTATATATCCATGTATTCACTCTTCTGACAAATCATCTCTGTGTTTCATTTCAGGTTCATACGTTGTTGATTACCTAATTACCAGTAGTAAAATAAGCAGCCTGAACTATGTCTTTTTGAGGGAATTTTTGAGGGAATTTAAAGTCTTTAGAAGTAGGGTAAGACTGGACCTTTCCAAAAACCGCTTGGAATGATCACCTCCGTACTAAAAACTTGAACTTCAGCTGTTGTGCCTTACTGCAGCATTTAATTAGAGAAGCAAAAACCAGTGGTTTCCGTCAGATTTCTTGTAACTTCTTTTTCAGTTGTTCTGAGAATATAAAACAGGAGCTAGACGTTGAATAAATAATCAAGCTTTCCAATATATTTCTGCATATCCTTTTTTCACAAAATTAAACATGAAGTGTTCTTCATTAGCAGCCCACTGGGAGAAGAGGTAAATCACAAGAACCTCTGTTTATGCAGTGATTTTTTTTAAGGAAAAGGCTTATTTCTCCTATGTTTTACCTTTCTCAAATCACACAATTTAATAATGACATTTTCACATCCATCACCTCACCGTGTCCTCCTGTCTTATAGGCTGACACGAGATTGTGGGCCTGGAAACAATTTTTCCACATTTTGCAGGGAGCTGGACAGGACCTCGTGTGAATCTTGCAGAATTACTTTGAGTGCACTACCCAGCATTGGGCTGCCCAGAAGGTAACCCAGTTGTCATGATATGTGCTTTGCTGGTCAGTATATGGAACTTTCCATCCCATCTTGGTGTTTTTCACACTTCAGCGTGACTCTGCTGAAAGCTTATTGTCTTTGATCTCTCACAGCTCTGCCTTTCAATGATGTGTATTTTTAGATGCAGTGGAAGTAAGCCATTGACTTTTCTTCTCCTGTTTTGAAGAGGGCTTCTCACATGTTGTTTACACTCTCTGTGAGCCTTAGTGGAGTGTTACTTCTCCACTGAGAGGAACATACTGTTCACGTGCACTCTTTCTCCTGCTCATGTTTGTGTTGCCTGGAAAAGACCAATTTTCCCTAACTGCATCATGCCATGCACTATAAATCACATTTGTGTCCCATTTAAAATATAAACCACAACAGACACAGAAGAACAAAAGGAACCACACGCCCAGCTTTTTTTGACAAAACTCCCACACATTGATAATTAGAAGCACATAAAACCATACACAAGCTAGGAGAGCTTGAGCGGCTGTTCATGCCTCATGCTGTCTGTCTCAGCCTCCTCCACTTTCAATTCTGCCACAAAATTGCCTGGAACAGTAAAAAGGGCAGGAGAAGATTAACATAAACAATCTGTGAAACAATGGAGATTAAAATAATAGTAAAGATTGCCTGACAAGTGTGCTTTCATGAGACTCTGGGAAATCTTTGCTTTAATTAATTATCTGCACTTGTCCAAGGGATATCTGAAGCACTTAAACACTAAAAGAAGAGCAATGTGTTTTAAAAGCCATCTGTAACACAAATAATTGTTGAAAACGTTTTAAGTAACTTGGTGCATAGGCAATGTGGATAGAGGAATCTGGCTGCATATTTGTTTTATATTTTGCAATCGGCTTTATTGGGCCTACAGACTTGAACCATAATCCTGTGAGCTCACATGTGTAAGTATTCCCACTAGACTGAACAGAACTCTTTGAGGGACTGGATTGTGTGGTTTGTCATAAATATCACCAAATGTAATTAATAGCACTCACTACATATTTCTGCTGCTGTTGCAAAGCTCTGTGCTTAGGCTGCGTAAGGCATGGTGAATCCACATGCTTCATACGTCCCACTGCCCTTTTAACTTCTGAAGCCCCAAAGAGGAAGCCAAGCATGTTAGATAAGTGTTGAAAGAGAAATAGCGGTTTGAAGGGCTAAAGGATTTTAGCCACGGATGTTTAATGTATAAAAGACAAAGTTCAGTAGAAAATTAGAACTCTTCATTCCTCACGCAGTATCTCATAATCGATGGCAGTCCCTATTTCACACTAGGATTTTACAAAATGTGTGTATCACAGCAAGTGAGGCACATGGCAAAGAGATGAATAAGAAACTCACTGATCCCAGTAATGTAATTATGAATATTTTATTAGTCTAAAAATTACCAGCACTGAGCAATCTCATTTGTCAACTTAGATAGTTTTGGCACCAATTTTCTCACAGTGAAATATATTTATCTTCCATTAGTTTCACTCTCTAAGTCTGGTGAATAATGATTGATAGGACATAACCATCCTTAAAATAAAAGGTGTCATTCTGTAAAGTGCAATTTTTTTATGGTTTTTTTATGTTTTTTTTTTAGATTTGCTGTTAACAAATCTAAAAATAGGTACTTGCTACTACTTGTCTGTGTCAGTATGTTATAGATGTTTTACTCAAAGCAGTGGAGATGCACTTGAGGAACTTACACCAAACCACATGAACTGCACACCTCCAGATCATCCTACCACATATTCTATCACATTTGCTCACTTTGAGCAGTGCTATCTTTCAGAGGACCATAATTTCCCCATAATTATCAAGACCTACTGAATGCAAACGAATGATCCTGTTAATAACTCTTACTTTTAAGAGTCCTTACTGCCACAACAAATTTACTTGTCTTATACACATAGTCAGAAGCAACGAACAAGAACAATTATTTAGTGTAAGATGCTAAATTAGTGCCTAGGTTCACATGGATTGCCAGTAAGACGGACTGACAGCAAGCTGGAAGTTAATTAGCTATATTTGCTAATTTTTCGAATGCTAGTGAAAAAGGCTCTCTCATCCTGAGCTAATTAATTGCTTTTTGGCCATTGAAGCAGTTCATGATTGCAAGCTTAAAAGGGCTTGCTATGTCCCAAGAAAACAACAGGCATATAAAACCTGGAACATCCTATCACTAAGCCATAAGAAAATCCAAAGAGCTCTTTGTTCATAATTGAAAGAAACAGATAAGGACACCAGAGGAAAACAGCAAAAATGAACCTTTTAAAACATGGAATTCTAGGAAAGAAATTCCTGACTTCAACTATCATGTAAATAGGAAGAACAAATTATTTTTCTCTTCAGTTGTCTAAAAGCCAAATAATGACTTATACTTTATCTCCAGTAAAACTGAAGTAATCATGAGTTCTGCTACTTCTTTCAATAAAATATTTTCTTTTCCAGCTATTACTTTCTTTTTCTCCTGCCTCTACTTCCACATCTTAACAGTTAAAGTTTATGAAGAGATTTATATAAAGCGTTACTCAATATTTGAAATATTTTAAAGCATAAATAAAATATTTTTTGTATCTGAATTTGTTCATGTGCCTTCCAACAAGAAATTATGTTTTAAATTTTCCAGTTGACAGTTATCTTAAAATATTATCTAGAAATTTATCACAATATAATGATGCTCTATTAACATCAGTCCATAAATTCCAATTAAACTTATACAAAATTGAGACAGGATAATGCCCTCTTTTTTTTTTCCTAAGAAATCTTTTTGAAATAGAAAAAACTGTCTAAAGAGAAAAGATAATTATTCTGTTTTCTCTATGGAATAAGCACAAAATCTGTAACCCAACATTTTCAGCTTTTCATAGTGGTCTATTGAATTGCAACTTTTGAGCATAATACCAAAAGCTATTTTCCAACAATTTTCTTTCTTTTTTTTTAAAGAAACAATGAACAAAAACTGACACATATATGTCTATACCCCAATTTTGCACAGCTTTTAATAATGAGTTTTCATGTTTCTTTTGCTACCTGTTTTATTTCAACTTTTCCATAAACAGTGACAAAAGGAAGAGGAAGATTTTTGTTCTTTCTATTTAAAAGTGTTGGGAAAGGAGGGAATTAGAAAGCCAAAGTAGTGGAGGTTATACACAATTAAAAACCAAATCATTCATGTAGTTCAAGTGGTATCCAGGAAGAAAAATCTAGTAAGACATCTTGAAGCCTTTAAAATAATAATTTTAACTCAGATGCATTATTATATTACCCATTCTTAAAAAATAATAATAAAAAGGAGTACAAATCATTTTCCTCCATTCTGTTTTTTAGATCACATTAACATGTATTGTATGCACTGTAGGTGTTATTTTTAGGTCTGATACCGTATTCTAGGCGCTTTCTGTATGGGTCACAGAGGGTTCAGGAATAGACATACACTGCTACTCTGCTGCATGGGTAGAAAGCATCTTTCCTAAGGCCTTTGATTCACAGAAACAACATTTGAACTTTATAAGATATTTTTAAGGTTTGTTGGTTTGTTTTCAGACTTTTTTTTTTTTAATTTGTAACACTCTGCTCATGAAAGTTTTTGTTGTCCCTGCTTTGTTTGTCTTTTTTAGTAAGCCAAGAAGCCATGTTGGCTAGGAATTAATTAGCATAACTTCCCAGCTCAAGAGTAATTGACCCTTGGAAACAAAGTTTAAAATGCTGGTCTAGCAGAGAACCCATACATAAGGACTGTTTCAGTTTAAGTGTTTCTCACCCTTCACAAGCACACGGACCACATGAGATGATGGAAGCCCTCTGCACATGTTTCATAAACTTGCCAAATTATTCAACTGAAAACTTGGTAATTACATGTAGCTATTTCTGGCCACTTAAGCAGAGGCCTCACGCACGCAGATTTCATAGGTCTTCGGTCTAGATGATTGCCAATGACACATACTCTGTCAGAATTTTCCTTCTTCTCTGTCTATTATACTGTACTTCTGTCTATTATCCTCTTGGCAAGATAAATTATCCTTTCAAAATCTCGCTTGATCAGAGCTTCTGTAAGCACTATAGAAAAAGCAGCATGATTACCTGGCACAGCTGCTTCCCCTTCTGCCCAAATACTCATCTTGGAGCTGCATTCTGCTGCCCATGTAAGCTTTCTGTAAGTTTTGCTCACCAGTGTTAGAACCAGATTAATTAGAACCCCTCAGCTGATGGATGGATTAGGAAAAGCTTTAACAACTGCTCATTTCAAGTGCCATGTTTTTTGAAAGCAGCTCATTCGTTCCATCTAGCCAGGATTAAAAGCCAATCACAAGTAAACCAAGCAAATGGTAGCCAAAGCATAAATCATCATTACATGCTGGCAGCTGGCTGCAACTACATGACAACTATTCACAAACAGGATGCTTGGTGCCCTTTTATGTGGATCTTGTGTTCTTTGCACATGTTTGTTCCACATGGATTGTTCCCTTGGAAATACAGGGAGAGAACTAAGGTGATGAGAGAACAATAAAATAGCTCATTGTCTCCTGCTGCCTTTTACTCTTGGACAAAGGACCCTTTTATACATGGATAAATTAAGATTCGCCAAACTGATACAGAGATAAGCAAAACCTGCACTATGTCCTTCAGATGTGATGCACAAAGCATATATGTTCTTGAGTCTTTGCCACTAACATAAACAAACTTACAAAAGCGAGAGAACTGAAGCCCATTCACCAAGATTTCCATCCACCCACAGCATTAGTACCTCTCCACAATTATTCGGTGTTCTTTAGCTATGTGGTATTTCTTCCCTACGTTTTGTTATTTTTAGTTGGAGAAAATTAAAAATAATAGCAAAGAGTTCCCTTCTTGGAGTCCCAGCAGTATTATTACATGAGTGAAGATCATCTCTCTTTCAGAAAAATGTTTAAATTAGTGTGTTTATATTGCTTCATTTTTAAAAGTCACATTTTGGAATTAAATATGATTTATTGACTTGAGTGACTGTGTGGGTTTTTTACTTTTTTTACTGTCTTTTCACTACTTCTAATTACCTTTCATAAAGAAATCAAGGATATAGGTATTTCAGTGACATGTTACATAAATTTGTACAGTTACACCTAGAAGAAAAAGCATAAGGAAAATCTGTTAACTTGCAAAATATATTTATTCCTCTTAAATTAAAACAAAGTTTTGTGATATGATTCCATGCTAAATATTATTCTTTATGGTATTATGTCATTAGTAGAATACAAAGACCCAATATCTGTAATGAATACCCCTTATAAAAAGTGTTAGAACAATCTCAACAATTGACAGTTTAGCCATGTAGCACACTCTTTTCTCTAGCTGTACATTCAAATATATTCATACCTCCTAGCACAGAACATATTTTAGGAAAACATTATAAAACATCTCAAAGTACTGCCAACATCTGCCATTCTGTTGTTCTGCCACTACAGTTCAACACCTTATACCTTGTAAATACCAGATGCAAATACCAAAGAAAGGTGTAAGAATTTCAGCACAGGCATGTGTTGGATAATCATCTGTCATGTTAGCTTTCATCTTGAATCCTAATCTTTGACAATGGCTTATGCACCAAAATATTTCACTGAGTCTTTTCAAAATGTGTTAGCTTTACCAGGTGTAAGTCTGAAATTCTTAAATGTAAATGTAAATGTAAATGTAAATATAAATGCCCTGGAATGTTTTCAGACCTTCCTGAGTGTTCCATCTCATTGTCTAGAGCACTGCTGCATGGATGTTTCATGGAATAATGAAAAGGCTTCCAAGATCACCAGGTCCATCTGTCAACAACCAGTGTGTTCACCACAAATTCATGTTTTCAGGTGCCATACCCACATATTTTTTAAATACTTTCAGTAATGATGATTCCACCATTGCCCTGGACAGACTGTTCCAATGTATGACAACTCTTTCCATGAAGAAATTTTTCCTAATATCCAATCCAAACCTCCCCTGGTGCGACCAGAGGCCGCTTCCTCTTGTCTTCTTGTTTCCTACCCAGGAGAAGAAACTGACATGCCCTTGGTGTCAATTTTCTTTCAGGTAGTTGTAGAGACCAACAAGGTCTCTCTTCTCCACAGGCTAAACCCCAGTTCCCTCAGCCATTCCTTATAAGACTTGTGTTCCAGACTCTTCACCAGCTTTGTAAACATTCTTTGGACGTGCTCCAGCACCACTTGCAGCTCTCTTCCAGTTCAGTAGACCTCTTTGTTACTGCTGAAACCTGGGAGGGCTTACTATGTAAAATGTATTACTGTGCTTCTGTTTTGTATATAATCCTCATTTAGTTAGACCAAGAAATATTTGCAGATAGCCCACATTTTTAATTTCATAAATCTTGCAGTTAGAAGAGATACATTGATCTCAGTGAATAAATTTATATCTACAAGGAAAATCAGAACCCCAGTAAAGTCCATTTGTAAACAGTGCTATGAAAAGAGCTTGACGTGTTATGAAATCTCTTCTGTCCTTTCTGACAAAGACATATCCTATGTGACTTTGTGAAACAGTGATTGCTTTTATGCACAGGATTACTTCCTGAAAATAATAAATTCCTTCCAAATAGCCTTAGTTATTAAATGTGGCACCGGCATGTTTAATCTATATTGATGCATCAAAGGCACATGAATCAGCTGATGTCTTCCTTCCCAATATTTCATTTTATCTTAACATCTAACTGTACAAATTTAAGTACCTGAATGCTTGATTACTCATATACATTATCAGAATTGTCAGTAGCCTCATACCCTGATAACAGATTAAGTACTTTGAAAGTTGTTAATTCTTCTAGAGCTGGAACCTATTAAAAGCACCCAAAAGCTGAACCAGAGAACAGCGCTTTCTATTAAATTCCCAGCAGGAGTGACAAGTCTATGAATCTGATTCAATTACCTCATAATTTCTGTCTGAAACCAAGGCCTTGTTGGTCTACATGCATACTTTGTCCTGAGACAGCTTTTTGTATTAATAGAATTTTTTAAGCAAAAGATGTATTGATAATCAGTTAATAATGATCCTTTTATTTCAGTAAGCCTGTTTGTTGTCCTAAAGCAGGTAAATCAAAAGTACCACTTTTATATTTACATACTTGAAAACACAGTAATAAGTTTCATGTCACTGCAGAAGTATCAGTAAGACAAAGAAATGTATGTGTCTCTGAAATGCTGGCAGAGGGTCACATAAGCTTCATAAAATTCTTCAGGGAAAAATGATGTCTACTGGCTTAGACCTTAGCCCACAGGACCTTATGAATGTGTCTAAAAGCCACTGAAGTCAAAAGATTTTAAAACATATGCTAACTGTTAAAATACACATTAGCACAATTTCTGAATAAAAAAAGTTTTCCTGAATAAGGGCCACGGACAGGCTCAGAGCTTCTCTCTGTGACCTGGTATTCCATGTGGGCTGCTGCTAAGTGTTGCCCTGAGGAACTGGAACTGGATATACCACACGATGATTCAACAATCAACATTTTTCCAATTTGTGCTGGTCCTTTATATTTCCAAGAATGGGTGGTCCCAGCTGGCATTGCCCCAGTGTTAAATAAGGTAAAGGTGTGTCAAAGAGCAAGTCTCAGGAAGATATTACTATTATTCTTAGTTGTGTGGCTTGTAAAAGTAGTTTTCTTGCCAGCAGCAACAACAGTAGCAAGTAACTGGAATTGTTTCATTTCAGAGACTAATGGCAAATAAAAATAAAGACTTCTCTGCTCGGAAAACAACAGCCCTGTAAGTTAACAAAAAACAGAATAACTGGTAGCTCACCCTCTAAGTAGCAAATCCAGTTTAAAAACAACCCACGCGTATGTCTCAGAGGAATCTTTCTGCTAAATATTTCTCCCTAGCTCAGTTACTGTCTACAGCAGTACTACCTTAGGTTTGCTATTTAGAGCTGTTACAGCAGCTTAGAGTAAAAGATATATATTACAGAGAAGAACTAAGTTAGCAAGCCTACTGAATCTGAACTTAATTGTTTCCTTCAGTTGTAACTGAGTTGTTTTATAACATGACCAGCTTTAATCACAGCCCTTCCTGCACCATAGAAAAAGCAATAAGGCTTAGCTACTGATGAACTTTTTCTGTGGCTGATGAACAGGCCAAGAAACTATTGCAAAATAGGATTTAAAGTAAGATTTGAAGCCTCCTTCAAACTAAAATTCTCATTTTGGTGCACCACTTTTTAATGTCTACCCTCCTTCCTACTGGCAAAATCTTTTGTGATGCTTTCACTCTAGAGTAAAATTAAATTATTTTCTTCAAGATTCCTGTCATAAGACTGTAGTAAGCAAACATCTCCATCTGTTTTGGGAGACAAATTATTAAAGATTTGCCAACAATGGAAGTGAGTATGGATACGACACAACCCGGCTCAGTCCCCAGACTTAATACCCATAATCAGAGAGGCAATAGACAGAAAAGAGAACAGAACACAAAGCAAAAGCTTGGATATAAATGACCCAGAACCAAAGAACAGATGAGCTAAAATATCATTCCAAACTTAGTGACTTGATCTCATCCCAATGTGGACTGAGACTGGGTCCATGACTGCGTTGCCTTGCTAAGTGGGAACAGAGCTGTGCCACAGCCCTGTGTCTGCTTTAAGAATAAGAGAATTCATTGTTGCAGCCTTGATAACTTAAATATTAAATGCAGATTGAGCTAGTAAATTCAGACTCTCTCAGTTTTGAGCAATATGGGAGGTATATGAATCCAACACTGAGTCAGGCCTCAGGCTCTCTTGCTGTTAAGCCAAAGCTGTACGTCTGCCTAGTATGCATTTCCAAATTCTATACATAATGGTTCTCTCTCTCCATATATTGCTAGTTCTGAAAAAACTTCTCCCCACCAGCTTCTTATTCTTTCTGTCTTCTTCTTGTTCCTTTGATTGTTTTCTATTTTTCTCTTGTTATTTTGGATTTTTTTTTCTGCACTTTGATTTGCATTTTTTCTGCATGGCCCCTTATTGCTCATTCTTTTTTATTCTCTTATTTTACTCTTCCTTTACACAGATTGGCTGCCATAACTGTGTGGGAAATGACTGTAAATATCCAGCAATCTAGCAAATGGAATAAAATTACTGAATCCTTTTTAGCTGAAATATGAAGACTCCCTGCAATTCCTTTTATATCCAGTGCAAAAGATATGTTCACCATCTTTAGGAAGCAGCCAGAAGTTTCTCCTTTTTGTATCCTGAACTCCACTGAGCTCACAATGTGCACTAGTAATGATAGCAAGAATGGAAAAGGTAAATAAAAAACAGTTCTGGGCAAAACTGACAGCAAAAAGCAGGCTCCAAATCAGGCAGTGATGCAGGCATTTATGGATTGAAAGGACACCTGTCAAAGTCATTAGAAATAAGGAATGTGATGCTATGAATATCTCTTGCACACATGCAGAGCTAAAGATGGAAAGAGAAAAACATTTTTATTAGATTTTTAGGAGTATATTCCAGGAAAAAATAACACTGGCAATGACCTTATTCTCTTAATCCAGAAGTTATTTTCCATAAATTTCTATGCTGTGTTACAGGGAAAAAAAATCCAAACATTTCATCTAAGTCTTTAATCCTTAATACAATACTCGGGTGTGGCTCTATTTCGAAAAGAAACCCATATGGCATTCCATTTTTGCATGCTGATTTTTGCATAAATTATCACATTACAAGTACAATGAATCAGGTATTTGAAGCATCCTGAGCCATCTATGAGACTTTTTTTATTCCAAACTGCCTCTTGGAGACAATGAGGCTAACAGCATCTCATTATCCTTCTCATTATCTATGAAAGTGTTCTATGATGTCTTATTTTCTACAGCATCTACTTACACATTTTCTTCCTTACTTAGACTTTGACTAGACTTTACATATTAGCTTTTGGATTGTTAATGCATTTTCTGAGTCAGGTAAACTGAGTTGTATTCTCAACAGGTGTAGATGAGTATGTGTCATATGCGTGTACATTGTATTCTACACAGATCACAGGCTGGAATGGATGGAACTGATGGAAGGATCGAATTGATGACTGTAGATCACTGAGATATTACTTTTTCACTTAGACCTCAAGACAATTCTATCAGGCACATAAATTTCCTTGTCAGCCTCAGGACCTCCCAGATTCTCCAGTGCTGCAAGCACAGTCACACCACAGTAAGTTCCTGGGTCTAAACTCCATCCTAGCATACCTCTCAGAAGAGGACTTGCAAGACCATCCTCAAAGACCTCTTTTTAGTAGATTACCACAGTGTTTGTATGATGAGAAATTAGTGTCTCAAGGGCACCTTTAAAGGAGCTGGATCACCACTGAGATCCTGAGGCATAGCTTGCTACAGAATTTCTAAAACATTAAATCATACTGGCAATTTTTCCACCCAAAGCTTTGAATTAGGCTGTTTCCAATGCTTATCTGAAAAACTCCAAGGTTGCATCTTCCCACTGACTTGCCACTGTGTACACTAACCCCTTTTTCCTTTCATTTTTCTAAAGAAAACATAAGGAGAACTGTGCTTTTCATAGTGACTGTTAAAGTCACTGAAAGTGGTATATCATCTGCACCTACCAACTGAAGCTCTAGTGAGCTTAAAATGCCAGAGTGGGAGAAGGCTTGGCTGCTAACCTAGACAGTATGAAAGGGCTCTGAGAATGCCCATTCTGGATGTTTCACTGGAAAACTGTAAAAAGCGCATTCCGTACGGCTTCCAAAAAATCCCACAGTCACTACCAATGGGAAAATTGGGAGGCTTTTAGAAATCAACCTCAAAATTCTTCCATCGTCTGTCTCCCTGGACATTGTGTTCCAAGATTAGCTCTAGAAATTGCAAAAACCAAACTTTAAATAGCTTGACACAAATAAAATTAACATATAAATTACTACCATTCAACAAGATTTTTTAAAACATATTTTTTAATAGATTTATGAAAAACACAGTGTGTTAGTGCCTGTGCTTTCATATCAGATAAAAGTTTTTTTAGCTAGGAATGGTGAAATTGCGCACTTGCAAATTAGACCTTCAGAAAGGCCAAGACACCATAGCTGTAGGAAGGTCTCAAGGACAGAGTGTTTTTGCAGAGAAGCAGGTTTCCCAGACTTGTCCTTTCTTTTTCAAGATGGTCAGTAGCCTAATCTAAGAATAGATAATATTGGAAAGGCATTTTCAGTAGTAGGAGAGTGAAGCTATGTCTAGACTACCTGAACATGCTGTGATTCCTTCTGTGATTCCTTCTGTAATTCCTTCTGTCACTGATTCTTTCTGTGTTTTCTGTGTGTCTGGGTTGCTATCCTATGCAATACAGTACAGAAGAGAAATAAGTCTGCTTGGGCTTCAGGATGAGGGCAAGCTACCTACCTCCAAACAGTATGGATGAAAGATGTTAGTCTCTCGGACATTCTGAAATCCAGAGTGCTGGTGAGAATATCCTAGCAATTATCCCTGTCTGAGGATTTTATTCTTCTTGGTTGTTATTGTCTAAACTTTCACTGCTAACTTTGACTTTTGTGTGTCTTGTATGTATGTATGTATTTACTATGTTATCTAGAATATAAAGAGGGAGAAAGGGAATTATTATTTGTCCTGCATCATGAACAATGTGCTTAATTCTAGTTATTGTTCATGATAATTGTGTGTACGCAGTACTGCACCACAAAGGAAACGTAATTCTTCTTCACTGATGAAAAAATAGTGTTGGTATACCACAAAATATGATTTGCTAATACTGGAAATCTTACAGCTATGGTATCTCAAATAGGCACAAAGAAAACATATTCACTGAACAGCCATCTGACCTTCAGTGCAAATTCATAAATACTGAATTTTTTTTCAAGTTCTGCCATACCGATCACAGTATTGAGCAGTAGAAGATTTAACCAAATAGCTAAAACATGGCAACCTGACATGTACTGCAGTATACCTATGCACCTATGCTTAGGAAAGCATAAAAAGATCAAAATCAAACCACATTCATCCTGAAGAGAACATATTCCAGACACAAACGCTAACAGAGCCACAAAATCTTCTAACTCAAATAAACTAGCACCTTTTGTAATGTATAAATCACTGGTATGAACACGTGTTAAAACTAAATACAGATGAACACACTACAATAATTTTTTCCAAGTGTAACTCTTGGAATTATATAAGTCACTGTGGTTTCCAAGAAGACAAATGGTCTGGAAAATGAAAAATAAATTAGTTCTGTGACTAATTGAAGTCAGAGATTGAAGGTCAGACTTGGTTCTGCAGCTGACACTGGTGACCAGTAAAAGTCCAGCTTGGCTCACGGTACAACTTTCTGTATTAAATAGTTGTTTACAGTAGAGAAACACTGAAAGTGTACATTAGAAAACTTCCTCTAACAAATCTAAAACACATGCCAGTTCATAGGCAAGTAATAAACTTATAAGGGGCCATGTTGACAATTTCAAAGTCTTTGGTAGGACCCTGAGACTTAAAATTGGAAACATTCTAATAAACATCTCTTCTTTTAAATTTTGCTGCTTGTCCTAAGTTAACTGAAGAAAATGTATCAGCTTCCTAAAGAGTTTAATGTCCCCAACTCTTTCCCATCACACAATGAAAAGTATCATTCAACTTTGAGCATATTTTGCTCATTTATGAATCTCATCCAATCCTCTTAAGGCCGAGAGTTAAACTAGTGAAAGATTGAAGTAAGTTACTTCAGAATCATGCCTCTTCTTTCTCACACAATATGATATTAATTTAGTGTATTGGCTTGGACTCATAATGGTTGATAGTTTTATTGCAGTGCCTAAAGTATTTTGCTCCCTTGAAAAGTGTTAGAATTGTTTGTTTATAAAATGCATCTGCTTCCTTGCAGCATGTAATCAATGATGATAAACTCTGGTCACGAAGCATCACACATATAACTTGTTATACAATTTCTCAAAGCTCTGACAAGCCTGAGACTCCTTAAGAAAAGCCTAGCTCTTCATTATTATTATTATTATTATTATTATTATTATTATTATTATTATTATTATTATTATTATTATTATACTTGAATACACTTGTAGCCATAAAAGAAAGCATTTCCCAGTGCAAAAAATTCATTGAGATCATATCTTCCATTACCCAAAGCCCCAAGTAAAGAGTTCAGATGACGGAGAAATTGACTTGAAGACAGCAATCTGACTTAAGAGCTGGGGTAGGAGCAGGTGCATCTCTGACTATATGGCTGGGAGAGAGGAATCTCCATGGTCATCAAGCTTGCATCACCTAGTAAGTGTCAGGATAGAGCCATGCTTGTCTTGACCAGCTGTACCTGCAATTTTAGATTTCTTCCTACCTTTCTGATCTCATCTGGCCTATTCCATTTACTCACTCTACACCTTATCCAAACTTTCTCCACATTCTTGGTGCTCCCATGCTACATGCAAACAAGCAGAGTACTGCCTGTTTTCTTAGCCTGCAGAAAGGAAGACAACCACAGTAGCTTCCAAGTAGCAGCATAGTTCAGAAAATGTTGGAAGTGTTATTTGCAAATTATTCCTTTCCCAATACTGATCTATGACAGTTTGAATGCATTTGCTGGTCCCGCCTCCAGATAATTCTCAAAGTACTGTGGATTCCATTTTAAAGTCAATCATATCACAAAAATAGCCTTCCAGAAACTGTCTCCTCAAGAGCTGGAAGCTGTGATTTTTCCATGACTAATAAATTCCATGTCTGTTTAATCTATTTTAATTACAGTGATGCATCCATTTTTCCCTTTCCATTGTTAAGCATGCCACTAGAATGCTTAAATGAGTTACTTCTGTCCTTGTTTGCCTCTGGTTTGGGAATGTCAAGGGTACAGACTCTTTACTTTCACTGTTTGCTCACAGGGTAAAGTATTCTCTGACCTCCAGTGTCTTATCCAGTGAGCAATCCAGAAGTCATTAAACAGTAAAATATTTTCAGCATAAAATATAATTATTTCTTGGACACCACTGTAAGTAGATGACTCCTCTTTAAATTAGTGTCAGTAGATCAACTGATAATTGGTAAATAAAAATTCCTTATACTGCGTAAGTTAGGAAACTAATTTATCTAAACAAATACTCAGGCACTCTGATATTTTGATTTTTTTTAAAGGCAGTGATGTGGAAGATGCCGAGAGGCTTGCAAAATAGATACAAACTAAGTACCTATGGATCAGAGATAACCCAGTCCTTTCAACTCAGGTAAGATTATTTCAAGTCATCCAAGTTTCCAAACAAAACCCAAGCTCTCCTTATTTGAGAAGTCTGTGAGGAACCTACCAAAGCCTAGTACTCAGGTAGCCCAATTAATATGAAATTCAAAGGGATATTTGCCCACCATTGTAAGAAATAATACAAAGTAACCCTCAATACAAATTTACTCTCATGTGTTGGCCATGTAGAAAGTGTTTTCCACTTTCACAGAAGTGAGACAAAAGGACCTGCCAAATGTTAGACTGTATGTCCCAGACGAGACAGGCAGGAACTGAGAAGGTACTGAAGTGGTGTCTGCCAAAGTTTTGAACCAGCTTTACAATCTTTATTCCATGCCAGCAGATGGAGAGAACATAGAATAAAACTGCCACTGATCTCCAATGTGGTGAATGAGACTCATGTGCTATGGTAGCTGTGTGAATTTCCAGCTTGACTGATCACAGCACATGACCTGATGGCTTCAAAATACTATCAAAATCCCAAAGCCCCTGCCAGTTCTCAGCCCTTTGCACTGCCCCACTCTTATCTACATATCTCCATCCTCCTTGCAGAGTAGAGGAGATACACATCCCTGTCAAGAACTGAACGTGCAATTCCCCCACCAACCACGCCAGCTGTTCACTCACCCCAGGAAGAACACGGCAGCTAGCCAGCTGTTCTCTTGTTCTTGTGAAGGAAAACCAAAATGCTTACAGGATATTCAATAAATGGTTCAGCATTTAGTAAGTCCCTGAAGAAAAATATCTAATAAAAAAGAAAAACTTTTTTCATTTTCCTAGATCCTATTTGAATCTCTATTACAAGACTTAATTCTCCCCAGAGATGTTACCACCTCACTGCTGAAAAATGCTGACTTAGAGTAGGTCCCTCAGCTAGGTCAGATAAATTCAGCTCCTGCAGATTAATAGCTCTCTCAGGAAATTTAAAAAACATACTACTTTGGATTAAATTAAGCCAGAATCCTACTTTAATAATAAGAAGGAATAGGAAAAATAGAGTTTGGCATAGAAAAGGAAAATGTATAAGGTGTCTTATTGTACCCACCTTAGGTGATAATACTAAAATGCTATGTTTAGCTTATGGTTTAAGAAAATTATGTTTCTGTCATCAGATATTCTCCACTTACATTTTATTAATGTTATAAACTACTATTTGACTGGCAGTTGATGAGATGTGAAAGGAAAATCCCTACAAAATATGCCACATAAAAAGAGTTCAGCTTGCACACTGTTATTTTTCCTAGTTATTAAAACTAAAATTTCCATATAATAAATATCGCCAGAGCATGGGTTTCCAATATCAATTAATTGTTAATAAAAACATGGAATTAAACTACTTTGCCAATAAATTGTGCAATGTTAAAAGAAGCATGGAAATTTACAGCAACTATGAGAAATAATATAATAAAAGGGAAATGGGTAAGACTATGCGGACGAGATTTGTGGGTTTTCTCCTTTGTACTGTGAACTCATCAGAGGTCGTAAACTAAATCCTGGACTTTGGCCAAATGAAAATTTAGATAAGAGAGCCTGAGAGTTACAGGAAGGTGTATTTTCCCCTCTTGGTTAATGTCAACCTATTGCCAGAACGGGAAACACTGGACTGCTGGAAGCACCTACCATATTTCAACTGTCATATAATGCATACATGATGGTTATTCGTGTCATGAAAAATGTTATGACATCATTTGAACTTAGAATATACATTAGTCCTGCTGTGTTGGTCAGCCTCTCTGCAGAGAGAAACACCTGATGAAAGATCTTTGCCTTGATGAAAGATGTCCCTATACTTCACCAACCAGAATCTTATTTGTTTGAATTTAATTTTGTTATCTTTGATTACAATTATCTGTATAACAACTTAAGAAAGTATATGTGCTTCCATGAAATTAGAAGCAAGTGACCCCTAAAACATTCCTTAACGTGTGATTCTTTAACCTGAACTAGAAACAAATATTCTTAAGTGTGCTACATAATCAAAAATGTGTTTGGTGGTCAATAAACCCATGTTCCCATTCCCACAGGGGAGGATATTACCATGACAAAAGCAGAGTCAAGAGTCAATATTATTAAAAGTCAGGAGCTCCATTCTAGTTATGGCTTCCTGTGTTATCTGAGCCACTCTCATAAATTCTCCAGACTTTGCTTTCCAGCTCAGTAATGTGCTGGTCATGTGGGAAGCTGAAATTTTTAATACGTGTTTGTGAGTCACTCAGTACCACAGAGGAGTCTTTAGAACAACAGGTACATGATAAAGGTTTTCAGTCAGCAAAGAATTTAAGCTTGCAATTAAATTTAAGCCTTCCAACTTGAATTATCCTATGATCCTGCACTGAAACCACACTGAAGCTGGATAAAAGACTTTTCAGCTATCAATTAAAACCATTGATATTTCACTGTACTCACTGCCAGAGACAGTTTTCAGTCACAAGTTTCATAAAGAAAAGAATTGGATGAATGGGCAGGAGCTGCTGAGAGCTCTGTTGTGCTTATCACTGGAACATCTTAAAACTTTAACTTTTGTGAAAGGCATTTCAAGACCTGTCAGTGACAATCAGTTGTCAGGTTAGCTCTAGAATTTTCATCACAGCATCAGCCACTTAAGATAGGAATGGTGAAAGTCAACCACAACATTGAAAATCCTGGACTGAACTGGAAGGTAACAAATGCAAAAAAAGTCTACTCTAGCCTTCATCTTCCTCACAAGGTTATACATTGAACCTCAGAATGTGACCACGTGTTCTTAGGAATGAACTATTTCCTGGTGTTAGGCAGTTTAAATCAGATACAGCTTTACTATAAAAAGGAGATAATTCCCCACTTAGACACAATGGCATCAGAGATGCTGAAACATCTGCTCCAAACTATTCTGCTGTCTCATTTGGAAAGGCATTTCAGTGTTGACTCTTTGCATGATCACTGTATACAGTCACCATGATGCTTCTTCTGGCCCAAACAATTTTTATGTAACACCAGAGAAGTAAAACATGTTCACCATGAGAGTTTAACATATTTTTCAATCCTCAGACACAGACTATGTCTTAAAATATGGCAGTCCAGGTTCAAATCCACCTTCCAAGCCAAAGAAAGGATTTTAATTACCATCAACAATATCAAGGATGAGTGGGACGGATGAGTTATGTCACATGAAATACTGTGGCAGTGACAGAAGGAACAGAATCTTCAATTTCTGTAGCAATGTATTTTCCCAAACAGTACACACTGTTCACTATCTGAAATGTTACTTTTGCTGAAATGAAAACACTTTAGGGATTTACAGCAACTGTCAAACTGAAAAACAGGTTTAAAATTAATTAAAAAGGATAGAAAAATTCTTCTTGAATTATGTATCCTTGTAATAGTTTGGTTACTATTCAGTGGGGTGGTTTTTTGTGTTTTTGTTTGGGGGGTTGTGGTGTTTGCTTCTTTGATTTTTACTTAGAATTGATACTACATCTCATAAATCTAGGAAATTACTGAATTGTACAGTAAAATGTTTAACTCTTCACATTTTTCCTATACATAATATGACTTATTATAACTGAAACCATGGATGTATAATTCTCTAAGAGCACATTAAATCCTACTGTCTCCAATACTGTCTTCCCAAATGCATTTCCAGGAGGCAGTTATTTAAAATCATAGACTTTTTCTACAGCTTCATATACCATCTAAAATCCTGAGAAGGAGGTTTCTAATAGATCAGAAACGACACCGTCTGCCCACATATAACTCAGACAATTTAGACTGCCAGACAGTTCTAGGTTAATATTTACTGGTGCCTAAGTCCTGTTGCTGAGCATCAATCAGTTTGGCATCTAGTGTCCCATGTGGTTGCATGAGCTCTGCATTTGGAGAGAGACTACATCTTGCTGTTTCCCTTATGCTGGATGGATGTTGTTCAAATTCTTAGTGTTCTTTTCATGGGAAAATGCCTACTTTGTTTATACTGTGAAAATACCTTCAACATGGAAACTATTAGTCCATTAGAATTTGGAATTTAGAAATTGAAAGAAAAAGTCATAAATTGAACAGACTGTTGGACAATGAGATTAATATTTATACTGTGAGTATACTTACTTGTGAAAACAGTTCTTGGAAGCTCTTATGGTTGTTCACTTGTTTAGTCTCATTCTCCTGATATTGACAAATAGACTTTTTCAAATTACAGTTAGTAACCAAGGAGTTAAAAATCTGAATTTCTATTAAAAGATTGATACTATCCAGGTGTTCAGCTATCTTGGAAAAAGGCATTTGAGATATACCCTCTCTGCTGTAAATATCATTAGGAGACAGATTAGGCAGTGTTACAAAATTTCAGTAAAACACAGGGATAATGAAAAAAACATTGTTCAAGTTCAGTGAAATAAATTGTCAAACACATGATGTGCAGAGTGTCACAGGGTCCAGGGTGGCGGCAGAAGGCTTGTAATGTCTCATGCAGAGACAAAGGCAATATTGGATTCCTCTGTCATAGGCACACTTGAAACAGATTAACTGCTACTCCGATGCTATAAAATATTTTGTGTTAGTCACATAAAAACTGCACTTCACTTCCTTGAGGAGGGTACAGAGTCCTTACCTGTAGTTCGGTAATTTTATTCAAGTTACAGGATCAATGTGTTCACCCTGACTTGTTACAGGACATAATTCTGATGCAGATTACAATAGTGATTAGAGTCTCTGGTGGGAACCTCTAAATCTTGACCCTTGGGATCAAGCTCCCTAGCATCCCGTTTGGTTTATGTAATATAACTACTAAGCTGCTTAAAAACAAAAGAGAACAAAAATGCCTCTTTGGGTGAACTGTTAGGAGAAAATGTAACCTAAGTGTTAAAGGCTGCAATCATTCACAGGTGGGATTGTTTGGGAAAGTGTTCATTTTAACAGGGGAATTTACCTACAGCCAAAAGAAGCCACCACAAAACAATTTGGGCGGGAGAAGGGAAGTTCTTAGCAAAGCAGTAAAATAGCTGTGTCTGTTTGTAGTTACTGGGCTGTTGTGTTTTTTGCTTAGTAGGTCAACACAGTGTTGTCTTATTAATTTGTATCGGGGCCTATCACGCAAAGCCTGTTTTCTTCACAGACGGTTTCAATCAGAGCAGTCAAACCAGCAAAATAGGATATCCTGGTCAGAATTATTTTCTCAACCCCTTTTTGAACTGTTGCTTTTTCAATCAGTCTTGGCAGATTTCATTATAAGGTGTTTTTTATTGTTTGCACATTTCACATGACATAACAGTTTTTACATAAGAAAATATGTCTTCAATCACAGTGTAAACCAGGATACAAAATACTCCTAGTTGAAGAAATAACCTTAATCATGTTACACATCATAAGACTAAAATAGCTGCTATACTACCACTATTATAGTCTTTTCCTATTGTATTTCTTGTAATGATATTCTATACTAGGTACAATATCCACTCCTGACTTCTCAGAAACTGTACTGCATGAAAAGCTGACTTTTCACTTCCCTGGTCAAACCAGATGAAGTAATTCAAAGTCAATCTAAAGGAGCTGAAAATAGAAATTAAGTTCTTATCTCCTTAAAGTAAACTGAGAAAAGAGAAAGAAAAAGAAAGAAAAGAAAGAGGAAGGAAGTGGCGGAAGGAAGTGGCGGAAGGAAGTGGCGGAAGGAAGTGGCGGAAGGAAGTGGCGGAAGGAAGTGGCGGAAGGAAGGAAGGAAGTGGCGGAAGGAAGGAAGGAAGTGGCGGAAGGAAGGAAGTGGCGGAAGGAAGGAAGGAAGTGGGAAGGAAGGAAGGAAGGAAGGAAGGAAGGAAGGAAGGAAGGAAGGAAGGGAAGGAAGGAAGGAAGGAAGGAAGGAAGGAAGGAAGGAAGGAAGGAAGGAAGGAAGGAAGGAAGGAAGGAAGGAAGGAAGGAAGGAAGGAAGGAAGGAAGGAAGGAAGGAAGGAAGGAAGGAAGGAAGGAAGGAAGGAAGGAAGGAAGGAAGGAAGGAAGGAAGGAAGGAGGAAGGAAGGAAGGAAGGAAGGAAGGAAGGAAGGAAGGAAGTGGCGGAAGGAAGGAAGTGGCGGAAGGAAGGAAGGAAGGAAGGAAGGAAGGAAGGAAGGAAGGAAGGAAGGAAGGAAGGAAGGAAGGAAGGAAGGAAGGAAGGAAGGAAGGAAGGAAGGAAGGAAGGAAGGAAGGAAGGAAGGAAGGAAGGAAGGAAGGAAGGAAGGAAGGAAGGAAGGAAGGAAGGAAGGAAGGAAGGAAGGAAGGAAGGAAAAGAGAAAGAGAAGAACTTTTATTCCGTGTTTTTACTTTTAAAATTTAATGAGCATATTTCAAAGTAACCCCATAAAGAAAGACATTTCATTTGGAGGAGTTTGAAATGAAACATTTTGCTTTTACGGAAAAATAATAATAAAAAAGTAACAAAATTTCAACCAAAATGTGGCATAAATTCTCAAGTACTTTTGACTCAATCTACATCTGTAGTTTTCAGTCAAGAAATATCCATCCTTTTTTTTCCCCAGCTCCTTCTTTCAATTCTATGTGCTTTTCCTCTGGCTATACCAGGCACACTTTTCTCATCTCAACAGCCGTTAATAGAGATGAATCTTCCCTAGACTTCAGCGTTTTATGTAACTAGTTTTTTTAGACTTAGCCAAAATCATTCCTGCAAAAAGAATTAGATTTCTTTCAACTAATTAATGATTATTACTTAACAATTAATGTCATTAACAACCAACTTTTAAATCTTTAAGAAGGCAAACCTGTGTATGTCTACTC
This sequence comes from Camarhynchus parvulus, assembly GCF_901933205.1. Taxonomy (NCBI): domain Eukaryota; kingdom Metazoa; phylum Chordata; class Aves; order Passeriformes; family Thraupidae; genus Camarhynchus; species Camarhynchus parvulus. The sequence goes on from NC_044601.1 coordinate 55,890,723, forward strand.
CAGCCTGAAAAAGAAATGGTAGCACCAAGATTGTTGGAGATCAACAATGTTTTCTAATTCTGTTATATGTTATTTTCAGTTGTTAACTAAGCAACTCAGTATTGAATCTTAAAGTCTTAGAAGGACAAAATGATGAGATATGTTTTGTCCTTGCTTGTGACTTTGAATCTCACAAAATTTCATCTTGATGTATTTCTGTTTCATATCATATGTATTTTCTACTATAGAAACACATAGTAGAAACATACTGAGAACAAGTCACCAAATGAGTGAATTATTCTTTGTACCTAGGCATCACAGAATGTATCGACTGCATTACGTTTATTTTTAACGGAAGTAATTATGCTTTCTGAATATAAGGGGGTCCACAATTTTTTCTTAAATACATGGATTTTAACTTCAGGCACTAAAGTTCACAATGTATTCCTATACAAAGGCAGTCCTGTATTTTACTCCAGCCACACGTGCTGTAGGCATCATTCCTTGATGGCTGATGAAGGACATGGGATGACAGCTATACTGTCAATACAGGTAATGGGCTATTTATGAAATTCCAGATCTGTTCGATTATCTTGTAGTTCATGCCAACAGGCAGTCAAAAGGCACTAGCATGACTGGAACAGAGGCTGTGTTGCATCATCTCAGCTTTTAGCTGCTGTGGTTACGTTTAATGATGTTGCCTTGGCTGCTACTGTTGAGCTGTACTCTGTTTACTACAAGTAGCTACTCCTTCTGCTGCACGTTTTCTTTGCTGAGCTATAGGCTGGATCCTGCTGTTGTCTAAAAAGGTTTCTTCTCACTTGTCACTGCAAAGCTTTTCATTTGGAGTTTCTGGTATTTAACCTCACATAAATGCATCAGTTCATTAATGGTGGATAAACTTGAATATATGTCTAATAAGGGATAGTATTATTATCATATTTAGTAATTTCAAAGGTACATACAGGAGTTAAGCATTTCTTAAATTTCTTTTTTTTTATTGTTTCCTGAGGGAATGAGCACACTCTAGTTCCTGGTTTTTCTAAAATCAAAGTTCTACTATAACTGACCATTCTTCTATAACCTATTTAGCACAAAATTCACTTCCTGAATATCTAGCTCTCTAAACTGGAGTCTTCATACAAATTTAAGATTTCACACTTTTTGAATACTCTTTAGTGATGCTACCAAATACTTAATGTTCACATCAGAGTGAAGCACAGAACCAAGAGACGGTTTGAGATAGACATATCTAAGACCTGAGATATGACAAGATGTAACTCACTAGTTACTAACCCAGTTAGACCATTTTCCTTTGTATGGACTTCAAGAGCACAAGGATGGCCAGATCAGAGGTAATCACAGAGAAATGCTTTTCAAAAGCAGAACTTTCCGACAGAGTGACAGTCACTCAATTACATAGTTTCCCCACTTACTAGATATTTTCGCAATTTAGTAGCTGATTTCATGTTAGAAACTTATATCTTATGAAATAGAATGCATCTGCACTTCATTAGGCTGTAAATTTAGAGGAGGGCTAAGGGGACGAGAAAAAGTCTGGTGTTTCTCCAAACTTCTCTGGATTCTCCCAACGGGACAAGCAAATGCAGAAGGCAAAAGACAGAAATGAAAGATTAACAAACACCTCAAAGAAGAACAAACAAAAAAATGAAGTGTGAGATCTGACGCGAGCACTGGGAGAATTTCCAGCTAGCCCTTTTCCAGACTGCACTGAGATTGGCCACCCCGACCTGTATCACTTCAGGTAGCGGTAGAGCAGGGCTGCTCAATGCCACAGCAATGAGGCTGCTCTCCACAGCACTGACTGTATCCGCGCCTAGGATCAGGGTAAACAACAGGGACCTTTTGTATGGTTTCCCAAGGAAGTTTATTTCCAGAAAACGTCAGGAATAAAAAGCCACTGAACACTCAACTTACATCAACTTACATGTGGGGGAGGGTACAAGGGGAGGACAGAATCCTTAACCAGTTGCAAGGAACCTCAGGAGAAGCGCAAGGCTGGGAATACAATGACTGGACCAATAGGAAATAACAAGGAAGGAGAACAGTTTGAGCAACCAGTGGGATCTCAAGGGACACACAAATGACAGGGAAGGTGCTGGAAACAAGGCAGGGTCATCCTGATAGACAGGGGAGGAGGGCAGGGTTACAGTGATGGACATGGAAAGAAGTGGAACAGAAGGCAGGTTTTTGGGAAGCTGGACAAGGGAGGTGGGAGGATACAACTCAGGGGCCCGCCATCTGCATAGGGGCAGTGGAACAAATCATTACAAACCTGTTAAAAAACCACACCACCACAGAGATCTACTACAGACGACTACAGTTCAGCATTACTTGTAAACTTTTGCTTTAGAAAACATATGCTTGTTTCATTTAAAGAATGGAAACTTCTACTAAATGTATGAGTGAGGTTTAAAAGCACACACAAACACACACACAAAAGAATAAAGACAAAATAAAAGAATTAAGACAAAGTAAGGACAAAAGCTGAGGACCAGTGATCAATAACACTACAGTTCCTTTTACATCAGGGCTATACTACCATAAGCACATTTTTTTTTTCCTGTCACTGTCTTGCACAACAGCTTTTTCCCCAAATTGGAGAGACATGGATTGATGGATCACCCACTTGGTGAACAAAGAGCTGGCTGGATGGCCACACTCAGAGCTGTGGTCAATAGCTCCCTTTCCACATGGAGAGCAGTGAGGAGTGGTGTCCCTCAGGGGTGGGTCCTGGGGCCGATACTGTCCCAGACCTTTGTCAGGGATGTGGACAGTGGGATCCAGGGCAGTCTCACCGAGTTTGCTGATGACACTGAGCTGGGTGGGGCAGCCCACGCAGGGGAGGGAAGGGATGGCATCCACAGGGACCTGGACAGGCTTGAGAGGTGGGACCATGCAAACCTCAGGGAGCTCAGCAAGGCCAAGTGCAAGGTCCTGCACCTGCACTGGGGCAATCCCAGACACACCCACAGGCTGGACAGAGAAGCGATTGAGAGCAGCCCTGAGGGGATGGACTTGGGGGTGATGGCTGATGGAAAATTCACCATGAGCCAGCAGAGAGTGCTTCCAGCCCAGAAAACAAAGAGAATCCTGGGCTGCATCCAAAGGAGCGTGGCCAGCAGGTCAAGGGATGGGATTCTGCCCCTCTGTTTTCCTCCTGTGAAACCCCACCAGGAGCACTGTGTCCAGCCCTGGTGCTCCCAGTTTAAGAGGGACATGGAGCTGCTGGAGTAAGTCCAGAGGAAGCCACAAAGCTGATAAGAGGGCTGGAGCTCCTCCCCGAAAAAGACAGGCTGAGAAAGTTGGGGCTGTTCAGCCTGGAGAAGAGAAGGTTGTGTGGAGACCCCATGGCAACCTGCCAGTATCTGAAGGAACCTACAGGAACTTTAGTGACAGGACAGGCAGTAATGGCCAAAAATTCAAAGAGGGGAAATTTAGTTTAGATATTAGAAATAATTATTTTTTTTTAGGCACCAGAACAAGTTGCTCAGGGAGGTTGTGGGTGCCACAGTCCTGGAAGTGTTCAATGCCAGGCTGGATAAAGTCTTGAGCAACCTGGTCTAAGGAGAGGTGTACCTGCTTCTGGCAAGGAGGGCTGGGCCTAGATGACCTTTAGGGTCCATTTCAACCCATTGATATTCTATGTTTCTAAGATTACTAACATTTTATGTTTCTTTGATTCTAAGTATTTATTCTCTTCTTCCTAGTTCAATCCTCCATCATAAGATTTCTTTTCAGTGATGCACCATTTACCCCTTCAAATTCTTTCTTTCTGTTCTGTCACATACCTTTCTACTCATCTGACTAGATTCTGACAACTGCTTTGTGACCCAGGTCCTTACTTGCCTTCCACCAGGATTCATATTTGGTAGCTGTCCCAATTTTTTTCCTCCCTGTAACTTCTTGGCATACTTTTCTCAGTGGTTACAGTGGCAGTTAACACTGATTCTGAGTCCTCTTCCCTACTACTTTTTTTTTTCACGTTCCCCGATGCTTCTCAGTTTTTAAATTTAATATGGGGTTTACAAAACCACCAACACCACGTCTTAGCACTTAGTGTTTTCTGCTGAGAACTAGAATCATAGTTTGTTTTTACAAAACATAACAATTATTAGTATACTTAAAATTGACCAATTGCCTTCTTTTAACAATTGTTTCTAAATGCCCGTGCCACTTACTCTCCAACTGCAAAAGAAGAAAAAAGGACATCAGCTCTAGCATACCATGTCAGCCTTCATTTACAGTTTTAGATAAATTCACTGCACAAGTTTATTTGTAACTTCTTCTAGTTATTTGAGAAATTTACTGCAATAAGCAAGGACTGTCTGTCCTCTGCATCTGTTAGCATAAATGCTTGTTACAAGGCTTTTACTCTTTACTCTTTTGGAGCAGCAGGCAAAAAGCAGCGCATTCTGACTTCTATCAGCAGTGTCTCTGCCCCATAAATTTGCTGTTCATTCACCTCTCACAGAAAGAAAAATCTTATTTTTTTTGTATAATTACTCCTAGTTTGTCAAGTGCCTAGTTTTACACAACATGCAGCAGGATTGCCAGTGTTCATGATCCAGCACAGCACTGTTTGACAGCTCACTGGAATGAAATCCTGCCTTGTGCAGATAAGATTAGAATAAAGATCAGAATAAAGTATGCAGAAGTCAATCTGGTTACAATGTAAAAATGAAAATGAATCCGAACAGAAAACAGGAGAGGAAGATACAGTCAGATTATAAGTATAAGAATTTAATTCTCGAAAGAAAAATGTCATTTTGACTTCTCCAGTTCAGCCATGAAACCCAGCGGGCAACTCTTTTATTAAAGGGCCTAAACTCTACCCATGAATTAATGGCCTTCTCTAGTCAAAGATCATAATTCAGCAAGGGATTTATCATCCATCTTGAATATTTGCTCATTCAGATGCAATACCCTGTGAATAGTGGCCCCAGAGAAAGAGTATAATTCTAAAGGTGCTCACCAGCTGCAGTCTTCAAGGTGCATTCTCTTACCCTCTGTAACTTTAGCTCTAGTAAAGCAAAATTATGAGGCTGATTTTTCCTATCCAACTCACAAATGAAACAAAGCTGGAAAAAGAGAGGTACAAACACCCAAAACTGGAGTAATGTTAACTCACTGTCAGACACCAGCCTGGGTTTCTCTGATGCCAGAGTTTCTTAGATTATCAAAAAATCAGATCTCAGCCATAGAATCAAAGAATCACTTACATTGGAAAAGACCCTTAACATTTTTCAGTATACCTAACACTTCCCTTGTCACTAAATGACACATTTTGAAGGTATGCCAATGCTTTCAGGGTTGGAGATTCAACCATATCCCTGTGCAGGCTGTTTCAATGCTTGACAAACCTTTCCATTAAGAAATTGTTTCTAACATCCAACCTAAACATCTGTGGATGCAACTTGTCCAGTGATATTGCCTAAAATTAATGAGCAAGTACCCAAAACCAAAGATAGTCACCTGCGCCAAAGTCCTTTGTTAAAACTCTGGTTTGACTCTTTCATCACTTCACAGTACTCTGACCATGTGCTCCTGCACACAAGCGAAGCATCCACTCTGAGCATCAGTCAGGGAAATGGCTGGTTCAGCAATCCCAACAGAAAACTGGGTAAAGAGAAAAGCCCCATGCAGACAAGGTAACTCCATCCAGAAGCAGGAGAAAATCCACCAGAGTCCATGGGATTACTGAGGTGCTAAAGGCAGCTCTGCAGATGGCTCTTAAACTCTGCTGCCCAATGAAGCTCTCACAAAGCCTAAACTTGAGTCCAAGCTTCAGTTAAGAGCTTCATAGGAGTTTTGCTCTGATCCACCGCACCAGTTCTGGTGTTGAAGCACAGGCAAGAAGAAAAATCTGGTTCAATGAGGCCACAGCTTTTGGCCTTCTGACTTTAAACAGGAGTACAGAGCAAAAATATTGTTTTCATTAACTCCAGCAACAAGCTGGCCTTCTGGGTCCAATCTAAAGCTGCTATGAAAAGAATTAATTATTTTACAGAGCTCTCAGTTTTGAGGAATGAAGATTACATAATTCCAGCCTGGCCTCCTTAATTAATTTAATACGGGAATGTTACTTGCCCACAGTCTGTCTTCCATTGTCCAGTAATGTTACACAAACTAAAAAATAATCATAAAAAATAAAAACTTATGTTTATTATTTAATTACCAAGAAAAACAGTGAAGTTTCTACTTTTCCTATGTTAAGATATATTGGCCCTCAAAAGTAAATCTAGATATTTATTTAGTCTAGTGAATTTGGTACTTCCTTTTGCTGGTGCCAGAAGATGGGAGGGCACTGTTCTCGCCTTGTGCAGAACCTGCCAGCTGCTGTCCTCTAGGCTAGCAGAAGGACTCATAGGAAGCTCACAGGGAAGCCTCCTGCTGGTGTGACACGAGGACATGGCTTGGTTGGCAGGACAGCCACTCTGCCAAGCTGAACAGCAGAAAATGGGCAGGCACACCCAGCCACCAGGCTGCTTGAGTGGACACTGGCCTCCCCAGCTGCACCAAGACATCCGTGTAATGCCTGCTGAGGTGGAGGATCCTTCCCACCACAGCAGGATTGAGACCAGGCCCCTCTGTCCAGCAGCAGCCCCAGAGACTTGAGACATGGCCTTTTGCAAACAGGAGGCTCCTTCTGCAATCCTTTAGCAGGATTAAATTTAGGCATTGAGCCAAGCAAACACTGTGGTGTGGGTCTGATCCTGCACCTAGGAGACACCTCTTTCCTGCTGCCTGTGTGTTTGTCTGTCACAATCTGCTCAAGAGCTGCTTGAAGGAATGTTCCAGCACCACCAACCCACCCACCAGGCAGAAACAACGCTGCGGCCTCGAGCAAACATTCCTTCCTCCAAACAAGGTTATCGTGAAAATACAGACATTTCTGAGAAGCTTATTTTCTTGATTTGCAGATTTTTCAATAAGAAAACATTTCTGATCCTACACAATACACATTCCAAAATATTTGAGGAAGGGAAAAGAAGTATGGAAATAATGGCATAAAAACTTTTATGTTACTAAGCCTCCAAGCAAATTTAAAACACATGTATTTTTTTCAAGTATTTTTTTCCTACAAATTGGACCATATTCAAGTCATTGCTTAATTTTTGCCAAACCAGCCAAATACAGAGCTTTGATGAATGTGCAGGTGATGTCATTTCAAAAAGTCCAGGGACATTTAAAGGGGGAAAACAGTTTATGATTTCACCTCTGAATAAGAACAGTCTGCTGTTTACTCAGACTCAGTGCTTGAAAACAATACTACTCTGGTCTACAGAAAATGAGATAATTTTATTTATTTCAACAAAAGAACTGTTTATACCTAAACAAAGCTGTAACTGTTCTTCCTTTCCTATTGAATATAAAATATGAAAATATCCTTGTAGTAACACCCCAAAATAAACCTTCTTGAGTCATTGCAACATTGAGCTCTTTGCTGGTTTTTCAAATCACTCTTCTGTACATGACCTCCATATCTACAGTGATGTTCCCATGCACATACAGAGAGCAGAATCTCAAAATGGAAATAGGATCAGCAGATCAAAGAGCAGAGTTGTGTCCTCAGGAAAATTAGAAAGATGTGAACAAGACAAGAATATGCCTTTCTTTCTGTTGCCTAAGTGATTATCCAATCCAACTTTCCTCTTTTTAGTCAATATAAGGAATAGTGTGTGAAAAATAACTAAGTCTTCTCTGTGTTCCTAAAAGCCTATTACTTTTATGAGCAGTGAAATTATTCTGCCACCATTTTCTGCACAGAGTAGGCAGAACCTTCTGTGGCTATCAGGAAGGATCCAGTCACACCATGCTTAGGCACCAGACATGACATCTTCCAGGTGAGTAGTACGAGGGTAGTTTGCTCTGCCATGTCCTTCTGAGGTGTTCTCTTCATCCACCACTATCTATTTTTTGAAGGAGAAGTCTAAAGCTATGAGGTAGTTGGTATCATTTCACAAAAACAGCATAGCCAGAAATTGACTGCTGATCATTTCTCCAAAACTGAGCAATGTTACCTGCCCACACGCACAAGCACAATTTCCTCTCACTGAACTCACAGAACTCTATATTTAATGCTCTCTATATTTTCATATTTAATATTGAAACAGACTCCTTCTGATTCACCACAAGGTGTTGGAACTTGTCCTTTTTCCATCATTCCTAATGTGCCTCCACTCTTGTCCCCACAGCAGTTCCACCTTCGTGGATGATCTGCCAGGTTCCCCTCAGACATCCTTTCAAGGCAATGGTAAATGCAGCCTGTCTGCTACTCCCAAGACTATTCTTGAAAGTGCACGATACCCTGGGGAGCATGCACTATTCTTTGCACATTTTTTATCTTCTTAACTATTTCTGTTTATACAAAACTAAGTTCAGGCATATCCCTCCATAGGTTTCTCTGTATAAGGAATGTATATGTTTCGTTCTTTCTGCCTATAACATCACATTTGGCTCTTTGCCACTTATCTGAGAATAACACCACGAAGACATCCCAGGTCAGCAGATCTTGGTCTGTGAGATTACTTTCAGCGTTTGTATATCTTTATATTTCTCAATCTAATTGTCTAAGAGGCTAAGGAAGAAAAACATAAGAATACCTTACTCCAGCCTGAGCTGAGAAAATTTTGTAATCTCAGAGCAGTGGAATTTAACAGTTTTGAGTGGACTCAAGAACATACCAGATGCATCAGAAAACAGACACCAAGAGAGTACTTTAAGAATATTCTCCTGCCAGCTTTTCACAGATAATTTCTTTAAACAGCAAACTGTAATCCCAGATACCATGACTGAAAAAGAGGTCATTCAGTCTATTGCTATAGGAGCTTCAGCTATACCTAAGTTGTACTTAAACCAAGAAGGATGTGGAGGATTCTGCAAGCTTGTGGAAAACTTCAGATCTGATGTATTTCTGTCTGAGGCTTTCACCCAAGATCTCACCAGCTGATGAGCCCAAAGTTTGTATATCTGTGCTTTAAGAGCCCAGAACTGGCTTGGTCTAACACCGACTACATTGATCTCCTATATCTGTAGTTTGCATATCAATTCACCTAGGCATTCCCTGACAAAAAGTCCAAAGAGTGTAAGTATTTCATCTTCCTTTTGAGTGGAAGGAGGAGGCTGAGGAAGCTGGTGTTGAGGAGATGGAAGGAGATTTGGTTTTGTACTACAAGGAGCTAACACCTGCATAGCTCTGTGTTTGCAATTATAAATCTAGCCGTTTAAAAGAAATTTAATTTTTATAGCACCCAGCACCAGAGCAGCTGGGATCTTATTTAGAAAATAAACCACCCTAAAAGATGACATCAGGCAGCTGTTCTTGCCTCAAGAAACACTTGCTACCATCTTGTCATTTTGTCAGACAAAATGACTAAGTAAAACAAATAAAGAAAATAACCAACCTTGAACTAAACAAACAGTCTAGCATTGCACCCCAGCAGACTGTCAAGAATAAAAACATATACAAGCAGAGCCACTTGGCTAAGAAAGTGATGTAGACAGATTTGAAGCTTTGGTCTCAAAAAACTTACCCTGTCCATGTGGTGGGGTGAGGTAGCAAAGGGGGAACTTCAGAAAATGAAGCTGAAGAGACTGGGTTACAGCATAAATATTGATTAAGTGCTACTGTAAGTTTTAGCTAAATTTTAAGACTGGTGTTACATCAACTCACCTCACTTTTAAACAAAAAAGACTTTGCCTCATGCATGAGAAACAGGAGCTGGTAGCACAGATCATAGCAAATAAAAGGCTGAGATATCTGCAGTGAAATTGAAATTTAAAACCCCATAGTTTAGCACAGAGTGGCACTGAAAATAAGTGGCTGCAGTGCAGTCTGAGTCTTGAAGTTACACTGTGCAGAATTCAGTGGGCTTGATTGTGAAATTTATATAATTTTACCATTATCATTCATTTCATTGCATGATGTATAAACAAATAAAGTTTTCATATACTTCCTATGTGTCTGCATGGGTAAATCCATCACACATTGGTCGATTTCTTTTCCAAGGATATTTCTACAAAAAAAATTTTACTTATAAAATTCTTACAATAAAGGGAAAAAAGGGAACAACTCAGATAAATATTTATACGCAACGTTCACCCAGCTCTGTCCAGTCACATCCCCATTTCAGCAAAAGGCTTCCGTGCTCTCCCAGTGCCAACAAGTCCTTTTTGCAGTTTTCAAAGTGCTTTTCCTGTTTATTTCACACATAGCTTCTGTCTCAGACCAAATATAGTGTTCTATGTTTCATTCTCTTGGATGGTCCCACTCTCTGGATCTTGTTTACATCCTAGATGCCGCGTGACTTTGATGGAGCATTCCACTGTTCTCCTTCACAAGAATCTCCGCAGACGTTTGACTTTTCGTACTAAATTTTCAAAGAACCACAGAACCATTTAGGTTTGGAAACCTTTGGGTTGGAACCTTTAAGATTATCGAGTCCAGCCATAAAAATAACCCAGTGCTTAGTCCTGTGCCCTTCAAAATTTGCTGGAATCAAAGGGCCATGAACTTCAAGACAGGTTCTGTAACTCTGGAGACTGGGCAAATATCTTGGGTGAAGCCATCACCCTGTGTCCAAGGCTTGAGAAACATCTCTGGAAACATCCCCACCCTCTCTGCTCTGCCAGAGAGAACTAAAGGAATGAGTCAGACACAGAAAGTTTGTTCCCCCAGCTTCTGCTCTTTGGGGCAGATAACCCCAACCCTTGTTTATCTTTCCACGGCTCAGCTGCTTGTTGTACCATCCTCCTTGGGGCTGGGGCTGTCATCCAGAGCTGGCGCACTCCTTCCCCATGTAATAAGTAACCCCTGGTGGAAAACCAGTCTTGATAAAAGGTAGCAATGCAATTATAATGAAAATAGGTAGAATTCACATGTAAACATGGGAATAAATTACACTTTTTCAGATCATTTTTTGATTGTCAAAAATCACAATTTAAATCATCTCTCAAAACAGAAGATAAACTGTCCTTCAAAAGGTATTTTAAAGTAAATGATGGAGAAGTTTAGGGTAACATCTGAGCTCTGTTTTGCTAGTGTGGCTACAAAGTGGTGCTGTAGAACGTGCTTAAATGTAAAGTCCTGACGAAGACAGAAAAGAGGGTTACATACAGTGGTAGTTGTTCTGGGGCAATGATAAAAGGAATCCCTAATCTGCACAACTGCTATGTTGCAACATTCTTCAGTCTGAACCCAATCAGCCTATAGCCAAGAAAAATGCTTTCCTGATTTGTTACTTTTGTTGTATTTATCCTCTCTACTTCATTTAAAATTCTTGTTTTTAGATACAAGCTTGTAAATATTTACAAAATTAATCATACTAAACAGCAAAGGAGATTAGAGAAATGCTTCAGTACTAAAACAATGCATTTCACACAGCCTGATTGTATAATTCAATTTTATATTAGAGGGGTGATATGCAAATGCAAATGGTGAAATGTACCCAGTTTTATGAGGTCATATGTCAAATAGATAGTTAAATTCCAAATTGAATTCTGGTTCCTATGTTTACTGTGGGAAAACTAAATTTCATAAATATATCAGCACCTGGAGATATTTGGTTATTTCTGAATAACCATGTTAAAACATTCATAAATCAAAATGTTCGTGTGAACAAAAAGCATACATTTGGCTTTTGTGTGGTTTTGCTACAGAGATTTATTTTGTTTGATCATTCATAACACCTGCTTCTTTTCACATAAACATATGTAAAACTCGTGTTAACTACTAAAAAAAACAGTACTCCTTTTTGTTTCTTAATGGTTTATCAATACTGCAGTAATAACGAAAAACATAAGAAATGAGGCTGCACTGCATTTGTAGGTAATTAGTGTGTGGTTTATTTCTGTGTAAACTGCATTTCCAATTTATTGAAAAGCAATGTGGTTTATAAACAAAAATTACATTGTATTCCATCATAAAAAGACTATCGTAGCACTAGAACAAAGGCATGCACACAAATTTTCTCATTAACAACACACAGATATTGAACATACACCATTTCCAGAGAGAATTGAAAGATAAGGGAGAAAACACGAAAAGTTTCTTGTGTGAAAAGCTTCTTCTTCTTCCTCAGTACAGCTAAAGAGATTACATATTTTACACTGAATAAATGCAATATTCCTTGTGCTGAATCACATCATATGTTATCACAGACCAATCAGAAGGACAATAAAAGTACAGAGAAGACTAATAAAATTGTACTTCATAGAACATCCAGCTCAGTGTAACAGGAATGGTAAACAGTTCCCCACCCATGGAAAAAGCAAAAACAGGGGGATAGGCACGGAACACCTGCCTGCAGAGAAGAACCAACAGCTGCTGAACAAAGAACAAAACACAGGCTGTACAGAAATACTGAGATGGAACCTCTCAAGTCTGGTACAACAACCAGTCTGGATGGTAGGTCCTAACCTTTCCCAGAAATCCAGTCTATTTCGTTTGTATTTCTTGGAGAAAAATGATTCCTGACTCACTTTATTCATCCTAAAAGTTATCCTAGAGTTATGGATAAACTATAAAAAAGTATCCTAGAGTTTTGAAGCTGTCTTGGTTGACTAATTTCAAATCAAAGAAAACTGTGAGGGTAAATACAATATATTCAGATTGACTTGAAAGCTTCCAAGCCTCTGCTACAAGCTGAGGTACAATACTACCCTGACACTGTTGTTGCTCTTGCTGTTGTTTTTTTTGTTATAGACCCAAAAGAAATTATATTTCATTGCCATTCACAAGCCTGTATTCTGATCCAATGCCATTAGCAGCTATAGTGATCATGTAAGCAAAGCTAAAAATGAAATAAAAAATTAAATTGCAAGTAAATGTTAATTCCAAGGAAGGGAGTAACAGAAAATGTTTTTGAGCTGGACATTAGAGAAGTAGTGTCAACTTAAGGACAGACTCAAATTTTCTTTCTTGCCTTCAGGCCTTCTTGGCAGAATGGGAGGGCTACATTTGAGTCATGCCAGTAACTTCTGACAGGTTTTTACTAAAATTACTTCCTTGACTGAAACTGAACTCAAAGCACAAGTCTAGGCGCCTGAAGAAATTGCTGAAATCTCACCTCTCTGTGGATGTTTTAACACAAATCCAGGATATTTGGGTCAGACCACAGTTTTCTCAAAAGTCAGGGACAGTGAAGAGTGCTACTCTTTGGAGAAGTGTGTGGTTCAGCCCCTAAAGAAGTGACAAACTTTCTGGAAGAATCTAGCTGTCCCTGCAGACTGAGAGGGAAGTTGTGGTAACAAGGCTCCAGGCTTAGTCATGTCCCCATGTTATGAAAGTCTACATCTTTGTCCTCAGCTGCAACATGGGAGTAGTCACATATTTATTGTATTTCACTGGATTTTTGTGAGGGAATTAGTTTAGGTCACTTTTCAGAACAGACAGTATTTATTAAGTCTGCTCCCACCAGCAGGTATTAATTACTATTTTATTTTGTAAATAATTTGTAGAGTTCTCTTTCAGCTGCACTTAAGGTTTTCCAAAGAAAGGAGCCTGTTAGTAGCTTCAGAAATGTCTCACTAAGCCTCCAGTTATTTGTGTCTGTCATGTTCTCCAAGTTGGAAATGGAAGAGCTGTGTTCAATATCCCTGTTAACTTTCCAACATGTGACTCAAAGCAATTCCTCTGTCTTTGATTAGCTAGAAGTACATCTGCAAAGTTGAGTTTACAATACACCACATAATCTCAAATGCAGATCTTCTTCTGCCATCTGGACCATACGTGTTAGTGTCAACAACAGCAATAAACAATGCAAGACACAGCTCACATAAACATTTCAGAAATCATAAGCTTAATCATTGTTCAGAAGTTGGACCAAGCTATGACTAACCTCTTCAGCAGTATAAGCCCTCGGCTTACTGACTTTGAAATATAGCCAGAAGAAAGCATATCCAAAACCTGAACCTAGAGATAAAAGGGAATTCATGTGGCATAACAATGATGTGAACAACTATAAACAGCTTTTAAAGTTGGTCAACTATGAAACTGAAGTTGTGTTGAATTGCAAGCCTTGCTGAGGGGCAGTCTCTGCTAGCACTGTGAACGCTGTTTCCTTTGCAGGATAAGAATATTTCTTAATTCATTTCATTATCTACTTCTTCTCCGGACCATTGATGTCTGCTGGACTGTCTGCACTGCCGCCCCTCTAACCTCTGGCTTTCCAAAAGGATTCTGGCAACAGCATCTGTGGGTAAAACTGATTAAAAGGTTGAACTTGGGGGGAAAATATCTGAAGCAATAATCAGTGGAAAACATTTCAGAAAGCAGAGCCTAGAAAATGTCTGTAAACCTGGTCTGTACAAACAAATGTGAGGTGTTCACACACAAGTTCCCCTGTGACTGATGACACATGGGTCAGAGCCAGAGTACTAACAGCTCCTGAGGCCAGGGACATTCTCAACACCTCTTCTTTGCCACCTCCCTCCATTCTATGACTTCCAATAATGAAAACTTGACTGCATTTGAAAGGGAAGAACCACAGCATATTCTCCAGTCTGACAGCAGTCTAGACATGCCCTTTAGCTATATTTAGGTTTTTGGTCAAAGACAAACAGCAAGAGAGTGTTCCAGCATTTCAGATAATAAACTGAACTAACAAAACTTGTTTTCTCTTTATTTCCCTACATAGACATTAGGTGAGAGATAAATTCTAGTCTTTCAGGTCCAGTCTATAAGAGATTGAAAAGTTTCTTATATAATATTTTAGGCAAAGCCCATGCCAAGCAGGAGTTTCTTTAGCCTCACTCCTCAGTCAGAAGTGTGACAGAAAAGATCTGCACCCCATTAGCACCATACATGTACTTGAAAAAATCATTTACCAGAAATAGTTGTTAGTATTCAGAAAAAAAAGGGATAAAGCACCTCATACTAAAGACAGAAAGAAAATCCATCTTTTTAGACTACTGAATATTAGCAAATTTTCCCTTTTTCTCCTTTGGGAGTTACATAAAGGTCATTGACTCAAGCAAGCTAGGAATTATTGCTAGCAAAGAAAATTCTTCCTGGTTTTCCTTAAGAAATTAGCAAATATGAATTGTATAACTCCCAGAAGAATATCTGAAATCCATGGTCTGAGTCCTAAAATTCAACCCTATACAAGCCTTGTTATTATAAACAAGGAGAGATACCCATCAATTATTTTTTTATCTGATCTCCAAACCAGTGAAAGTCAAACTGCCCTCCAAAGTCTTTTAGATAGCCTGCTATTTTGCACCAATATCCAGATATTGGTACATAAGCACAGTTTCCACAGGTATTTTTGTTAATGCACTGTTTTGAGACACACTAAATAGAAAAGCCAAAAAAATAAGAGCTAAATTAGATGCTGTATGTTGATGTAGACAGCTAACAGAAAGCTGCTGTGCATGGATATTATATTTAAGACGTTCCCTCTACAACCTGTTCTGCCCAATACTCTTGTCATGCCTCTGTCTAAACCTCCAGGCAGACTCAGGGTTAACAAATATTTATAAGGAGGTAGTTATTAATCTAAATAAACTGGCAGAAGCTACAAAGTGCTTTTAGGGGCTGAAGTCAGAAAAGAACATTGCAGGATGATACAGCATAACTGCAGCTGAACTCCTAGGTAGTTCTAGTTATACAGCCACGGCTTAAAACAGGGAAGATATTGAGAATACTGTAAGTTTGTTAAGTTAAATGGCACTGCATTAGTGTGTTTGCTGAAAAAGAGTGACTGCTGCCCATTCTGTCACCTCCTCATGCACAGTCCAGAGCAACTCTTGTTTTATGGATTTCTGAAACATCCACCACTTGCTGTTGTTAATACAGGAGTTTCCAAAAGGAAGAGTTCTTGAGATATTTTACTACCTTCTCAGAGAAAGAAGCCCAAGGAAGCTAGAATGCTCAAATGCAGTAGAATGCCTTTGACCACATCTGCTGCAAAGCACAGACATGACAGTGAAAGATACCAACCAAGAAAAAAACCCAACCATTGCATTCAACATTTTTGACTGCCTTACCGATATGATTCATTAAAAGCTCACATATCACTTTTTTAAATTCCTGATTAAAAAAACAGACATTTCAATTCATCTTGAAACAGTTGCATTAATTTAATTCAACAGAGACATTTTCTTAGGTATGTAATATGACTAGGATTAAGTGTCCTTTTCTTTCTTCACCAAAAATCACAAGCCTCCCGAATCTGGATGTCTGAGAGAATCAGATGGTTATGATAAAGGTAAAAAATTAAAATAATTTCTCCAAAACTGCTGTCTATTTTGAGATTAAAGCCAAGAATCAATAACCTGTGAAGTCAACCATAAAAAACAATCATCACTAATCAACACAAAATCATTTGTCCACATGTTTTGTGGAATAAGATGGCTCATCACAACTATTTTATCATGAGACTGTAATCCAAACCAATAGCTGGCATGTTTCTAGGACAGGCAATGGAGATTACAGAGACTGATTGCTCTAAACAATACATGCTAGTGGAACAGTTTGCTAATTTTTCCAAAGTAGGCTGATTTACAGCAGCTGATCCAATTTACAATTTGGGGGATTTTTTCCTGATGTTTTTTATAGAAAAGATGTTGCAGAATATGCTCAGCATTTTAGGTGTACACTAAAGAAGGAATATGTCAATAAAGTAATTTAGACTGGTGTAAATTAATGGATTTGAATGGAATGACTCTATATATACACTAGACTTAAGTGGAATTAATATTTATTTACATGTACCACTTGTTTGGAACAAAGATACAAACTCCTGCACGTGATCCAAACATATTTGTCTCCAAAGCACTGCGCAGTTTCTCTAATTACAAACATCAATTTTAATTTCTATTACCATAACACTTAGGAGCTCCAGTCATGGTTCAAAACCCTGTTTTGTGGGGAAGAGTATCGTCCTCTAATAAGAAAATAATCCCTGTATCTGCGCTGTGGGGCTAGAGAAGAAAAGGAAAGAAGAAATGCCAAAGACATACAAATGGCAAGGTTTACAATCGTTTCAGTGCATCAGCAGCCCAGCCATGCAGAGGGCTTTGCTCCAGTTCCTGCTGGGCTGCTTTGCCTTTCCATGGAATCACAGCAAAGCAGAATTTTAAGGTATATGTATGCACTATATAAGCACAAAAATTATGGAAGTTAAGGCAACAGCTAGTTGCCATTATCTACATTTGCATATTATCACAGAAAAATATTATATCAAAAAAGTACCCGTGGTAAATAGTACCATTTCAAGAAATGCAATATGTATGGTTGATCATAAAGTGTGGTTAAATCCAGTAATTTAGTATCATGAACAAAAAAAGAGTGAACTAAATTTTTATGCCATTAACCCATGAAAATTTCAACACAAAGATTGTATTTTTAAGGAATCCATGTGAAATTACAAGACTAATTTGACAAAACAAAAAGATAATAAAGAAATAATAGCGTTTCAATTTTTTTAAAGGAATTTTGAGCAATTTTAAGACCTTAAAATGATCTAGAAACAAATAGTTAATTAAAAATAATTTCTGACTAATTTGCTAAGGTTATGAAGTACTTTGGTTTTTCTACAAATACTATATGTTCTGGGCAGATAATGTAACTAATGCTGATAGCATGTATATTAATTTAACCATGCCTTATTTTCCAATCACCAGGGTATAGCAGTGAATGGAATCAAAACAGAGATCCAGACTTATTGATTCTTTGACCTGTTTAAATCCTAACCAGTTCTGACATCTCTAGAGCTAAATACAGACTTGTCTTAGCAATCTGTTCTCAGTTACAACTACCCATCACCAGATTGTCTGTGTGCTGCAGGCTCCATGTAACTTCTTTGGCCAAATATTTTCTTGAAGAGGGTTTACAATTTTGACAAGTACTTGAAAATATTTATGCATGAAAGCTACTGCTCATTCTTCCCAAATCATTCATTATTGTCATTGTCAGATCCCCAAATAAACAGTAAAATCCTTACTAACATTTAGATGCAAAAAAAAAAATCAAACCAAACAGATCAAAGCAACTAAGTCCACACAGATCTGGTATGAAAGTCTATGATGCATGTTTATTCCTGACTCTGCAGTTATCAAATATTTATCCCTTATAACCCAGTAGCTGACATAGGGAATGGGATTTCAATCCACGAGTTGGAACTGCAACATCTCATAAGGACAGGCCATTTCCAAACACTGATTTTAAAAAAAATATATATTTGCAATTACTTTTATGTCATCTACTGTAGCTTGACTCCCATGTTATGTATTTTTCCCACTGAGTTCCTTCCTTTGCAGAGGGAAAGCAGATGGCTGCAACTATAACCTGTCACCAGAACTACTTGTTTCATGAACAACATTTACAACTTGCTCAGACTGGTTCTTAATAAAATACTAAAAATATCTGTCTGGGCCTAATGTGCCTTTGGCTGAGAATGTTTGCAAAAGTCATGTTGTGAATTACTTTTATTAATTTTCATATAAGATAATAGGTATTAAATACAAAAGTATTAAAAAACCACATGAAATTTCCATTAAAATTATTCAAAGTAACACAAGTTACTTCCCAGTCCCTAGGGGTCAACAGCTAGGAGAGCATTTGCAGATGGCTCATTTGTTTAAATGCACAGACAATTTAAATCATGACCTGATATTAAAAAATCAGAGTAGAAACCAGGGTTAGCCAATAAACAGAACTCTGATTAGTTTTCAGTCACTTTAACTTCCATTCCATGGCAAACTGAAGTTGCAAACTCAGCATGACGGGAGTGCTAACAAGTGTCAGCTTCAGCTAAGCAAGGGCAGAAGGAAGTCTGCCAACACAGCACCTGGCACAAAGATCTCTCACCTGACTCAAAACTACGTCCTTCATACTGATGGGAGGACACATATCAGGGATTTGAGGGAACATGGAGGAATAAAGGGGACATGACAGCGATTCATCCTTCTTGTGTGTCCCACTCAACCCCACAGATCCTTGCCCTGTGTTCCACTGTATTCCCTGTGTCCCCTCAGATCCTCACCACGTGTCCCCCATGTTCACTCCCCATGTCCCCAGTCCCATCAGCCCCCACATCTCACCAGATTTCCACCCTGCCATTTCCCTCCTGTGTCCCCAGCGCCACACCCATTCCTCATCACATGCCCTCTATGTGTCCCCCCATGCTCCCCTCACCTCTCCATGTGTTCCCAGTGCCACTGCTCTCCTTGTTCCCTCATGCCCCTGCTATGGATACCCTCACACCCCCCATGTCCCCCTTCACATTTCTGCCATATGTGTCCCCTTGTCTCCTCCATCCATCCCCTTATCCCCCCATGTCTCATCACATCCCTGACAGGTCCTCCCACGTTGCCTTCATCCCCCATGAACCTCCCGTGTCCCTCCATCCTCCCTCTGCGTCCTTGCTCATGGAGCACAGGGCAATGCTGGCCTTCACTGCTGCCAGCCCCTGTGCAGCTCTATGTCCCTCCCTAAACCCTAGGGGTTTCTCCCACTGCTGCTGCCGAGGCAGCCAGTGCCCAGCCTGCTGCTGCCAAGGGTGAGGGCTCTGCCTTCCCAGGTATGACTGGCAATGCAAGACTCTGCATTATGCTCCTGGTACACCTACACTTTTTCACAAGTATAAGACAAAAGGCTTGTATAGTTCTGTCCTTAAAGTCTTGGAAGATTTCCTCATCTCCTTTGCCCTTCAGAGCTGTCTCAGGGGGTCCCACCCCCAATCACCTCAATGAGTTTAAGTCTGCCATTCACTTTCCTTACTTGTTCTCCAATGGTTCGTGGTTGCTACAGCCAACACTGATGATTATCATATTCCCCACTACATCTCTGTTATTAAATAGGTGATCCAACTGTGCCTCACCTTTGGTTGGTCAATCCACGTTCTTTATCAAGGTGTTGCCATTTATACCCTCTAGAAGTCCTCAATTGATTGCAACTTGTCATATTGCTCTTTCACCAGACATCAGAGAAGTTAAACTCTTGCCAGCAGGTTAAGTTTTTGATACAGAGACTTACTCCAGTTGTTTAAAGAAGATTTTGTTGACTTTGATCTTACCTGTGTGGAAAAACAAAATGCAACAAAATATTCTAAAATCACAAAAATATTTTGATTGATAACAGAAGATTTTTTTATGCTTTCTAGATTTCACCCTTTTATCCTAATTCAGAGCAACAAGTTTATTTTAAAATCTTGACTTATATCCTAGAACAAAATAAAACAAAATAAAGAAACCCCCTTAAGAAAATAAATATAAGCACAACAGCCAATCTACTTTGTTTTCTCAACACATTCTGAAAAGCAGGCTCCAGAGCCGTTCCCTGAAGAGAGCTGAAATAAGCCATGGAAAGAGCCAGAGAAGGAAAAAATGGAGCAATGTCTTGAGGAAAATTCCCTCAGGGTTAATTACCTTTTCTACATCACACTGCTCTTCACTACATAAATAACAAATTTACACTTTTTCTAATCTCAACTGTTTTTTCCTTTCTAAAGGCCAATGAAACATTAGGAAATGTCTCCTACATGCTTTCTTCAACAGGATTATTGTTTGCCAGTCATTATGTAGGGGAAAATAAATAGCCTAAAAGAGGACTATGAGAGGACTAGCAAGAGAAATCTGGCCAAAAGAGAGGAAACAACCAAACAAGCCAGGTCTGTTCTACTTACTGGGCCCTGTTCTACAGCTGGCAAAACATTAGAAAATAAAATTGTTTCCTGATATTTTAATTTCCTACTGGAGCATACTATTGTAAACTTTTCTTTTGGGTAAGATATATTTTGTAGATTTATTTTCTTTGTATAGCCAAGTGAAAAAAAAAAACCTTAATAAAAAGGCCTGACACATGCTGATTGGTAAAGTTGCTCTTTCTTCTTGTTCAGATGACCTGGTAAGTCCTATCATCAGCAGTGGGAAGAAGATACATCCCTGCATAGAAAGACATATTTACTGGATACTTTACCATCAGCCCTCATACTGAACTTTGAAGAGCCAAATCCACTGTCACATACTGATAGGAACATTGATATGAATTGAAATGAAGTCTGTATGAATAACACAAGACAGATGTTTGCTCACTGTTACCCAACTAATCCCAGCCATCACAACAGCATGTGGCAAACACCTGCTAAGGCCTGCCTTGTCTTGGATGTGCTCCTAGTCACTGAAGGAAATTTCTTGCAGCATCCTGTGGTAAGCTAAAAAGCAGAAAGACCTTCAAATGACAAGATATTTGTCTCAAATTACACACAGAACTTGTCTTTTCTAGTCACAAGCTCCCTGTTTATTTTGGGTTTTTTAAAATACCACTGAATAACCAAGCAGTATTAAACACTTTCCAAAACCAAACTTTCTTCATACAAGAAAGCTCTGAACATCACATGAGAGTGCCAAGTAATGAGGCACTTACCATTTACAGGGTAGGACTCAACCATGGTACAGCCCAGCAGCAGAACAGTAAAGAAGGATAGAGCCTTGAATCCAGTAAAAGTGATAACAACCCCTCTCCCTCCCACTCCCTCAATTTCAGCAAAAGCAATTCATTCTGTTCTTCTCACTGTCCTTTCCAACACTTCTGTAAACATAGGCAAAAGTCATTGTTCTGACTTTATGCATCACAGACTCATTTGCCCACTGTGGACAGTTGAGCAGCCACTATTTCCATCAAAATATGGGAGGGCACTTTTGGATTAACAGCACAATACCCAAAATGGAAACCATCCCATCCCCAGCTAGCACATTTTGTGCAACAGATAAACTGCAATTAAAAATGTCTTGAAAGTATAGAAAAAAATAATAGAGCAAGACAGAGTGTGAGAGAAAACACCAGACTGTTCCACGCTGATATGGAATGGGAGTTGCCTCTGCTAAGAGGCCTGTGATGTCTCTGCAAGAGTTTGCAAGGGCTGATTAATAATGTCTCCTAAATGTTCATCCATTTCACAGGCAAGTCATCAACTTTTTGTATTCAAACCTTTTTAATGGCATCACACTTCATGTACTCCAGCTGATCTTGTGGTATAATTTCCCATATTTTCCTTTCTAGTCCTACACAAGAAGAAACAAACTAGCATTTGGCAGGATATTAATGTGTAAAGAGAAAGCAGAAGTGAATGTCTTGCTGCTAATGGAGCAAACACCAGAGAACTTCATTTTCATATAAAGCATGGTTTTTAGTTTAATTCAACCGCAAGTGCTTCAAAGAAGTTTTTTCTGATTTAAATTCACAGGAGTGGAGAATCAAGCTATCACTTATTGCTTATTCTGTTGATCTCCAAATATCTCCTTATGTAGTTGATTTACTGAAGCTCAAGCACAAATTAAACTATTATAGCCAAACATGTAGCAAATCATGTGAGACAAAGATTTCATAAAACTTTATAGCTTTTTGTTCAGGATACTTGGATACTCACTTTTCTGTACATATTGCCCTAACTAAAGAACTTGCCCATTCTTTAATATACATTTCATCAAAGGCTTTCACTGTAGAGAAATAGAATTATTCCCCTTTTACAGATGGGAACCTGGGCAGATAAACCAGGAAAAACATGGGCCAGGGTCTTCCTATGGATTTGGATGAAACCTCAGGTTCACCATTATTCCCTGATACTGGAAGATGTGGTTTGGAAAAGAGTGATATGAAGATATGTAAACAGTAAAACATGAGTTAACATCAAAATCCTTAAAAGGCTAACTTATTTGTCTAAATTATCTCAGTATAACAGTAAGTCAAAAAATAAACAAAATAAGTCAAAATAATAAATAGCAGCCACCAGAATACAATAGATCCTAGAGACTCATGAAAGATATTATAAATATTTCTTTCCAGAGTAATATGGATAACAAGGAAGACTGATGGGATTATATTCCACCTTGCAGTTCAAAAATATATCAATAATTTATCTCTTTAGTAGATGAAAATGATAACGCTATTAATGAGAATGAAGAATCAGCAAATGAAAATCTAGACAACAAATGTTTCTGTTCTGCATTTGCAAGGAAATGGGTTTATATGCTTACATCGCAAGGACAACACACTTTCCACAAGTAACATGGAGAAGTGTCAAACACAGTATCTATAAAAGACATGTATCGTAAAATCCATAGGCCTGGATAATTTGGGCCTGAGTGTCCAAGGAGTGCTGGCTAAGTTGTTCAGGATCAAAGAGCACTAA
Organism: Camarhynchus parvulus; assembly: GCF_901933205.1. Taxonomy (NCBI): domain Eukaryota; kingdom Metazoa; phylum Chordata; class Aves; order Passeriformes; family Thraupidae; genus Camarhynchus; species Camarhynchus parvulus. Next base: position 55,913,858 of record NC_044601.1, read on the forward strand.
GAGCACTAAAATGCTGTCAGTACTGCAGTGGATATAATCCTGATCCTGTAATCCAAGGGGAAAGGATCAGCTACCTGCTACACCACAGACATACACAGCTCCCTGAGGCTGGATGAGATTGACTCAAATGTGCTATGAGAGTTGGTAGAAGTGCTCACCAAAAGACACTTCCAATCATTTATCAAGAGTTCTAGCTAGCCAGGGAGAACCTGTTTGAGTGGAGGGTGGCCAGTGTGATGCCTACCCACACAAAGAGTCCAAAGGAGAATTCAAAGAACTACAGATCAGAACTCCCAGCCTGATCTCACTGCCAGGGAATTTGTGGAGCAGGCAACCTTGAATGTCACATGCAGAACACACAGGCAGGGGATCAGGCCCAGCCAGATGGGTTTAGGAAAGGCAGGTCCTGCTTGACCAACCTGACCTCCTTCTGTGACAGACGACAACTTAGAGAATGACAGAGAGGCTCTAGATGTTGTCTGCCTGGACTTCAGTAAAGCTTTTGACACGTTTCTCGCAACATTCTCATGGAGAAACTGGCTGCTCATGGCTTGGATGTGTGTGCTCTTTGCTGCGTAAAAAGCTGGCTGGATGGCTGTGCCCAGAGAGTGGAGGTGAATTGAGTTTTATCCAGCTGGTGGTGGTCACTAGTGGGGTTCATCATGGCTCACTATTGCAGCCAGTCCTGGTTTTTTCATCAATTATCTGGATGAGGGAATCAACTGTACTGCCAGCCAATTTGGAGATGGCACTACATTGGACTGTTGTTCTGTTGGAGGGCAGGAAGGCTCTGCAGAGGGATCTGGACAGGCTGGATCATGGGCTGAGGCCAGTGGTGTGAGGTTCAACAAGGCCAAGTGCCAGGTCCTGCCCTTGGGTCACAACAGCCCCAGGCAGTGCCACAGGCTGGGGCAGAGTGGCTGCAAAGGACCTGGGGGTGCTGGTGGCAGCAGCTGAACATGAGCCAGGCTGTGCCCAGGTGGCCAAGAAGGGCAGATATAATTTCTCATTATACCATGTGCTCAAAGCAAATAGTGAATGACACAGTCCCAGTGTAACAGCACTCAGTGATGCCTGAGGAACCTAGAGACTGGGATGTGTTCCTCAATTCCCACAAAGCTTTCCATCAGACTGACCATGTCCAGGTACTAGGGAATGGGGACAAGCTTCTCTGTCAAACACTGATTAAAGCCTTTTTGGTTTTTAAGGAAAAGAAAGCAGAGGAAGACTCCATAGCACTAAAGACATCCATAAAGTCTAGAAAGAGAAATGAGAATGAGCTGGTAAATAACTGGGTAAAGAATTAAAATAAATCTGGCTGTGATGTTTTCAGAAGGATGAGTGAAAGTTGTTAGATCTGAGCAACAGAAATATTTACCAGGAGAGGAGAGGAGCAGTTAGTTGGCTTTCAGCAAGAGATATACTGAAAAGGAGCCGGACATTGACTGAGTGTCATCACTAAGTGAGAATACTGAGCGTGAAAGCCATAACTCTGATTGGGAAGGCATTAGATAGGACAAAAGGAAAATATTAAGAAAAGAGTTGTGATTCCCAAACTTCAGGCTGAAGTTTAGACTAGAAACAGTGCTAACGCATCTACGGTTACTAATCATGTTTAAAACAGTGTCTGACAGTTCAGACATTTTTCATGTCTGTAAACAACATTTTGCTTGCACAGAGAATATTGGCTGCAAGAACAGAGCACTATTTAGTGGCTACCAGCACACTGAAGAGTCAGAGAGCACACAACTTCTCATCCTCAAGCAGAGGGAATAAGTTTCTCTAGCTACACAAGGAGAGACAGTTGTGAGAGCGATCCAGACTTCTATTGTCCACTTTGATTAACAATCGGCTGAAAAGCCACCTCTCCCAGCTGGTGCCTCCTGATGTTTCTTGCAGGGGTGGAACTGCCAGCCCACCTGAGCCCAGCATCCCCATTCCCTCCACACACACTGTAGGAGAAGCTGAATCATACATACGAAGAAATAGTTCTGTAAACCATGTCAGGTGAAACTCTTTGTGTTTCCTAGAGAGACAGCTAACACTTCAGGGAGAGGCAATACATTTCAACAAATCTCTCTCAAGTGAAAAAATTGTTTGTTTGTGGGTTTTTATGTGGTTTGCTCTGGTTTGCTTTATTTAAAGAAATGGTAAAGGGGCTAAGTCCCCATATAATGTGTCCTTTATGGCAGAGTTGTTCCAAAATTTTTCCCTCAGTTTCTTTTAACGTGGGAGTTAGAACCCAAAAAAAAACAAGTCTGTAGAAATGCCATATTCCTTCAAAAATCTCTCTGCTCCACGTGTGTTTTTGAGAAGTAGCTCTTGCTTTTTCTGACAAAAGGAATGTTTCACTTCTGTTAGCACTGCAAAGCCAAATTCAATGTAGAAAAAGGAGCTGACCTCAGGCTATCCTTGTGCATCAGCAACAGCACTGTCACCTAATTTGAAAGCACAGAATAGTTATGATGGGCAAGGACAGAAAAGGCAGCCTGGCTTTTAGATTCCATTTTTTACATGAAAAATTGTCAGTAGGAAAAAGTATCTTTTATTCTAAGCAAGTGTGATCAGAAAGTAGTTTAGAAAGTCACATCTATATCTATTTTTCTAGTAATAATGTATATAAAGCTAAAATCAGCAGTAAATAAGAGAATTTTTTTAAGCTCGGAATAATCAATTACTTCTACAACTCTGACTACCTAATCTCTGACTGCAATTGACAGTGTACACTTATGCATCTATGTTTATAAATACAAAGACTATTAGCATTCAGCTAAAAAACTACAAAAATAACAAAAAAAACCAAACAACAACAAGACAAAGACATTGGGAGATGACAGTTACAACATGTGGATAAAAGCAACAGGACAGAGGAAAGTGAAATGTGCATTTCAGAGGGGTTATAATGTTCACTGAAAAGGAATGAATGAATATTTATGAATTTGCGATTATACTTCAAATCCAAAAATTATATTTATGTTTCTTTTTCCCTTATATTCAGCGTCTTTGTTTAACATTTTTATACGTAAGATATACATATGGGCCCAAAACCTGTGTCTGCACAGGCTTTGTTACTGGGGTTTTTTTTTACTCTGCTGATATTATCTCTGTGAACTACTATGTTTGCTAGGGGAGAACCTTTTACTATTAACAGAGACAACTAACAGAGGGAAATAATATAAATCATGCCTTTTGAACTGCATCCTGCTCTGCTGATTACCACAGATGAATGGGACAATATTTCATTATCTTAAGGAAAATATTTTCCTTTGAGGACAGACATAACCTGTAGCCAGACATAACCTGTAGCCAGTTATCACAAAAGGAAGAGCAAAAGGATGGGCAGCTGGACCATCACATCAAAGACACTGTTATGACTTCCTGAATTCTAAAGTGGCTCAGTTCAAAAGTAATGTAAAAGTAGTGCTACACATGAGGCCAGACTGACCTTCACACAAGTCTTCACCTGGTCCTCAAATGAGGCCTCCACACTGGAAAACCTTAACTGTTTTGACCCTAACAGCTTTGTCTGTCACTGGAGAGAAATGAGAACACAACCCAGTCATTATCAAAGTGTCATTTAAGTGAACTCATGTAAAAAGTGTCTGAGCAGACACATTTGCTGCTTCTGAAACCTGTACCTTATTCCTACCCATTTCCAAAGAGCAGTGGCTACATTTGCTAATGAATACATAACCACAATGCCAAGTTTGTGTATTACTTTTCCTTTTTATTTCCATTAGAGATTCTTTGACTCTGAGGCAGAAATAAGATCTTAGTCAAGCCCAGGCAATGATACAGCCCAGGATGATGTCCTTGTTCTAAATATAAATTATAGTACTCACGTTTCAACTTTATTTTATAGTTAAAGAAAGAACAAATGAGCAGAGAAAGAATTAAAGGGAAAAAGAAAATTTAACTTTGCACAAGATACACAACTTAGCTGTAATGATTATATAAACAAAACCTGTTCAGCAAGGAGAAATTCTCTGTTGGCTTATAAGTACTTTCCATATTGCCTTTGTTTCACTTCCGTGTCTTACAGGCATTTTTCTAGGATCCTCCCTGAAATATTATTACTGAAATAATCCCTGCAAACATCTGTTCAAAAAGAATCAGGACCTACAAAATCTCTTCAAGACAAAAAGAAAACTCTTTGCTTCAGAAGTTCTGCAAAGTTCCTGGTCCATATTTGTAGGTTCTGAACAGGAAAGAAAAAGAGCAGAAAATAATTGTAAGGATATATATAAGGATATACATATATATATATATGAGGATTTTTACATACTAAGATAGGGGTAGATTTCTGGATGCTTTCTGCTTTTGTGAATATTTTTCAATATTTCATCTTTTCCCAATTTTTTTTCCTAAAATTACTGGTTTTCCGTCTTGCTTTCTTCCCTAATATATTGTCTTTCTGGCTATTTATGCATCCCAAATGTTGGGTTTCCTTTACTTTTTCCCAGGTGGTATGGTACTGTGAGTCTTTCTGATTGGTTTACACTTTGATACAGCCCATGCCTGCCTCTTAGGCTGGCCAGGGACCTTCACAATGGACTTCCCAAACCCTGAAGCATTTAACTCTCCCCCATTTGACATCCACCCCAGCCTGCTGAGCTTCAAAACATTACTGCTTCCAAGATCTCTGGATCACAACACGCAGACACGGAGTGAGAGCAGTCAGGGTCAGTGTGACTGAGCCTGACCACTCACACCTATCACAACGTGGTTCCTGTCCACACGTGCTGTGTGGAAAGGTTCTACTCTTCCTCTTCCCCCTCTTCTGCTACCCTCAGCTGCCCTTACACGTACAAGGCCCATGTTCCCAGATATCCTACAAGCTGTTTTCTGGTTTTCTCCCCAGCCACTATGTGGTGATCAAAAATCTCCTGAATCCTTAGTATTCCTCCCACTCCAGGATACTTGTCTGTGTGCAGCTTAATTTTGTGGGGGTCTTTTTTGAAGCAGCTGGGGCTTGAATTCCTCTCACGATTCTGTGTGCTTTTGTTTCTATTCACTAAACACACTGATTACATGAAATCAAAGAAATTATAGCTAGGACATCTACATTCCCAAGGATCACATTTCAGGCAATTGTCTGGTCAAAGCAGCTTCTTTTGATCTGAAATGCTTATGAGCCTTTAATTCAGGACATGGGGAGATTGAGCAATTTCTGGAAGTAACTTGTACAGCCACATATCTTCTGATTACTAATTGGTAGTATATCATGTGGTGGTTTAACAACAGCTGGAAATCAAACTCCAAATAAGCCTCTCACCTTCCCCCCCTCCTCTGATAAGAGAGGGGAAAAGGCAGAGACTGTATATTGAGATAACAATCTACTGAAAGAAAAAAGCAATAGAATAAGAAACCCACAGGAGCAGCAACAATATAAGCAAAATAAGTATACAAAATGAGAAAGTGCTTTACACACAAAAGGTGTTCACCAGCTGGACTTAATTCTGTGTGGCCACTGGGACAAAGACAAGATGTCAGGTGGTCCCCATAGGTTGCGTCCATGAGGCTTTCCCCAGACAAAGACAGGATTATGAGTGCTGCAAGACTCAATGGAAAACTCAGTGGACAAATCCCCAAAAGCCAGATGGTCTGTGTTGCGCCACACCACTGCTTTGGGCGCTGGACTTGGTCCTCATGGCTGCATCTGGCACTGGCATTGCCACTTTGGGCCATTCCCCACGGCTCTCCTCAGCTCCCTTCAGCTCGGCTCCCTTCGGCTCAGGTCAGGTTGGGCTGGGCTTGGGCTCACCTCCCCGCTCTGTCCCTACGGACGCTCGCACGCGGGCGCTGCTGTTCCAGCGGAACCTCTCCAAGGCACGTTGTGAGGGAACGGGAAGGGAGGAGCCCTGGCACAGCTGGCACCGCCCCCAGCCACAGAGGGTGCAGAAGCCACGCCCACCTCCCCAAGCCACACCTCCAGAATTGGCCACGCCCACACAGCCTTGAGCTCCGCCCCTCTCACAGCCGGGACAGAGTCCCGACGGGAATTCCTGCAAATCCAGAGACTCCACCTCCCCATATTCTCGTTTAAAAAACTGTTTGAGCGCCTACAGCACTGAGCATCTCTCACTTGATCGATTTCCCTTCTCTTCAAAGTGTCCCTCCTTGCGTCCCTAGTGGCTCCCACACCCCTGACAACAAACGGGTGAAAGCACACAGTGCTGACAGGCACATTCTGGATTTGGATGCTGTGACTTTTAGCCCTCAGCATTATTGCTAATTTAATTCTCTTGGTATTCCACTGACTGTGTTTGCCTCTAAGTCTCCAAAACCTTTTTTCTCCCCAGTGCTTATTTTCACAAGACAATAGAAGGAAAAAGATTTGAATCATGAAATTCCCCCATATCAGCTATGTAAAGTACATTAGACTGACTTTTTGTACATCCAAAGATTGTAACCTAAGCTTTGCACTTTTGCCTTTGTTTCCTATTGTGGCTTAAAGTCCTATTCATCTAGGCAAAGAATGGGTGACTCCCAATTACACTAGGATGAAAGGATGATTTCTTCTTTTTGGTTTTAATGTATTCTTTTAAGATAATGAGCAATTATTTCTATTATATCAAATGACAGAGGAAAGATTGACCTTCATCCTTCTTTCTTTGGTTATTCTCCAACTGGAAAGATCATAGTCTACCTACTAGCACAATTTTGCAGAAACTGTGGGCAGGGGCATTCTCATTGTGTGCAATGGAGAAATGAAAGTGATGATTTAAGCCACTACAAAGTAATTAATTTTAGGTTGCATTTAAAATTATGGTGGGGATCTGGAGATGCCCATTTTTGCAGCATGCAAGTGCATGTCAAACACTTGTACACTGCAAAAATACCATACATACATGAAAGTCTCATTTTCAGTGGAAATGAGCTTAAAGCAGCTCTCTCAATCAAGATCCAAAAGGAGCCCTCTCAATCAAGGATCCCACTAAGAGTGAATCTGTGAAGAGAACTTAACTCTTCCCAATGGTGAAACAAGCTGAGAATATGTGTTAGTAGAGTAGAAGAGAAACTTTCTGCCCCTGAAAAGGCAGATTTACCAGGATGCAAGAGTTGCTTTATTCCCACCCTATATATAGGTAGAGTTATACTACCTAAAATTATGTTAATTAAAAAACTTACCTACTTTGTTGTGTATTTGTCAATCAACCATGAGGAAGCCTCTCCTCCATTTCATAGGTCTGCACCTCTGTAAAGAAAAAAGGATATGCTGAATGGCTTTATAGAATTTCTCCTCTAGGTCAGTGAATTTTAACATTGCACATACATTTGGTAAAAAATTGAAGAATGTTAATTGTCTATGTTTCAAATAAAATGATGTTCCACTTATTGTAACATCTTTTGTCCTCCTGCAGAGTCTCAAAGCATTTTGACAAGTTCTGCCCTGATTTATAACCACTCAGTTCTCAGAATGGCACAGTTAGATCCACTAGAATTTGTAAAATAATTTGAGGAAAGCCAGCATTTCTCTGAAAATATGACAGATCTTATCAAAAGCTTCAAGAGTCTGAATAGCAGTGCCAGGCTGGAAACCTTTGAAATGTACAAGCCAACATGCCCCCAGTTAAACTGGGTTAGATGGCACAGGGGAAGGATTAATCTGCCTTCAGGCTACAAAACAAAAAACCTCCACTAACAACAAAATTATACTTGGGCGTTAATCCAGGCGAAGCAACTGCATACATGTATCTGAGGCTCCCTCCTGGGCAGGAAGGGTCAGTTTTATCCCTCTGTCCATAAGGAGCAGCAGGGTGCCATTTTTGGGGGGTAGAGGAAAGTTATCAACCCTTCCAGTAATCATAGGATCTGCAAATAGCAACCTATGGGCTCCTCTGTTCTAACTGCTTTTCAATGCAGGAGTACAGCCCCTATTGTATTTCTGGCAGCATTTTATCCAGTCTGGCTTTTCATCTTCAGTGGGACAGAGTATCTGCTCCTCCCCAGGGGATTTTTCCATGGCTAATAGCTCTCATGGTCAGAGGATTTCCTCCTCGAAATTCTCTTCTACTCTTCTCAGCTACCTCCCTTATTGTTAAGTCATTGTACACAATTCCTCTGTATTGTTGATGCCTCCATCTCTCCATATTTTCATGCATAAGGCTGTTGCAGTTTATCCTCCTTCAAGAGTTTAACTGTATTTTAAACAGCTCAGAAAAGGAAAAAAAAAACCAAAAAAAACCAAACACCCCAACCTGTCTGTGGCTCATGTCCACAGCAGTCCTCCTTAAAGCTGAATTTCTCCCCCCATCAGTACCATTTGGTGTGGAGCATTGCAGAATATATTTCATGTGTAACCATAGCACCTTTTGTACAAGGAGATTAGCAACCCACATTTTGACATGAGTCTGTACACAGCCCTACTCCACCAGTGTGTTTTGGTGCATGGGTTTATGTATGTTAACCACAAACTGAGCAGTAAGACAATCTGTGAATGCCAAAAAGGAGTTTTCTGTTCTTTTTGAGATGCTTTTGTAAGCCTCAACAGAGAACAGTAGATAGGCAACTCTTCTTCTCAAACAATTCTTTGAGATTCAGCACAGAGGCTTCATGTGCATTTTGTCATTTAGACAGCAAAAGACATGACAAAACATTGCTGGAAAAGTCTAATTTACATTATACAGAAAATTAACTCTGGAGCAACACCAACTCTACTCCCTCCCTCTAAACTTTCATGTTATCCTTCCCGATTAGAAGTGGTTTTGTTTTTTTCTAACTAGAGAGTCAATTTTCTCTCCACCTTCTGCTGCAGTCGTTCTGTGTTTCACTGTGTGCTCAGTTCCTCCCAGGCATTTAGATCTTGCTTGTAAATGCTGATATACCAAGCTCATTACTCCCTCTTTTCAGTCACCAATTAAAGCACCAATTTAGACTCACAATAATCCTTTTCCCTAGTAAAGATCATTAAAGACAGTGTTAATGTGCTTAATGATCCTCCTACTAATGCAGTTTCTTTCCCAGAAGCCATAACCTTTGCTTTTGCCTCTCCACAGGAAGGATGTTGTCAAAGATGTAAGTTTTCCCAGCCTGATTCTTTTTAAAATAAGCACTATGATATGTGTGAATGAATGTGTTTCATTTTGTATGATCTCAAGATTTTATGACACAAATATCTCTGAAAATCTTTCAGTAGCTATGAAAAGATCCCAAGGAATCCTAGTAGGAATAAGATCCCTGCAATTTTAAGCAGTGATTTCAAAATGTAGGAATTACTTGTGCAGAGTAGGAGGCTATAACTTCTGTAAGGGAAGATCTGTAAAGAAAGAGCTATTCAAGGACTCAAATAGAGAATGAATTCATTATGCACTTATTAATGGCCAAACACAAAGAAATTATTTAGTACAAATCCGAAGATATTGTGTCTGTGTTGCACTTGTCCCTATAAAAAAGCTATCCAAACATGGATTTCTATGGTCTGAGTTTTCCTGGTAAGCAGGCGGATAGCCAATGAGAGAGACATTCAGTCTGATGGCACTTCAGAGCATACCAGACAATTTGCTGAGTGTTCATGCAAAAGCCTTTCTTAAGCACCGCATGGACAAAGGCCTCTGCAGAAGAGCCTCTTATAAAGAAATTACACGCTGATTTATGCAGAACTGATGGCTACCTTACCATTGTTTGTCTGCAAACTCAGGCATGTGTGAGTGGTTAGAAGCTTCTTCCACTCAGGCAAGGAAGAAAACCGAAGGGTAAATTCCTGTTTTAAGGAAGGAGGTCAATGGACTTGCAAGGAAGGACAGAAAATAAAAGGAGAATGGACAGGAATACATGATGTGGGAGAGAAGACATGCAAAATTTTGAAGTAATGATGGTTGAAGCAAAGAAACTGTAAAATTCATCTCTTAGAGTCCAATTAGTTTCTAACATTTCCTATTAAACCTTGGCAACTAGATATTATCATATCATTGATCTTTTTTATGATTAAGGATGTATCATTTCTTCTGGTATGTCTTTGTTAAATTCTTTGTTTGCCAGCTTAACAAGGCTGTACTGAGAACAGACACATATTAAGGTTGTGAAGAGCTCAGGTGCTATATTCCAGTTCTCTGGGAAGTCATTGAGGTAGAATGTAAAATGTTTAAGTTCTAGGTATTTACTTCTGACAGATAAGGTGCTTTTGTGTTCTTAAGCTAAGTTCCTCTATTGATTGGCTAAATATAGACACACACATTGGTCTTGGAAACTGCAAGCTATAACTAGCTCTGACAAACCACCTGGTATCTTATTTGCACTTTATTTCTACTGTTAGAGTAAAATTATCCTGATCAAGACTGCTTCTTTCTACACTGCAGAGATATTCCTCCTGCTTCAGGCCTCAAAGCAAATTTAATTTGTTCTCATAGTTCTGTGCTAAGGACTTCACAGGACCACAGTTTTTTCTTGGAATGAGCGCTGTGATTTTCATATGGTACCAGGAGAATCAGGTGACCAAGCCAAGAAAGGTCAAAGTTGTGAAAACTCCATTGCTGATACCAACTAGTGCAATATATATGAACTTGTTTAAATCACGAGCTAGCTGTAACTGCCACAGAAAGGTTTTTATATACTTCATCTGAGCTGCTTCTCATTTCTAGACTGGCACATGAGTTTCACTTACCCTTTAGTGTACTAGTGTTAGGAGTCCCCAGACACTCATCTCACTAGATCAGAGCCCAGCAACTTTCTGATTCAAGCTCTAAAGCTGCCTTTTTGCAAGAGTTTACATGTAGAGAAGCCCCATGTATGAATCCAGATGAAAGTAACAAAGTTTTGGTTAGTTCTTTCAGCTTTGTTTTAATAAAAACAAAAGCATATTTTACCTAGGACAAGCACCTCAGATAAGATATTTACAGTTTTCTTCAGAATTTCAGCTTGCTTTCATTGCTCAAGAAAGCACGGTAGTTTCAGGCTCAGGTTTATCCTGGTTTCATGTCCTAGGATTTACAGCTCCTTGAGTTTAGGAGTATAACTAGGAGCTGGAGGAGACCCGTGTCCTTGTAAGCCAGTAGGCAGATAGTCACTCTGCCTGGGTCTCCCCACTAGGAAAAGAGTTTTAAACCCCCTCTGTAAAACATCTTTGAGCTACTAGGAGTACTGTTATTCACATAATAATTGGAGACATTGTAAGTGAGGAAAATATTGTCTGTCATTTAAAGAAAGGAAAACATGTGAAAAGGTTTGGGTAAGTTGCCTCATAATAAAACACATTTTGGAAATCTCTCATCAACATAATGAAGCAGTGTGGGGAACTTGATACTGAAGAGGGAAGGATGCTGTGTAACCAAATTGCAACATGGCATCCTGATCCACATCAGTTCTGGTAGTGTTTACACAGTCCAAAATTAAGAAATCAGGGCTTGATATTAACTCGTTCTTGAATTCTATCAACACAGAAGAATCGTATCTCATAATGTTCACAGACAATTCCTCAAGTAGAGAAATTTTAACATGCACCAATCTTGATTATTGTAAAGCTGAAAATGGTTTGAGCTTCAATATTTTTGCAAACTGAGGGTATATATGAAGGCCTTGCAGTCTTCTTCAAATCAAAATATGTTGGTGCTGTCCAGGATGCCAGTTATGTGGTTGCAAATGTGACATGCAAATTTCTTGCAATTTGAAAGATTCCTGCCCACAAGTGCTGCCAAATTGCAAACTACAGTATATAAATATCGCACTTCTGGAATAAATGGTTTTAAATATCCACCTGGATTCTTTATTTCTGCACTGCATGTGTTTTGTCAAAAGGGAGAAGGTGCTGCAAAAGCTTTTTTTCTTGGAAGACAAAACACACATCAGCAACCCTGTCATGATTTTAGCTGTGCACACCCAGGTATGACTGAAAATGCAAGCAGATAGGAGTAACCTCTAGGCTGTTGCTGAAAACACAGAAGGTAGTAAATTGGAGAAAGAGCAATGGTACCATGCACGTGTGCATACAGACACCCACCCACATGAGAGCACTAACATCTTGCAACCATTACTCGTCCTGTGATACAGACATAATCTGGTTAAAATGGAAATGTATTAGGAAAGTCAAACAATTAATTGATCCAAGAAAGGTTGTTTCATGTTTTGTGTAAATCAAAGCTAAAAATTCATTTGAGGGACACTGCGGTACTGTAGACTAAACAGAGTTTGGCATGAGCACAGCGCTCAGTGTGGGTGTTAAAGTTGTTCTGCACTACACATGGTCAGTAATCCTCAGCAGAAATGTTAACTCAATTTGTCAGCATTATCTTTATGTCAACAGTAATGCTTAAATATTTACAATAGACATAGTACTCTGAGGGTTCGTAACGCAAGATAAATTGGAAAAATGTTAACAAAATGGATGGTACTAATACAAGCCCTTGGCACTCTGTACTCTTCAATTTTATATACAAGAAGGTTTGCCTGAAAGTTGGATTTTATTAGGCTTTACAGTTTATTTGCTACCTCCAAGCTCTTGCTAAAATGAAGCAGAAATTTGTATAACCCTTATAAAAACAGAAATGTATTAGGTTAATGATGCATGACTACTTAATCCACAAGTAAGAGGACTAGATTTTTACATATGTGCATATGTGCTCTGGACCAATTTCAGTCTTGACATAAATAAGCATGAATAATATAGACCTTAAACTGAGTTGCACCTGTTTATATACTGACAGAATTTGCCCCCGCAACCTCAAAGAAATTATAAATATGCTGCATATCTTTTTTTAATTTACCATTTCCTATATAATTCAAAATGCATTACAAGAAAAATTAAAATACTATAAATTTTACAAACAGATAAGAACAAAAAGAAACAAACAGTAACTTGGAGAAAGTAGATTCATTGCCACTCTGAAATTAGAGGAATAATATAAGGATGAAACAAGATAGCCTTCCTAGGCACTTTACCTTTGTTGCTCTCCCTTTTTCAGAGTCCTTGCCATATATTCTTCTAATTAATTCTTCTAATGAACAATGGCTGTGAAAGCCAAGCATTTATTTCAATTGTGTGTAATTTTCTCACCTGTAACCTTTAATCTTTTTCCTGTTTGAGTTTCTGGTTCTAAACTGTCCCTCGGCATTTGCTCACCCCTATGCCCATATCCTCCAACTGTCCCAACCAACAAAGTCTGTGCATTATTTCCTCCAGTCATAATTCAACAGATAGCAGCACATGAGGAATCTCACTGCCTACTTTGGTATGGTGTTTTTTAACAAAAAAAAAGTAACCATGCCTTTCCTGGATAAGACAATTGCACTTTCTACTTCCAACATTTATGATAGCTTTAACTCACTTTCATAGGCCCACATGTCATTATTCCTACATACTGTTTTCTCCGCCACTTTCTACAGCTAGTTCATTATCTGTTGTCTTGCTGCTTCTCATACCAGAACCTCTCATACTGAAAAGTTTGTTTCTACCTGCCTCATTTTTTGCCCTTGCATTTAAGCCTGAAAATCTTTTGAGATGTAATTTTTTAAGTATTCTGATTGTCATAAGAGGAAAAAAGTGACACAGTGCAGCAAAATACTGTGACATAAATGGAATTTCTTCCATTCCACTACTTTTCATTATGTTTACATACAACTTCACTGGGTGCAAATCCTGTATGTTTTGCTCAAGCAGTTCTTGTCTCCTTGTTTCCTCAGCTTTTATAACCTGTCAGTTATCGTTTGACTGTGATATTGTAAATATGAAAAAATAGTCCAAAATAATGATAATTAAAGGAGCAGCTGACATATTTAGGAAAAAATCTGTGAAAAGCCTATTTCTCTTTTGTAGATGACTGACCAAGTAGATTGTCAAATTGATAAAAACTCAGTGTTAAACACCCCCAAACATTTTTGTCCCTGCTCCAACAGAGTACTAAGTCAATTAGTCCCCCCTAATTAGTCAAGGGGCTAATTGCTGAGAGAACTGACATTGGAAAACATGTTTCAAAACATTTACTACAGACTATAGTGTCAGACAAGTGATATTAGTTCATCAGTTTGCAAGGCCCCCACCTATTTCCACAAACATTTGCTTTTTTTCTCTAGGCTCCTCATAAATTGGCAATGCTTAACTTTTAACTATTCTGTTTTAAGCTAATCATCATTTAAGCTATATCCCCAAACAGTCACATAGTTCTACATAAAAAAGAGTATAATGAGAAAGGGGTAAATAAAATCCAGCCCTTTTCTAGTCACACACACACATTTTCTATCTATAGAACACTCACTGTTCTTTAATTAGGAAAGCCAGCTGGGATTTGAACAGTTCTTTGAAGGAAGCACAGAAGCAATGTTTAGAAAATGTACGAAATACCATCTTTTCTTTGAGCTGCCACTCAGGCTTTGAGTCTTTTGCCCCATATTCTATTCGCCATTCTTGTTCTGGACCTGTGATATCCGATTCCTGTTTCTGTAATTTCCATCTTTTGTTCACAAGTCTATCTCTCACAATAACACTATTCAGATAAGGTATGTCTTTGAGTAGGCAGCTACTACTTTTTTTTTTCCCCTCCTTGTAAAGGTCCCATTAGTGCTTTGGGATCCTGTGATACAAATGTACAAAGCAAGAGCCCTCCACTGAAATATTTCAGCTCACTTTTCAGTGCTGCATCAGATAGCATTAGCAGGGAGTTTTTATAGTTTACCTTGCAAATGATGGAAACCACTCTCTGTTAAACAAAAAGAATTAAGGGAGCACAGCAAAAGATATACGTGTATTACATTGCCAGTGCGTTATGATGTCTTGGCACTGAAGGAAAAATGCAAGAGGATTTTCCTAGATAAAGCACCTTGCAAATACAACATATGCATGTTGTTACACTATGCCCAAATATTCATTATTCAATTAAAATTGTATGCTTTCAAGAGTTAAAAAGTAAAAAAGATTACAGTAATGACTTTGAACTGCACAGAAAAAGACACAGAATATTTTTATTATGTCTCTTTCAATACAAGGATTGTATTGAATTCAGGTACATGCTGAGCAGAAAAAAGACCAGCACTGCTTCAAGGAAAGCAATAAACCTATAAGAAAACCTGCTGTATTTTAAATATTTGTAATTTAAAATAAGAAACTGATGTTTATTACTGTAGATATTGCAGAGAAAATATATTATGCTTATTTATATAGAGAAGACATAAGTTGCAAACTCTTGGATCTTTGCCAGCTCTGTACTTTGTGACTTTAGGCAGACCACTTATATTTACAGATACGTCACCTTATCTACCTGTAACACAGAAATGTTACCATTTGATTCAAAGAGACTTGATTCAGAGGTGTAATTTGGCTTAATAGTATTTGTGATTCTTGGATGAAAAATGTTTTATCCATGTCCAAGTTCTACATTCCAACTACTTATCAATAAAAAACCAAAATTCAATGAGATTCCATAGGCATTTATTGTTGGATAAAATTTAAAATTATAGAAAATGAGTGATATAAATAATAATAGTGTAATTTCAAGTCTTTTTTCCAAAATTAGGTATTTCTTTATGGTTCTCATAACAAAAGAAGAGTGATTAAAAATTTGTTGCTAGATTGATTAATCACTTTAACACTTATCCAGTAGCTTAGGACATGAAGTAATTAAAATAGTCTTCATCTGTAACCAAACTGACAATAATTTAGAAATATATTTGTGAAAGCATGAAATGTGAAAGTGTGAAATGCCAAGATATGCTACTATTTTATCACATTATAATTTGGAAAAAAATAAAGAAAAATAAAATATTTTTTGCAGAATTTTTTTTCTGCAAAAAGCTGATTGTGCATATTCTAATTGGACCTCAGAAGTTTGTTTACATTAAGATCTATTTCTTTTTTCGTTTTTAGACTGGCAAAGTTGCAGGAACAACTAATTGTAAAAGCAATCAAGGGCATTTAGGTCACTTACTATAATCAGATGAATAGTTAAGCAGCAGCAGTGGCTGATATTTTGTGGCTGTATCTAAATTTATATCTCTAAAGTCCATGAAAACTTTAATTTTGGGTGCACTGAGTACACCATACAAAGATACATTTCAGCAGAGTGCTCACTGAATTTATTTAGGTGGTATTAAACACAGCTGTGTCAAGAACTGAGGTTAAGCTCTGCCTGAGTGCTCTGCTGGACTGGAGGTGCTCATTGCTGCACTTGCTAACATGGAAGTCTGGTGCAGTCAGAGCTGAAAACATGATTTTAACAGCTTTTTTTTTTTTTTTTTAAGCAAATAAGCACCAATAAGCACTCTTCTGAGCAATGAAATATGAATTTTTTGACCTCACTGACCTGTTTCTCTTTGTCCTCTCAAGCACTTCTGGTCTCAGCAGTCAGCAATACAGAGACACCGAACAGAGGAAGCACATCTGCTAGTCATGGCACCTACTCCCTGGCAGACTGCTAGCAGCAGTTGGCTGCAGTTTCAGCTTTATCTAAAGATATGTCCCATATTCAGGCTGTTATGTGATCTATCTTTGCTGCTTTCTCTTCCTAAAAGCTTTCTCCGTTCCCTGAACTTCTCTGCTTTTTTCACATTTGTGAATTAGGTGCCATATGACTTGCTCATGAAATTGCTACATAGGCTGTTTTACAGCCCTGGGGTGCGAGCCAGGGATCTCCCCACATTTGTGTGCCTCCTGCCTCTAAGCAAGCAAGACAGGAAAACTAATTACCCTATGGGCACATTCACATGCTGGGACTGCAGTTCCAGTGCAGGAAGGTCAAATATGCAAGCTCAGACTCTTGCATGCCTTTTCAAACTATATTGCTGCTTGCCACACAAGGAGAGAGCTCGTAGGGAGCATGTACACATTTACAAGTAATGCTGCTGAGAAACTTATTTTCGAATCCTGATCTTCGACCTGTTGCGCCAGAGCCTGCCAGAACCACAGGAGCTGCGCACGTGGCCTGGGCGCAGCATGTTTTACTTCAGGGAGGGTTCAGGAGCACATTTGATTTGTTATGTTTACAGACAAGGGGCATTTGCAGGTGCAAGTCAAAGCCACAAAGGCACAGGAAAGCCTCACCAGTGCACACCGAAAAGGATCCCTTTGATCCCTGAAGGTGCACTAATGCACTGCTGCAGAGAAGACTCTCCTCCTGTGTGTTTGAGAACATACCATGATCAACATCAGACACAGCTGGATAAGCAGGAAAGAGCAGCTAGCCTCCTTGAAACCCAGTGTCATACTTGAAACTATAAGAGGTGGATAAAATAGTAGGTTTTCCCAAATGTACTGAAATCGGGGGGGAAAAAGCCATTTCAATGGAGACTGAAGAAGGTCTAAATTGATCATACAAATACCTGCGCATAATTTTGTGTATGTATTGACTCTAGTATTCTTTTTTTTTAAGCGTTTTGGCCTTTGAATTTACCTGAAAAGACTTCTCCATAGATGTTCCAAATTCAATCAGAGACAAATTCTGCTTCCTAGACTTACTCCTGAAAAATACTATGGAAGGCATTCAATGTAGTCTCCAGTTGAAAGCTTGGGCTGCTCTGGCCCATCAGTGCAAAAAAAGAGCTGCTATAATTAGTCCTTAGGATTGTCATAAAGATAGAGGGGTCGTTTTGGGAATGTGCATATGCTCCAAACTTCCTTTGTCTTTTTATTTACCTTCAGTGCGCCTTGAAAGAGGTCCTGAACTGGCACTGGCTTCCCCATAATTTAAATGTGGGAATTTTTTGTAGGTTTTAATATGCGCAGAGAGGATTTTATTTTTATTCAAGCAGAATGATCATTCAAAAATGTAATTATCATTTCATTTTTGACACTTATATAGTAATTATCTGTAAATATTTCCAAATAAAAGGAGAAAAGGAATTAGAGAAAAACACACTTTGAGGAGGGGGAGTATTCTAAAGATTTACAGCAGATTTTAGGAAGTACCTTGGAAAACAGGAGATAGATGCAATGACAGAACATATGCAAGTCATTATCTTGTCTTTACCAAAGACAGTGCTCTTTCTGGTTGGAAGTGGACCACATTTCATACTGAGTGAATAATTTGTCATGGATGAGTAATTCCATGAGTTTTAAGCTCCTTTTCTATTTATCAGACACCTGTGAATAGATAATTTTCACTGGACTTAATTCATATTCACTGAACTGGGATACTTGCTTAGTTCATCAAGTATTTTTGCATATCTGAGATTTGAGTTATTCTACTGAATTGTGATCAGCTGAATGAGTGACCAAGCATGTGATATGCTTGAAAGCACAGATCATACCCACTCAAAACACACATTGGTCTAATCTATTCTCTGCTTGGAAAAGAACTCAAGTATTTCTATGACACATATTCTGTGTACACCTCTAAATTCTTTTCCCACCAAAATCCTATTATTCACATAATTCTAATGCATACAAACTCAGATAAGCTACATAGAAAAAAGCACATCATTACCTGATCCTTAATCACAATCAATTCAAAAGCTGTTTCAAATGTTAACATATATGATCCATAAAAATGTCTCAGGTAGTTCAGCAAAAGAAGAAAAGGAATGTGCCAAGACAGGAAGGGAGAACTCTAAATTACACAGTAGATTATGGATTTACACATTTATCAAACAGAAAGAAAGTGCCAAAGCACAGTAGTCTGGTATCTCTTGTACATCCTAAATACCCTCCGGAAACCCTTATTTTACACTGAATCCAGAAGATAAGGGAAGAAAACTGTAATTTCACTCCTAGAATCTGATACAACTTGTGTAAGAAATGAAGTAGTCATTTTTATTTTTTTAAAATATCACCCAGACACAGCAATAGTGTCTTTTTAATTATCTACCTGACCATAAAAGCAGCAATCAGGTAAGTGCTGAAGATACACTTGTTACAGTAACACATTTTACCCATTGTATGCACTTCAGTGATGAAAAATATATGCTTTTATATGAAAAGACAGAAAACCATAGAAAGTGTCCAAAAACACTGGCTTCCTCAACAGGACAAAGGTTTTGACGCAAGTCAGGAATATTTTGGAAACTGAGACCGGAATTCTGCCCTGACTATCAGTCCCCAGAGAGAGGTAAGTACATTTGATGTTAATTAGTGAAAGAAAATAACTGTAATATTCTCACTATGAACGGCATGTATTTTTCATATGGCAGTCTGACAATATTCTGTCCCTTCTTTCCTTAGCTGTCCCAGGAGGCTGGATAATCAGGACTATACATAGAATTGACTGAACTCTCTAAAGGATTTGTTTCACAGTAATGATCATTGAGGTTCTTTGTGCTCTTCACCATGAACCAAGTCTTTAGCGATGACTTCAAGCTCTGAAGTCAAATTATCTTTGTGGAGGATTTCATACCACATCACAAATATATCTGATGCAGTTTCCAGCATCAAAATAAGTGATGTGCAAATACCCATTCCATGGTGCTGAGGTATCTGCCTTACGTATTTTTTTGATACATCAGATCTGCCATGCCATTTTTCCTCTCTCCATCCTGTGGAAACACAGACAACGGATAAATCTGGTCACAAACCTCCAGGACTTGACCCTACAAGAGAGTTCATGAAAATGAAACATACTCAGAAATAAATTATCAAAAATATAAATTACCAAATATCTTGTATTTGTAAGAAAAACACAAATTTTCTTAATTTGTATTAAGAAAATACAAATTAAGGGGGGCGTCAGGGGGAAGCCACTATGAGCCTCTGCTGTCTTTTGTTCTTACTCCATAAAAATATCTCATGTTGATGATTTTGGAAAAAAAAGCATAATAACCAACATGTGGTTAGACAGGAAAGCCCAGAGGAATTAACAAAATCTGATGAAACCCTGAATAATTTCACTTATAATGGTCTACATGTGGGAGATACACACAGGCAAGCATTACATCAGAGAAGGAGAGAACTACAGTGTTCCACATTCACTCACAGACTTAAGAGCACCAGTCTGCCACACTTAACTTTGGTTGCTTTGTGACAATCCTTGGAGACCACTTGGTTACTCACTGTATTGCCATTTCTAAGACAGAAATTTCCTCTTTCCAGGAGCTATCCTTGATTGTTTATCTGACAAAATAGGCAATTCTCTGCAATAATATGGAGTCAAAAATTTCTATCCTACTTCATTGTCGTTCTGTGCTTTTTTTGTATGTGTCTCCTCATTCTTCATGTAGGAGGATGTCACTTCTACATATTTAAGCTTCTTCACTTGACATTTGTGCTATACAAAATGGAAGGGTTGTGACATACTTGATAGTAAAGTAAGAATGGCCGTTTTGCCCTTGTGGATTTCATAAACACTTGCCTTCGGTGGCGAAAAACATTAATTAATCACCAACATAACAATGGAAAAAGAGTTCTCTGACTGAAGTGAAAATGGAGCAATTTCTGTTGCTGAAATCACAACAGCTGTGATCATTCTCAGCTAGGAAATACAGTGTGCAAAGATAGTGAGAGCACTCTTTTAGGTAAAATCTTGGCCCTGCTGGAGTAAAGATGAAAAGTTTTTATTTCAACAGACCCATGGTTTGACCTTTCCAGAGTCAAAAGAAGTTAAATGTTTGATTAGCCAGCACTCAAATGCTATATAAGATCAGGTAAAAAAATTTCTGTTCAGGTTTCACTCATAATGCAACCTCAATTTTATACACCCTATTTAAACAAAAACTAGTATTTTCTACTTTCTTAGCATTAAAAAAAAAAAAAAAAGAGAGAATTTCTGAAAACCACAAATTCAGTGACAAAGTTTGTTAAATGAAGACTGGCTGTATAATAAGTACCACATGACAGAAAACAAAGCCAACACCCACCACCACCATTCCTGTCTACTAAAAACATGTAGGAGGATGTTTTATGGGGTAAAGTGTAGAGACTACATTTAGCTGAAGGGCGGTGGCAATGCTGTGGTGAGTTCTAACTGGTTTCTGAGATTTCGAGGGTTGTTTAATATTTTCTTTAAAATATTAAATGATATTTGCTTTTAGTCTGGGAACCCTGGCTGTTAGCTAGCCTGTGTCAGGGCATGGTTCTGTTTTCTTGAAAATACCAAAATCTAGCATTTCAAAGAATTGTCAAAAAATTGATAGTAAAGGAGTAGGTGTTATTTATTAACAAAAAGAAATTGCATGTGAATGGGACTCTCTTAGAAACTGAGAACTGGGAGTATTTGGGGGAAATGTAAAAAAACCCCTTGACTGTATATGTACAAGAATGTGTAGTACAGATGCAAAATGACTGAAAATAAATTGTCACATTGGTTCTAGAAATCCATTAGGAGCCAGAGGTTAACTAGGAAAAACATTGCTACCTAATGAGAAAGACAAAAGATACTCAATATGATACAGATCATGTGTAGAGCATGTAATGTTTACTTTGTTTCAGATTATTCTAAAATGCCAAGTCACTCTTACACTAATAGAATTAATATCAGAGATTTATTGGAAAAATTAGATTATTTCAAGTAATCTGGATTTTAAATCTAGTTCTAGAAAACTTTGGAAGTCTTGTCCACAGTATTCATCACAGTTTCCAATAATCTTTGCAAGTCTGCAGGAATCAATGAAGCTCCAGAAATGGGAAATATTTTGTCTATTTTAAAATTACACAGAAAAAAAAAAAAAAGAACTGTGGAACTGGTCATCTTCACTTCAAGGGAAAAAAAAACCAAAACAACAAACTACTGGCAAATAGGAAGGTAACGGTTGAAGAAATGAGGAGATAAGCAACATCTAAGACAGACCTGCCAAGTTCCTGTCGAATTTTCTTCTGTGATGGGTAAGAGATTGTTTAGATGGGGAGAAAAGCAGAGGTCTTAGCTTTAGTAATGATGTTTGTTGACACTGCTTCCAGAGTTATAGTACAATGCAAAATTATCTGCTACCTTCAATTTCAGCTATGTGGTGCAATGGAACAACACAAACTGGTTGTCAAAATGCTGTGCCTGATCTAATAAATCCTAACAATTATCTAATCACAGATCCCTATGTGGTAAAATTTAATCTGAAAAAAAAATTAAAATGTTGGATCAGAAAAGCTAACAATTAATAAGAAAAGCTGTTGAGCCTTATGAGAAGGAGTCTGTCCAGTGGTCAATACCAAGTGGTTAGCATGGAGGATGAAAAAACTGAATTTCAAATTTATGATTAAGATCAAGCTTGAGAGATGTGAGAAAATTCAATATGATCTTGCCAATTCAGAGAAATTTATAAAAAAATCCAATGCAGCGGACAGGGAGCAAACAATGGTTTTTGGGGAACAGTTAACCATTTTAGGAATACAGGACATTGCACAATAAATAGCAGACCACAAACTCCATAGCAAGCAAAAATTTCATGCAAAGGAAAGACCAATGGCAATTTGAGGCATTTAAAGAGCAATTCCACTTGCAGAAGACTCAAAGTAGTCTTTCCATTGCAATAAGGCCTCAGGAGGAGTATGTTCTCAATCACTTGTAGAGATACAGATAAAGGAAGAATCCAGAGGAGTTCTGCAGTGGTAAAGTCACATCTGAAAAAATGTGACGTGGAAGAAGTTATTGAAAGATCCTGGGACTGTTTAACTTAGAGAGAGAAGATTTGTGGAAAACAGAATAACAATAATTGGCATCTAGACTGCTGCTAGGAAGATCAGTAGGAGAAGGAATGCTGCAAGGGGTATTTGAGAAGGCATTAGGATAAGCCTTCTAGTACTAATAACTGTCAATCAGTTGCCTGAAGTTGTGATGCTAGCATCATGGGAGAATTTAAGAACAGTTTAGACAAATATCTTTCATGAAAGACATAGAACAGGAATAGACTGAATGACTTCTTTCCCTTTCCCTGCTCTGAGTGTGCAATCACTGTGAATACATATCCACTCCCTAGAATTTTGACAATAGGTCTTTGAATGGGACAGAATGAAAGATGGTTGTATCTTTGAGTCACAGCAGAGATCAGACTAAAAAACACCCAGAGAAAGAAAGACCCAGATCCAGGGCATCAAGAAGCCAAAATCCCAGGATGTCATGAATAATCCCAAAAAGATGGCACATGGTAGTCCCTGCTGTTGGGCAGCCCTTGACAAATACTAATAGACATAAATGATACAAGCTAAGGAGCTGTCATAACATTAGCTAGATAACCTATCACAGAAACTACCAAGTGCCTTGGTAAAATGTCACTCCTTCAGAGACAAAGATTGAAGTTTTCATGCTTTAAATTTTTCCACTAGCTTTTCTACCAAGACATTTAGAATTCATTTGCATGGAAAGTTCATCAATAAAAGGTTCCCCAGTTGCAGCTAATACAAGTAGTTGTACCAGCCTCTGGTGTTTTTGAAATAGTCTGGACAGTTACATACATATAAAAATTATTAGAATGTGCTGCTAACTTATGATCACTAGTGGGAGAGGATTTGCATGAGAGGAAGAAAGTGGCTAAGGACAGGATAAATGGATGTCAAATAAATATTTTATTGTTCCTTTTCTGCTTATTTTACTTTGACTACTCTGGTTTGCTGCCCCTTTTGAATGTGTCAGAAGCTATACCAAAATGAACACTCCTCCATAGAAGGTGAGGCTGCAAGAGGTATGTAGGCTGATTTTTTGATAAAAGCTCCTTTAAACATTCTAGAATTGTAAAAAAAAAAAAAAAAAAAAAAAAAGACTAACAAAATTCAAGTGAACCCATAAACCATCATCCAAGATCTGACGCCAGGGATATAACTGATCCAGGCAGGGAAATAAAGGAAGTTTTCTTTTCTTAAAGGATAGTGTAGTGACAAAGCGATTTCATTTTTTAAAGAGAAAGAATCAGAAAATCAAGAAAAGGGCTGTTGGGGAAAACAAGCAATCAAAGATAGTAAATGCAGCAGTTTGATGGAGGTGGCAATACGTAAGAAAAGTTTAGATCACCTAGATTAAAGCTGTTAATGAAACTTAAATTCTCACATCAAATATAACAGTTTGGAACTGTGCTTCACTGAATCCTGTAAATCACCAAGTTACACACTTGAACATTCCTAAGACACAGATTTTCCATTTAGAAGCAGAACTCTTTGTGACTATAAACGTTTTAGCAATGGAGTGGAAATCATTACAATGCTTTGCATTTGTACTCTGCATCAACAGGAACAGAAAATTTACAGCCTGTGCATGTCTTCCTGTTTTTTGTTTTCATGTTGGAAAGAAGTCAAGGGCCTCACTTTGCAGGCCCCAGCTAGAAGTCAATAAGAGCAGGAGCAAACCTCCAAGCCTCGGAACACCAGACACGGTTACATCACAAACTAAATGCACCATTTGGACTATCTGCTGTTTAAAATAGAACTCTTTAGCATGCTATCTATGTGAATAAAAGCATAAACATTTCAGCTATCAACTCATCAAAACCACTTGAGCAAGCATAAAATATCTTCTTGGCACCAGGTAGTCACTCTGTCCTCTTAACACGATTTCTCTCTTTCGAACTTACTCTTCAGCCACATGCTAATGGGTTCATCTTAAGATAGCAAAGCCATGCATGCTTTTAATATCAGACTTCCTTGCATTGGCAAGAACTACAGATTTTTTGCTGACAAGACATTTTTACAGCTATATGAATGGTACATCTTTGTTTAGGGGAGAAAAATGAGGTGAGTAAGAATTCTGAGCCACAAATGATGCCATGTGAGTCTAAACCAAGTGCAAGCATTACAAACCACTTCACAAATGCAAATGAAGTAAAGTGAAGAAGAAAATGGAAGTGCAGCTCATCCCCAAAAATGCTTTCTTTGTGTTTTTTCTCTAGATAGCCTTTATTTTTTGCAATTTGGTTTACATTTCTATGCTTCTTTTCGTATTTAATTTTTTATTTTCCATGTTTACTATTGAGCAGGAGTATCTGAAGCAAACCAATTCTTCTCATTCATCTATTCATCTTATTTTTTTTTTTTTAATTTCTACCTATGTCCTTGGCTATTGTTATTTATTTGTTTCAAAGGACTAGGTGTGGCCTCTAAAACCACAAATCCAACCCTCCCTGGGGCTGGTCACAGAGTCTACCAGGCACAGACTGAAGCTCTCGCATGACAAATACTGCTAGTGATTGAGTGCATCATGAAGTGGAGCACAAGACTCCTTCTGCTACAAGAGGTCTGTGATGACAGGCTTACAAGGAAACAAGGATGTCTTCCCTTTTCATCCCTAAGACAAATCAGCAGGGGTTTCCTCTGTTCTGGCTATCTACCAGAAAGCCCTCACCCATTACTCTTCCCCGTTCCCTTCGCAGGCAAGCACATACGATTTTCAGTCCACTCGACCATTAACATCACCCCTTAAGCTGCACTCGTATATACACACACCCTCTTCCCCTTCAACTGAAAGCAGAAAAATTAGAGGCAACTGGGGAGAGCAGATTTCTCCCTAAATCTTTGTTGCTGAAGACAGCAAAAGAGCTTAATGAGCGCCTTGGCCCAGAGCCCCAGGCTGGCTTGAGCCGGCTGCTCCTGCGACGACAGCATCAGCACGGTTTTATTCTCAGCTCAGTCAGCACCTCCCCAGCAAAGGACTTCAATCGCACCAGATGCTGCATTCACACAGCAAGGGACACTGTCTTCCTGTCTATTCCTGTGGGTGACATACCAGAGAAGATCAGGGAGAAATACAAGAGAAATCCATGCCTGTCCTAAACTACTGTGGTCAGATAATTCTTTTTGGATTTGTATCAAATTCCATTTAATGTCATCCATTTCTGTGGTCTCTTTTTTCCCCCCTGCCACTGAGGTCCTCTCAGCTGTCCCACTGACAGGTCGGCCTTTTTCTGATGTCCCCAAACGCCTATATGGACACAGTATCAGATAAGCACTGGGATGAGTGACTGGGTTAACTGATAAAGTTGTTAATTAAAGCTCTGTTTTCAGCACTGATGAAAGATTAACTGGGCCAAAATTTAGAGCACAGGGGAAGTTTTACTTTTAACAATATCCACTGTTTGGTAAATAAAAGGCTCGAACAATTTCAAAGATAGTTGAGCCAAGAACCTTGCAAAAACATTTTCCTCCTCAGAGAATTACACAAACAGTGCAATTCACTGTAAAGCTTTGTAGGTTTGACTTTGCAAGTCTCTTGTAAACACTGAGGCTAATTCACTAAAAACACTATGGACTGAAAGCACAATCATTTCATAATCTTAACCATTCATTCCCAATTACATATTCCTAACATTTCAAACTGGCCAAAAATCAAAATTACTGGAAAATTGAAAGTGGGTTTAAAAATAAATTCTGTCTTCTCCGGTGTAAGGTTAGATATGCAGTTGTTGGCAGGACTGTACAAGTAAGATAATGAAATCATATTTGTATGGTAGTGACTACACTAATACTTATCTTAAACTACGAAATGGACCCAGTATAAACTGCATGGGTCTCAGGATGAGGTGATTGAGCCTGAACTGAGTTCCTGTGCAGTCCACAGAAAGGCTGCTGATTTTCTTTCTGGCACTGTCACAATCACCAAACAGTTCATCATTACTGGTTGTATAAAATACTATGGAAAGCCTAACTAACATAAGCAGATATACTCCTGAGGTTTAAAAATGTTCTTTGGTGCCCTAAGTGCATGCACACCTGTTTTGTTACTTGTTAATAATATTTCCAGATGGAAAAACATGTACGTAAATTGTGAAGCAGTGTGATGAGCTAAAGTGAACTGTGATGAGCTGGACTGTCTGAAAATAAGCACGGTTTTCTAAGCATGTTTTTTATTTAAATGCTGCAACAGTGATTATTTACTGTGAGGATAATAGAACAGATGGTGAACATTTAGCTGACCAATATTTACTGGTTGCACATGCAGTACATCAGGACTTTTATAAGCATTGAGGTAATGACTTCAAATCACAGCTTGTTTTCTTCCTTTTAGGCAGGAACTATTAATAAATAGAATGGAAAATGAGAGGTGATTACCACTTAAAGATTACACTTACGTCTTGACTACCTTGCATTTGATTTTTTCTGTTTTCATAACATAAGCCTGGGCTGTCAGGTCACAATGAAAGCACTCATTTATAGTCTGTATTAAGTTTAATTTAAAAATGCGTGATGCAAAAATCTGATTGCATGTTCTGATCTGATCCCAGATTACAAGGACCTAAGAGAGGTGGCCAAAATGGCCCCATCTCTACTGATAAATTCTAAAGGTCCTTTGTTTTGGACTACTCATTTAAGAGCAAGCTTTAATTTGTTGAGACTGTGCTCTGTTGGCATTATCACTTGAGATAATCTACATCAATACACAGGTTTTTTGAAACATCAGAGCCATCACTGATGGTGGTTTTGCTGCTTTCTAATTACATTTTGAAACAGGTGAACTCATTCCTTCCAGTTACCCTACACTAGTTAATTGACCTCTTTGTGTTGTATTTTCAAGAACCATTGAGAGATGTTTATATTGTAGCTGTGGTCTGTCTGTAATGAGACAATTTCAGAGAAAAATTAAAAGCCACATGCGTGTTTCTTGGTAAAGTATCTGGCTTATCTTAATGATCTAAAGCTGTTTTCCAACACAGATATCAAGTAATCATTAAAAAGCCTGGCTTGATACCACCAAGGATGGAATATCTTCCCTATCCATGGAGCAAATACATAACAGCACCACAAGCACACTAAACTGAAAACACAAGGCCTATTCCCTAATTTGGTCCCCAAATGGGAGTATGCCAGGTGGCACTGCTGAGTGACTCTTCTTAATTATCATTCACATTAATAGCAACAATTTTGTATCTCAACAACCAAGGCTAAATTTTGTAAGATTTTGCCAGTCTTTTTCTTCATAAACACTTATCTTTTTCTTCATAAATACTTATCTTCTTACAAAGCTCTGTATTCAGGTTCCAGTCTACTTTTTAAAAGCTTTTTGGTTTCCTTCCTTTCCTTCCAAATTAATTTCTACTTTTATTTGAATAATTTAAATATTTCCCCTTTAATTTCCAAACTAATTTATTTAGTTTCCAATTTTTACCACCTCCTGTTCCACACTGATGCCCACATATTTTCAAATTTTAATCCTTACATATTGTTTTTTACTTAAGATTGCTGTTATCTAAAGCACTCTAAAATTGTCTGAGAAGTAATTGCTTAGGGATGTGGAAGTGAAGGGTCCATGGAGAGTTTTGTTAATAATTTTTACATAGAATGTACAACATAATAATTTTATGACAGTAAGAGGAAAGCATTTAAATCAATAAAGCAGAAAAAAATATGGAAATTTATTTTCTTTTATAAAATATATATTAAAGCTATTTAGATTTCCAAATTCTAAAAGAAACACTCTAAAATCATACTGCACAGGGTAATGCAGTATGATGAAAGAATGATGAAAAATTAAACACGCACACAGAAAGGAAGAACTCCCAGCCTAGGAGGAGTGCCTTCAACCACAGACCTACAAAGAATGGACAACTCATTGGCTCACTTCCACATACAGATAAGCTGACAACAAAGAGAGGGACTTGAAAATGGCAGAAAATAAACATAAAAAATTCAGAGGTCATTTCTGTTGAGAGAAAGATTCAAAACTTGAAGAATTCAATAAAATCTGTAGTTTCTCTGTCACATTTTCTTCACACCTTTTTGATTCTGAAATGTTGCAGAGCATTTTGAGGGCTGCAAGTAACACAGATGTAGAGAAGGGGTTGTTCTAGCAAACCTGTCAGACACATATTATCACAGATGTCTGCCCTCAAGTACCTGGTTTATACCAGGTTGTGGTATGACTGCCCTTCAGGTAAAAAGTGTATGTGGGATTTTCCTCGACCTTTACACTTCAGCTCTAACCCAGCTGAAGGTTCTATGGATGGGTAAGAGTAGCAGCAAACACTAATATGTATGCACTGATATTGGCAGAAGCCCTGAGAGGAAATGCCCTGCTGAAATGGAAACAGGAGGCTGGCCAAGCAAAATGCATTGGAACAGGAAAGCAAACCCTGTGAACACAGGAAAAATAGGGTGAGGCAAAGCACTGTAATTTTGAAGTCTTGTTTACACAAAGGCCTATGGATTACTTTGCATGAACTGCTTTTCCTCTTAACTGTGATTCCTACCTATGCAGGAGTTGTACTATCAGCTTCTGCAATACCATTTCACACTCCACCTTCTTCTCTCTAGCCAGCAGCATGTGGTTGCTATCTCTACAAGGCTGCTTGGACCAGGACATAAACATGATTTCTACCAATACTATGGACTGTCCAACACATGACAAATGAGCAAACTACTGTCAACACTAGGAACTATCACTATATTTATGGTGACAACTGTGTGTATCCAATGGGCAATTAAAATAATTTGCTATTTAAATAAATCAGCTTATTTTCTTTTCCTTGTTTCTTCTCTGAATATCCAGTCAATTTCTAACCCATGGGGGTTTTTTGGAAGTAAGGAGGTTGTTTAAAAAAAAAAAAAAGAAGAAAACACTTAATTGTCCACTTTCCCTCATAGCACTGCTCAAAGGAGCAGTGAATAAAATCCAGCTTTCACTGCCTTCTCAAGAATCTTCCATGATTTCTGACTCCACCAGGTAAGTTTCAAAGATATCTTCCTGGGAAGCATCAAATGTTTCATCTATCTCCTGTCCTTGACATGGTGCTGCCATGGCTTGATACTATCATGTATGCAATGCTCTGTTCTCCTATCTGCTTGTTTAGAAGTACACACTTCTTCTCAGACTGAGCCATTAATCTTACAAGAGATCCTATAAAACCAAATGTCTATAAGACCAAAAGCCAGCTGGATGTATTTTCCAATGAAGTAATTCAGTTATGCTGTCTAGTCAGAAATTTGGTTCAACACAGTACATCGCAGAGCAACATCTTTTACGGTGTACCTCACAAGCAGCCTGTGATCCTCTACTACCTACACACCCCTCACAACAAAGACTTTACATATGGCAAAATGAGTTCCACTCCTCTGCTGCCTTCAGCAGGGTTCATAACCTATGAAAATGGCAAAATGCACTTCTGGATCAAATATCCCTTCAAACGCTCTGACAGGGAGATGCCTTGTTGTGACAGACTGGCTTTTACCCGTGCCTGCGGGGAACACATTAGCCACTTTCCTTCCAGCAGTAAGTAAACAGCCAGCCTTCATGTATGGCCTCCAAAGGAAGGTTCTTTGCAGTCATGTTTGTACTGACAGCTGCTATTTACATACCTTTGAGAAGGGCAATGAGTCTCACTCTCCATATAAGTCAATAGGCCTGCAAGAGCTCTTAAATCAGGGAATAATATTTCTTGCAAATAAGCCTAGAGTATTTAAAATAATCCTAAATAAGACAGCATGATTATTTCTCAAAATAGCAGGAGAATGGATTGACTGGAAAGCTGGATTTCAGTTCGTGCAGATGTATGCAACAGAATCACTTTTGTTTTCTTACAGCTGTTAAAAAGTTATCCATCTTAGCTTTCACCATGGAAAATTACCAAACTCAGGGCTAGTCATGAATGGCACTAGAGTCAATTTAATAGAGACAAAAATATGTCTGAGACAAAACTGATTTAGCGGCAGAAAGGATTTATAATGCTCTTTCCCTAGTTTCAGCTCCTCTTTCCCCTACAGCCCCTTTAAGCTCAAATATCTGTAATCTGGCATGCAGCTAAAAGAGGCCTCCATGGCCTGTTTGAAAAGACAGGAGAAAGAAGTGTTCATGTATTATAACAAAAGAATTTGAATAGGTCTCCAAATATGAAATAAGTACTTACATATTTTCTTTTTCTACCACACATGACCAACATTACTGGAGCCTTTTCCCAGCTGAGCAGAAAAAAGGCATTCTTTCCTGTATACTCAAAAAATTCCTGTGTCCTTTCTAGCAGACAACAAACCCCATAAAGCCAAAAGATAAAAGATAGCAAAAATAGCAAAACAATATTTGGTGGGGTTTTTTTTCCCCACTGAAATCATGTATTTTACCAAACATTCTTCTGTGAAAGCACAGTAGTATATAACAAGTAAAATAATGCTATGGGAGAAAGATATTCACCTGTTATCTTCTTCATTGCCTTCCTCTGTACCAATCTATTCTAGATTTCCAGCCTTAGTCCATTCATCTCAATTTAGGACAGTTTAATCATCTATTTGCCAATTCCACAGTGGAGTTCTAAAATACCACTGCAAAACAGCATGTTTGGATCATCACAGTAAATTATTCCCATGGTGGCATTTACAAGTGAAAACTGAAATAACATTTTAAGAGCTTTTTCCCCCTTTTTTCTTCGATGCAAGTGTTCTGCTGCTTGGAAACACTGCCAGAGTTGGCATTGGGTGGAGTCCTCTATTGAGCAGAGACCAGACCATGCAAGAGGTAACAAAAGAATTCAGTCCCATGATAAATTAAATCCTTGGCCTCTCTTCTCAAAGAGTCAGCAAGGATCTCAGCTAAAGCCAAACACAGTAGCAGTTTTTCTCTGTGATGCAAATCCATCTTCATGATGATCTGGACCAAGACAATCTGAGAAGCTTTAAGTTAGCTACAAATTGAATACTTTGAAAGAAAAGAAGTCAAACTAAGATGAAAAAAGATCAATAAAAGAAATAATGACAATACTGACCATACAAGACAAAGCCTGGTCTCTGGAGTACATAAGAGCTCATCATCTTCTCCATTGACTTGGAAAGAATCTGAACAGCAAAGCGGGTTAGAAATTGACAGGCACCATTTGTAAATACATCAGGAAGTTGTTAATGTGTAAGTACCTCTAAAACAGGTGGGCTGTGGGGAAAAACTTTATGTGTGTCATACTTGCATTGAAATAACCATGTTCCTCCTTATTTAGAGACTGAAAGTGTACTTCTGCACTGGAGTCCATCCACATTATCCCAGGAATGATTCCTCCTTTGGGAAGTGTCATTCTGGCATATCACTTACTCATATCCTTGCTTGCTTAAGAAAGCAGACAAGATCCATTGGTCTCTGATAATATTTTTTTACTGGAAAAGTGGGTTTTCTACCAGTAAAGTCACTGCTTTGACAAATTATGTAGAGGAGCCAGTGGAGGGTGGAGAGTATGCAAAGTACACCACTCCCAGTTGAAGAATGTGAGCAAAAGAATGACAGAGACCATGATAAAAGTTGATCGTGTGAGTAAAAAGGGCAAACCACTACCACATGCATGATGAAAAGTCAGGAAAGATGTTGTCCAAAACATGACTCCCAGGAGAGATGAGATCACACTAAGCGGGGGAGGAGGGTATGTACAGGATGTTGTTTTGTAACTGTCTAGTGTTTTCCAGAGTAAAAGTGATTGTGGTTTGGCTAAACACAAGTTTCTTGCCTACCCACTGCTTTATCCCTAAAGACTAGAAACAAGAGCTCCACCAGCAGGCAGGCTCTCTGGAAATGCATCCAAGCAACATGGTGACGGGAATGCCTCTTGTCATTGAAGTCTGTGTCTGACCCAACCTCCCTATTAAGATGGAAGTGACTGCCCAAGAGTTGTAGGACTGCCTCACAGCCCTGAGGGATAGAACTAGACTGACCAATACCCAAAACTCAGAAGCTCAATCCAACTGATTTGGTCATAAAATATCCACTCTCACAGTGGAAGGAAAGGACTGTAACATCCTGCTTCCAAGCTAGGTCTACATTCTAAGCAAGTTAACTGCTCTTTCACAAAGAACTGACAGGCTAACAGTTATGTCACTCTAAGAGTCAAGAGAGTTTGTTATATAATAGTTCAAGTGTTCTGTAATTTGCTAGATTCTTTATTTGTGTTAAATTGTTTTGTAGGGGCAGAGCTTTAGAAGAGATTTTAGTAATTTTTAACTTTTCTGGCAGTAAATTAATCCAAGCTGCTCTTAGAGGCCCTTCTCCTTCCTTTACAGACTTCTCATCTCTCATCTACTATCCACTCTCCTGAAAATTCTATTATCTTAATCTCAGGGTACTCATTTCATTTGCCAGTATTGCTTTTCTTATCTTTTACACTCTTGACTTCACTATGTAATGGCTAACATTTCTCCTCCACATGTAATGTTTGATTCCATGGCTGTATCTCCTTCTTGCTTCGAATTACTTTTCCTAGTTCTCTATTTCATAAGGCCTTCTAGTCTGTTAGTTTTTGCAGAGTCAGCTTTCTTAAAGGACTCAGCCTCTGTTTCCATTACTGCCAATGATAAGCTCTGGCATTCTGTTCAGAGTATGAGTATTGATACTAATTATTCTTTCATTCTTTATCTTTTGTTTATCCCTTCAAATATTTTATTCCATCTTGTCAACTGCTCTGTCATGCTACTAAACTTTCCTCTGGAACAGCGTAGTAGTTTTCTTTCTCTAATTTTTTAGTGTCACTCTTTGCTCAATAATAAGACTGGTTAAGTTCTAAAAACTAGCGCTCTCGTACCCATTTTTATTAATATTTTGTCATAGTTTTGGAATGGTACTCTCCAATTTAGTGTCCCCACTGAATCCACTCCAAACCATGCAGCACTGCTTACTCCTCCCTCCCTTACTTGAGGCAGGGACAGGAGAATTGGAGGCACCAAAGGTAAAGATCACAGGTTGAGATAAGAAAAATACACTAGAAACAGCAGTGGGATGAGAAAATGAACAGTAACAGTAACAATAAAAAAAGAGCATGTGAGGCAATTGGTTCTCATGGAAATGCTCACCACTATATATACCCTGAGGAACCCAAAAGAGCTGGCCCTCCGTATCTTTACTTGGAAGGGACTCCCTCCACCATTCCCAGAAAGAAAGATGAGGTGCTATAGAATAAGGTCTGGATCCTGGCCATGCTCCCTCCTGGTTACTGCAAACATTAACCCTGTCCTGGACAGAACCAGGATGTGGTCCCACCTGCCAGTGTTAGACTTGGGTTTTACTTCAGTTAGAAAACCACAGCACAAAAGTGGAACACTTATAAGTTGAAACAAATTTCACATCCCTTGTTTTATATTTAAATCCACTACTTTGCCTTGTATGAGAGAAATAACCCTCTGAAACCTCCCTACTCCCTAATTTTCTAGGATTTCTTATTTCCACACATTCTCTGATATTGCAATCCATTAAAACCACTGTAGGCTTTGCACCTACATTTTGGAAGTCTGCAAACTTAGACAGCTACACAGCAGGATTTCATATTTCTGCCTTTCTGTTTCCTATACCAGTCTTCTCTAAAGCAAGTTTACACTACTAAAATGTATTTTCCTTGTGAAAACTATTTCTTGTCTTTATTTCAAGGTTCTGTCTATCTCTGTTACTTTTCATCCACAAAGACTTGCATCTACCTGTGTCTGCATGCCTTTTTTTCTTTCTGTCTTTGCTATTGATGCAATTTTGGTAAATTACCCCATGGGAGAAAGTTGTCATATTATTCTGGTTTACAAACTGCTATAAAGAACCTTCCTGAACAAAGGAGTTTGGGGCAGAAAGTGTCTTGCTTTTTTCATAATTCACTATATAAATTTGTTACTATTAAGCAAATTATTCCAAATTACAATACACTTTCAGTTACAACTGCACTGTGATTCTTTACTTGGGATAATCAGAGCTCTGAGAAAGTTATTTTGTTTTCTTATATGCCATGCAATATTTCATGCAGTCCTACAGTGCCTATCAATGGTTAAAAGGATCCATTAGAGTGACCCATTCCTTAGTTTCCCAGGAAGGTTCCAGAGCCCTGCACAGAATATGTGTGAGTCTCACTACACTCCCAGCATTGACCTAGGGACCAAAGACAGCCTAAGGATGGAACAAAAGTGTCTGATGTCCTGTGCTCAGCTCTCATAGCTCCACACAGATTGGAAATTAAAATCTAACTTGGCTGAGATATAAGTTCAATGAGAGCTCAAGAGCACCGAGGAAAGCAAGCTGTTTGTTATCCATCTGACTTCCCAAGAGCACAAAGAATGGGACCAAATGTTTTGCTAGCCAGATGGATCCGCAAATCATCAAGATGTACAGAGTGCATATAAGGACAGTCTGCCTTGAAGAACAGAGTACCTTACACATCATTAGGACCACACCATGCATGTAATCACCTAAAGAGGTGGATAAAACAGCACAAAGGGTTCACACAAATATCATCTAATCCAAATGCGCTTCTTTTTTGGCTGTGTCTGGACTCATTGCAACAAGAATCCAAAGTATACAGTTGTCCAACATAAAATACATGTAAAAACCATCACAACTTATCTGCTGATCTGACCTAGTCAGCTGAAGGCAATTTTCTAGTGCCATAATCATAATTTAGTTTTATAACTGAATATATTTAGTAGACTGTTCTTATGGGGACAGTTGCAATAGACAGCCAAGATCAAATATTTGATAAGATTTTACAGCCACAACGGCATGTAAAAAAAGTACAGGCTGCAACCTCAGAGTCATGCAGTAGTAGACCAAGGTGAAGGTTTTCCAGACATCCAAGTCAAAGAAGAATGCAACTCCCTTGGTCAGTTAACAGATATATCCAAACTGGACAAAGGGCTGAGGAGGAGCAGTGCATTTTCCTGTAACAGAAAACAGCTTCCAAACCCCTTATCAACTGTGAGATGTATTTTTAGTTCCCACCAAGGTCGTAGGGGAGACCAGTGCCTCTATATGGAGACTTTTAGTTCTTTTCATGCTTTGGTAGTGCTGGAGAGAGAGAGAGAGAAGAGCAGCATAGAACATCAAGTGGATTCCTACGTATTGTCTTTTCTGTCAACAAGCACAAATAAACTTTCATTCTTGGAGTGCCCCTTTATGCCTAATCAATAGGAAGTCTTTTTTTGTTAATGTGGGGGAAAGAGTGTGTGGGGTCTGAGTGAAAAAAGAGCAGGGGATGCTCAGACATACTAAGCTGGAAGGTAACACACCATAGGCCACCAAACAAGAGAGTGGCATTGCTGGAGGTAAATCAGCCTCAGACCCCAGAGCCCTTTTCCACACCATGACATATCCCTGAATTAACGTAGTTAACTTTTTGACACAAGAGAGGACATTTGAAAATGAGAAAATTCAATTGTAGAGGTAGAAGAGTTACACAATTTTGGTTTTACTCATCAATGGGAAGGTAGTTTTTATGTCTGTGAAATTGGCAAGACCAACTTGCCCATGAAAGCAAGATTAAAAATTTTACATTCTCTTCTGTAAAAGAAAAACATGTACCAAGAAATAAGCTCAGAGATATTAAAGAGAGATATTTTCCATTGGGACCTCAAATGAAACTATCACTACAAATTTATTAGATTTAGAAGTGGCATAAATAAAGATTCCAAACATTTATTATGATGGTCTTAGTAATGTTCATTACCATCTGTTACAAATAGCTACAAAGAGAGGTTTTTAGCCAGCTAGATGCACAGAACATCAGTGGCCTGAAGCCAGAGAGGTCAGTCCAAGTATTGCTTTGCATTAACACGGCTCATCACCCCAATTCCTGCCCAGCTACCCAGAGCTCCAGCGCTGCTGAGGCAGTTATCAGTAGGAGCATCAGTACAGCATCATAGCAGCCCTTGTTTTCACCATCAGTTTGCAATTCCTGAAGACTTGCTTCATCCTTCTCTGGAAAAATTCCCCAGCAAGAAGTGAAGCCACTTATTCTTCTGCTTACTATTCACAACATCACATAGAGCAGGAGAGGGAGTCATATTTGGTAGCAAACGATTTCCAGAGATATGACCAGCAAAGGGACTGAAGACGGGCCTGCAGTTCTCAGTGGCATTGCATCTTTGCTAATCTGCATTTACCTCCCATTGACATGAATGGATTTCCATCAACAAGAGTAGATTCTGTCATGCTGCATGGCCTCTTTAAGTTACATGAGCTGCTGTAGTTTTCTGGTGCCTTGCTTGATAAAAAGAGAGTTTGCAAGCAAAATCTCTTTTTGGTCCTTTCAACATACTATGCATTTTTCTCTTTCATCTCTGGATTGAAATTTCTAAAGAAATTAAATGAGCAGGGCAAAGTAAATCAGCAGAGCATAATGTGACCATTAGCGTATCGACTGTAGTGTGTGCGTTTATGAACCTGTCACTCAGAGATTAGACCAGACATGATTCTCTCATCAAAGGCTTCAAAGTCAAGCCTGAATACTCAACTGACTTTCCCAAGATGGGATTCTCCTACTCTCAAAACAATTGTGTCATTTCTGTCTGTGCTGGAGAACCCTCTCATATAATGCCACATCAAGTATCATTAGTTTGCATTACTGCAGCCAACTGCTCCAGCATCAAATTTTCTGGTAAGTTCCAGTGTGGCTGACTTCCTGCCTTGCAATTTGCTGACAGAGAACATTAAGGCATCTTTTCCATATGTGTTAGGACTGCTGTAAGTTCATTTACAGTTCCAGTGAACTGTCATCCAGTGCAGCCCAAAGGCTTAGAGCATTTGCTGGAGAGCTGTATTCCTAAATCAAGCCCTGGGTTATTGTACTGGCACATTGCTTAGCATTTCAGATAATCTTTCATCTAAACTTAACTTCACTATATTTATTATACTTACTTCACAAGAATTCTGTAAAGCTGAATTAATATTTGTAAGTCTTCTGGCTTAGATAACAGTTCCTGATAAAATGCAAAGTATTATCACATGTATTAAAATGGCTTCACAAATTTATAGCTATATCTAAAAGTAGTACTGGAACCATGTTAGGGCACTCTTGTTATCTTGTCGAGAGAAGCTAAACTGCTTGCACAACTAATAAAACTACCAGTGTGATGAACCTTTCTGCTCATATGTCATAAAGATTGATGCTGTAGTTTAAAATGCAGAAATTTTTCTTTTTTTTCAGTTCATAGGTTTTTTTAGTGCAAGGCAATGCTTTCCACCAATTAGAATGGAAACTCAACTTTTATTCATAAAGCTCAAAAGATGCTCTTCTCCAGGTTAGTGGAATTTAACCCTTGTTAGATCCTGCTTTTTACTTCTGTGTTTGAAGTCGTGAACAAAATCAAAGGATACGGAGTGACATGCAGGGAAAAATGTAATAGACTTTAGCTGTTCATGCTGTCAGATGCTGTCTTGGGCATAGTGACCACAAAAAGAAAGGTTTTAATTCTTACCAAATTAACAAAGATGACCAACAAAACCTCTACCTTCCAGATGGTGGCCTTGGCCTGTTCAGGACACTGCCTTGGAGAGTCCCCTGGGAAACAGTCCCTAGAAACAAAGGAAGGCTGAAAATACTTAAAGAAGGAAATCTTAAAAGAACATGGAAGCAGGCCATACCTATATGCTGAAAAACAAACTGTTGAGGAAGACTGGCCTGCCTGAACAGGGAGCTTTTGCTGGAACTCAGAGAAAAAACACAGTTTATGACCTTTGGAAGAAGGGGTAGGTGACTCAGAAAGTGTACAAGAATGTCATTATGCCATGCAGAGAGGAAATTAGAAAGAAAAAGCTCAGCTAAAACTCCATCTGGCCACTGCTGTGAAAGGTAATTAAAAGGGTTTTTTTAAATACATAGACAACAAAAAGATGGACAAGGAAAAAATCTCCATCCTTTATGGGCATGCAGAGGAAAGCTGTCCGGAAGGGTGAGGAAAAGACTGAGATATTTAATGCCTTTTTTGCCTCAATGTTTAACAGAAAGATTGGTGATCCTCAGAGCAACAGGCCCCCTGAGCTCCTTGACAGGGATGGGGAGCAGAATGAATTACCCATAAAGGAGTAGTCAGTAACTACCTGCATCACTGAAACACCCACAGCTCTAATGGGCTGGACAGAATTTGCCTGAGGGTACTGAGTGAGCTGGCAGAAGAATTTACCAAGCCACTCTCCATCCTTTATCACGAGTCCTGGCTAACCAGGCAGGTCCCAGTTGACTGGAGGTTGGCTATTGTGATGCCCATCCAAAAGAAGGGACAGAAGCATGCAAGGATCCTTTGGTTGGGTTTTTCATCCCAACCTCATTGCCAGGGAAGGTTATGGAACAGATCATCTGAAGAGCCATGACGCAGCACATACAGAAGAACCAGGGAATAAGGTCTCAGCACAGGTTTAAGAAGGGCAGGTCCTGCTTGGCCAACCTGATCTCTTTATGACCAGGTGACCCTTCTGGTGGATGCAGGAAAGGCCATGCATGTTGTCTACCTGGACTTCAGTAAAGCCTTTGACACTGTTTCCCATGGCACTCTCCTGGAAAAGCTGGCAGCCATGGCTTGGATAGATACACCTTTTGCTGGGTTAAAATCTCGTGGGATGGCAGGGCCCAGACAGAGGAGATAAATGGATATTATTACAATTGGTCACAAGTGGTCTTCTCTAGGGCTCAGCGTTGGGGCCAGCCCTGTTAAATATCTTCACTGATGATCTAGACAAGGGCATTGAGTGCACCCTCAGTCAGTTTGCAGATGACACCAAGTTGAGTGAGAATGTTGATCTGCTGGAGGGCAGGAAGGCTCTGCAGAGGGATCTGGACAGGCTGGACTGATGAGCTGAGGCCAGTGGTGTGAGGTTCAACAAGGCCCAGTGCCAGGTCCTGCCCTTGGGTCACAACAGCCCCAGGCAGTGCCACAGGCTGGGGCAGAGTGGCTGCAAAGGACCTGGGGGTGCTGGTGACAGCAGCTGAACATGAGCCAGGCTGTGCCCAGGTGGCCAAGAAGGCCAATGGCATCCTGGCCTGGATCAGCAATGGTGCTGATAGCAGAACTGGGGCAGGGATTGTCCCCCTGTACTGGTGAGGGCACACCTCCAGTGCTGTGTACAGCTTTGAGCTCCACAGAACAAGAAAGACACTGAGGTGCTGGAGCAAGTTGAGAGAAGGACAAGGGAGCTGGTGAAGGGTCTGAAGGACAACTCCTGCGAGGAACAGCTGAGGGAGCTGGGGGTATTTAGCCTGGGAAAAAGGGGGTTCAGAGGAGACCTTATCAGTCTCCACAACTGATTGAAAGGAGGTTATAGTCAGGTGGGGGTCAGCCCTTTCTCCAGGAAACCAGTGGCAAAACAAGAGGAAATTACCTCAAGCTGTGCCAAGGGAGATTCAGGATGAATTTCTTCAGAGAAAGGGTCATCAAGTATAGGAATGGGCTGCCTTGGGGAGATGGTGGACTCAACACCTCTGGAAGCATTCAAACAGCCACTGGACATGATAATTAATGCTGCCTATGATTGTGTCAATGAACACACCAGGATGGGTTCAGTCAAAGGTTGGGCGTGATGATTTCAGATGTCTTTTCCAACCTAAATGATTCTGTGATTGTGTGAGGCAAGTATACAATATTAGCAGTGATAGAGTAGCTAACATTACAGACAGCTTTTATAAAATAAACCATATCCCCCCCATGGAAATTATTTCCTTTTTCAAAGAGCAAGACTAATGACTGAAGGTGCTTGCCTCCAGCATTGCCTTGATAGTCAGGGACTGAAAACAGTAATGCAATGCAAATGATTAATTTTCAACATGAAAAAAATTCCTAACCACAAAACAAAGAAACAACAAAAAAAAAAAGAAGTAATGGTCTCTCTTCACAAACCTCAAGCTTGGCCATTTCTGTTATAAGTGATGGGAAAATTTCCTTTCTTACCTTTACTCTTTGCCATTAGCTAAACAACATCTGTCACACACATTCATCTCAAATCACAAATAAGATAATTTTAAAGCTCTTATTTAAAGATCATCTTAAAGATGATAATCTTTAGAGATGATCTTTAAATAAGATCTTTAAAATGCTCATCTGAGCCTCCAAGCAGAGGGGAGAAGTACCTAGTGAAGTTAATGGATAGGATTCAGAAGACTAAGTTCCTGTTTTACCTGCATAAGGGCCAAATAAGGTTGTGAGAAGTGGAAAAAAACTGTATTGCCAATTCCTAGCAGGTGCTCCATAAGATTCTAGCAATAGCTAGATTATCCTAAGGCATGTGAATACATAAAATCCAGTGTGTCCATTCAGTGTGGAAGGTGCAATCAGTAACAATCTTGCTGCTCCATAGACACATTACAATAATGCAAACGAGTTCACCATTTGCTCTTGAGAAAGTATTGGAAAATCAACTTAAGAACACTGGTAGCCATATATGCGACTACTTCTGAGTACTGTTTTTGGTTTGACAATTAGTAGTATTTAATCATAATATAACAAAACTTTTAATCATCATTTTTGATTGGGGAAAAAGGTAAGGAGGAGGAAAGGAAAAAATAAGAAGGTAAGGAGAAGGTAAGGAGAAGGTAAGGAGAAGATAAGGTAACTCTACTTACAACTGCAGAAATTTAAGGGTCCTAAGTAATCCAAACAAAACTGTATGCTTGTTCTCATCTTCTCTTTCATAGTGTTAGCAACTCACAAGTTTTTATTAAGAATATTCCAGTACATTATAATTTTCTCATCTTCAAAGCTCATGGAGAATCTTAGTTTATGGTTTACAAGAGTGGCATTCAGCCCTTACCTTAAACACTCAGCTTGTATGCCCAAGAAATTAATCCTTTCTACAGAATTTAAGCAGACAGAATCTCCCTCTAGAGGGCTCCAGAGACACTCCTTGATTGGAAAGATATGCTGGAAGACTGTCCTGATGTGGTTAAAATGAAGCCACAGGTTAGGTGAGCTGGGCACAACATGAAGTTTCTCATGCTGAGGTTCAAAAAGTGCCTAAATGTCCCTTATGTCTAAAAGTTCAAAGTCCAAGGGGAAAGCATGGGGCATTTTATGATGCATCAAGTCATGATTTTTAAGTTACTCTCAGTATCTTTGAAGTCTGTTTATTTAACATCCAGAAGTACTGCATAAGCTCTTGGATAAATATTTCAGCTCTCAAGTATGGCCCATCACATGTTTTTGTCTTTAAAGACTGAGCAGTTCTTTTGCTTGATGACATTAATGGCAAGTGAGCAAAAGGCTGTCTAAGAGTAAGAAGGGCTGACCACATGCTTCCATGCACTCTCAAAGCCAGAAGGGAATTCAGTGTGTTTGGATGAGCAGCAGTGTGTTTGGTGGCTGATGTTTATGGCCTCTGCTGTGTTGAGAAACAAAATGTGAGTTAAACACTGAGGAATTTTCTTCTGTAACTTCAGTGTTGATGATAGGGATTTCAATGCTGCTATGTGGCTGACCAAAAGTTCTGCTCACTGCGAACATGTGTAAACACAAACACAAGCATGTCGAGCTTTGCAGAAACCTTGAACAGGGATTTTATTTTCTCTTCTAAAAGTCAGTGAACTTACAGGTGCATCTCAAGCACTTCTGAGAGTGCCTCTGCCACTCTGTTCCTCTCCAGGACCAACAGCAGTTTTGTGTGTTTTGCCTGCCTTGGTCACAATATCCCATAGAACAAGGGCCTAGATTCTCCCCATTTTATGATGTTAAAAATGGACTGTCACAAGGCCATCTGGTATATTCTTTGAAAGGAATTTGGAACATATTGTTTACTGGATGTTAGCAGCTACTTGAAATTGAACTTTTTCTGTGTGTATACATTACCATCCTCCAATCCCACAGGAATTATACACAAATATCCAGTTCTAGTGATGGAAAACATGACAGGGTGCATTTGGCAAGGATTTTTCATTTAGAACTGATTACCTTGCCAGGAGGTTTCAAGGCTCGTGCAGCATTGTTCATATGGCACCTACCCTTCTGCAAACCATCAGTGTGGCTGAAAAAGCTTCCTGATTACATCACTTCTTTTCATTTTTATACCATTTAGTAAAAGTTTTCTCTGGTGGGAAAAAGGTAGGATTGTTTGCCTCAGCCCCATTAAACTTTCTCACACAGCCTCCTGAACCAGTTCAAATAGATTTATTTGAAAAACTCAGATGTAATAAGCGGAAGAATGGCCCAAAGCAGTGATTTTTGGCCTTTTCCATTTCTGGATCTTCAAAGTTTCTGCAGAAAAGATGGGAGACATGTATGGCAACCATAAGCTAAGCAAAGCCTTGATTTCATTAACTGTCTTTCACAGACTCCTCACAGAAAAACACTGTACTAAATCATTAATCACAGAGCTTAACTCATCCAATATTTTTCTCTATAAAGCCAATATGCTAGTCCTGTGCAGGGTTACTGCCCATGACTTGGCCTATACAGCCTTTGCAGACATTTATTAACAAAATCCTATCATGGAATAAAGGAAAATATGTCTTCTCTTCAAAGAGATATTTGTCCATATGGCCTCAGCCTCAGGAGTACCTCAGAGTCTATAGGTTTTGAATGTATGCTATACATACATGCAGCCTACTCATTTTTAACAGTGGAGAATTAAAGAGCAAGTGAATACCATTCCATGTATTTTCAGAAACTTAATTCCAAAGGAATTAGAAGCACACCAGAAATTTTCACTTCACAGTGGAAAGAAACTTCACAAGATGTGATGTAAAGCAAGATGCTCACATAGAACTATAAATCATAGAATATGCTGAGTTGGAATGGACCCATCAAGACCATACAATCCAATTCCTGCCCTGCACAGCACATTCTAAGTGTCACACCATGTGCCTGAGAGCACTGTCCAACTGCTTCTTGAATTCAAACAGGTTTGGTGTTCCAACCCCTCCCCTGGGGAGCCTGTTCCAATGCTCTGGGTGAAAAGCCTTTTCCTGACATCCAAGCTAAACCTCCACTGACTCAGCTTCAGGCCATTCCCTCAGGTCCTGTCACTGGTCACAAGAGTAAAGAGATCAGTTCTGCTCCTCCATTATCCCTCGAGAGGATGCTGAAGACCACAGCAAGGTTTTCCCCCAGTCTCTTCTTCTCCAGGCTGAACAGACCAAGTGACTTCAGCCACTTCTCATCCAGCTTCACCTACAGACCCTTCACCACCCTCATGGCCCTCCTTTGGACCCTCTCTTTTTTATATTGTGGCACCCAGAAGTGCCCCCAGCACTGGAGGTGAGGCTGCCCCAGTGCAGAGCAGAGCAGGACAATCCCCTCCCTTGCCTGGCTGGTGATGCTGTGCCTGATGCTCCCAGGACACGCTTGGCCCTCCCGGCTGCCAGGGCACTGCTAGC
Source organism: Camarhynchus parvulus (assembly GCF_901933205.1). Lineage (NCBI taxonomy): Eukaryota > Metazoa > Chordata > Aves > Passeriformes > Thraupidae > Camarhynchus > Camarhynchus parvulus. The sequence goes on from NC_044601.1 coordinate 55,957,619, forward strand.
TTATGTTCAGCTTGCCATGGACCAGGACCCCCAGGCTCCTTTCTGCAACACTGCTCACCACCATCCTATTATCAGTCTGCACACACAATCAGGGCTGCCCCTTTCCAGGTGCAAAATCTGGCACTTTCCCTTGATGAACTAATTATGGTTAGTGATTGCCCAGTCTTGTAATCTATTGAGGTCTCTCTGTAGGGCCTCCCTGCCCTCAAGAGGGTCAATAGTTCCTCACAATTTAGTGCTGTCAGTAAACTTACTTAGTATTCCTTTGAGTCCTGCATCCAAGTTATTTATGAAGATATTAATGAGCACAGGGCTGAGGATGGAGCCCTGTGGAGCCCCACAAGTGACAGGTCACCAGTCTGATGTCACACCATTGACTGTAACCCTCTGTGCCAGACCCTGACCCGGCTGCTTGCCCATCACATGATGTGTTTGTCAGTTGTGAGCTGGACATTCCGTCCTGAAGGATGCAGTGAAAGACAGTATCAAAAGCTTTGAAGACATCCAAAAAGATTCCATCAACAGGCTTTCCTAGACCAACTGGGTGGGTTACCTTGTCATGAAAGGAAATCAGATTTGATAAGCAGGACCCTCCTCCCATGAAGTTGTGCTGTCTGTGACCAATGACTGTGTTGTCCTCCAGGTGTTTTTCAATACCTCCTAGAATAATCTTTTCCATAATTTTACTGGGCACTGAAATAAGACTGACAAGACTGTAGTTTCCAGGGTCCCCTTTCTTGCCCTTCACGAAGATCAGGACAAAATTCACCAGCTTCCAGTCAGTTGGAACCTTTCCAGATTCCCAAGATGGCTCAAAAATCAATCCTCAGGAGGGGCTTTGTGATTAGCCAGCTCTTTGAGAACATGATCCTGTTCAGTTCCCTGAGGGGCAGCAGCCCACAGGCGACCGAACCTGCAGCACAGACACCCCCATGGGACTGCAGCCCTCAGGGGACCCACACTGCAGCAGAGACATCTCTGCAGAACCAAAAGGCCCAGGTGTTCCACAAGACAGGGAGACACCTGAGAGACTATGACCAACAAGAACCCACATAAAAGACATTAAGAAGCTATATAACAAAAATAAACCCAAAACAAACCCAAACTAAAACAAACAATGAAGAAGAAAATAGCAGGAAAAAATTATTAAGAAACAAACAGCACCAGACGAAATGCTGTAAGAAGCAAAGTGCAACAGAACAAAATAAATAAGTGAAGAGCACAGCAGAAAAAACAGTTATATACACAACACCTAGACCCAGATCTTCTGTGTCACCTATCATCTGACAAGAGTAAATGGAACAGACTGACTTTAACCCCAACAAATACAGGGGAAGTCAAGCCTGGGAAAGAGGGAGGGAAAAGCTTTAGCACATGATTTGTTTTATTGCTGATTTTCTCTTTTTTTCCTCTCTAGACATATCAATGTTCAGAAGTAGATGTGAACTGGACATAGATTAAGCAAAAATGCCCTGAGAAGAAATGTTTTGCCCATTGACTGATTCTTGGGCTCTCTGGACAATAAGGTGTGCGCTTCCACAGGGCAGGTCTGCCCAGCAAAACTCCCATTTCTCTGTGTGGGACCAAATATCTCTCTCCATAAACACTGAACTGGAACCACAGTGCCTGACTCCCATCAGGTGTGCCAGCCAACAGTTCCCTTTAACTACTCCAGCATAAAAAATCATACAGAGCTTATTAATCAGCCCAGCCCAAAGCTAAAGGAGTATGGCAAAATATTAATTATTATACTTGGAGGGAGAGGGGAACAAAGAATTATATTTAGTAGTAAAGAACTGATGCCCAATAATAAAAAAATATACATTAGTATGAATAATATCAAACACAGAGTTAGGTGTTTGTCACATTACATATGAGGTTTTAGCATTCAATTTTTCTTTCACCATGGTCGATAGTAAAACATGCTTTTATTTCAATTGGAGGTGAATGGAGCCATTAAGTGGAGTTGAATTGTTAGGCCATATGGTCTCTCTCCTTGTACGTTTCTTCATGTTGCAGGTATTTGTTTCTGTTTTGTGTTTGTATTTACATATTCTTGGCCCTTTTAGTGCCCTAAGGAGACATTTAAAAATGGTCATAACACTGTAACCCACAAAATTATAGACCTATAAATTATTCCCTCAGGCATTAAAAGAGCCTGGGAAAATACAAACGCAGACAGACTCAGAACTTTTATTTATCAAAATTTACACCATATTGATGGTGTTGAAAAAAATTCAGAAAGTGAAAAACTATTTGTCTTGTGGACACACGTCATTTGGTGTGTAACTTACAGTGCACACAAGAACAAACTAGGCCTTCCATAATTTCTTACCAAGTCCTAGCTGGTGTTTTTCTAACATTAATGTTACTAAATGACAGTGTATACTTACTTTTCACATCATTTCCAAAGTGAAACACTTAAAAGCCAAGAAATTAATAAAGGACATCTGAAATCTTAGACTTTTCACATAGAAGAAAGGAAATACACTAATGGCCCCTATTGCAATGGTACCCTGGAATATTGCATTCATTGACACCTTTGTTCTCAGAGCTCCTCTCTAAGACAAGGGCATGATGTTTTAAATCAGGGGGAAACCAAGGCATGAAACAACAGATTTGGAAAGATGCCCAACTTTGTAGAACCAGTAGAAACATGTGATCACTCTTACTTTCCACACCAAAGAGGCTCCCTGCAATCCCTCAAGGCCATATTCATAGCCCACAGAAGTGCAAGTGGGAGGTTGATGAAGAAGCTTGCCTGTTTGAGTTGCCCATACAGGCCCCTAAAAGTAGAGCATACATATCTCAGAGATGTACAACCACACCATTATGCAACAGTTTAGGACAGTCCCAGCCCCCATACTTTGGGGATCCACTCAATAAAAGCCTCACAACCAGCTTGCACAATGTCTACCATGCAATGATGATGATGTGGTAAGGACAAGGGTAGTGTGGATGCAAAGCATTTTGACACACCACTGAGTGACCCAAAAACCTGGCAGCTGAACTTGGGCACGTCACCAGATACTGCCTCAGTCACACCAAGAAACGAGAAGCTGCATGAAAAACTAAGTGCAAGCCCAGGAAAGCTGTGCTGTGACGGACTTTCTGATTGCCCTTAGTTTCAACTGCAGACTCTCCCCAGAGGTTTCCCAACATGTCCTACCCTACTTAGCCTGTCAGCTTTGGGAAGATCCCAAAAGAAGATGGTGTAGCTATGAATAGTCTCAATTTTAAGGTCTAGTCAAGAGATGCTAGTGTCTTCACAAGAAGATTCAGATTAGAGATGAGGTGGCAGAACAGTTTGAACTAAAGTTTGCAGAGGATGAATGGCTCCACACTAATCCCAGAAACAGGAACAAGCAAATGCCTTTGTCAGTTGTATCCAAATGATTTTTGACCTCTTAGTCCCAGAGATTATGAATTTCAGATGGTGATATTGGAAGGACAAATATAACTCAAATAATTGGTGCCCTGGGGACCCACCTCTCTCTGGGAGACTGAAATCATCAATAGACTGTGTTGCAGGTCCTGATTTTGGCACACATTAATGTGAAATCAAGCTCAGGGGAAAGAATCTTAGATTTCACCGTAAATATTTTATGTACAAAATTCATGATTATCCCTGATTTTTCTCGCTACAGTGCTGTCATAAGATTTGAGGATTTCTTTTTTTCACTCTTCCTTCTGAAAGGGATGAAAAGTGGTTTAAAAACTATGTTTTTCAGTAAGATGAGCTACTAGGAAGGGACATTACATCTGCTAGAGAGATAAATTGAGCTGTCTGTCCACCTGCATTTATGGGAGACTCTGCAGGGTAGTATCCTGGGGTGTGTTAGCTCTGCATGATCTGCAAAAAAACAGTCCCAGCTCACATCAGGAGTGAAATAAGGCATGGAATGGCAAAGGAAAGATACATCACAGTTTCTCAGAGGGGGGCTTTGGGCAGAGCAGAGAGAAAATAAGCTGCTAAGGAGCAGACCCCAGCAAAAATAAATTTCCCTGCTAAAGTTCTGTACACAGATTTTTTTTCTAGAGTGTAACAGAAATTTCTGATTCAATGTTTTTCCAGAAGATACTGATATATTGTTCCTGCCCACAAATATTTCTATAAGCAAGAGGGAGAGTGCTCTATTCAGCCTTGCTGAATGTTTTTGGCTATAATCACAGAAGGATTGATACAGTTTGCTGGCCCTGAGGCCAACAGCCATGCACAGTGTACAGCACATGCATTGCTTTCCCTATCCACCCATGAGGAAAGGGTAGCAGAATCCAATCTAGGTCCTGGGAATGGTTCCTGGAAGGTCTCACAGCTGGGTGCTCTCTGTGAGTGTACCAGCTGTTTGGGCCACAGCCAGGACCTATGAGAGCTGCTTTATTAGTACAGCTATACATCTCATTAATATATCTGTAGCCACTCAGAGCAAACTTGGGCCAAATGAAGGTAAACCAGATCTACTTAAGACCTTGATGCTTATGGTCATTGTGCTGTCCTCAGAGGAAAATTAAAAATCCCCCTAACCATCTCATAAAATGTTTTTCTGAGTCTGAAGCAGAATTCCATTCAGTTCATTTTGCTTCTAACAGCAAACAATATTAAAACTCAAGGGTTTACACTCACAGAAATGAAAGGTTATTGGCATCATAAATTTTATCACATTAATACTTATAAACCTGCTTCCACATTGAGTGCAGGTTGTGCACAAGTACCAAGTATACATTCTACTGGGTATTTTTATAAAATCAGTTACTTCAACAAATATGAATTGTCAACATTTGATAGCTAAAAGCTAATTTTTATTTGCAAGTATATGTTCAGTAAAATTCACAGAAATAAGATGTGATTTAGTATAGACTACAGATTGATGGCTCTAAACAACCTCTTACATTGCAGAGGTCCCATAACAAAACAAACCAACAATTGTCTAGAACTTCAAAACCACACATTATTAATTTAAAACTTGTATAGAAAAGTTAAATTATGTATTAAGTAATATAATTTAATCAAAACTCTGAATTCAGAACTTCTCAGAAGTGACCTCCATTTATATTTTTTTAATGAAGTTATCACACCCTTTAAAATATTATTTGTTATTATTAGAGTCGACACAATAACATTGTTATTATAACTGGCAACAGCCCAATTTATATTATGGAAAATAAAATTTGAAGACAATAAATTACACAAGGAGATTTCATTCAAAATGTTGGATATTCTTATTCTACATAAACTCTTACAGGAGACAGGATCATGCAAGCAGATGCAGAAAATATCAGACTTTTACTGAAAGAATATGCCCACACATAAAAAAAATTATTTATCTCTGGTGAATAAACTTAATTTAGGGGTTACAACACAGCTCCAGCTGTATGAATTTAAACTTTACTAACTTGAGTTTTCTGCTTTCTAGCAGGATTTGCACTGACAGCATGAGCATGCATTTCAGTTCCACATCCATCCTAAATTTAACTGAATCTCTTTTGAACACCATTTAATTTATTCTCCATGTAGAGTTGGAAGTTGGAGAGCCAAAGGCAGTTTTTCCACAAGGGGCAGAAGTGAAAGGCATCATTTTGCAATCTGGCAATCCAACTACGGGCAGCAAAGGTAAGAAAATATAACACAACACTGCCTGTTGTGCTATAGGTTACCTTAGCTGTCCCAGGCTGATGAGCATTCAGCTTTGAGAGGGATGTAAAGTACTACTCTGGGCTCTCCACCAGCCTGCCAGAGGGATCTGACAGCTGGCTGCTGGGAAGAAGGGAGAGCCAGACTGCACATGGTAGCTGTCTCAACCAGTGCCATGGCTTCAGAGAAAATCATTCTTGAAGACTGTCCCTAGAAAGTGGCTTCTTTTCATTTAGAAGTTATTGCACACCAAACCATATGATCCCTTTTACGCAAAAAATTGATTTCTATGTTTTGGTATAATTTTAAGATGATACTGTCATTCATTCATGGCAGTAGTTTTGCTGAGGAAGACGGCAATTACGTACAGAAATCTCATACTAACTTTTGCCTCAGTTTAGAAAATATAAAATTTAATCATTATTTGGAGTTACTCAGTCCCCAGATACTATGAGCAATACAAGAAAAACCCTCATCTTTTCAGAACCCACAGTAATTTGCATTCTTACATAGTGCACATATTTATATGTCTACTTTGCTGTCTGTGTTTTCCTGTGCCTGGCCATCATCTTCCCACACCATCTCTGCTCTCTGCAGTAAAAGTTAAGCTGTTGATTTGGGGGGGTTTTGTGCTGTGCTCTTTCCAGTAACAGTATAGACAGTCCTCCAGTTTAACAGAATGAGGCTAACCACATTTGAAACAGACAACATCCAAAACATGAATGAGTTTGAATGAGTTTGGTGCCAGTAATCTATTTAATACCTGCGAGCTAAAGAATTTAGTTTCAACCTTTTGGTATTGTAGGACATTCAACCGCAACACAGGTTTAATCTTTTGCATTGGCTGCAAGACAGCTCTTCCCAGTGGCATTTCAGTTCAAAATTAACCCATTTTATTGCATTTTTTCTAACTGCCCTTAAAGGGAGAAATCTTGCAAAAAACCATTCCTTCCAGGGATGAATTCTGGTAATACTTGCTTTGCAGAAGTTACATCCAAGCCTTCTATGTCAATGTTTCTGGTTTCAACAATAGTCATCATCCTTGATGATAATAAAATACACAGTTTTTAGCAGACTGCAAAATGTTCCATAAGAGAAGATGCAGCTCCACAGTCCCCTTCCTCCAGCCAGTTCTGGTTTATATCTACCTGACATTCTTTATTTGCATGCACCCTCTTTTATACATTGCTTAAATACACAGTAAGGTTGCTGCTTCTCTAGCAGTATAAATATACAACCTAGAGGAGGTAATCTCAGTCTCAGTTCATTATTCAGTCAAATAATGAATTAGCATAAGGTTTCAGTTCAGCAGCTGAGGAGTCAAGCAGCATATTACAAAGAACTTTTTGTCCTGATTTTATGAAGATTTAAAAGTGGAAGAAGAAAAGTATTGTCTTTCTTAAGACTTCATTTTAAGTAGCATTTCAAGACTTTGACTGAATACATAGTTCATTTAAAATGGTAAAATTTTACTCAAAGGGTATTTTCAGTTCTATTGCTCCATTTAGGTTTTAACAGGATTCTGGCTTTCTTCCATTGTCAGAAAGTATTGTTTCCAGAAATCATCATTTATTAGAGCAGTAAGTCCTTAAAAAGTACCAAGACAGGCCAGGAGGCGAACACCATCCTTTCTTTTTTTCAAGTTTTCTTAGGAATAAAGGAAAGGTAATTCAGCCTCTATCATCATGCCTGGATCTGCATTCCTTCCTTACAAACAGCTTTACAGATCCCTGTGTCATTCCTCCCAAAAAATGGCTGGGGTGCCTCAGAAGCCCTGTCATTATGTAAGATGTCACAACATCAGAAGCACTCTGGGGAATAGCTGCATCATTATGCAATGTCAGCCTGTGAATCAAGGCTCCCTTGCAATGCCAGTGCTTCACAACAGTTTGGTTGTGTCTCCTGTAGTATCTCTCTTCTGGTAACTAAATATTTTTAAATCGTTTATATTGACTCCAGGGACAGCTGTTGAGGAGAAAATTCCTCATTTCAAGCCAAATATGGAGTTCATGGCTTAGCTCAGGAATTGGACAATACCCAAGAATTTGTTAGTTTTTCTTCCCCTATGCTCTGAATTGTCCAATATCCCTCCTGCCTTCCCCTCCCCCACAAAAGCCCCTCTACCATAATAAAACCTAAAGCATATCCAGAGTGCTTACTATATGCTGACATTCCCTTAAAGAAACAGTGTCAGCCTAGCTTAGGCCTAAATTTTGAATTTAATATTAAAATTTTAAACAAAAATGTGAAGTTAATACAAAATCTAAGGTGATTTTAAACTGCCCCAGCAAATAGAACAGTTCAAATTTAAAGTGTTTTCTAATGTTGTTGCTTTTCTAAGAAACATTTTATACTATAAAAGTTGGTAATTGAAACCAAATAGATTCTTTTTCTAAAGTCCAACAGACAGGCCTGCTCTTGCTTCACAGGCAGGAAAAAATGCAGGAGGAAAAAAAATCTAACTAAAATATTTTCAGAATTTTATTTTTTAATGTTTTATATTAATCACACATCATATCAATATTGCTTTTCATTAAAGCACCTACAATCTGGAAACCTATCACCCTTTAAAAGAAAATACATTCCTTTGTCCTAACAGCGAAGCTACCATTGGTAATGAAAACAATAATATATCTTCCATTTCCACTAGCCAAATGTCTAGCTACTTTTCCTGTGACCAATCATAACAAATACGTCAAGAGTATTAAAAACACAGGAAATACTGATCAAATTCTTCTCCAGAAAAAAAAAGGAAATATGTTTATAAAGTGAAGCATTTCTTACAGGAAATGTCTCCATCTGAACTTACTGTATAAAAACCTGCGTTGCACATTTAATTTCTGACAACTTTTACCTTCATTTTAAAATGCAGGACAACATAATAAAGTTACAATTTCCGCAAGGTGTTTGGAAAATGATGCTTATCAAGATAGTACCACTCTGCACAGCTAAAATCAAAGAAGACTTTCTGTGAATCACATACATCACATAAATAATGTCACTGGTATTTTGTGAATGACACTACACATCGGTACCAATAGAAAAGGAACTTGCTAGCAAGGAAAATCAGTATTTTTTTCACTAAAGTAAGGCACTATCAAGAGTAAAAGCAAATCTGTAACTGCTGGCCTCCAAGGCACAGGTGACTAAAACCAAATAATGCTTAATCCCTGTGATATGCAAAGTATTTTGAAGATATGCAATTGGAAATACCTGAGCAGTTATGAGTTTTAAAAAATGCTTCTTGGGTTTTATTGAGAATTCTTGGTGGAGGCGATATACCCGCGGGGTGTTAGTCCAGCAAAACCAGCTTTACTTTGGCCACTCACAATGGTCAGAGACCTCCGCCCCACAAAAGGTTTGTTACAGATGTTTATTTGTGCACGATCAGTGTGAGACAGACACGGCCAGCAGGACCTATAAATTTGATCACAGCACTTATCTCACCAAAGATGGAGATGAACCAACTCCCCCCTCACAACCCATAGTTGTGCACCCCTTTTATAAAAGCGTGTGCCTGGTGTAATTACAACGTGTTAGGGGTTAGTATTTTACCTTTGTTTTCCTTCTCTCAGGGAATTTTGTCCCATTTGTTGACAATAGATACAATAATGACCGCTACTTAACAAGAGACAAAAGATATGTTCACACAATGGACGGGGAGGAGTGCGCCTGGCTGCACTTATCTTAGGCGTTTCTCTTAGAAGAGTAGAGACAGGGCAGCATTTGGGCTGGGGCTGGGCGCAGCTCCTCGCTCGCTCTGGCTCTCCCGGCGTTCGGGGTGCCAGAGGCCGGGGTCGCTGTGGGGAGGATTCGCCCCCACTGCGGGGCTCTGTCTCCGCTGCCTTTCTCCTCCCGCCAGGGGAGCTCTGCTCACAGCAGCGGCCGCTGCTCTGGGACCTCATCCACACCCAACCTCACCAAGGGGGACCCTTCTGCTTCTGCTGGGTGTCTCAGGGCAAACCCCGGCATCCTGAGCCCCTTCCCCCGTCCAAGGGAGCCTCTCTCTGCCCTGCTCGGGAACCGGCCTACCACTGCCCGGCCACTGCGGTTTCTTTCGCACTGCTCTGGGGTTTTTTGCTACACTGTAGCCACACACTCCCTGCCAGCTGGGACGCCCTGCGGTTCCTGCTGCCTCTTGCTGCCCCGGGTGAGCCCGCACTAGCCTACCAGCCGCAGCTCCGAGGTTCCTGTTGCCGCCCGCCCTCGCCATCCACCCCGCTGCCATTGCCGCCTGAGGGAGGCGCGGCCGAGCCCGCGCCACGGCGCCCCCCGCAGGCGCGACGAAACTGCACGTGCACGCGCACGGCCGGGAGCCAACAGCGCCCCTGCTGGCTGCAGCCGGAACTGCACCGAAGGGGAGAGCGCTGAAAGAGCGGCGAGAGCTCCCTGGGCTTTCTGTGTCTGTTTTGTTTTCTCTATGCTTGTTTTCCTTGTTTTCCACACATACACCAGTAAGGAACAGTTGTTCCTTCTCCCATATATTTGCCTGAAAGCCCCTACATTTCAAAGTTACAATAATTCAGAGGGAAGAGGATCATAGTCTCCATTCCAAGGGAGGTTCCCGCCTCCCTTGGCAGACACCTGTCTTTCAAGCCAAAACACAAGGTTAGTTTGAAATATAATAAAAGTGTGAGATGTTTTTGAAGTCCATTCTCTAAGGACTTCCTTGGAGACATGTCTTAGTCCTCTGGGGAGGCAGATGTCTCCTCATGGCCTACACACTCTACTTCCGGAGCCTGCTCTGAGCAGGAGGTTATTTTATAGTTATTGGCTGACATTTTGTGTGCCAATCTTGTTTTAAGATGAAGCATCTGTATAACTGTATTTTGAAAGGAATACAGTTTCACTCAGCCCCTGGAGTTAAGTGTCCTGGCAGAATTCCCAGTGGACTAGCATCCCAAGGACATCACTCAGCCCAGGCTCAAGATTTTATTTGAAGAATTCTCTGGTAGGCAATACCAGAATTGTTGGCACAATAAATGTTAGGAAACTTGCTTTGCATATAGTGGGCCTCTTAACATTGATAGAGGGGGACCCAAAGAAAGGGAAAAATCAAGGCTGTCTTTCATAGATCTCATAGTTCCACACTTGCTGACTCTGAGCTCCTCAATCCTGCTCTGGTCTGCCCTTCTAACACGGATGTGGTAAAACTATTTGCTCTGACAAAATTTGCAGTGCTCCTGTTTAGCAAAGTACTTCTCATAACACCTACAGGTTATCACCTACCAGTGCTTTGTCTTGTGTAAGCATGGGGCCATGATAAAAAGGTCACAGCTTACACATGAAGGAAAAGAAAAACATGTAAGTGTTGCTGCAGTTTTCTAAAGTGGAGTCCTGGAAAAATTCATGTAAACTGTGCATAGCTGTAATGTGAAAGGGGACATTTGTTTCTTCAGAAGGAATTACTATGGTGCAAGAATTGTCTTGGCAGATAAACAGAACATATTTGCCCAGTGTGTAAATAACTTTTTCTTCTGTAAAACTTCTAGTGAATAAGTAACTTTTTGAAAGTCAAAAAACACTCAATCTCTTTAATTTCTGTATAGAGACACATACCTGTTCCTTAACAAAAAAAAAAAAAAGGAAAGAAAGGAAAAAGGAGTTTTGGAATTTTTTAATTCTACCTTTTGACCCCAGTGGTTTTGGCACAAGTTTCAAATGTCAGACCAAAGAGTATTGCTCATGAAAAAAAAAACCACTGGCAAAAGTAATTCTCCTATCAGGGTCACATTCTGAAAATGTTCAAAATGTGGGGAAAATGATCATTTTTCCTCATTTTCCTAAGAGATTACTCACATAAACATTTTTTAATTAGAGAAAGCACTACACGCGACTTTGCCCATTGAAATGCATTCGAGTGTCGATCTGCGCAGTTTCGATTGCACAGTTTCACTGGAAGGAATGCCTGCTTTCCACAAGCTCTGTGCAAGCTGGCCCTTCCCCATTGCCTGACCCGGGGGAATGAAACCTCTCCAGACCCTGGCAGCTCTATAGACAGAGATTCCTCCTGCCTCAAGCCCTGAGAGGTCTGTGCCCAGCAAGGTGCAGCATGAAATCCGGCGTTACCTGCTGGTCACCAGCATGGTCTGTGTGAGTGCTGAGCTGCACCGGCTGTGCTAACACCAGGCTGGAGCTCCCAGCTGGGCCTGCCCTCCTGAGCCCACAGTCAAAGAGGTTTTCTGCTGCAAAGGGGTCTTTCACACAAGCATAACAGAGCTGAGGCTAAAATTTGCCTCACCGGAGGGAGAAGGGCGGGCGAAGTGAGTTCTGCTCAGCTGAGCCAAGATAGCCTTTTCCTCTAAGCTATGGTCACCTCACTGGCCTGGATCCTCTGACAGAGGATGTTCACACTCAATGCAAAGACTTTTTTTCCCAGTTTAATAGCAAGTCCATCAGGACATGGAATTAAAGGCTTTCCTGGGTGGTAGCATGGAACATAAGTGTACCCACTGTTACAACATGAGTAATTTTGATACTTGCCAGAACTCAACAAAATAGTCTCGTCTCCTTGCCTGTTCTCTTTGGAAATATGACTTTTAATTACACTATTTTGCCTGAACTTTTCTTCTCTCTACTTCTTTTCTGTGTTGCCAGTGGCAGAACTGCTTCATTATTTGCTGTACAAGAAAGAAGAATTGAAAAAGGGAAAAAAGCCTGTTTTAATTAATAGCCTATCAGGAGCTTAAAGTACACTTTAAAAATATTGAACAAAACAAAACCTAAATAAGTTTTTCTTACCATTTTTTGACATTCAGCAGGTTGGAAGTACTTGGTATTTTCTCATGATTCACCTGGAGATCCATACAAACTTTAAAAGAATTAATGAATATATCACCCCGCAGAACACTAATGCATGCATTACTCATTTTGTCTCAGCTTGTTTGAAATGTTTGCATGAAGAGAAACTCAAGTAGGTACTGTTTCATTTCATCACTTACATTGTCTGTAACCTGACTGTAGTAAAATTTACAGCCCTGGGCTCTTGTATGACTAAAATACTACTAGCCTAAGGATCTGCTGTATTTTTGGTACCATTATATACATATGTTTCTGTTGATACCAATCTGATACCAATCTATGACTTCACATAATGTGATTTTAAAGCTAGGAAATGCTTCCTTAAATTATGTTTTCAATATTATGGATCAGAGGTAGGAGATACTCTGTGAAACTTGTAGAAGAGCTCCTTTGGAAGCAGCTGATGCAAATCAAGACCAGCAAGTTGCATATGTCTACTCATCTGTAATTTAAAACTGGTTAACTCCACAAAACAAAAAGACCTATAGGAGTCCTAGACAGGTAAATTAATAAAAATCCAGCAAGGTGTCTCTCAGTTATCCAGCAAAGCATGGGTAAAGTGGAAACTTCACAACACACTAACCCTGCCACCTTTTTGCTCTTGTTCCTGGAATTCCTTATCATATGAAGTAGAAAGCTGCACAGAAAAGGCCCAACCAAAATAAAACTACCTGGAATAGCTTGTTTGTGGTGAAATCCACACTGCTCAGAGGACAAAAGGGAAGTGGGGGAAGAGGAGGTGAAACCATAATACATGTCACTAACTACCTGCAGTCCCCTGCCCCCCCAAAATGTGAAAGGAGACACAAGCTGAATACCAGTGGAGCCATCACAGGAAGTGAGAAACTGTGAATCCAGCTCCAGCTGAAAGCAGGGAGGGAGACCTAGCACATGAAAGCCTTCCTCCATTAACAGCTGTCATGAAAATAACTAGCTGACTCCTTCCCTATCTGAATTACTTTGGGAACATTTGAAATATCATGGTATAGCTGCTAGAAGAAAAAAATATGTTAAAGTGTACAACTATAAGCTAAAGGCGAATTTTTTAATCTTTCTCTTTTTTTTTTCCAGTCCTCATATGTGTGTGATTACAAAAGGTCCCCTCGTATTTTTAATTAAAATTCAGTGCCAGAAAGCAGCTTACAAGTTCCTACAGCTCTTGTAATCTATAGCACAGTCCTTTAGGGCATCATTTACCAAATTTGACCAATATGTTTAACTGTTGAAACAAAATTAGCAAAGGTTTGTATTATACACTGCTTGAATTGTGTGTAATTAAGAGTAAACAAGCTCTGTCGTTTCCATTGGTATCTAATATGGTGTTATAATAAACAGACAGAGACAACCTTTGCTGTTGGGAAATTTATATTCTGCAGAGTTATGAGAAACTGAGACTTCAGACTTCACTGTAGAGTATTAAGACACAATAGAACTGAGGAGACAAAGCTCCTTTATAATAGATGTGATCCCTGAAAGACCCTTGGAAAGAGACCATTCTTTAACAAGTCATTCTCTAACAACAGTAAAGCTGGTAAGTAGCAAATACCTGAGACTCTACAATGCAGTGACCCCTACTTGAGTTTTAATGGCTGGTGACATCAGATGCAGAAAACACAAATAGAAGGGAAACAGTCACTATTTCAGTTTTGAACACCTGCAGTATTTGATAATATTGCTGTGAAAAACCTAAAGATTGTCCAAAGCAGTAAATAAAACCTCAGGGAAGCAATTTACTATAAACAGGTGAAAACTAACAAATACAATTGTATTAAAAATTTATTCATGGACCCTGCAAAGACATCATCACTTCAGTGTTTATGCACTGCGCAATGCATAAGTGAACTTCTGCATAATTTTCAAGGGAATAACAAGTAGGAGGAAATCGTTAACAATAATTACTGGTTTTTAGATTGGAGCCACACTTGAACTCCCATTCTTCAAGTCAAATGCACAGAATTTTGTAAGATGCAACACCACGTATTTTCATTTTGAACAAGCTTTGGTTAGAAATAAAAATCAGAATTTATTTTTTCACTGGATGATTTTTAAAATGTTTTTTCCCAGATGACAGGGAACAATTTTGTTTGGGTGTTTGTTTTTTATTTCCGAGAATGCAGTAACACTTCAGAACAACTCAGTTCACAGAAGAAGAACATGCTCAGCCTGAAGTCATTTGAAGAGGCAGACCTCACCTCACTAAGGACCAAGTATCATTCTACATCAGAAATACCAGGAAAATTTTAAGAGCTGACACCTCAACAAGAAGCATTTCAGTAGAAAATAATATTCTAACACTACAGAAAGCCTGTATTGACATAAAGTCACTAACTATGGGATATTTTATATATACATATAAACTAATATTATTCATGCTATATATTTTAGATTATTTTACAAGTCTTCATATTGCATTTCATGAATATATTTGGAATTAATTTTTTTACATAGTTATACAAACTTATAGTTAACTTACAGTAAACTTTTACATAGTTTACATACTTACTAGAATGATGAAAATTTAGCCAGGAAAAGAAGTGATGGGACAATGTGCTCTGGCTGAGGGTTGCATTGACACCTAGGTGAAAGACTTGACACAGTTATCTGAGGATCAGTCAGGAAAAGGCCCTTCCTCCTTTTATAACAGTTTTTGATTGCTGTCAGATAGATGATGCAATTGCAGAATCACACAGAATCTCAGAATCAGTTAGGCTGGAAAAGACCTTTGATGTCATTGAGCCCAACCTGTGACCCAACACCACCTTGTCAACCAAACCATGGCACTGAGTGGCAGTCCAGTCTTTCTTTAAACACCTCCAGGGATAGTGACTTCACCACGTCCCTGGGCAGCCCCTCCCAATGCCTGATCAACCCTTCGGTGGTGAAACTCTTCCTGATGTCCAACCTGAACCTTACCTGGCACAGCTTAAGACTGTGTCCTCTTGTCATTTGTTAACTGGGAGAAGAGACCAACCCTACCTGGCTACAGCCTCCTCTCAGGGGTGACAGACGGGCTGTACATCTAGGCACAATTCTGCTTGCACAGCACATGACCAGGTAACCACATAAGCCAACACACTAAAGGACAGTAAATATTTGACTTGTGTTGACATTGTCCACACATTTTTTTCCAAGATATGAATTTCCTTTGCTAGCTTTTCTGCAGTGAACCGTCTCTACCTCAAGAATAGAATATTTCCTCTTGGCTTTGTTTCTTTCTATCTTTTCGCTCTCTTTTGGGGTTTTTTGTTTTGTTTTGTTTTTTTGTTTGGGGTTTTTTCCTGCTTTTTTTCCTTTTCTGACTTTGATGCATCTTTCTCTACACCCAAATTTTCATCCTTAAGGCAAACCTACACACAAATCAAAAGCACTGTTGTGCAAACCATGTTTCTGTTGACTCAACTCATGGTGCAAGCCACTGTTACTGCTACAAAGAGGATGGAGACCAGCACTGTAGCAGGAGAAACAGGACCCTCTTTATGGCTACCTCACTGTTCTACATTACAGGAAAACCAGCATCCAAACTTAAGAAGGATAGCATAGGCAAAAGTCAGCCACAAGCATCTTGTGGCTCCAAAGTAACAAGATGTCACTTCAGATTAAGCTCTCTTGATTTTCAGATGAAAAACCATAAGGCACAGAAAGGAAAATTCTGCTGCCCATGCTCACTTAGGCACCATTTGCACGTTCCCAGCAGACGCACTATTGTCTCTGCAGCCACACAATGAGCTTCTTAGATGTATTTATGTGGAACAAGTGACATCCAGTGGCTGGTACAGTCAATTACCATTCAGCTGTCGAGCCAAGTGCTCCAGCACCCACATCTTTCTTCCCTTGTTCTGCTCCCTCTTTAACCCAAGTGCCCAAACCAATTTTTCTGACTGAAAAGAACTTCTTCAAGGCCCTCACTAGAAAAATCACATGGGAGATTGACATAAGGATTAGGGAGGCACAGAAATAGCCCAGACCACATTTAAATGAGGATTTTGATGTTCAAGATTGCAGTGGAATTTGACTACAAGACTATTTATTTTGCAGCTTGTTTTAATCCTCAAAAAGGCAGAATGAAAATTGATTTCCCAGAGGCAGTCTGATGAAGTTTGCTACCTGTCTGTGATACTCATCGATTCTCAAAGTGCTGCATAGAATACTCTCAAAAAACACAGCTGAAATGAGAAGCCATATTAGAGATTGTGTCTGAAAAACCTCAGCAAGACTATTCTAGGACTAGGAAACAGAACACAACCGCTGCATTAGGCCTTTTTTCTGGGTATTCTGTATTCTGTTATGGGATATTTTCACACTTATAAACTACATTCAACCTCATCTTTATGAGCTCAAAAATCAAGCATTTTCATACTAACTTTTTCAGAACAGATGGTTACATAAAGACCTAGGAAATCATCTCATTAATTGGTTTTCCTGAGCATTACTCACAACAGTATCACATGGGCAGAATGTATACATCAGAGAAGATGGGCATGGGCAGATCTTCCACCTGGGCACCCTGGAGTGATTCCTGTGACAGTCACAAGCACAAGGCCCTGTCACAGCATCAGGGACTTAGACCTTCCTGTTGTTCTTACCACCAGCACTCAGTGAAAAAGGACACAGCACAGAAAAGCAGGCCAGGTCCTATCAAAAGGCAGCTATTGACCATTTGTGCCATGAAAACTACTACTACATGTCACTTAGGGACTTGGATGAGTGTGAGGTTTGTCGTTGGATGCAATGATCCAGGTAAGCAATGACAGACTACAGGATATGTAATTCTGTAAGAGGCTGAAGTGTTTCAGTTAACTTTAAAGATATATTTAATAAAACATTCAAATCAAGTACTCTAGTGTTGAAGACATCAAAGGCCAAAAAACACCATACAGTATTTTAAAAATTTTGCCCTTTTTTCTGTCTTGAAATCTCATCCATACCTATTTACCATGCATGCACATAATCTTTTATTTGCTGTTGCTTACTTAGAGGAACCAGATTAATTTTTGCTGTGTCAATAGAAACATGTGCATTCCATTTTAAATTCTTATTTAAGAATTGTCAAGATGTTAGGATTTACAATAAGATTAACAAATATTTCTGCTAGAGAAAAAGGAAAACAGACATTCATTTAAGAATAAATACCAGAAAAAAAACACACTAGATATATTTAGTGCTATATTAATGTTCAATAATTTTAGATCCCACAGCAATAAGAAATTTTGTAAAAGTCTGCCTGATATGCCATGGAAAGCAAGTGTTGTAAGAAGAAATAATGTAAGACCTAACGATATAGATTGGAAAAGGACCAGAGTATTTCAAGCTAAGCACACTTCAAAGCTAAGTACAAGGCCATTTCTGACTAGAGGAAGAAAATGAGGGCTGAAAAAATGTGTCTATTCTTTTCGCAACTACATCAGTTGCCTAATAAAAGATGTCAACCCTCCCTTTCATTTTTAGTCTGTTATGACAACAGCAGACCACCAAACAATAGCAACAACCAACCCACCAAGAGGGAAAGATCTTTTTCAGAAGACAATGCCATAGCTGCTCCCTTACACATTCTGCATGAGGTTAATTCTCAGTGGTAATGCAAATACAAGCTAAGCCAAAGCAACCTAACTGATGTTTCTGGAACAGGCTTTCAAAAAAGCTCTCTAAATATGCAACCAGGCAGCAGCATATATAAAAGTCTTGGATACTTGAGCAAAATGTGTTTGTGGAGACATATACCTGCTGAAACATAGGTTTTGACAAATACCGCAACACATGTAGAGCACTCTGCTCCCACTGTTTAGACCTAAACAGTATTTATATCTACAGAATTTTAATAAATGATGGCAAAAGTTTGGCCTTTAAAGGCCTTCTTATTTTGTGGGAACTCATGTTCCACACCCTGAACACTTAAGTAGTGATTGGGGTGACAAAGATCGTAAGTCCTCTTGTAGACTAGTTCTACCATCACAGGAAAGACAAGAGGCAAACTGCAACTCCCCTGCCCAGAAAGGTCTGTTATGAAGGAAAGAAAGGTCTGTTATTAAGGGCCTTTCTTTTCCACCATCCCTTGTTTTGGGATGCTGAAAATATTTTCTACACAGCAAATACAATCCAGTAAGGGGATAATGGTTTATCTACTCATTAATCAGAAATCATAAATGTCATACATAAACATCGCAACATCTACATTTCTTAAATGTCTTTTTCTTTTCTTTTTTCTTTTTTTTTTTTTGAAAGCTTGTGAATACTGTAGTACTTCCTATAAGGAGTACAGAAATTTTTGGATACAGCATCAAATTTACGCTCGATAAAGTATCTTCTTTATTTTGTGGAAACTTTCATATAAAAACACCAAAAGTTTTTTGGTAAAAAAAATGCTTTAGATACCCAACTCCTATTTGTCTCTGTTCCCTTCCTATTATATTTGTATTCAACACAATTTAATTGCTTGCAAAGTGTGGTAATTCTTTCCCATGTTTTTATGCCTACAGACTATGGCCACCTCTTCCAACACAAAACGCAGACAATTAACAAAATTACCAAAACTAATTTTCACCCACAAAATGAATGCATCAAAATTTATACTGCCAGATCATCAGAGTAATTTCCAAGACAGCTACAACTAGTCTTAAAAGTAAAAGCCATGAGGGAAACAATCTTTGGAGCTAGGTAGACAAAAGCGAGTTGATACTAACTCTGCTTGGAAATAGAATAATATTAATGAACTCAAACTCTGGCAGAATGCTTTGGTATTTCCTGCAAAGAACATAAGTCTTCAGGTATGGTAAACCTAAAGTCAAACTGATCAAAACCTGAGCTACTTCCCTGTCCTAACTTTGTAATGTATTAGATAAGTCTCGACAAGAATCAAATCTGTATATTTTGAGGATAGAATAAAAAGATATAGGTTAAAAACTAAGGCTCAAATATTAACTTTTGCACCTCACTGGAGTGGGATTTTTTTGAGGAAAGAAGAAGCATTGTCTGCAGGAACAATTCTAAGAAAATATCCTCTCAAATACACGTCTTTCACATACTAGAACTTACTCCTAAATTAAAGAGACAAGTAGGCTAAACAGCCTTTATAGCTGTTTGGAGTGAGAAGTTACCTTATCCACAGAAGCCTGTGCTACAGGTTTATTAAGATCTAAGGGTAGAATACCACCTTACAAACACAAGAGCAGTAAGGGACCATTCTGTAGACTATGTGTGTTCCAGGTTCTGGATGGCAAAAGATCCAGCTTTCTTCTTTCTCTTTTTAAGAGCTGACAATTTTGAAAACAATTATTTTGAGAAGAATGCATGCACAGAAACAATGTGTTGCTAAGGCTACTTCTTACTTTATTTAAAAAATGGTTGCTGTTTGTAAGCCATTGTACATTTTCTGAGATGGAAGGATATCACGCCCCTCCAAACACTGAGATTTAACTGTTCAGCCCAAAGCCACAGAACTGGTCCCTGAATAGAGTGAAAGAGAATTGACTGTTACAGCTGTCAAAATCACCCTCTCTTGAAAATTTTCTCATTTCTCATGTCATCAGCAAAGGACATAAAATTTCAGATGTCTCCTTATTCAGAGGGATGTACTGCAGCTCATTAGGGAGATCAATCCAATGCATCTGCAGGATAACCAAAGCAAGGCTTTTTATGTGCAGTGTTACGCTGTTTATTACACTAAGGTTTTAAACTATATTTTGGTCTTCGGTCACTTCAACTTCATCACAATATTGTTTTACTTGAACTTTTAATAAAATTAACTTCAGCAAACCCGAGGAATTGCAACATATGTCTAACATGAAGACTATGTAGTCCCAAAGTAACACAATATACTAGGGCATGTTTCCACATTAAAACTGGAGCTTCTCACTCATGTCATGTCCCATCCAGGCTGTAATGAACGTAAAGGGCTACCTGTGCCAGTGCCTCACCATCCTCACTGTAAAGACAAATGAGCACCATGCAAGTAACATTTTAGGAACAACCACAACAGCTGGTCCAGAAGAAATGGGAAGCTCCTTCTCTTTTCTAAAACTGGCAGCAGAGTTAGAGATACAGGGCAGTAAAGTGGGGCTGCTGCAGGGCTTCCTGTAAGAATAACTCCATAAAAATCTTGCCAAGATGACTAGTTCCTGAGGTAGACAACAGAAAGTAGATGCCTCAGAAAGAGTTAACGTTTAAGTACCAAATGTCATGATAATTTCTCACAGGACACAAAATGGAATTAGTAGGTAAAAAGGCAATAGATGCTTCTTGCTATATCATCCTGCAGGGAAAAAAAATAAAAATGGTTCCAAGGTCTACAGCCAGAGTTCAGCAGCTCCATGGATCGATCACTTTAACACTTTTCACAGATCAAATTAATCAGGTATAAAGTGTGGATTATGATATCTCTGAAAAGTTAAAAAAGATAAGTCAGTGTTGCATCAGCAATATGACACGAAAATTATAGCAATTTATAGCACATTGCATTTGTTGACATGTTTTACTTTTTTTCAGGTTTCAAAACTCAGATATAATTCAATCACATCAAATTATATGGTTCACTAAACTAACATTCAATTATTCAATTATTCAATTATTATTTTGGGAGACAAAATTATAGTGAAAAATAAGGTTGTTGATGTTGATTAGAGTTGTGTCCTGTGTTGTGTCTGTACATTGATAAATGCACCATAAAACTCTTGAAAACTGAAGTTCATTGTTCCATGGTCCATAACAAAAATGAGCTTCTGAGAGTGTAAAATCAGAAAATTAAATGGCTTTTCTTACCCACATCTGTAATATTTTAATAAGAGTAATAGGCAACTGCTAGTTATTACTGCATGAGACAGCTTTAACATCTGCTTGAGCTTTTTATATTCATTAGCTGTTAGTTTCCCTTCTGTTAGGGATTTTTTTAAATTATGGGTTAGACTGACCATGTAATAGAATAACTTAATTTCATGCTGTGCTGAAGTTCAACCTCAATCTTCTTTCAGAAGACACTTCTTATTGAGTGTGAAGCCCCTTCAGTCCTTCTTTCCTCCAGTTCCTTTGTTGCTTCCTTTCATAGGGAAATGGATGGATAATAACCAGTTTTATGGGGTTTTGTCAACAAGGGACAGGAAAAAAATGGTCAGGAGACAGACAGGGCCTTTTTAACAGTATCATGTCTAATTGCAAAACATCATACTTAGTAAATGTCATCCTTAGCGCATCTAACAGAACTGCATCATGTATAACCTTAATTTAAAGCCATACTTACATGTGAGGTTTGATCTTTACAGCATGACTCCTTTAATTCTCTGACATACAATTCTTTTCCCCTTTTCTGGCCCATTTTGACCCTCTTATCAAAATGAGTAACAGACATATTTTGTACCTTGTTTACATAATATTCTCAAAACAGTTGTAGTTGGTAAATAAAGTTTAACAGCTATTTTCCATATCATTTTCCAATGAAACTGCTTTGCAGAAGTACAGTCTACAGAGTTCAAAAAAGTGTCAAGAGGTGGGAATTCACTCAGTAATGGAGAATTTACACTGCCATTTCTCTAATAAGCGAGTAAAAATGGGTATTAACATGTAATTTATATATGCTGTGCAGAAAATTGGACTCTGAAGTGCCAGGTTTCAAAATTGATATAGAGGCCTATGTTCAGCCTGTGAGTGTATGGGGTAAAACAAAACTGATGAACTGTCACTAAAGGAAGAACACAAAATAACCTCTTTATATGTTCAGTTGAAGAATATGATCCCACTCACTCTCAAGGAAAATGTATCTCCAGGCAAAAGTGAAAAAAACAAAGCAGAACAGTTGTTTCCTCTAACCCTTTTTTCTGATCGATGTCTTCCCATTAGCTAACATTCCTCGCCATCATTGCAACTGGAGAAAACGCTCTTTCCTTAGAAGTCATTAGGATAATCACCCTGGAATAAGGGCTATAAATTAGTCCCTTAATTTCTCAAGAAATGCCTTAAATTAGTTTTTTAGGATTGTTTCTGCTGCTTAAAAAATCATCTTTTTGAGAACTTAGAGCTTGAAATATTATTAACTCCATTTATGGAAACATCTAATTATGTATTTTCCTCTCAGAAAGAGCCATGTATCACAACAGCCTAAGACAGCAATGCAATATATCCTCTGGGCAGCTGCAGAGCAGTTGGATTATGCAAGCTATTACCATTTGTAATTTGTTTATTCATACACCACCCCACACTAATCATATTGATGGAACAATACTCATTGCAAGTCTTATGAAATGAGTATTTGAACTGCACTTCTTAGGTACAGAACAGAGGATTCAGATCTCCTGCTACTCAAATCCCCTTCCGTAAAGTTTTCCTGCAGAATATGAAAGCTTACACAAAAACTCACATGCACTGATATTGCAAAACACTCTTGATTTTGAGCATTTCTATGAATTTAAATGTTCTGTTTGCTTACTACAAATAACTGAGGCTTAGAATAGAACATACTGAAATATTCCCCCTCATTGTTTCTCATGCACTGCAGATCTGGAAGACTACCTCAACTGGCACTCTAGAAACAAACCTAGCAAACAAGACCTTCTGTGCTGAGGATATTAAATTCATTCCTATTTGTTTGAGGATGTTTACTATGGATGATCTGTAATCTAAGTCCTCCAGACTAAATGTTCCTTCATGGTGCTAATATATCTTCTAGCTTAGTTTCAAAAACATCCAGGTTTGTGTGTTCTAACAGTGCCCTGCAACAGAATCCAAAACTTAGCAAGTGCATAGAAATCCAGATGCTGGGGGTTTTAGTCAACTTCAATACAGAAGCAGATTCAGTCCCCAGTTTCTCTGTTTGAATGGACCAGAATTACATGCTTGCTGCATGATACCAATATACACATGACACATTACACTGGAATTTCAGAAACCACATCTTATACAGAAGCAAGAATCTGAGAGACACAGATTGATAGATCACATAATGGAAACCTTCACATTTTGCAAACCTTGTTATTTTCTTAACAGTAAAATTGCCCTACTTACAAAAGATTTCAAAGCCAATTTAACAGCACACAAAATTTTGTACTTCTCAGTACAGAAAGTAAGAAGTGTTTCTTCGAAATACCATATTTTATAAATTTAATTTCTGATCTAAATAAGTCTCTGGCTCAAAAGGAGTGGAAAAATGATGGAAGATAGTTGGGCTTCAGCTCTGTTTTCAGTCCATCTTCCCCCACATGCATCCCCTCCCTTTCAGCCTCCTCTGATGTTCAATGCGGTTTGTCTAAGAACATCAGGTGGGTATTGCAGAGGGGACTGGATGCTTGCACAATTAATGCATTCCAGAGATGGGGAGCACATCAACCTGCTAAAGGGTATGAAGTGCTGCTGGAGACTGGAACAACTGGGCAAACTGGTCTCCTGAAGTTGCAGGCAATTCCAGTAAAGGAAATTCTAATTACAGTTGAAAAGGAAATTCCAATTACAATTAAAAAAAAAATCATTTGTTCCCAACTGGAAGAACTGAACACTGTAACAACAGGGAGGTGGACATCTCCACCAAGAAGTTCAAATGAAAGCCTGTACCAATCTAATCAAATTGGATCTGTTTTCAGCAGGGAACTGATGCAAATTAGTGGATCTTTCCAAACTAAATTTCTCTGTAGCTTTAGCACTGTAACAATTTGTACTAAAAGAAATAAATTAAAAAAAAAAAAAGCAGCAATGGTTAAAGTTCTTAGTGAGTCATGGACACACACTGCAAACTGCAAAAGCTCCACAGCTGAACAGAGACAAGTGTCCTACATACTCTCATTCTTGCTGCACTGCTTTGCCATGACCTGATC
This sequence comes from Camarhynchus parvulus, assembly GCF_901933205.1. Taxonomy (NCBI): domain Eukaryota; kingdom Metazoa; phylum Chordata; class Aves; order Passeriformes; family Thraupidae; genus Camarhynchus; species Camarhynchus parvulus. Next base: position 55,981,838 of record NC_044601.1, read on the forward strand.
AGATTTTCATAGCCTGCTTGAGTCAGGCTGGAGCAAACCCTCTTGGATGATAATAAGAGGTTGGAGATAGGGTAGAGAGAGGAAAATCTTCAAAGCAGCAGTCAGATCCACAGGACATAGGCTAGATCTTTATCCTCTGTCATACTACAAACTCACAGGTTCTCTGTATATGTTTCCCTTTTTTCATCAAGAGGGAAGACAGGTTACTTCATGGGCCAATGCCAGGCTGCAGCCTCTGGAAGAGACCCCCAGTCTGGGCTTCACTAAAGCTTGAGGAAAACATGAAAGCTGCATTGTCGGACCTGTGATATTACTGAACAGACTGTCAGATGTCTAAAATTATTCACTTATCACTCATTTTGAAGGTGGAAACTGGAATCATCACAGCAATCAACTCAACAGTCTTGTAGAACTAAAAAACAGCGGAAGCGAATCTACATGGTATCTGGCTCAAAGGGATAGTATTCATCTCACACTGCAGCCACTAGAAAATTAACTACTCAGTTAATTATCTAGTCAGTTATTATAGCTTTTATCTTCCTTAATCTCAAAAAGCAACACATATCTTGTTCAATCACTCTCAGTTGTCTAACCCTTTTCATTCACTAGAAAAGCTAAGTGAAATTGCTATGGTCAGGTGACAGTCATACCTAGAATGAAAAAATGTAAAGAACCAATGCAATTAGAAAAGAAAAAAGAATGTTTTATTATTATTTCCATTCACTACAGCCTTCAATCTCAACATCCTTTGGTGGCAGCTTGATTATTTTAACTTTCAAAAATAACATTTGACTAGTTAACTACTCAGGAAAAACAACAGAAGAAAACAAACGCAGTGATCAACAGAGAAAAATAACTGACCTTTTATTAGCACTTCAGCAATTATCTAGTGTTCCATGGTAAAGCAAATGCTAAAAGAGAATCGTGGTACCACTTATCCAAAGTAACAGAATGGGGTTTTTCTCCAAGTACAAATGAAAAAGTGTTCACCCTCCCCCATTTGCTATTTTTTAAAGAAAAGCTGGATCTTTTATTAGCTATCTATGAACAGAGACATGATGCATACTGCAGCTGGATACTTCAAGTTTGACAAGACAAAAATTAATGCTTTAGCATGTTAGATCCCTTCAAATCCCCATTTTTTCTTTTGCTTAGTCAGGAGGGATATGGAGAATTTGTCTTCCCTATTCTCCAATTTTCCTCCTATTTTTTATAGACCTGAAGGAAAAGTTGAAATTGAGAAGCCATACATGCTAGATTCAAATATAGCTGTCACAGTGTTTTAAATTAAAATTCAATTACAAGCCTTTTCCTGCAGTATACAACATAGTGCTTGCATGAAAAATTTTATGTCAAATCATAGAAAAGAGATCTACAAAAATGATAGATCTGCTGTATATTGTTACATTTTTAATGTATTATCTGTTCAAAAATCTGTGTTTTAAGTGATCTTCACATAAAAACAGAGGTAGCCAAGAAGAAATGCTGTATTTTATATGAGGTCACTAGGCATGGTGTAATAAAAAAATGTTTGCTCTCTTGACCAAGATGGATTAATTTCAAGACTTTATTGATAATAGTTTGTCTTCTCTAACACAAGGACAGTGATTTCTATTTTGCCTTTTCACCATGGTCAGTTGCTATATCATTATGGAAATATGACAAATTCATGTTATTAGGCAAATATTTGAATTTCAGTCAAGGATACTTACTAGAATAAAAATGAAACACCAATCTATGTCATAATTTAAATTTGCTGGACTTATTATGGAAATTAAACAGTGCTTTTAATTAAATTAGCGAAAAGTCAATCAAAGCACTGGATTTTATGTTTAGTATGTTTCTATGCTGTCCAAAAAATAGCTTATTTGTATAGAAAAAATTCTAATGAACTTCGGCATCTTAAATATAGAAGCACAGAATGGCTTGGGCTGTAAGGGACCTTAAAGACCATCCAGGTGCAATTGGAACCCCATAGGCAGGGAACCTTCTGCTAGACCAGGTTGCTCAGAGCCCCATACGGCCTAGGTCATGAGCAATTCCAGGGATAGGGAATCCACAGCTTCTCTGGGAACCTGTTCCACTGCCTCATCACTCGCACAGCAAAGAATTTCTTAACATCTAGTCTAAACCTGTCCTCTGTTAGTTTGAACCCATTCCCCTCTGTCCTGTCAGTACATGCCCATGTGAAAAGTCCTTTTCCCGCCCTCTTTGGGGTCCATTTTAGGCACTGGAAAGTGCTACCAGGTGTCACTGATGCCTTCTCTGCTCCCCGCTGAGCATTACCAGATCTCTCAGCCTGTGCACACAGGAAAGCTGCTCAGGGCCTGTGATCAGCTTAGTGGCCTCCTCTGGATTTGTTCCAACAGGTCAACATCTTTCTTGTGTTGGGGGCCCCAGAGCTGAAGACAGCAATCCAGACGGGATCTCACAAGAGCAGAATAGAGAGTGAGAATTCAAATGTGTTTTTTTCAGCATCACAAGAATATTAATTAAGAAAGCATCACTATGCATCACTACTACTAAAGTAGTAAGTACAATTAAAAGCTAAGTGAACAAACTGAAGCACTGTGGTCCAAATTCTGTGAACAGATAGGTATGCAAGACATTCTGCCTGTGCAGAACTGGACCATATTTTTTCTCAGACACTTAAAAAGGCAACAACTGGAAATGATGGACAATTTAGCAGCTGCTTAAAATAGGTAAGCAGTGCAAGTAAATGTACATTTCCTTGTCAGACTTGACGATTACTTGGCAAGTGCCTGATAGCCTGTGTTTCATTTAACGTAAGTGCACAGCATAAAAAGTGGAACTGTATTTTAAAGAAAACTAACTTTCCTAAAATGTTCCTGATTCACAGCATCCATACAATCCCCAAAAGAAAAAGAACATTATGCTTAGATCTCAAATCATGTACACATCTAGTTCAGAGAATGTCCTGAGTTTGAAGGGACATGCAAGGATTTCCTTCTGCTTGCATCTGTTTGAAATTTATTTTTAAGTTTTGATGAAATCAAAAGTTGCATTGTCCATACCAGCCAAAAAACAGCTTTGATGATAAGACTGAATACAGTTTTGGCACAGTATTTTTTAGTGAATTTCCATGACAGAAGTACAGACAGTAAGGAGGAGGAAGTCAGTAACTACTTAAAGATGGCCATGAGTTATTAGTTCCTTCTTGTAACAGCACAATGCTGACCTTAAAATAAACCCATTTTTATTCTTTTATGCATTGTCTCATTGGAGATTTAGTCTGAAGGGCTAATCTGCCCATCTTTTTATAAAAGTCTATATCCCCTGACTGAACTACATCTCCTAGGAGTCAATGCAGTCTTCTCCAAAAGCCAGCTGCCTTAGGACATTGAGAGATGCTTCCACCTCTTGTTTTCTGTGACCTCTGTGACAAAACTGTAGTTGGAAATATGAGCCGAATATAAATCAGTATTTAGCTTTGGTACGATTCCCTGACTTTGGCCTGCAGGGCATCACAGGTCTTTTTAGCATCGCCCAACAACATGGCAGTATTGGGCTTGTAGAAGATGGGATTGTCCACCGCTGCATAACCAACTCCCAGAGATCTCTTCATTACAATGACCTGCACATAAAGAGTTCATGTTTGAAACAGAAAAGCACAGGCACCACCCTTCCACAAACAAAGGCAACGCAAAACCAACAAATAAAGAGAAACCTCTGACCAAAACAGGGTGCTCACTGCTATGAAAATGTATTTCAAATTTTAATATAGAAGATGAATTGATATCCAGATCAATTTCAGAAACATCTTCTTGTTAAAAAGAATGTTATAGTTCAGATTAAGAGATTGTGGACATTGCACATGCATTTACTTTATTCTATGTGATAAAGTCAAAGCAAGGCATGTCCACTGATGACCATAACACTGAAGGGACTTGAGACTTTAATTTTGAAGTGTTCAATTCCCTGATAGCAACAAAATTCAGATAAGTGTTCACACCAATACTTGGCGCAACAGTTTCTTTACTATTCATCTGTATTACTTCATACATAGGACATTAAAAAAAATTAGCCAGTTTTACCTATTGATTGTAAAATTAGTAAACCAAGGCATCTTCAGCAGAGAAACTGAGAAGCTTTATCTTAACTGTGTCCATTTTTATTTCTCAAATTGCAATACATAGCTACACACACTGCTGATAAATGTATATGCCTGTGACTGAGAATTTGAATGGATAACCCACAGAACAACTGAGGCCAGGACTTCATTCAGATCAAAGTATCAAAGATTTCACACCAAGGAAACACAAGTATATGTACTTTAGATCAGAGCAAAACTGTTAAGGTAACTACACTGTTGGTTCAACTTGGACAGTCTAAGTGCTCTACTTGTCTCAGTCATGCATTTTTTAGGGGTTTTGTTGGGAGGGATGTTTGTTGGTTTTTAATTACTATTTATTATTTTATTTAAGCATACTATTCATTCTTGTATTTCTACCTCAGTATTAAAGTTGTCAACTATAAACTTAACAAAACAGCTATTAGTACAGAAATGTTTCAGGACTGTGGATGTAAGCAGACCACCATTTATTCTAATCACATTCTAGTAGAAGCACCCTAATTGATCTTTTCTATTGCAGTCATCACTGGTCTCACTAAAGTACTTGATGACGATTCTGAAATCATGAACAGTGCATCACACTTGCAAAGCACCGACCATTTTGTTGGACAACCTGAAGAAAAGCTTCTTGTGGAAACCAGAATAGTAGAAGAATCCTGTTAGCTTATCCTCCAAACCACGTTTTTAAAAGCTTGCTAAAGGTAGGTGATAATTCAGCTCCATTAATCTCACCTGTTTGGACTTCCAGACCTCAAGAACTGGCATTCCAGCTATGATAGAGTTTGGATCTTCCTGAGCTGCTGAATTAACTGTATCATTTGCACCAATTACAAGGACCAAGTCAGTCTCTGCAGCAAGACAAAGAAAATAACACTGATGAAAAATTATCTGAAATTGAAACACTGAGGCTGATGCACATTCTAGGCAGAAGGACCCCTAACAATTAAGCATGCTCACAAGTATTTTATAAACTTCTCAGGCAAATTATATGTGAGAGTTCAAATGTGCTCCCAGCTACGTCTAACAAACTACACACATTCACAATCCAATTCAACCCTGCCACACAAAATTTAAAACCTTTTGATATTTAAATGTGGTTGAATACACATATCACTTTCACATTTTTTTTGTGCCTGGCTTTTCTTTTGAATATTCTTCTGAAAAACCTTTAGCAGCAACCTTCTGCCTTTCAAATAAAGATGTAAAAAAGCAAGAAGTTGCCAGTACAATGCTGTACATGACAGGGTCAAGTCATCCACAATAACTGACCTAAAGAAGAAATAATAATTTTCCTCTGCAAGGACAGGGCAGTAAAAGAGATAATAAGGATACAGCATTTGCCATTTACTTCACAGCTACAAGCAATTAAAAAAAAACTCCCCCTACCTACCCCCCCAAAAAAAAGACCTCTAGTCCTCTACAAAGAGAAATTCAATGGCTTGACTTCTTGACTTTCTATTGTTAAAATCCCTGTGCAGTGCAAAACCAGAATCAAATCAATCATCCAATCTAGTGGAAGCTTATGGCTCACATGCTAACCTGGGAAGTCTTCATTGATTTCATCCATTTCCAGTACAATATCATAGGGAACACCAGCTTCTGCTAGCAGTACATTCAGCTGACCAGGCATACGGCCAGCCACAGGGTGAATACCAAACCTAAAAAGGAAGAAACTCCATTAATAAGTTTGGACTACTGTGTTTTATACATTAAAATTGCCACCTGTGACTTAGAAGGCTGAGAAATTCTTAAGTATAAGCACAAATGGCAATTAATAAAAAGAATATGTTAAAATTTCACAGTTCACCTTCCAAGCAGTACCATATTTCAAACCTTGTGACAGATTCTTTTGGACTTTTACAAATGATCCTTTTAACTCCAAAACTACCATCCACATTAATCTATTTTTCAGGTCCTTTACATCACTGAAAACACCACAGACTAAAAAAAATTGCCATGAGAAAGGCAAGAGACCATGCCACCTTTCTGAAGCAGAACTACTCTTAGACCTAGAGATGCCCTTAACAAATGACCTTATTGACTCAGGTATGTCTGGAGTATGTACAAGGAACACTTGTATGAACACTTTCAATTCAACAGAAAAATTAACAGCACAAGATTTCAAGCACAAGAGAATGTCTAGCTGAATTAGGTTAACATGCCACTTTCTTCTCAGGATTGATCTTAGGAGGAAATGAAAAGGGGAAAAGGATGGGGAGTGAAAAGGTAAAGAGCTAAGAAACTAACAGTTTAAGCATTAACATTTTTTAAAATGTTTTCAGAACAGCTCAAAAACAACTTAGAGAGAATACACTGCTCATGAGTTACTAAAACTTCAGACAGACCAACAGATCTGGGGTGCTCAGGCATGTATGCAGCTCCCTAAGAGTAAGAACCTGAAAAAGCCAGAATGGTTTAGCTGCAAACCCAAGATGTATTTGGTTAGAAGCAAATCTATTTCCTGATGTTACTCTTCTGATCATCTACTGGCCCTTACAAGCAAGGCATAGCCATGCCTACCGTCATGTGCACTTTCTGTCTTTCCATCTCCAAAGCTATCACCAGATGGAATGCTGACTCACGCAGGCCAGAAGTGCCTCAGATTAAGATTGTATGGGGCTGAAGATAATGTTTAATTCAGAAGTCTACAGATACTTTGGAAGAGAAGGAAAATAGTAAAGAAAAAACTTGGATTTTTGAATTATAGGATTTTGGAAGAGAAATTTCTGAAGAGAAATCCAAGTAAGTCAGGAATTACATGAAAGTAATTCAGAATTCTTCAGAAAAGAGAGAATTACTAATAAATCAACTTGCCATGACAGATGGATTGTCATATACTTCTATTTTCAACTCCACTGCAATGGGAATGACTGACAGACCACAAGTCACAGTCCAATCAACACAGATCACTTGTGAATTGAGGACTGTACAAATACATCCTTAAATGGGCAACTGAGCACTCCATCATCAAGGCAACATTCATACAATAAAACACGAGACAATTGGAACTCCAGCAACAAAATTAAGGACATATGATTAATCCACATAATACTAGATATAATACAACTTTAAGCTCTAGGTCGAAGAGTAGGATAAAAACTAGTTTTAGAAGGAATGCTTTTAAAGAAGAACAGGAATAGATTGTATTCAGCTAGTAAACATTTGGGACCCTGTTGCACAGGCTAATACCTAGAATCAGAAGGAGAGCAAACATACAGCACAAATTACTAACAGCTTATGTTTCACACCACTCACTCAGTAACACAAGCCATGTGCAGTACTGCAGATAGATCTTAAGTATACCAAATTTGATCACTAACAGTACAGTAGGAGAACTCTTATTCTGAAGTACCCTTGAGAAAACTCATCACTCCTCTGGCAGTGAAAATAGATTTTCCAACAAAATTCTCTTTTGTGTCTAATAAAATTATTTGAGTGCCTTTGTGACCAAAGCTGCTTTGGCAATACACAAAACAAAACACTCGTGAGGTTTCTATTAAGTACTATATACACATACAATCTTATTTCAAGGGCTGGAAAGCCAAAATTTAAGCTGCCAAGAGAATGAATTTCACCTTTGACTTCGCCATTCCTGGCAAGATACAAGGAAAGAAGAAAAGAAAGGGACAAATTATCTTCATACAGGAAGAGTTATGGCATGAACCATCAGTAGTTAGAGACTTCTGACAGACTCTGCTTGAAACCACACACTGTGTATTCAAAAAGTTTGAGAAAGCTGCTCATACAAAAGCTTTTTTGGACAAATATTGAAGTGACTCCCAAAAGTCTGCTTGTAAGAGTCTGTTAACCAAATATGACAGTAGCTTGCCAGTACTACTCAAAATTGGATGTGCAAGAATGTAAAAAAGAGTAATTTAAAATTATAGCTTCTCTAAGGCTCTCACTATGTCACAAGGTAACACACACTTCTGGACTGAAATCAGCCTACCCGATAGAAAGCAGGATTCAGAATTCAGGTAACCATGCAAAATAGATACTAAAAATCCTTGATGGCTCCTAATGAGTCCAATAAAAGTAGCAATCTTGCCTCCAACTCACAACAGCAGCAGTTCTTCAAAGTAACGTGCATTTCAGCGGAACATTTTGTTGCATATGCTGTCTCAGATGTTCATAAAAGGAACCTCATTCATATTCAAAGATTTAACACAAATTATTTTAAAAGAGAAACATGTTTTATGGCAAAAATGCTTTCAAGTGAAAAATTGCAAAGTTTCTTTGATACTCTGCTGTCACCAGTAATGCAGGAACTCCCTTAGGTTGGTTGATTTGTTTATAAATCAAGAAGAAATCTTAAACCACAACACATAGTCACAGCCATGTTGTGTATGATTTGAAACTTTATTCTAGTATTTCACTGAAACAAAGAATTCAACAAGAATTTTTTCTTTTGACCTTGAAAACGATGTTGGGCTTGCTCACCACCAACGGTTGTCAAATACTGAAGTAAGTGTACATCACCTTGCTACTTCATAGGTAAACAGCTTGCGGCAATGATATTCAACTCTTTTAACCAGCCTCTACTGAATACCTTTTAGTTTTATAGTCTTATAAAGACAACACAACACACAAGTTTATGTTTTGAACTTTTTAAAGTAATATAAAAAGGGCAGCATTTTATTTTAAATTGAGATGAAATATCTAAAACTCCTGACATACACATATCTAGCACTTTCAGCACAGAAAACACTGCATTTGGAGTGGGATAGAAAAGACTGAACGTGGCTGAAGTAGTATGAAAGTCAGCAATATCAAAAAGACAGCTATAGCATCTAAAATGATTGGAAAATCTCAGAATAGAAATTACTTTTCATACAGTTCATAAAGTCAGTATCTATCATTATTACAGCTGGCTAAATAATATTCTTGTAATCAATAGCAAAAGAGCTGGCTCATAATAGCAGCACCTAACCCAGTACAGAAGTGTTTCAGGATCACTTCATCAATGTGAAGATAGGGTTCCTGTCATTATACCAGAGCTGGGCAGAGCAAAGTAACATCTGCTTGGTGCCTAGGTGAGCTTACTCAACAATTAAATTGTCATATTTGCCCATGGGTTTGGCTTCACTTACAGGTTGTCACATCTCATTCACTTTATTTAGACACCTCTCTGCAGCTCTGTTTTCAGTACAAACAAGAATACATCATTCTAGGTAATGGGAAGGGAAAAAAAGCCACCAACAAACTATATGAACAGAGAAGTACATCATTCAAGTATGCCACATCTTGAATCCTGCCATGTAACAGTTGCAGTGCAGCACGACTTAGAGTATAATGTTTATCACAGGTATGGACAACTGTAGGTTACAACTAGCCCAGCCAGCTTAGACTTCCTGTTATGCTGAAGGCAACATATGCTCCCAAAACCAGGCCTATGGCATGGATCAAGCTTGGTGGCTCTGCTGCAGTCAAGTCAGTTAAATTTAAATTAAGTTAGACAGCTAAATTACACATACTTAAATAAGGGCTGATACTGGCTCCCTATTTCCAACCACTATAGGTTATGACAGCAGGGGCAAGATGCAGGTGGATCTTAGCTCTGTGCAATAGCCTTCCCAAGAACCCAACTACAGGCAGAAAACAAGACCCTGCTTCCACAAAGAATCGTATACTGACCTAGTAAGGTCATCCAGAGGTGAGCTGACCCATATGGAACCAACAGCCCATCTACAATACTCCCCCAGGTGAACATAGTTACAGCTGCGTCCTTGCAGAAGCCATCAGGCACTGCATGGTTTGCAAGTTCTAACTACAGCAATAAAGCACTGGAGCGAAACAGACCTGTTGGACTTCGGCTGTCCCTTCATGTGCAGCATTAATAATTCAGAACCCACACACCAAAGTTGATTACAACAAACCAAGAACTGACACACAGGTACACAGTTTGCGTTTTCGTGCTGTGTATAACTCAGCTTCCCAGAAACCTGCACCAGCACACAGTGTCCTTATGCTGCCTCTCATCAGCGACAGTAATTTCCATCTTGCACATGAGCTACACAGTGTGTTAAGGCTGCTTGGGACAGCATCTTAACAACTCATCCTTTAAAATTCTTCTAGATTTTCTTGTAGAGCCACAACAGATGATGGTTTTAAATTGATACCATAAACAGTTTAAGGTAATCAGGCTTATTTATTAATTTGCAGATAAATGTGCAACTGATACTCACGCACATGCTCTATTACTTACAAGAAATTAAAGAGTGGAGAAAAAAATCAGAACACTAAACACATTTGATTAGAGTTCAACCACTGACATATCAATAAGAAAAACTTAAATACACAGGTACAACACTAAATCAATACTACCATATTTTCAAAAATGTAGAAAACTCTTGTTTTCATGTGTTCAAAAGTAATTACATTCTCCAGCATCAAAAGACAGAAATCCAAGCCCTTCAAGATATCTACCTTTAAGAAGGTAAAAAAAACTCCAAACCAGAACACTAACTTCCTAGCAACTATTTTGAAAAGCTGTTAAAGAGGCAATGTGCATGTTCCTCTACTATGAATTCCCAGAAAATCAACTTATTAACTACATAATTATTTAGAAAGTCTACACTAAACATAATTTTAAGAGTCCTTCCATACCAAAATGCATTTTTCTTATCAAGAACATCTTACTATGCAGGAGAACAAAACATATTGACAGAAAATGTCTCAAGAAAATCATACTGTGGTAAAAACTAGGACAGTTAACTGGATGTGGATATGGAGAGCATCAACAACCCGTGCATTATGAGAACATACAGTTTTAGACTGTAATTATGTTTGTATATACAAAATTACTACAGAATATAGTTTTATTATACAGGAAAAATCAGAATTTCACAACCAGGGTTCTACAAACAACATTGCATGTGGCTGATGAACTTTAGTAAGGCAAGAACTTTCAACAATTTACTTTCTTCTAACTTTGCAGAAATACAACACCAGTTGTAGAACAGCCATTTCCTCTCCAAGGCCAATAGATTCAGGGGGCTATGGGATTTAGCCTATAAAAAGTTTTGTTGTTTATCCATCCATGACAAGGGAAAGCTATACTCAAGGCTCAGTAATATCCAGCTTTCTCTGTGACTTTACTAATGCATTAAAGATGTGATCTGCTGCAAGACCATCTCAAGTGAGCGATGATGTTAGCTATGCAACTGAGTAACTAAAACAGTCTAAAGTTTCCAAAATCTCTCCTGTATTTCTAAATTTAAATCCTAGTCAAAGGTTACGCATCATGTTATATAATCTGCGGTCTTCAATGAGAATGTTATGGCTATAGGCAAAGCAAATTAAAACAACAGCTTCTCTGGATCAGTGGTGAGCCATGAAACAAAAAACCAGACCATATGACAGTCGCAATTTTTCTTGGCACACGATGGGCATTACAGACTGATGCAATCCTGTGTCCATGCTGGCAGCCCTCCACAGCGTGTGTGTGAGAGTGTCACTACATCTGGATGGTGAGTGCATTAGGGTCCCGAGGCACTCCAGGCCTACTGAAACCAGAGGACAACAGCTGCACTCAATGAACACCATGGGAGCTCAGCAAAGTGATGAAAGGCCTGAATTACCACAAACTGTAAATACAGATTTATTTCATTAAAATACTAGGTAACCACTGCAGTGATCCCTTCCTGAAATTGATTCATTTCAAGTATAAGCCATTTATTTCAAGGACTCATTCACTTTTCTCCCCTGCAAAGCCAACATAAAAGGCAACAGCAATTTTTTTCTTCATTTCACCAAGGTTAGTCAAAAAAGAGCTAACCCCCCACAGAAGCACTGCAAGGAAAGTCAGAAGTGTACAAGACTGTCATCACATTAGCCATGAAAGACTTTTTTTGTTGCAAAACTAAGAGCCATCAAATGCGATCTGGACACACACAGAGCTGTTGCTAAACATGGAGAATCAAGGTGTGAAGACTGCTCCAGGAAGCAAATACACCACCACACACCCTCATTTCTCATGTATGCAAAAACAAATACATCCATAAAGCAATTTTATATGCAAAATTGCAAAATCCTGGTTAAACACTAACAAGCTATTGCTGCTAAACCCTAGAACTCTACTGTTACCCAACACAATGCTGTAATATGCTGCAAAAGCTTACATGCAACTTTTTAATAAGGTTGGAAAAGTAGTGGAAGAAGAAAAACAAAACCAAAAAACCCTAATTACTAGAGGAATTATTCCAAAGGGAAGTCACCATCTAATTGAAATAAACATATGGAAATCAGAGAATGTCTGGCTAACCAGCATCTGCCAAAATACCTTGTTTGAAATGAAAACGGAGCCTCAATTGATTTTAAAATATTAAGTTATCATAAATAGAAAACAAACAAAATTTCAAACAATCAGCAAGATAGACATAATGTTTGCTTTCCAGTACTTTCAGAATCTATAAGGTCTACAGAAAAACTGAAGGAGGAAAGGACTTGAGGCCAATACTGGAAACCTAAGAATTATCTCTGTTTTTTGGAATAGCACTCCAGCAGAATAAATTCATGAGACTGGAGACATGCACTCCCATAATCCTTTCATGAGATGCTCAAAGAACTCTAATAGCAGTCTTGCCTGCAACAGCAAAATCTTACAGGAGCCCCATAAGTATACCATAAGTATAGGTGTAAGTTGCTTTATGGTTAGGACTATCTGCCATAAGAGGAGAGGCTGAAATCTGGGATTCTTCTGCCTGCAGAAGAGAAGGATCAAGGGAATCTTATAACTGTGTATAACTATAGATAAAGGGCAATAAAAAAGATAGAGTTAAATTCTTCTGAGGGATATCCAGGGAATGGGCAAGAGGCAACAGTTGCAAATTGCAACACAGAAAAAACTGGTTTTACCCTAAGGATGACTAAACATTGTAAGAAACTGCCCAAAAGAGGTTGTCAGCCTCCATCAAGATATTCAAAATCCAATTGGACAAGATTCCAGGCAACTTCTCAAGTTGATTCTGGTCTGAGCAAGGGGGCTGGATGAACTAGACAATCTCCAGAGGCGTCTTTAACTTTGCTATTCTGTGCCTCTGTCAACGCCGAAAAAAAGGTTAAACCAAAACTAGCAGTTTTAATGGAATGAAAAAAACAAAACAAAGCAAACCACCTGTAATACTTCTCATCAAGGAAAGCACTTACCTGACGTTTTTCCCTTGTTCTCTCAACATCTTCACCAGATCAGCTATTGGGTACTGAGCTTTTGCTGCACACAAGCCATAACCTGAGAGAATTTCAAAATTTTAATGTATTTTTCTGTTTTAGTGCAGAAAAACCAGTTGCAGACAATAAGTGTACCTTCCACACACAGAGATGTTCTCATAATTAAAAATAAATGAAATTTAAAAAACACACATCAGATTCTTATACATTCCCAGCCTGACCACTGTAATTAATCTCTTTTTTGATCTCCTGACCACTTACAGTGCAGTGATTTGACCAGTCAAACTACAAAAGCACTTATTTCACCTTCACAAAAAGACACGTTCCTTTCTATATCAGAAAAGGATCTCTCAGACAGGTATTTTGAAAAATTGATAAAAGGGCAATTGTCAGGTTCCTTCACAACCATTATCCTCAACAGAATTTCAATTTGCTTAATGCAAATCTAGTCGCTAGATATGGCTTTTAGCAGCAAATAATGTTTTCAGTCTCTCTGAGCTAATTCATCAGAGCAACTATGCCCAGGATAAAAATAAAAAACATGCATTATTAATGGTGCGCTCAAGATTTGACCACAGGAGAAAGAGGCAAACTCCTTGAAGATGATTGCAAGCTTCATCAGAAACAAAGGTAGCTTACCAAATTAAAACCCTACCCCACTGATGGTCTCTTTAAATTTGAAGCAAAATGAAAGATAACTTTTTATTTTAGCATTCTTCACATTCCAGTGCTAAAATGAGTTTAACATCATAGTCATGCCATTTAGTTGAAGGAGAAGTCTTAAACTGTCCCCTACCTGAGTTTTCCTTTCAGGGAACTACTAAACTACTAAACAACTACTAAACTACTAAACTACTACTAAACAACATGAACAGCCAACATAATCATTTCAGACAATTCAGGTTTCGGTTTTCAGGTTGGGCTTTTTTACTTTAATTATGGTATTTAGTACATTTTGGATGGGGGTTTTTGGCCTTTCTTTTTCATAAACAAATGCAGAATTGAACAAGTACATGAGAAGTGTAAACAAAATCCTGTCTTCCAAGATTTAACAGATCTGTCGATACAATTAGTACCACTGGTACTGTAGTTGTGCTTGGAATTCAGTTAATTTTGTGTACAGCTGTTGTGGTGTAAACTTAATTTACAAAAGACAGTCCTTGTTCTGAAGAATTTAAAATGCAAATAAAAATGAAAAACTTTGAGGACACATACACAACAAAAAATGAAGTGGCACACATCTCTGCACAGGGGAATGATATCTGACCAGGGAACAAAAACAAATCACATGGACCCAGTCAGCATTTGATATACTGCTGCCTTACTGCAACCTCTTTGCTGCTACATTTTTTTGGTTTGTTTTGTGTTTTTGTTTGGTTGGGATATTTTTTTTAAATCACGTCCTCCGAACATCTTGTTGTGTCAGTCAAGAGAGTCTTACCTGGAGTAATAATAATGCTATTAGCTTCTTTTATCATTTCAACTGCATTGTCCAAATTGATTTCTGTGTGAGTTCCAGTAATTTCCATAGGTTTCCCACCAGCTGTTGATGCAGTGCCATAGCCCCCAAGAATCACATTTGCAAGGGAACGGTTCATAGCCTAAAAGACAGGATGGTTTTGGTCATATAAAGATGAAATCCAAAAATAAAGGTGAGACTCCACAAAGAAAACTTCTGAAGAAGATTTCTGAAAATATTAAAGACTTTCTGACAATAGTCTTTATAAGCTGATTTTGCCTTCTTATAATCCAAAGACTCTTAAAACAGGCTCTTTAAAACAGTTTACCACAGCCATCACCAAACATCAGCTTCGAACACATTACATTACACATGTAGCAGGAGAACGCCAATATTTCTCCAAAACAAAGAACAAAACTATGCAAATAGCAAATATTGGTCTCTATTTGTTCTTAAAAGGGAAGAATATGAAAGAATGCATGTTTGATGACAGAGTTTCAAAAATTTTTTTTTATATTGGTATATACACATACACATTTTTGCAAGATATTTTCCATAGTTTTTAACCAATTTAACATGTAAGCACAGCACTGCTCCATGACAGCATGGAATCCACAAAGCTCTTACAGGTAGTACTGAAGCATAACTGCTACAGTAACAAAACAGGAAAACACAAAAGCACCTAATCAGCCACACTGACCCAGCCACATTGTAAAGAACTGAAGGGGGCCATTGACTTACTGGCTGACCACCAAAGAAAAACTAGAGATTTTAACTAGAATGTTTAAGAGAAGAACACACCCTGAAACTCTGGCTCCATTAGACACATAGCCAGGAAAAGCCATTGGCTAAATACTTTCTTTGGCACGCCTGCTTGTGACTGTGGTACCAAAGCAATATCTGTCAATAACTGGAAATAGGAAAAACTTGTAACTGCAGGGGAGAAAAAACTTTAGAAGCAGGAAAGGAAGAGGATAAAATGCTTCTTTAATTACACTTATGAGTCATACATCTTCTTTACTAGCTGAGAAGCCATGACAAAATTTAGGAATGGATCTGGAGAGACACAAATATAAGTAGGAGAAAGTACAAAATTGTGCTTCCAGATGTCCATTCTCCACTGACATTTCAAATCATGCAGTTCCACAGGTTTTCTGCTATAGCCTCAGAAGATATGCCATTCTTTGAAATTTATTATCTAGCAAATAAGCAAAATGATGATGTTAGAACTTCTGTTTTTCCTGATAAGTCATCACTGGTTTCAGATACTGTAAGGGATGCACACAAACATGGTGCAATCAACATTTTTTACTGTCTGCAGCACACAGTATTTCACATACCCTGAGAACACACTGCCTTTGGCATCTATCTCAACATTACAGCAGTTGTGTCAGCTAAGACAGCCTAGACAGATGAATACCCTCTGCAGATGTTGCACATGCCAAACTTACAGGGAGCAGAGCACTTTCTATACATATCTAAACCAAAAGACAACAGTTAGACCAAGTCAAAGGGAAAAAAAAAAAAAGAAGATAAAATATTATTAGAAATCTGAGAATCAGCTAAAAGCAAGCATGAGATTGAAGTAC
This sequence comes from Camarhynchus parvulus, assembly GCF_901933205.1. Lineage (NCBI taxonomy): Eukaryota > Metazoa > Chordata > Aves > Passeriformes > Thraupidae > Camarhynchus > Camarhynchus parvulus. Next base: position 55,998,147 of record NC_044601.1, read on the forward strand.
CCTTGCCTGCCTCCACTGCAAAGAGTCAAGAACTTCCAAGAGAAAATGTGGAAGGCAGAGAAGAGCCAAGACCTTATCAAGCAAACATTAACCAACATATCTGGGACAGTTTGAAAATTCTTCTGTAGCCTCTTCCACTTTCTTTACCACCACACACCACAAATATGGAGGTATAAAGTGCAAGCTTCATCACTCACTGATAATCCAACAAGCGGCAAAAAGCCCTCTATGCTGAGCACAGACAAGTAACAACAATGGTCAGGAGCTTACAGCCCAGGGAAGAGCAAATACCTGAATCCTGAGAACTGCAAATGCTTCCACTGTGCCCATAGAAGCTTCACAGCTAGTACACAGGAATGGCCAGCATACAATCTGTAAGACTAACACAGTTTGTCCCCTCTCCTGCTCTGTTTCATCAACCCAGTTAATGGTTCTTCTTCAACCTTAAGTTTCTTCTGCATCCCATAATGATTCTAATACCAGAATTGCAATCATCAAGTATTCCCTCCGGGTAAAAAAGGAGCGACAAGGACATGCTAACAATCAAATGTTCTGAATAAGATGTATTGTGTTGGTGTCTTAAAAGAGTCACAATTCACAGGATAAGCAAACAGTACAGGCCTTTGCTTTTTGAAGTTAAATTCCCTGTCTTTAACTCAGTTATCAACTGAGGTTTTAAAAGATTAGCTGGACTGCTTTTGGATAATTAGGTAAGTATCAATAAATATACTAGTTTTGACAGAAATCACACTAAAAAGTAGGGGGGAAAAACTAAACCAAACAAAAAAAAAACCCAAAAACCAACCATACAAACAAAAGAAAACCAAGAAACCAAACCAAACATCCACAAAAAAATCCCCCAAAAAAACCCCAAAACCCACAGAAAAAAAAAAGGACAAAAAAGGGGAAGGGGAAACTTTTGCTTCATTAGAACAGGTTGAAACATCAAGTGCAGAATTTATTGAAACTATTGAGCATTTCCTTCTTCTGAAATGCAGCTTCAAGACAATGATACTGAATCCCCTGGTTATAACAATGCTTTCTAAAGTAATGATTTCCATTAAAGGAAGTAAAGCAGAAAAGAAAAATTCTGGGCTAAGAGCATGTTATTCTGCTTACTGTGCAGAAATCATACAAAATAATTTTCATTTTACTGGTTGATAAACTTCAGTTGTCTAAGCTTATATAAAGCAGCACAAGATTTCTAGACACTACCTCAAAAACTAAACTTCCTGTAATCTGAGAAACACTGGGGAAAGCCACTGTGTCATTGCCTAACTATTTTGCTAACTACTCCCTCAGGCTTCCTATTTACCTAGGTTCCTCCAACCAGCTCTGTAAGTATTTCAAAACTCTCTTGTGAGTGCTAAGAGAGTGAGTGATATTAAGAAAGGAAAGAGACAGTAAAACAAAAATGAAGGTATAGGTAGATTACTGGTAAATACACACCAAACAGTTCACATTTTCCCTGATGTTTACAAGAATTCGATTCTTAACAGAGTTTTTATACCTGTGTAATCCATAAGCACTATTTTTCCACTAATGTGGACTAAATTCCTGAATGTATACAACCAAATATATGAGCTACATATTTGATTTCCTTTTGATAAGGGGACAGAAAATGTTCAAGAAAGAACAAGATTCTTTGCAATTCATACTTAGAATTGTTAATTTTAACTCACTTTCATGTAGTAGTACAAGAACACCTTTTTAAGCTTTTCTGAAATTTTTCCTCAAGAATGATGAAAAAGAATGATATTGAACATTCCTAACATGGTAACAATACTATTTATCAGCGGAGGTGAAGTAAAAGATGATTGCCAGAGCTGACCAGAGGAAAACATCAGACAGGAGAACAGCGGCATTGATCACACAAGGGCAGAAATTAAGCAGGATTACACAACAGGGGATGAGGAAGTTGGCAGCTGTTGCACTGCAAACTGTTTTCTTTAAACCATTACCTCTCCATCTTTGAATACAAAGCCGTTATACAAATGTTGCAGAGAAAAGGAGGTCATTACTAATACAATACAACTCTCACACCGAGATGAAGCTCAAGCTTGCTGACACACAGCACTGAACTCGTGCAGGCCTGCTGCCACCCCGTGGTACTCCAAAGCAGCTGCTCTGATGAAAAGGGCACACTTTTCTGCCCTCCAAAAACCAAGCTGTAAATCACTGCCTAACCAACGAACACAATTCTTAAAGTATCTCCTGCTACATATTAAATCTCGCTTAAATTTGACCACATTTCAGAAGCTGTATGACTGAAAAAAATAGCTGACCACAAGTAATCATACTTCTTTGAACCCAGATTCAAATCCTTAATGCTTAAGTCAATGCAAGGGCTTTCTTCAGTTTTGAGATATGTCTCTCACCAAAGCAAAGAAAAATTACTGACATCTAGTCCAACAGTTTCAATCAAGAATTTTCTAGTCTATAAACATCTAACAGTTTGAGATCCAATGGCTTATCTTCCTAAAAAACATGGTTAAAAAAGCTTTTTCATTACTCAGCAGACAAGCAGAGTTTCTGTTGACTTCTTACCACACACATGATGTAAGAGAGGATGGCCCCAGAGGAGCCGATGAGCGCACCAACAATGGTCAGCAAGTTGTTGTTCAGGAGAAAGCCCTCAGCACACAAAGCCCATCCAGAGTAACTGTTCAGGACAGTAATAACTACAGGCATGTCAGCACCTCCAATAGCTGCTGTTAAAGTAACACCCTGGAGAAGGAAAGAAAATATTTAACGTCAGCAATCACAAAGGAGAATACCCAGAAAAGACACTCAGCCTACAGCACTGAAAAATAAATATAGAATCATAGAATGGTTTCTGTTGGAAGGGACCTTAAAGATCGGCCAGTTCCAACTGCCCTGCTTTGGGCAGGGATATTACCCACTGGGATAATTAAATCATGTTGCCTAGGGTCCCAACCAACCTGGTCTTGGACAGTCCAGGAATGGGGCATCCACAGCCTTTCTAAGCAGCTATCAAGTTACTTAGAGCCTATTCAAGTATTGTCAGTGTAGGTATTCAGGCTGAGAATTGGACTTGGCAAATCTGCCTTTTCAGAGAAGACAGGAAGGTACCCCACAATTCTCACGCTCAGCTTAGTCACATTTTTTTACTTGCAAAATTATCCTACTAGCTCCATGGAACTGTTCATACCATTAAGGCATTCATATTGAACAGTCTTGCAAGACTCAGTTTACAGAATGGCAATATTCAAGGTAAATTTTGCAACGCTGGCATACACTGGCATACACTGGTGTACGTGAATGGCAAAAGTTACACAAGGACATCATCTCAAGAGGTTATCATAATAATCTGTAAATCAGAGCTCTTTTAGGCATTATAGGGATTAACTTTCTAAAAAGTCTTCTCTAATATCACTGTCATATAAAAAAACTTCATTAATCAGTAGCTGCAAAAAGTAAGTATAAAAATGCATTCCAGTTCTCTGGAACAGTTCTGGTTTACACCTAGATCTAGAAAAGTCAGTTGCTACTTGTTACTTCAAGTTACCACACAGGTAGGCACCATGCCTACTGTGACTCAGGATGGCAAAATATAATGCATAAAGAAGAAACTTGCAGGACTGGAGAATAAGCTCCTTTTGTAACTTGTTTCATTTTCTACAATTCCTCAACTTACCATTATGGCTGACAATGCTGACACAGAACCCAGGCAAGTAATTCCTGTCGTGTAAGTGAAGGATCAAGCATGTAAGGTATCATCCCACCAAAGCTGGCAGCCAGCAATCCTGCATTCAATGCATGCCGACCAGGCAAGAGCAGAGGTGCAGAGTTCAGGATACCTGCAATCAAACACATTTTCAGACATGAACATGCACATTCAAGGAAGCCTGTTGCTAACATTTGGAGAAGACTGAATAACTCAGCAAAAGAAAAATTAAAAAAGAAAAAAAGGGAAGGGTAGAAGAAAAAACAAGTTAGTTGAAGCTGAGATTTTCTGCTGACCCAGAACTGCAAGACATTCAAACTTCCTCTAGATTCTCAAATATCCTTCTTTAAATTCTATTTACTTCCTAATTTCACTGAAGTGCTCCAGAATAGCTAGAAAAATCTCTTTTCCTTTTGAAAAGCCTTTTTATTTTTCCTTCAACAAAGCCCTTCCACTTTGTCTTCAGGTCTTTGTATGTTGAATATGACACACAGTAGAAGGAAGCTTTTAGCTGGAACTGTGACACAAGGATTATCTCAGTCTCTCAAAAACTGTGTGCTTAAAAAAATATGACTACACAGGTAACACCAAATACAAAACATTCCTATTTTCAAATGCATTAATTTCACAACTACCCTCAATCACACGGAACTCCCACAGCTTCCCACATCTGCAGAAACTTGAGGGGAAAAGGCAGTTCAGTATTTGTGTGCTTCAGTTCAAAAAGACAGTCATATTTATTTCATACTAGGGTTTGTTTTTTTTCAAACCACATGACAAAGGGTTGGAACAATGCAAGTTTCGCAGTAATTACTTACATCAGAAATAAGTGTCTCATTTAGATTTGAGAAAAAAATTAATTCTCATTTAAAATTCATTTTAATTTCATTCATTTTAACTTCATTTAATTAATTTTAATTTTCTCATAAAAATTTGAGAAAAGCTGAATTCAAGGGAAAGAATGAACTGATGGTCTCAGTCAGGGGAATCAAAGTGTGTGACTTACTACCCTTTTCCATACCATAGGATCAGTAGTTCGCTAATATAGACAAGCTTCATATTTCATACCATGATGATATGAAAATGCAAGGGAGAAAAAAGTAAACAGAAACAGAAGAGCAGGCTCGAACAGGCAGTGAAGTTTACCAGGGACATGCACACAAATCACTGAGGAGGTACAATGGAGACAGAAAAAATAACTCAGAGGAAATAAATGAATAACTACTTAGCAGAGATACATCAGAAATACATACTACTGACAAATCCTTCAAAAGATTATTAGAGAAGACAGCTTTCCATCCTTTTCATATTTCCTCCTTCAAAGGCTGGTCTCACAAACATTGAAGAAAGCAAAGAGATGTTTCCCAAAGGAACTATTGCAAAGTTAACAACAGGATTAGTAATAGGAAGCTCTTAGCCTGAAATTCTTAGTACAAGTATTACCTCAGCTTCTCAAAAGCTGTGTCCTTACAAAACCAAAAATAAATGCAATAAAGAAACCTTCACATGCATAACAACCGGGAATTAGCGAGTATTTAACTTAGAAAACATATTTGCTAAAACAGCGAAAGGCATGGAGCATGGAGTCTGTGCAATAGATAAACAGACAGTGAACTGAATGGTTTAAAGTGAGGCAGCCTCAATACTGCAGGTTGCCTACCTTAATGAAGATCGCAGTGTTAAGAACAAAATCCTAGAAGTATTACTAGTGCTCACTGAATACAGTAACATGAGAGTTTCAATCAAAATTCTGCTCAGAAATACAAAGTTGTGATCATAAAAGTTCAATAAAATGAATTTGAGAAAAAGCATCAGGTAGTGTCTTAACACCAAAGCAACACTTATTTCTAGACAAGATGAATAATAATATGTCAAAGCACTGAAGACAACCTTTCATAATTAAAGCTGTACACAAATTAAACAGAATTAGAAACAAAAAAGTACACTCGTAAAAATTAAACATTTAAACTTTTACTTGATCCAAAATACAATGGTTTTTTTCCAATTATGTAGCAGTCTGAAAGTAGAGCCAAATCCCGGGGGAAGAAAAACCCTTTAACAAATATTTAATTCTAAACAGAAGGTCTCACCTTGCAGTTTTCCATATGCAACAAGAGAGCCACTGAATGTGACTCCACCAATGTACGTGCCAAGATATGCCACAATCTTGGTGAGGTTTGCAGCAGGGTTGCCGGAGAAGTGAGGATATTCAATCATGTACTCTGCTACACAGGTGAGCACAGCAGCCAAACCAACCAAACTGTGGAAAGCAGCCACCAGCTGAGGCAGATCTGTAATCTGGATGCGTTTAGCAATTGTCAAACCTATTGAGAGTTGAAGACAGAAGGGAAGTCTTAGAAAACACAGCCCACCTGCTCAGCTAGAAATTAGTACAGGATGGTTCAATGTGCAATGAATACACATACACAAGTCTGTTCCAACTAGAAATCCCTATGGCATTGAACCGAAGGCTGCACATGTGCATTTTGTGCATCATGAAAAATAGAAAGATTAAAGCATATCATGTGCTAAGAAGCTTCACCAAATATTGAGAAATTCATTGTTTTCTGTGACAAAGGCACAGTGTGAAAGAGAGAATTTGGCAGTATTCGGTCAGGAACTGAACAGAAGTACAAAGTTGGGCAAGATCATTTACCTCTGGACACAAGTTTTCCTATCAGAGATGATGTGGTCCCACTTTTCAGTCAGCCCATTCCTTATCACATTGTGAAGCATTAACAAAAGCCCTGACAGTTATGATATTTTGTTCACACATTTGCCGAATAATTTTGCACAAGCCACAAATGTCAGTTAGTCAATTCACTTGGGAGCTATACAGTATTTTATGTATATACAGGTTCCATATATGCATGCATGGAACAACGATTGTTAGTTCATTGTACACATACCTATTGTCCCACCAAGTGCCATTGCACCTGACATCTGTGCCAACAATGCAGGAGTGGGATTGAGGCTTCCAAGAGTTGCGGCTAAACCTCCTGCAACACCAATCATACCCAAAGCATTTCCCAGACGAGCTGTTCCTTGGGTAGACAAACCAGCCAGGGCACCAACACAGCACAGTCCAGAACCCAGATACATCACCTTTAAAATAAGAAAAAACATCAGTATGAAGTAGGGACAAATTGCATTGCTATAAAACATCTCTGATAATTACACAAAATGACTGATTTCTCCAGAATGTGTTTAAGTCACAATTCTTAATTAAAGTCAAGAAACTTTACAGGATGAGGTTTTGGCCAATTAAAATGTGATATCGATAAAGATTTTCCCTCCCTTGATGACCCTTTTTTATCTGCAAAATGACTATTAAATAAAGCCAAACCAATTTTCCTCATCAGTTCAGAAGCAACCTTTCCTTTAGCACACAAATCCAAAACTATATGGTCCTCTTCATTATAGGGATATTTTCAGAATTTGTTCATGGCAAATTTGAACTAAGAAATAGCTTTGATATTTGAACTAAGAAATAGCTTTGATAGTTCTGAACTACCAGCAAGAATGTGGCCAGAAGGAGTAAAACTGTGATCATTCCCCTGTAGTCAGCACTGGAGAAGCCACACCTTGAATCCTATGTCCAGTTTTGGACCCCTCACTCCAATAAAGACACTGGAGCAAGTCCAGAGAAGGACAACTGAGCTGATGAAGCATCTGGAGCACAAGCCTGATGAGGAAGGAGTTGGGGGTTTCAGCCTGGAGAAAAGGAAGATCAATGGAGACTTTACTACCCTGTACAATTCCCCAAAATGAGATTGTAGCCAGGTGGGAACTGGTCTCATCTCCCAGGTAACAAGTGAGAGGACAAGAGGAAATGGCCTCAAGTTCATAGGGAAGGTTATATTAGATATCAGGACAATTTTTCTTCACAGAAAGCATGGCCAAACTTTGGAACAGGCTGCCTAGAAAAGTGATGGAGTCACCATCCCTGGAACTGTTCGAAAAAACTTGTGGATGTGGCACTTGAGGACATGGTCTAGTGGTGACCACGGTGGTGGTGCAAGGCTGACAGCTGGATTTGATGATCTTAAAGGTTTTTCCCTATACTAATGACACCGTGGCATTCTGTAACTGTTGTTTGCAAAAAGTATAAACAAACTTACATGAACTGAGCTATATATGACCAGATAATTGACAAAATACAAATACATTACAAACCTCTGCCATAACAGTATGTTTGGATTCACTTTTTCCAAGTGCACAAGGCAATATAAAATGATTTTTCTTACTATTAAAACAAATGTAAACAAAAGTTTACTATAAAAGGTGTTACAGGTAAAATCCCTGTACATCCCTCTGCACTGAAAACTGATCCCATCCTTTTTTAACTGTCATGCCAAGTTGAACTTTCAGAAACATTTAACACAAAGACTGATTTCTGTAGTTACTGTATTATTTAGACTGCAGTTTAGGAAAACAGTCCAATAAATAAAAGCACCTGCTATGTTAACACAAAACCAAACAACAACAGAGCTTTCAAAGTATGTTAGCTATGTGACTGCAAGCTTACAGTTAATCAGCTTCAGACTGGCCTTGTGGGAACATGCAGCTGATGGAAAGACCTTGGATTATTTGTTATCTACTCCTCCACAGAAGAGGCATGAAGAAACATAACACTGAGCACTGGGCTAAGAGCCATGAAGTTATCGTCTTACTTGTTCAATGTAATAGCCACTGCTGAGAGCAGCTGCATAGCCTCCTACAAATACACCACCAGGGAGCAGGTACAAGTAGTTGTACTCAGGAGGGTCTGTGGGACGTTTGAACATATCCAGCATTCTCTGTGTAACTAAAAAGCCACCTGGACAAAGTAAAGGAGCAATCTTTAAAAAATAAAATCTGAAATCAAGCACATGCCAAATTATAAGAGAAATATTTAGTAATACCATATTACCACACGATTCAGCAACTAATAAAGCTAGTAACCTGGAAAACTACCAGGAAACAAAGGCATAATCAGTGTTAGATTTTGCTGTCTCTTTTAGCCTTTTCAGAAGAAAAGGAGGAATTGCTCTGGGTCCATACTCTACACTGACCGTAGGATACAGCTTAGTTTATGACTGCACTCTTTGCCCAACCTGCTTCAGCAAAAGCAGTATTTCTAAGTCACATTACTCACTTTGTTCCCTTTTTATTATTGAAGCTGGGACTTCTGAAGCTCAAGGAAAAAGAATTTTGTTCTATGCTGCTAGTATGTATTTCATGTAGGAAAATTAATACAAGTACAAATCCTCAACAACTACCCCCTTGGGTTACACAGGAAATAATATTGTATATAATCACCAGCCAAATTTATGAAAGGAAAATGTGCATTTAAATAATTCGTAAAAGAGGTTATTCCACAGGGTATGCAAAATGTCTACAATAACTACTGTGAAAATGGGAGGGCTGATGGGTTTTTATTGATAAATGCTCTCAGAATCTATTCTCAGAGTAGTATTTCTGGAATTATACAATTAATTAACTACAAGAAATTTAAAAATTACACTAGTACTTGAAGTTATCCTCGGGAGAAAAGCTAACATTCATACCTGCAATATTGACTGAAGATATAAAGGTTGAAAGCACTGCTAGGCTTTGGGAAATGTCTTGAGGGAGATAGTGTCCTCCCATCAGTACCAGCCCACCAACTGCAGTCAGACCTATTTAGGAGATAAAAGTGTTACTGGAAGAGGTTACTGTGTAACCTTAAAAGGCTCTACACCTTATAGGAAGTTTCCTTTCAACTGTTGGACTAATATCAGTTAACTCAAATTTTGACCCCTACTTACACATTAACGCTTAAAAGAAGACTACCACAGTCTTTTTCAGGAATACAAACATGCTTCAAAAGAAAAAGAAAACGAGTAAATGAATGTAGTTTTGAAGAACAGTGCACCAGGCACAGAATTAGCCAAGTACTTGTTCAATAAAAGAAACTTTGTTTATAATAATCAAAGCAGATCCACATATAGCCAAACACAGATACATAAAATCTTACTTATAAGAATTACAACTTTTATGGGTATTTTAGGATTTATTTTCTTTTTTCCCCTCTCTCAAAACACATAGTTTGAGGACATGAATAGAAGAATGTAAAAAATAGGAAAGATTAGTTATTTTCAGGGCTATCTTTTGAAGAGATGGGAGAAAAGATGTGATCTACAAAAGGAGACTGCATCACTCCAAGTAAAACAAACTTTTAAGCAAATAAGTCAAGTGTAAAAATTACTTAGGAAAATTAAAAGGATACAACATCACATTTGCCTTTCTTTTGAAAAAATCACACTCTCAGAAATACATTGTTTCAGGTGTCCTTGCTATTTATGAAAGTAAACTCAAACATGCACAGCAGTACTAATTCAGGTAAAAGGAGTTGTGCCTGCTTCAAGTAGAAAACAAGAGGCTGTGTGACAGCCACTTACCTGAGATAGCATTAGTCACAGACATGAGGGGGGAGTGCAGAGCAGGAGTCACACCCCACACTGTGTGGTACCCCACTATCCCAGAGAGGCCAAACGTTGTCACCATTTGTGTGAAAGCATCATTAGGTGCTACAATGCCCAGCCCTAACATACCAGCTAAACCTAGAAGGCAAGCACAGGAAAGCTCTGTAAATTTTCAATAACTTCTTACATTTAAACTGTGTAAAACAGGAGCCTAGTACTGACACAAAAGCAAAATGGAGTTCTCTGCATGGACTGGTGTCATGGTTTGACACTGGCACAATGCCAGTGCCCCATGAAAATATACTTCCCTGGTGTTTGCTGTGAGATGTGACCAGGAAATAAGCAAAGCAGGCCTCTAGCTTAGAAAAAAAGGTTTATTAACTAAACTACAAAAGGAAAACACACACACACCCACACACACCCACACACACACACACCCACCCCCCTGGAAAATGAAAACTCCACAAAAACATTTCCTCCTCCCCCCACCACATTTCCAGTACATCTTCCAAATTTCAACTCTCCATCCATCACCCTGTAAATACTCAATTTCAGTCCGTCAAGAGGAGAGGAGTCCTTCCTGGGGCCATGGTGACCTCTTCCTTGCATGCCCAGCACTCTCACCACTGTGCATGGAACAGAGCTGCTTCAAGGGTGCTTTGACCAGTTCCAAAAAAGCACAGTTTTCTCTCACTCTCGGGACCTCTTGTCCCCCCCATACTTGTCTACCCCCTGGGGCCGGGGGGTCTCCAAACTGAACCCTCTCAGTTCTGAGCCATCGCCTCCCCCCTGCATGCAGCCTCTGTATCACAAGGAAGCATGGTTCTGTCCATGGCTGTACCAAAAAGAGTCCAGCAACCAGCTACTCCATCATCTCTGTCCAACCTCTTCTTTACTCTCCCAGCCTCACTCACTGCTCCGACTGTCATTCTCTTGCCCATTTCCTCTTTATCATCCACTCCATCTCCCCTCCAGGAAAGGTCCAAATGCTCTGTGAGGTCTTCATCGTCCAGAAGGGGGTTAACAAACTCCTGCACTCGGCCAGGCTCCTTCCCTGCTGCACTCCCCCCTTCCCCCCACTTCTTCACAGGCCGATATCACCTCAAGGCCACAGGCCCGTACCGGCTTTCTCTCTCTCATCTTCTGGCTGGGGGCGGGGGAAGCTGCCCAAATCCTCTCGGGGCCTCTCTCTCTCTGTCTCTCCTGGAGGGGGGGCCTGCCCAACCTCCCCTGGTGCCCCCACCACCCTTCCATCTTGAGGGGTCAGGCCTACCTCTGCCGGGCGCAGGTTTTCCCTCCCCACCCAGCTCGAAGCCGGGCAGGGGAGGCCTTGCCTCTTTGCTGGCCGGAAATCAAAGAGAGAGCCCAAGGGAGTGCTCTGCTTCTAACCCCTGTGTTCTCAGAGGCGCATCCACCCTCAGTGGCCAAGCCTGGTGTCAGTTTAGAATCTGAACACCTATTGGCCTCTGGCCACTCCATTCCCAGAAAACCTGCTTCCTGTAAACCCACGACAACTAGTGTCAAAATCAGGGAGATAATTTTTTCAAATACACTAAGTTCTTTCAGTGCAAATCTTTCCTTTGTAACAGAAAATAAAGCCATAAATATAATCCACACATATTTGTTACACATGGACACAATGCAGCAAAGATAGGTTTCTACACCAACACTGAATCCTGCCACTCTCCTGTTCTGTCGAAAAAAATGTAGAAGTCACAATTATGTCGAGATATGGATGTATTAAAGCATATGTATGAAGAACAGGGATTAAAATTAAGACTACTGAATTCATTAATTACTTCATGCAAAAGTTCTGATACACTGAGAGTAACAAATGAAATGAAGAGCCAATGTTTATTTGTCAAAGTAAAGTCCTATTTCCAATACTTCAGTAAACTGTGGCCATTTAAGTCTCACACAATACAGTAAAATCTGAAGAAAGCAAAAGCCATTGAACTGATTCTGCTGCAAAGTAGAGGCACAGTCCCTGGCAGAAGTCCTTCAGAATTTTAAGCACTCTACTAATATTTAAGTAGAGACAAACACACATATATACAGATAATCAGCACTTGTTGAAATGTCAAATACTTTTGGTAAAATTTCAGAAGTTTTATTTTCCCTCTCAAGAAATTCTTACACTATGCTGATTTTGCACCAGGATACACTAGCCAATCAATTGCTCCCCAAATAGGTATTCAATTAAATGAGTTAGATGATGGGTCATTCAAAAGTATTAGCCAAATGAGAAGTACTCTACACTGATTCTTCAGCTATGGAAGTTGCCTACCTGCTGTGTATATAGATGCAGTAGTCATGGTTTTTCTGAAAGGTGTAATAGTAGCTGCTTTTTCTGCTTCCAGCTCTGCTACAGTCTTCTGCTTCACTGGTGCTCCCTGAGGAATGTTTTTTGGTGGAGGTGTCGGGAAAATCACTTTGCCATCCTGACAAGAGATATTTACAGTTACGCCTAACATGGAATATGCTTAGTACTCTTCTTCTCAATCCTGCAATTCAGGCAAGTGCTAACATCCTACAGCCATGCCCAGGAACAGGCTCTTTTTCTGCATCAGCAGAAGTTTGCAAGGCATGACCACGTTAATCATACTGGTTTACACATTCTTCAGACAAGATTTTATATTAGTGTCCAAGAGTACCTGGTGAAGACACAGCACAAGGCTCCAGAGCAGAAACAAGAGAAAAGCAAAGAGAAAAAGTTCCTTAAGTGGAAAACATCTAGGCAAAATAAAACTTAGGTCTTGGAAAGAACAAAATCTGCTACAGATGTGAAATGTAATCACAGCCTTTCCAGACCTCATATAGAAACCAAGGATGATATCCCACGTTTCTTGTTAATCTTCAGGCCTCTGTGGAGCCACCAGCACTGAGCTGTACTCACTACTTCAATGGCCTGGGAGAGCTGAAGTCTATGCCCTGAGTTTTTATTTTATTATTTTCTGATAAAGCTTCAAGTATTGTGCATATTCTAGTTTCACCATTTTCTTCTCTTACTATAAAAGGAACACTTTTTTTTTTTTTAAATAAGAAGAATGTTTTTCTGGAAGAATGTTTTGGTCTGGTAAAGCCTCAAATATGTTTTAAGTAGCTATGTTTTTATCACATGAAACACACAAACTTTATCTTTTTTTCCTATTTTTCATTGGTAAATACATTAGATTTAACCTTGACAAGAAGTCAAGACTACAAAGAAACAGAGGAATTTTCAGCTGAATAAACACACAATTACCCATGCACTCCACCAAGCCACCTCTGAAATCTGCTGACATGCAGTATCTCTGAATATATTTTGAAGAGACAGAAATTATAAATGATAGATCTGTACTTACAGATTAAGAATAGAATATTTAGTGGCTCACCTTCATTACTACAGTTCCTCTAATAACATGATCCAGAGTCCCATAGTCGAAGTCATCTTTTGGATCAAAGTAGAAGTTCTCTTTGTCAGGACTAATAGCTTTTAGAAGTTTGATAATATTATTAGAATACAGAGTACTGGCCTGAGTAGCCATTCTGCTAGGCAGATCTGTGTACCCAATGTGTGTAACACCCTGAAAAAAATCCAAGTAAAATAATAAGGATTTGTACAATCTCTGAAAAAGCATCATCTCTTCCAGTATATCCTTCTAGAAATATCTATCCAAACTGTATCATTTATCTCTGTTTATAACCCCAACTAAATTGGTTACCTGCATCTCTGACACTACTAAGTCAGGGACAGATCACTCACAATAGCTACAGAATCCAACATGATCAATTCCAACACCTTAAACTCTATTAGCAACAAGACTTCACAGAGAGGAAGACATTGGAGCAAGAGCTTGTCTTCTCCAAATCCTACATTCTCTCAGAACCTAAATTCTTTAAGCAATCAGGTAACAGATTCATCCACCTAATGCTTGGCATCTTCTCAGTTTTTCTGGAAGGCAGGCACTGGAGACAATTTTCTGTATGCCGCTGGAGTGAAGGAAGCTCCCTCAGAGCTGTGCAAGAAATATGTCTGAGTTCATATGTATGTAAAAATGTAGCCTAATATACCCTCACTGCTTAAAGAACTAATGAGAACTAAAGGATATCAGGCTTTAGGAAAGAATGGGAAGCTGAGGCTGGCATACACTCTGAGGTGTTCAAAAGCAGGCATGTGTTAAAACAGTGTTCCCACAACTTACAGCTAAGATCCATACATGCTTCCAGAACTCTGGCTTTCTAATGCAATGCTCTGGCACAATTCTAATAGTTCTGCACTGCTGCTATTTTCCATAACACAGAGCCAGTACACTAAATCCAGGGGTAACACTCCTCTGACTAAAAGTGTTCCATATAAACCCTTCATGCAAGTGTCTGCTTACTTCTCTTCTACATTCTCTAGTTTCAAGTTTTAAGCAATGACATCAAAAGCCCAAGAAAGCCACAAAGACAAGTGCAACGTGTGATTCTTTGATATATACAAACAGAATTCTGCTTATGTCAATGACAACCATGGCTGCACTGTCCTACAGGCTTCCCAAATAAAGGCATTATATCCTTGCACTATCAAATTACAGCCTAGGAAATCTGCTACTATAAATTTCATCGCCCAGATTTCTGTAATTGTTAGCAGACTTCCCATAAGCACCAAAAACAAAACCCAAAAAGCAGAAAGACAAGTTCTCAATTAAGCAAAAGAACACTGGAGCAAAACTAAAGTAGTTCAGTCCAGACCAAAGGACTTACTTTAAGGAACCAATTTTTGCTACATCTACTTTGGGTTTCAAGTGCTTTGGATACTCTATGGGCGACACACTCACATTACTGAAGATAAATAAAAGCAAAGTCAGCACCCTCCTGAAGCTGAAATAGTACTGAGTAAGCCAGAGACTCTGCACTGAAGTAAACACCGAGAGTCTGAACCTGCTTAGCTTTGCCTATGACAGGAAATGTTTACCTCCAGCCATGGGAGGTGATAAGCAAATCAAAGAACCTATTGCTACTGCTGTGTTTTTTAGCTAGACCAAGAAGGAGATATCAAATCCCACCTTCAATTCATAAGAGACGAACACTGGAGTTGGAATTTTAAGTAGCAAGAATTCTGTAATATCCATTAACAACAAAATTAACTATACAAAGGTGTCAGTTTCTTTAAAAATATCCAAATTGAAGTATTTATATAGTGACCAAATGCAAATCTAAAGGATTACTTCAGCCCAAAGCAGCTGAAAGACTGTTGACAATCCAGCTCTTCTTTTCAGCATACAGTTTACAGTTTTTTTCAGGTGAACTGAGAATGAACTGCAGATTAAAATGCTCACCTTATGAACATACATTTCTCCAGGCTTTGTAGTCTCAATATTTCCTCCTGCTTCTGCAGCTAAATCCACAACAACTGAACCTTCCTTCATAGATTCAATCATATCTTTCTTAAACAAGATTGGAGCTTTTTTGCCTGACAAAACAAGGCATAGCAAGTTAAACACAAAATAACAGCTTTCGATCTGTTGAGCTTAGGAGATGACTTCTCCTCTTTGCTCTATACATAAGCTTTAATTTTGTAAGCAAAATTTTCAAGTAATTGGTACCTAGGATAAAAAAACCACAGAAGGTTTTTTTAGATAGACAGAAGAAGTGCTAGAACACCTGCTCCAAAAGCATACAGGAAAGTTATGCATGGTAGTCTACCAAAGATAAGTCCAATTCTGCCAGCAAACTGACAGTCTTAACATCCAGTCTTACACTTTCAGTCATAACAAAAAAAAAAAAAGAGCCACCACATTGCCAGCTGTTAAAATAGAGACATTGTGCAACACAAAGCACTAAAATCTAAGCTCTACCTTACTATGTTTCAAAGGACAGTTCCATTTCAATCAGACTTGTTCCAGTGCACAAGTTGTATAGCAGAAGTAGCAGTGATGCAATAAATATGCAAGAGAATTATATATTCTCACTTTATTACTAAATACTCCTTTTTTAGTAAGAAAAACATGATGATATTTGATTCACACTGATAGTCTATGGAAACAAAAGTTGTTTAAAAAAAAAAGGACACACTTTAAAACCAGGCCTTTATCACAGAAGTGCAAAGGTGCACATTCACACAGACATAATTCATTATCCCCTCTGTTTTCATGCAGATGCAACCCCAAAATACAACTTACTTAGAAGACTGAAAATTGTCATTTTTCACATAAAGCATACCTGGAATAAGTGCTGTAGTGATGATAATGTCAACATCTTGGCACTGTTTGGCAAAGAGTTTCATTTCAGCTTCAATAAATTCTTTGGACATTTCTTTAGCGTAACCTCCTTGTCCCTCTCCAGATTCCTTTATGTCTACTTCCAATGGCTCAGCACCAAGAGACTTGAACTGTTCTAGGGCTGCAGCTCTAGAAAAATAAAATCGTAGTTGAGAGGAAAAAAAACCCACTACTTTAAAAATACATCATGGGTTTACCAGTGGTTTTAGTAGCAATCTTCAGACAAGAGATGTAAAACTTATTCTAGTATTAAGGAGACCATAACGAAAGTCCTCAGCTTTCTGTATTCAGTGCAAAAAATAATTGCATTGATAAATTTAGGTTCCAGTCAGACTTGAATAAGGAATGAAGGCAGCCTATGGTTTCCTGTATAGTCAGCAGAGTTGCTTCAAGAAAAATCTCAGAGCTGAGGCTCTGCTGATTAACTCTCCTCACACATTTCTGTTGTCATGACTTGGTAAATTTACAGCCCAAACGAAGGTGCCAAAAATGGGAGATAAGCACAGAACCCATGATCTTGTCTTTAAACTGTGAGATGGGAAGTATTAGTAAATCTCATTTTCACAGGGAAAATTACCAGGGGGTGGGTGTTTGAAGTTGTGGCTTGCCAATATTCTGTAATTTATTTTGCATCATATGACATCACATTAAATAAAGAGACTAAATTTCAGTGTTAGGCGAACAGTGACAACATGCAGAGAATTAAACATAAATGTTCTTGAAACTCAAGACAAAAGTATTGAGAGAGCTTAAGAAGGGAATTAAAATAAAAATGGAAAAGTTTTAGACAGATTTTAAAATTAATAAAACAGGAAGGACTAATAACGGCATGAAAATAGTAGGAAGTGAATTATGACTCAAGTGTAGTACAAATTATTTCACTCTAATGCAGGCATAAACAACTTAATCTTCAAGTAATTTCTGACTGGTATTACAATTTTCACACCCTTACCTAGTATCAAATCCACGAACCACTGCACCCATTGATTTTGCTGCTCCTGCAGAAGCCAGGCCAGCAACCCCTCCTCCAATGATCAGCACCTAAAATGATAAATCTCATTAACCAGTCATTTAAACAAAATACCTTACGATAAAACCAAATTTAATTGGGCAGAGTTGTCCCATATATCCAACAGTTTAAAAGCTGTAACTCCTAATTACACATATCTAAGAGGCAACTCTTCTGTAGCTAACAGTTTCTCTAAGTAAATACAGGTTTTCTCCTTGATTTATCTTCCTTTTTTTCTTCCCTAATTCTACTTTCATTTCTCTTCAACCCAATCCACCTGTAATTCCAACCAAGTAAATCTTTCCATTGCACTCCTCAATGCACCAGAAATACTACTATCTCTGAATTTTCCTAACTGCTTTCTTACCTTCTCCTACTTTGAAAAAAAATAAATCAAACCCCTTATAGCTAATCTGATATTTAAAACTAAGCAAGCTTAAATAAAATTCAAATTATTCTATTATTCCCAAAACAAAACCAGAACAGATGTGAACAAAAAATGGTATGAGAATAATTACAGTGATTTCTGAAGTCGTTAGAAACAGCCCAAAGGCAGGAAAAAAGCCTTTTAACATAGTTTCAGCAACAGGTACCTTTGCTCAGAAATTCACATATTCTTTTGGCACAATGTGTGTTTTATTGCACATACCTTTGCTGGAGGAACTTTACCAGCAGCTGTGATTTGACCCGTGAAAAATCGACCAAAGTGATTTGCTGCCAGGACCACAGCCTTGTAACTGTCAATCAAGGATGAACACACATCAGTGCTTTCTCAGATTCAGTAAATTCCATTCATTACATCAATCTAAAAGATGAACATTTGACCAGAGTATGTGTAGGATAAACCAAGCTTAGTATTCTACCATTGAACACAAGCTTACTAGTCTTTATCCATATTTCTATGGAGACGTCTGACAATATTTGATCTTTTGTTTGTAACTGCCATGGCAATTGCATTCACACTGACTATTCTTTGGGTTAGTTAGCTCCTAACACCAGATCCCCATGACAGACAATCTGTATTCAAGATAACTTAGTTCAGAGCAAAAAGGTACTAGACAAAACAGTCAAGGAATTAGAAGAATTATGTTCAGTTTTGTTTATTTTAAAAGCATTGCTCTGATCTGCTATAAAGCTAACCATAAAAAACTTCAACACTACCCTGCTTGAAACAGCTCTTCATGAAAATAGAGATGTAGAATCATTTTAGATATACCTAATATCAAAGCACATGACTTTAATCCAGCTATACTTAATAAAGCAAAAAAAAAAAAAAAATCATACCCAGCAATGTTGGCCATGGAGCTAAGTGCATCATATCCCTGAGCAATGGTGACCCGTGGAACCTGATCCATAGCCAAAACAGTAGCTTTTTTTTCTGCAAGTTTTTTCAGGAGATCTGGATTTTGTGCTGGGTAGATAAAACTAATCAGGGTTGCTGCTGTCTTGAAAAGATCTGCCTCATGTACACCTAGAGATGAGTTATATATAGGAGCTCTCACCTGAAAAAGACAGAAGTTTCCAAGTTAAGAGGAAAAAAATCAGAACACATTCCACTTACTTTCTCTCAGTTTGCAGTCTGTCCATTCCCATCCAAAAAGTACAGAAAGAAGAAAGTACATCAAAGGCTATTTACACAACTGAACTGAGTAACTGCACTTCCCAGCCGCAGTCCACATCATGGAATTGGCTCTAGCTGGATTGGTAACAGGACAAAAATTGTCAGCACACACCTTCACAAAGGTCTGATGACTTCTAACGAGCAGTCACTTGCTTTTGTAACAGACAGCTACCCTCAAACCCACCATTCGTAAGCAAAATGATTACTCAACAGATATGACAATTAAGCTCTACAAACTAAGAATCACTAATAAGGTTGCAGTGCATGACTACATACATGGAATTTCATGCCAGATGTTCAGCAGACACTGATCTTCATCTACATTCACTTCTGAGTTTCTCACTTTTCTCCAAACAGAAACCTACTTAAAAGCATTGTCCACAAAGCAGCTCACAGAAATTCCATGTTCAGTGCTGATGGGATAATTTTAAACAGAGCAACTGAAGGAAGCCTCAATAAGGTAAAGGTATTTTTTCTCTTTTTTCCCCTTCAGGACTCTGTACAATCTAAGACTTCTCAAGTAAGATTGGTTTTAGCTCTTTTCTCAAATTTTAAACACATCTTTGCTGTGGAATTCAGAGAAGTTACATAATCATATTTTCTAAATCCCAAACCACGCTATTTAAAGAGTAACTAGAGTTATATGTTACCAATTTTGGATAAAAGATTTCTTAGAGCAGGGATCTCATCTGACTAGATTCCAGAACTAGTCTACCTCACTCTAGAAAACACAAAAACTCTTAGGTAGTTAAAAACTTGCTAGAGATATTATCCACATTTTTTCAACATTGTCATTTACTTTTTATTAGTGGAGGTGCATGCCTGAGCTATTAAAAAAACCACAAAAATTGAATCAGAACTCAAAATGGAAAACACTAATTTAATGGAACCTTACTTACTAAATTTTCCGCAGATTATCAGAAAAAAAATTACCTATACATTTCTCCAAAAACAATGTAATAGGAAATATACTAATAAAGCAATTACTTTCACAACCAAATCAGAAGCCAAGACTTCCTTGGTCCCCTGAATCTTTGCTCCAACTTCTCTGTAATGGTCATCAGAAAATTTAGAAGCTTCTCCAGCACCAGATTCCACCACAACATTGAAGCCTTGCTTAACCAAGGCTTGAACTCCAGCCGGTGACAGAGCCACTCTCTTCTCATTCTCAAATATCTCCTTGGGGACACCCACAGTCAGTTGTTTATATGGAATTCCTGTAAGAGTGGCAAATAAGACAGTATTAGTTGTACTAAACATTAATTAACTGGTATAAGGGACACTCTTCAATGTTGTACAGACACATGCAAACACGTCACAGTTAGCAATTCTCCCCTCCTAAGTGAGGAGGAAGCAGAATGCTATTTTCTAGGAACATTGTTTACATTTCCTTAAATTACACCATCTTCCTAGAGATCCTTGTTTTCTCAGCGATCAGCAGGTGAGCACAATCAGCCACATAAGCAGTAACAAGTGTTTGGTGCAGTTCATACTCATTGTCGTTTACACAGCTCTGATTGTGTAACTGGCATTCTGATTTACACAATACCTGGTGTACTGGTGATAATACATGCTGTCTCAGACCAGAATTTAAATTGCTTTCTAGTCACTTCCAGATTATTGTGAAGAAAGAAATAAATGAGCTTGAACACTGGAACTGCATTTTAACTGAATATGTTTGTAATGTATATCAAATTATGCCAAATTATTGAATGCAACATACACGCCACAAAGTACACTGAAAGGTATAACTACATCAATAAGGTACTCTAAAAGTTGCCACAGAAATGAAAAATGTGAATTCAGAAGTAGTTGAAGAATAAAGGAATATCCTGCTACTAGTTTCTTCAAAGTATTTATCTTCAAAGTTATTTCCTTGTCTTAACTTGTTCAAAGCTCCACTAAGTAACATCAGGAAACTGCTAAAGCTGAAATTTATGCTTTAGTTAAAGTTTTCAAATTACAAACATCTAACTTAATTCAAGTACAATTTGGGGGCTTTCAGTCTCGTATCTGAGAGATAAACTTCTCTGATCCAAACAAGTGTTTAAATACATTATTTATAAATACACAGGCTCAAGCAGAATAATCATACATAAAACTATTACATTGCTTTAATTACACTGAGAGCATGCAGTCCAACATATAGGCTGAATTCTGTACCAGCTTTCACTCACATCTATGCAGAATTGAAACCTGGATTGTGACATTACTATGCAAGACATTTACACCACATGAATATTAATAAACTATAATTTGAGCAATCTAAGCAGTCACTCATATTAATGATCAAGCAACAACAACAACAAAACCCACCAAAGAAACCCCAAACCTAAAAAAGGGGAGAAAGTGTATGAGAGGCTTGTTTAAAATTTCAAATCTCTTTTTAAATTGTCCAACAATACTGTGTATTGTGCTACAAAAAATTGTACCAAGCAAAGAATGCAAATTTTAGGAAGGCCTCCTTTTGACTTTGAGATAGAAACAAGTAAAAAGAAAACTAAAAACATACTACAATATAAGAGCTTTGAGGAACTAGATTTAGATTTAAAATATCAAAATAAATTATCTGTGAAATTGAACCTGGATTACAATGTGCCTAAAGTTGGCAATCTGAAAATGTTTTTGGTTAGAAATTTTCAAGCTACTGTCAACTTACTGTGTTCTGAAAAACCAGTACAGAGCTGCTAAGAATTGGTACTTAAATACCTACTTATACTTCTCAGCCTACTAACACATTAAAAAAAAATTAACACATCCAACAAGACAGAATGACAGCTCACCAGACAAAGAAGTTCATTACTTCTAATGGCAGCACCAGGCGAGGTTTAACTGAACCACAGGAAGTTCAGGTTGGACACCAGAAAGAATTTCTTCACTGAAAGGATGGTTAAGCACTGGAATGGGTTGATAAAGGGAAGTGGTCAAGCCACCATCCCTGGAGGTGCTCAAGAAACAACTGGATGTGGCACTTAGTGCTATGGCTCAGCTGACAAGGTGGTGTTCAGTCAAAGGTTGGACTTGATCTTAGAGGTCTTCTCCAACCTTAATGATTCCATAATTCTAATTCTAAAACATACATTCACAGAACATAAAGCCAAAACAGGAGCAAGAATGCACATCTAAACCAACAGATCCACAAAGGTAACAGAGCTTTGCAATGATTTGTTCCACCAGCATACATCAAATCTAAGCATCCCCGTGCAACTCAGGCCATACCCACCACAGCAGCACTAACCACTTGTTACCAGCTCTGGTAACTGTTGCTGTCACTCAAATTACTCTTGTCATTTGAAGAGACTTTTCTCCTCATCTCGTCTAATTACTACACAATAAAGTCCTGCTTCTGATTTTCACTAAATCAACTCGGTGGAAATGAGCTCTCTTGTCTTTTAGAAGTAGGAATGAAACCTAGAAGATTGAAATTTGTTAGGATAACAGAGACCAACCAGAATTTCAGAGAGGAAGCAGTTCTAGGGTAGGATAGGATGCAAAACATTTTTCAAAAAGCACTGAGAGAAGTTAAGAACTAAAGTCCTACCTTCCCTTTCTCCTTTTGGAAGTTTTTGTAGCACAAGAATGCCAAAGGGGAGGAAAGGAGGGGAAAACATGGGGGAAAATAGGGGAAGGGAAAAACAAGGGGAAAGGAGGAAGGAAAAAAGGGAGGGGAAAGGAGGAGCAAACAAGGAAAGGAATAAATTATAGCATAAAGGAAATAGATAACTGCAAATTTAAAGGTACAAAGACATTTGACTAAAGCTTTTATTTTTCTCAAGCAAATCTTCTATAGCTCCTAAGCCTCAAATGATAACAGATGCTTCTAACTTCCTTTTGCTCATTTGCTTCTGTGTGGGGTATCAGAATAGAAGAGTAAATGGCTAGGAGTAAAAGGACAGAAATATACATTCACTAGATCCAGATATGTTTCCTCATTCCTCACTTCTTTCTTTATTGGTACATCTTGCATGCAATAAAAATTAGTACAACTTTTTCAGATAGAAAGTATTTGCACCTTATTTAGTAAACAGAATGATGACAGACCAGCATTGAGGAACATGCTCTTCTCAGAGTTTTAGGAGATCAAATCCAAGATAAATATCCAACAAGTCTCATTTGCCTCACCTACTTTTCTTCTCTATCCCACTACCAGAACTCCAGCAATCCATAAATACAAAAGCAAATGAATACATAAGCAAACTGTCAGTTTGCCAGCTTTTAGCTAGAGTAGGTATAGGACATTTTTCAAGTAGACTGCCCCGAGCTTCCACATGATTCAGTACCAAAATTAAGCAGGTATCTACAGCTCAAAAACAAAGATCTATCTTAAAACTGCAGTACAGGTCTTGGGAAGAAAGGGTTAAAAAGCGGAACACTGGCATGGAGGATTGCAAAGCTCCCTTTCAGCTGGAAATAACTCTTGATAAGCCTATGTGAACAGCAGGTCTGTGGTGATTTACTGGTGCCTGTGTCTCCGCTTGTTTTCCTCTGCCCGGGTGCTGCTCCAGCAATATCCTGTTAGCGAAGTAATGGAAATAAACTATAAATTTACCCTTTGGATTCTAGACATGACTTTATGGCTGTCCCACCTGCCTGTCTGCGCTGACATACACAACAGCATATGATCAATACTCTAGCTGGAGGAAGCTTTGTGATTAACACAGATTTGGTTTGTTGGATTCAGCAATTTCATCAAAGTCAATAGTTTTGAAAGGTTGAAAACTAGAATTATAAACTTAGCATCTTGATTTAGTTTTTATTTTGAGGAAGCCCATCTGCTATCCCTGCCATGTATTTAAAGTCACGTTAGAGTGTGAAGCCTACAAATTATCTCTCTAATCCTTCATGTCAGGTAATCTCTTTAAGTACTGCCTTGAGTATGTTTTAGTGCTGCTTTACGACATCATGGACATCTTCCAAATACTGAGTAATATTACATACCTGGAGCACCTTTTTGACTCATTAAGTTTTTTAATATATTGAGTAGAAGATACACAGTACTTAGATTCTGCCACTATCAGAAGTAGAATCACTACATTTCACAGGTCTTAGAATGGAATATACATTCCAGTGAAATGCTCTGGCATATACATAACTTATAACTTCAAAAAATTAGTAAGAAGCCACTCTTTCATTCCCTTAGCACAATCCTAACTGTGTAATGAAGACGTATTCAAACTTCAAGCAAACGAAACTATAACTGTGACTTTCTCCATGTAACTTCTATCTACAAAAATCTTAGAGAAGATTATAAATCAAAACTATAGCAGAAAATACAGTTTTTTGATCTCCTTAACCTGACTTTGGGAAGTAGTCTGCAACAAAACAGGATCAACCAATAGAAAGTGACTTAAGGAAAAGATAAAGGAGAAGTTTTGACTCTATGCCACGTGTTCTGGGATTGAAAACAGGATGCCTATTTTCAGAGTTACTCTAATAACCTTTAAACAAACCATCTCACCTGTCCTGAAGATGAGGACATATTCCAAAGAACAGCAATATGATGTTGGCAAAAAGAAAAAAAAGGTACAGAAGATTAAACGAACACCTGATCCCTCCTGATACATAAATAAGGATTTTTTTAAAAAGGGAAATTAAAGGAGAATATTTCTTTGTTTATAAATAAAATAAAGCTTACCTATAGAACTAATTAAAAATTAACTGTTACAGGTTTAGAAAAAACAGGAAAATTTAAGAAATAAGCCTCAAAATAAAAAGGATATTTAAAGTCCCAAAATAAAGAGGGGTAAAAGTCATAGAGCTGTAGGACAAATTAATCTAGAAGTATACTGGGAAGCTCAGTCAGTCACTCCATATGCACCTTTCCCAGAACTTCAGAAAGTTTTGTATCTGTTTCTGAAGTAGCTGGTCCTAGTGACTACCTGGCACAGATTATGGGAATACTTGTTTACACCTGTATGAAAGTTCCTATGTTTCTATTAAGCAAGTAGCAGCATAAAAGCTGGCAGTAAGAAAATTATCTATGCTCCAAGTTCACTTTTCAGCTGACTACGTATCTCCGTACTTCTTCTCCTCAAGCAGCTATTGCTTTTGCACACAACATAGGCTGGATGGAACGAAAGCTAACCTGAGACAAGGAAAGTAATAACTACAGCCTTAAGAAGAAACACTGTGACACCAGTCTTTTCAGAAAACTTACTCTTCTTAGTAATACAGTGATTTTACCAAGTGTTACAATAATCAAAGCTAATCTCTGAAAGACTAAAACACAGTTCTTTTGAATCTGTCACATTTTGATTCAAGAGCACTTAAAAAGTAAATATAAGCAATAGCCCTGCTTCTAATTTGTCATTAAATTGCTGTTTTCTCCTTGATTTGTCCTCTACCAAATGACAAATCACATATTACCAAAGCATACTACAAGGGCAGCTTAATTATCAACCAAAAGACTACCAAACTTGTAGTTCTCCACATTAAATAACTGCATTTCATGAATATTACTAATTCTTAAATAAGGGCTTCCACAAAACAGATTTGACAGGGCAGCACTGAGCATTTAAACATGACACTAATCAGAATTCTTCATCCTTGTGGGAAAATTTTTCAAAAGTTATTCTTAAAAATGAGAAAATTCACACACACAGAGTAGCATACCAACTTCAGTAAAACAGAAGAGACTCTTTAGTTTCATGATTAAATTTGTGGTCAAAGCCAAATACAAAATTGATTCCAAACTCAAACAAGGACACTTACCTGGGATATTTGAGAAAGAACTTTGAACCTAGCTTCCTGTGTGTCAGTTTATGCTCCCAACCAAGGGACAATCTGCCATATGAAGACTGACAGATGTCTCTTTCATTCTGATATTTAACGTGGAAAAAAATTGAGAGCATCTCAAATCTATCAAAGACATTCTGATTTCAGCACACAACTGCGATACAGATTTATCAGGAGCCCTCAGAGTAAAGAAACTTCCCCTCATGACATTTCTTCAGAAGTTCCAAAATCTTCAGTCACCAGGTTGAAAGGGCCACAAAATGCACCATTTACTGTTAGTACTGCCACAAATTCTACACAACACAGGCTTCTCTGAACTACTACATGCTACTTTTGTGTCCCATGTTTTCACAACCAGACACTTCTGTTTCCAACAGCACTACTTTCCTTATAATCTCAAGTACCTAATGCAGTTACCTACTGTCTACATTTAGAAGAACCAAATGTCATGTGTGCAATCAGTCTAACTGTCCACATTAATCTTTTGCAGACTAAGATCCTTCATATCCACAGAAGCAGGGTCTCTAAATTCCAAGGGACACACGACCCATTCAGTAATAATGGGCAAAAATAGCGTTAAATCTACATTAGGTATTCTTCAGTCTTCCTTCCAACTGTCAGGTTATATACAGTATAGAATAGAGAAAAAAATTGTCAGTTCTGATCTTCATGTACCAGGCTCATAGTAGAAACTGGAAATAAGAGTGCCCCTTTTCCCAGTTTTTTTTTCCTGAAAATACCAGAACTTGTCCATTATCTGCTGAAATGCAATTTTTGCAAAAACACTAACAAACCCTACACGTGAAGATACATATCAATAGTTTTTCAAAGTGATACAATGTGTTTCCTGAACAAAGTTAAGAGGTTTTTTTTAAGATCGGATAATAACGTCTACAAATACTCATGCTAGCAGATGCTGTCTTTGTGAGGTCTGTATTTTCTCACATGCATGCAAATAGCTGCACTACCAAAACTAATGAGGAACTCAGGATTTGAACTAAGAAAAGCATTTATTTAAATACTTCCTTCAATCAAGGAAAGTATTAGCAGGAGCTCAAACCCTCTAACTGTAAAAACTACGTGGATCCAAAGTATTCATGATAAACACAAACACCTTCTGTGTAAGCCCTATAAAGCCAGACTAGAATTGTGCTGCAACTGACTCAGGTATGCTGCTGACATGATTTAAGAATGTTCTTTCTATTTTAAGTCTTTTCTGTACTAATGCAGATCTGAAAGAAAGAAAAAAGAAAGAAACCATTTAAATTCGTGTTTTAAAATAAAACATTGCTTAAAGTACTTTAATCAATTTACCTGGCTTTGGAGCTGCCTGAGACCCAAGCACCTGGTAAGTTCTAAACATTCGCAAGCACAGCACCTTTGCAGAACGCGGCTTCGGCGGGAGCACATTGCCAAAAACAGGAGCTGAGCATCCACCCACAGCAACACGCAGAAGGCTCGCCATTGCAAGCAGACCTCACAACAAATTCCTTGCCACGTATGGAACCCCTACAGCAAATGTGAAAACAAATCAAGAGTTATTAATGACACTGCACAGAAGGCATGTAAACGCAGCAGGTTTAGAACCAGCCGACTGCCAGTAGCCACGAGACAATCATTCCTCACCACCTTTATCTTTCAGGCTAGGAAAAAAAAAACACTTTCTTTTTTCCAAATTAAGTAAGACAGCTCTTAACCAAAACAACTGGCGTGACCAGCCGCCACCCGGGATCGCATTTCTGCGACTCAAGGTCATTTTCTCTTTACATCGTTGCTTTAAAACGGGAACTTTGGTACGGGAAAAGCGCGGCGCCCCAAGGCACCAAACAAACGACTCCAATCCGTGCCACAGCTCCCTCAGGAGTCACTCTGGGTGGCACACAGCTTGGGAGGCGCAGCAGAGCACGCACTCGGGGTGGGACACCCCGGGCAGCGGGCAGGGGAGCCGGGAATGTGCTTCTCGCCCGGAATCCCGCCGGGCCCCCGCAGCAGCAGCCCCTTTTCTCTCCTGTCACTATTTATAGCCCGCGGCCACCGAATGACCTTGGGCGGGCGGCTCGTCCCCCGCCATGCACCGTCCCCGCTCGGGGGACACCCCGCAGCCGCCACCGCCCCGCTCCCGGGGGCCCCTTCCCGGGCCACCTGCCTCCTCCCGCACGTCCGTCCCGCCACGCTCCCTCCCTCCTTCCCTCCCTTCCCCCTGACAGCGTGGCACCGCTGTCTTCTCCCCACCAGCGGCTGGCCCCCAGAGGCACCAGGAGAATGAGGCGGTGCCGGCGCAGCCCCTCACGACGCGGCGCACACGCCCCGCGCGGAGCCCCTCACACGCTCCTCCCGCAGCCCCGCACCGAGCCCGCACCGAGCCCCGCTCCACAGGCCTCCACAGAGAGCTCCGCGCAACGCCGCGCGCGCGCACGCACCGCCGCCGCGCCCCGCACGACGCCGCGCTCCCACCCGCGGTGCCGCCGCCGCGGCTCCCACTGACCTTGGGGCGGGGCGGGGGCGGGCCCGTGCTCGCCAACCCGGAAGGACTGAGGGGCACGCGGGGGTCGGGCGGCCGCGTCACGCGGCGTCTGAGGGGCGGCGGCGCGGGTGCTGGCCGAGCCGGTGGCGGCAAAGCTGGGTAAGCGTGCTCGGCTGGCCGCGGCGCGGAGCAGAAGGTCGGAGCTGGCGGGGAGACGTGCTGAAACGCGGGTGTTGGACGTGGGGCTAACGCCATAGCACGTAAGTGGTGTCCGCTTCGTTATTGTTACTTCTTAAAATGCGCGATAAAGCAGAGAGGTGTCGGAGTGGTAGGCGCATTACGGGAACAGAAAATGGGGAGCTGTGTCATCTTTGGGCATTAGGAGGAATTTCTTCACAGAAAGGGTGATTTGATGGGCTGCCCGGGGAGGTGGTGCAGTCGCCGTCCCTGGGGGTGTTTAAGGAAAGGCTGGACGTGGTGCTCAGTGTCGTGGTCTGATTGTCGTGGTGACGTTCCGTCATAGGCTGGACTCGATGATCTCAGCAGTCTTTTCCAACTTAATCGATTCTGTGATTCTATAGCTGTTGAAATAATACATGGCTGGATGAAGAGCACATGGGGCTGGAGAGGCAGTTCTAGGGGACAGCCAGCCGCGCTGCCCATTGCCTCTGTGCATTGTCTTCACACAGTCCTGCATATGTTGTCTTACTTCACACGATCTGTGGATTCCGTGTATGAGGCGTATTTTGGTTTGGGTTTTTTTTTTACTTTACTGAAGTCTGTGTAGCTGCTCATGCAAACTACATGTTGCTGGAGATGACACAGCTTCCAGACTTGTAAATGGTGACTTAGCAAGTAAAGTTAAGCACTGAAAACATGAGAGTTCCCTGAAAATAATTAATAGGATTCTCTACTACTAAATGTTCATTACTTTTGTGCTTTTGTATAAGCTTGTGTGAAATCTGTGGAGCTTTAGAGCTACAGATTATGCCTGTGGTTTATGTTTTGGGCTTAATAGCCACTGACTCCTACAAAAACATGCCTTATCAGTATGGCAGCAATTGGAATAATTCCAGCTAATGACAATAAATTACACTTCAAAAGCTAGAACCAGCCCTCTCCTTTTTTTCTAATTAGAAATACGTTATCAGCGTTTAAAAAAATAGAGCAAGTAAAAATGCCTGTGTTCTGAATAGTGACAAGGTTACAGTGTGTGACTTCTTGGCATCAGGCACTGAAGGTGTGTGTGGATTTGGTTCTGAGCTAAGTTTTAGATTATTTGGTAGGACACTTAGGACAAAGCAGGTATCTCCTAGTGACTGCCTAGAATTGTTCGTAACTGTATTTAGTGAAAGTTTTAATCCAGTCATTGGGTGCTTAGGTGAGGTCTGTCTAGTTAATGATCTCAGGGGTTCTGCTGTATGGCCTCCAAGGCTTGAAGTAATTCACAGGACTTCAGCTACTCAAGCCAAAACCTTCTAAGCATAATGTCTTAACAGTCTAAAGGGGTGTACTGTTGTAGGCAGTATTTGGGGCTTGTTATTTTGAAATTAACTAATATTATTTTTAGTTAATATTATTAACTAAAAATAATCATATTTTTCTTAATTTTGTTTTAGGTGTCTACACTAGGGAGAGGAAATTGGGTTCCCAACCAAACTCAACTGCGTTCATGCAAACTTAAGTAGTGCATCTCTAAGAAAAGTATGGATTTGGGATCACATTCCACTTTAAATGGTAAGCAGTTGCGAAACGGTTATTGAATTAATATAACATAAAATGTCTGCTAAGTGAACAGAATTCACATTTATGTCCAAAGGTGAAAACTTGTCTTGTTCCATAACTTAAGGCACTCAATTTCTCTTAGGTGTAAACTTTAAAGAATGAGATTTGCTAACTTGAAAGATTGGCATATTCAAAATTGGCATATTCTCCACTAGAATATAATGATGGAGATTTTAATTTTTCTTCACATTAATGTAAGCTTTTCATTCTCCTTCTGGCAAGGCAAAGTCTACAGATGTGGACAGAGGTCACAATATAGGCGTTAAAATTTGAGCTGATAACACAAGAACACTGAATATTTTTAATGGAGAAATTTAGCAGCTAATTTGTGATCTTTAAAGAATTGGTAATGCTGCTTAAAATAGTTTTGACAATGGTTTACACAAGTGAAGTATTATAATGGTTTTTTAAGACTCATTCAAAACATCCTGCACTGGCTCACATTCCAGTTGCAGAGTATAGATTTATTAGTTTACCATTCTATATTTCCAGAAGGGTTGCCTAGGAACAGTTTCCCCATGAGCCTCATTAATTTTAACTTATGACACCTTTAATGTCTGGCCACCTTTTTATCTTGGCAAAAATCAGTCCAATTCATTCCTTGGGGAGCTAACAAATGTTTTACACCCTGCCCCTCCCCTGTTAATAATTGAAAATGGTAACATGTAATAATAAACCCAATAGGAACCTGACTTCTAAAGGCACCATTTTACAATCCAATTGCATTTTTTTTTAATACAAGACAGCACTATTGTAATATTTTAATACTGTTTCATGCATACTTGCCTATTTTTTTCACCCCTTCATAGTGGTGAACAGAGCAGGACTCAATGCCACACAATCTTTTGATTTTTTTTGTGGCAGGAACAAGTGGCAAGGACAGCACAGACCAGACTGTTCAGGGAGCAAAATATAAACTCCCTCAGTAGGATCAGCTGAGGTGCATTTGTGGCACACCAGATTACACTTGCGCTCCTCATCTTGAAAGCTGATTGTGATACAAAGAGTTTGCAAAACAATGAGAGCAAGACTTTGGACTGAAATTGAAGAAGAGTAGATTAATTAAATTGTAAATGGACATGTGAGTTGAACTGTTCTCAGTTTATGTGATAATATTAGGAAAAATGCATTCCATGAACCATGTTCTTCAGTTGGTTCCTAGTGGTGTGGAAGGTGGTTGTTAAACATTAAATCAGAAGAGCATTTGTTATCACATCATGTGTAAATTATAAATGAAAATTATTTTTCTGAACAACCATAGTTTCATTAAGTAGCCCTAACCGTACAATAATATGGTCATGTTGGAGGCTTAACTTTATGGGGTTAAATTTAAAATTTCGCCTATAGCTTTTCCATCCCTCTCTGGTGTAAACATCTGTGTATGCACAGCGTGGCATGATGCACCTGTGGCTGCAGGTCTCTCCTGCTGTAGCTGAAGCCTTGGCCCTGCCACGGTCACCTCGCCCCGCTCGTTACCGTGGAGATGCAGTCGCAGGGAATACGGTGCCTTTGGAAACGCTGTTTCCAGGCTGCCGCGGCTCGGGGCGGGCGCGGCCATCGCGACGCTGCGCGGGGGTGAAACCGAAAGTGCGGGGCCAAGGCGGGCCCGCGCTCCGCCCGCCCTCCGCGTCCCGCCCGCCCCGCTCCGCTGCGCTCCTCCCTCCCATGAGCGCCCGAGTCGCCCGGCCTCAGCATGTCGGAGAGTTTCGACCGAGCGTCGGGTGCCGGCCGGGGCCGCGGGTGCGGCGCGCCGGAGAGCGGCGGCGGGGCCCGGCCCGCGGGCAGCGCGTCCCGCGGCTCGGGCCCGGCCGAGGAGCAGCAGCACCAGCCGGGCGGCCTCTTCCCGCAGCAGGAACCATTGCGGCCTCCGAAGACGGCCCCCCTGGGCACCGGGATGGCAGGTACGGGCTGCTCTCCCCGCTCTTTCTTTTCGCGGGGCACTTGCGCAGCTCCCCGCCCGCCGCAGGGGCACCGGCACCCGCCCTCGGGAGCGTGGTCCCGTTCCCGGGTGCGCGATGCGGGCGCCGCGCTAAGGCCGGGTCAGCCTGGTGAGCCCTGGGGCCGGCAGACACCTGGGTGACTCGGGAGGGGTAAGAGGAAGAAAACCGAAGAGAATCATGTGATGCACTGTGCAGTCAGCTCAGCACCTGCTGACCGATGCCCAGCCTGTCCCTCGGCAACAATTGACAACTCCTGGCCAGCTCCCCCCCAGTTTATATACTGAACGTCACATTCTGTGGTATGGATTATCCCTTTCACCAGTTCGGGTCAGCTGTCCAGTCTTTGCTGCCTCCCTGCTTCTTGTGCATCTGCTCACCATCAGAGCATGGGAAACCCGTGTTATCGTCGCTTGCCTCATACTGAATCCAAACCACAGGGCTGTACTAGGTAGCAAGAAGAAAATTAATCTAGTTGAAACCAGCATACTGGGTTATGGACCTGGACCAGGTAAAGGTGTGATGTTGTATTGCAGCTGTTTGCAATACTCTCTGTCCTTTCCCCCCTTTTGTGCCCCCACATCTGAGTGTACTTTTTATCCATCTGACTGCAATCTGACTGCAGATGGTCTCAGCCTTCCCCCACTGAAGAATTCCAGTCTATTTGCAAAAAAATAAACCCAACCCAACAGTAACACAAAGCTATGTTTGTTGGTCAGCTTTTTCAGGTAGGTATCAGGTTCTGTTTTCAATAAACTTATGAGCTAGTCTGTAAAGAGAGGTTTGGAAAATAGTGTTTTAAAAACACTTCAGTTGGATGTTGTGGCAAATGGTATATAAGAACAAAAATAGCCAAATGTCCTTTCAGCATTTTGTTGAAAATAAGTGTTGGTCAAAATCAGTGATGTCTGTCATTTATTGACCTTCCAAATGTATCTAAAATCAATGAAAAATCACAGGATAATCAGATAAGCAGATTTACTAGTTGCATAGGTTAACTCTTGAATAATTTGTTTACATTGAAAATAAGTTTTTTCCCTTCTCCTTTTTTTTTGTTCACCTGCACAAGACCACTGTTTACTTTCCATCCTGTAGAAAGACATGTGGAGTCTGCTTAAATGAATATCCATACCTCAGAATAAGCAATAAAACCTATGTATTTTAAGTAGGCCTATGTAGTTAAAGGAAGTATATTTATAGTAAAACCATACTTTATGTAAAAGTATACTTTAAATTTTATATATATATATATATATATATATATATATATATATATATATATATTCTGTGTTTACTTTCTGTGAATACATACTAATTTAGTGATGCCTAAGACAAGCTGTTAACAAAAATTTTTCAGAACACCTGCAAAAGACAGGAATTCCATCTGGATCTCAAGATAAAGTTTCGGTTCTTGATTCTGGACCAGAAATGGCTGTGGATCCTGTAGCAACATCAAACTTGTCTGCTAAAGCACCTGAATTTTATCCATCAGGGTACCACCAGAACTTCAATCAGAATTTCACAGTGAGTGTTTTAACTTCATTCTTTAGTATGAGCCAATTTACTTGTATTCAAATTAATAATATTTTCTTGAAATCTTTCATGTCAGATAATTTGAATTCTGTATTTGCTAAAGTGTTTACAAAAATTCTGAATATAACCTCCAGAGTTGCAGCCAGGATGTTAAGTGATATTGGGTAGATATTATGATGTACATGAGCACCTCTGCTGTGAAATATTTTGCTAAAGCTTGTTTCAGATAACCATGTTCCTTTTTGACTACACCAGGTGTTGGTTGCATTCAGTATGAGAGTAAGCTGTTTTTTTGGTGACTACCTCTCTTGTAGTTACATCTATACTGCATTTTAAATGAAAGCATAGCTTCACTCTTATGTAGAAATCACAGGGAGAGAAAGCTTGAACTTTAGCTTCTCTGAGCACAGGCTTTGCCTTTCCTGAATTTCCTGTGCCACAGGTACCATTCCTCATGACTGCCTAAGCTAGCGTAGCATCATGTGTCATCAGTGGTGTTGTATCACCAAAGGGCAAAAAAAGTTAACAGTTACCTACCAACACACCTAGTAAGAAATATATTTCCAGCTAGACTCAGATCAGTTTGTAGATGCATCATGTAATAAAAGCTATTTTATTTCTATTTCCTGCTCCATTGTCTTCCATGTTACTGCTTCAGTAACTCTACTCCAGGGAAGATCTCTTTGAATTCTTCATATATCCTTTTGTTATGCAAACATCAGACTCTGGTACTATATCTAAACAGGTGGGAACTTTTACAAATACAATCAAGTGATTAAAAAAAAAGAGGGATGCTGAATCAAATTGATTTTTGATAACTGGTAGAAAAATACCTCATTTGAATGCTGAATATGGTGCTTTGGTATTCTGAAATCTTTTCCTCACCAGTAAAATTGATGTTACCTTAGTGTTACCCGCTTTACCTGTTTACTAAATGTAATTACTGTCCTGTATAATAGACCCCACAGCCAATATACAACTGTTCATGCCAGTGTGAACATGTTTTGATGAATTGATAATCTAGGAGAAAAAATAACTGCTTTCCCCCAACACTGGGTCCATGTTTTCTATAAATAAAGTGTTTCAGTTTCAAGACAAAGAAAAAACCCAAACAGCCTTCCCAATAGCCTACATAGTGCACTCTTAAAACTGCAAAGTTTCAATGCCAACAAGTTGCTTTTCAGCTGTTTTGCAAAAACACACAAGCATGTGGGAGTGCCTGGTTGCTATGTTGTTGGAATATGCTATGAATGTGACTCATCTATTAATAAAACTACCTCTGAAAATGTTAACAAAACATGTTGCAGGCACTTTAATCTAATTAGAATATGATACACATAAAGCAGTGGTATTTTTCTTTCATTCTTCACTATTTGAAAATCTCTTGTTTTTTTTAGTTTAGTAACTGAAGGAATTTTATAAATTGGGCTCACTTGTCATAAAAATAAAAAAATTAGCACGCTTTACAGTTACACTGATTTTGACCATGAGTTTTAAAATTTGAATCAAAACAAAGTTTTGAGAAACTTTTTTTATTTAAAATTAGTACTTTATAGTTTCCATTTGTAAAGATCCCTGAATTTTTAGATCTGAAATATTGTATTTTTCTCATAAAAGACACAGTTGTTTTGCAATTGCAAAAAAACCATTATTTTTTAAATAGTGTTGCTTTCTTGTTTGATTGTGCACTATTATAATTACTCTGTCTGTCCATGTAACATTTGCTATTAGGTCAGTTAATTTCCAGTCTTTCCAGTTTTTGATGCTCAAAACTATCAATTACCTGTGAAGATGGTTTAAGGAGTACAGCTTACCAGGTTTTCTAGAATTTTCAGAAGAACTTTACTGGGATATTGAAGAAGGGCCTCCATGGAATTCTCTGTTTGTATACAGAGTCTGACCCATAGAAATTGTAGTTGTCTGCAGCAGAAATAGTGACTGTATAGGTTTGAATTGCCAGTAGGAAACACCAGGTTTGTTCCTTGGAATGGCTGTATGATAATAATATGGCTGTCACTCCATCAATGGGCATAATGACATTCTTACTTCATAGCTTTAGGAGTGAGGTTTTTGTTATTTTAGGGTTCCACAATCCTTCCCTCCTGCTTTTTTCTTTTTTAATTTCAGTAATTTCCATCAGAAGACCAAGCATGACAGTGCCACTTAACCTCATTCAGCATGAATAGGTGGTTTTAGCCTTTTTGTGCTTGGGTTTGCAATAACTTTATTGGAAACTTGTTGAGTTCATTTAACTTAAACGACAAAAAGCTTGTTCCTAAGAAGTCTGAAGAATAATCAATAAGTTGTTATTAGTGACTAAGTTCATAAGTGGAAATATTAATTTACTAGATAAAGAAAAACAGCAATCAGTACATATTAAGAAACTTAGTAAGAGCAGATTTGTCTCATGAATCTTTCCTATAGACTTTCTGTTTTATCTTTATGTATATCAGAGGAGTCCTAGTACCTATTTAGTCTTCTACCCTTCTATATGTAAACCCATGAACTGACACATAATAAGACAGGGGAAAATCTATAATATTTTCATCAGTTACTCTTTTGTTGTAAATAATCCAGAATCCCATCCTAGAGCTATCAAAGTTTAGAGAAAGAAATTGGAGCGCTGGCTTGATGGAGTAATTATTGAAATTAACAGAAAATCTCTAGTTTACTTTTGTGGCTTTAAATTATAACTTTGTAGTGATGTGTAATCTTCCAGGCTTCTGTTAGCCAGCTCCTCTTGAAAAATAATCAGGAGCCATTTGCTTTGTTTTCCTTGGGTTCATACATTGCGTGGATCTACGTTTATGTTAAATTTTGAAATCTGAAAATGAGACGTGCAAGTACTTTATTTCTAGAAGCTGAATTTAGTTCGTTTTTAAGGAATCAATTATAAATAATTTTAATAAAGTTGTATATTTCTGAATTTCCCAAGTACTCATTTTTCTCTCCCATTTGCTCAGTTCCCTGGCATAGTTACTGAAACCTAGACTTCTTTTGAAGTTGCATATTTAGTACAGGTAGATAAATATGATACAGAGTTTAGTTCTGTGTTTAGCCTCTTAATTACAAATTGAAAATAAGGGTATACAACAGGGACGCTAGTATACCAAATGGCACCTGGGATCCCTTACAACACAAGGATGTTCTCTAAGACTGGATCCTTGCCAAGTGAGTGTGAGAGGAAGATACCTTCCTCTCTGCTGAAGGAGGGTCTTGTAACAATCTGATGGCTGTCAGAAGGAGCAGCTTCTTTTACTAGCTACAGCAATTGCATGCTCTGCAGCCTGGCTGGAGAGTTTTCAGACAAGTTGTTTGGAGAGATGCTAGTTCAGCTGTATGTGATTCAGCTGCAGTAGCTGCACAGTAATGTAGTAGTTCTGTGAAACAAACTAGTTTTAAATTTATTGCGCAGAACTCCTACTGGGCTGTTTGAAATTGCCTTATAAATGTTGATTTTCTTTAGTGAAGCAGAGTATGTGGCAAGTCATACATAGGCCTGTTAGCCTTTACTTTTTGTAAGCTCCAAGCCTTTTAAAATCATAGAAAACTTTAGGTTAGTAAGGACCTCTGAAGTGCCCATGCTCCAATCCTCAGGTTGTCAAAGGCTTTATGTAGTAATAATTTTCCTTATTTTCCATAAACCCATATTTTTTTTCGTGTTTCTGGTGGGTAATATTGTTATTTAGCCATTAGTGTTATTAACTGGCATATCTTCTAGTTAAATATATTTTACCTCTGTTACACTGGTGTATGTCCCACCTCACTAACTTACAACATGTCTGAATGATTTTAGAAAGTCTGCTTTTTTTACCCACACATTCTTCACAAGTCATGCAATTAATACCAGGATGTGATTTTCAACAATGTGTATCTTGTCTTTCTCATAGCTCATACCCAGCTAGAAATTTTTCACAGATCCATATTGCTATTCAGTAGAGGAGAGATAGGCATTTAGAAGACAAAGAAATTAAAAATCCCTATTAAGGGAGTAGAAGGGGGAGGTGGACAATATAGTTATAACCCTTGTCAATATATTTATGTACACTAAGTAAAAAAAAAAGCTTTATTTTAGCTCAGCTTTACCATAGATACCCTTTAAGCATTTTTAAATGGCAGAATAGTTGAGAATTCTGATTTTCTTTACATTACTCTTATGTCTTGAATTGCTAATTTTAAGTCATTTTTTTTAGAAGTGCCGCTTCAGGCTCCTTCTTGCATTTCTGAAATATATGAGGTGATTTACACAACCTTTTGTGTAGTGTGACAAAATGATGTATTTGGACTGTGTTACTACTAGTGACATGACAAAGGATGCTGCTTTCTTTGCTATTCTCTTCGTATACCTGCATTATAATCATCTGGAACAGTGTTGACTTTAGATACCCTCACATAGATTCATTTCTGAATGGACAAAAATTCTGTTTCATCAGTGGGAGCATAAATATCAATGA
Source organism: Camarhynchus parvulus (assembly GCF_901933205.1). Lineage (NCBI taxonomy): Eukaryota > Metazoa > Chordata > Aves > Passeriformes > Thraupidae > Camarhynchus > Camarhynchus parvulus. Next base: position 56,036,064 of record NC_044601.1, read on the forward strand.
AGTGATACTGGGTAGCCCCTCCTCTGTTTAGAGAGCAGTTGTGTTTACTGTCTTGTCTGGTTTTAAACCTCAGTAGCTGTAAATTAATGCAATTCAATTTGAATAGTTTCATTTCATGCCTTGTAATCTTTTATCTTTTGCCAAGAGATACAAATACTCTGGCTTTAAAATAGCCGTTTTTCTGATTATACTTCTTACATGGGAACAGTACTATGTATTTATTGTATTTCTCTAATTACTCTCACTTCTGCATATTTTTAGAACACTGTACACACTATCTAAGCCCAGAATACTTTGTTTCAAATTTTTCCTTCTTTTTCCTTCTGTGGTTCATAAATCCACAGTACAGTACCAGGAATGGTTGTTGAGCCTCAGTTTGGTAGTTCTACCCTTAACAGATAAACTTACTTGGTTTGTTAGTTAATCTTATAAACCAACTTTTGAAGCAAATTTCTTTTCCATTTTTAATGTATTTTACTGGGAGACCCTAATGTCTGTAAAAATACTTTGCCTGGCTCTTAAGGAGGCTTCTGAAGTCTACACTTCAGGAGATGTTGGGGTCTATGCTCTGTAAAAATATTGAAGTCAACTGTGTAATCCAGCATACAGAGACTCAAAACTCAGGGCTGTATGGTTATTTTTGGAGACAGAAGGTGTAACAATTCTTCAAGGTTGTTTTTAAGGAGTTGGCATATTCTTTCACTTCTACAGGATTCTTCTTTTGAAGATAGATGTGATGGCTATCTGACTCTGGCAGAATATGTACAAGACTTCCTAAATCACCTCACGGAGCAGCCAGGTTGTTTTGAAACAGAAATAGAACAGTTTGCTGAAACACTGAATGGCTGGGTTATTGCAGATGAAGCTTTACGAGAACTTGTTGAACTCATCTATCAGCAGGTAATGTATTACAAGATGGACATTATGCCTCTGTTACCCAGTGTCCAAGATAGATATTCCAGTATTTGTTACATTATTGTATCAATGTAGTAATTTAATGATTGATATTTTTTTCCTTTAGACTTAAATATATAGGGAAGGATTTTGTTCAGTTAATCGAAATGGTAGCTCAGATTTCAAATGCCTAAGTTGTATACATTTTCCCAGTTTGCTGTTTCCTTTGTTCTGTGTTTGTATCTCCTGGGTAACATACTACAGTTGAAATTATGCTATTTAATTAAAGGAAGTTGTTTGTATTTTAGTTTTTGTTAGTAAAGATTGAAGAAACTTATACAATATTGTACACTTTTATTCTCTTGTGCAAAAAAATTCTTCATAGTCCTAAGAAACTTTTAATTTCAAGGTATTTAAAAAAAATAAATTTATACCTACTGTGCACACCATCTTTTGGGAAATACCTCCTTTCTGCCAGGCTTTTTCTTTATTTGAAATATACCTATTTCAGAACAGCATAATTGGAGAAAAGGAAAGCTCCTCTAAGGGTAACTAGGTCCAGTCCTATTGATGGCCATGGAAATGAGGACAGAGACCTTGAGCTGAACTCTGCACTAATTGGGGGAGCCATTGGAAAGAACAGCTTAATATGTGTTGCTTAGCAAATGAGCTGCTGTTACCGTCTTCTGGGCTCGCTGCAGAAAAGGAAGCCATGCTTCTTGGCTTGCTCTTCATTATTTGTTGTTATCCCAACAAACCTTTCATAGGTTTGTTGCTTACAAATTCTACCTTGAATAAAAGTAAGAAAGCAGACTTTTACTTAAGTAAAGATACCTGCAGAATATTTTAATCTAGTATATGTAGAAGTGGAATGACTGGTTGGCCATTGTACAGAACTGTAGAGTCTCAGGTTTCTCATTATTATACAGAATTAATGCAAATTTAATTGAGACCAGTTTAGTTAGACATGATGATCACCTGTGCTGCATTTGGCAGCATCATTTTACCATTCCTTATTTGAACCCATGGAGAATAGTTTATTGGAACAGAAAAAAGAGGATTTCATGCTATTTTTAACTTCCTGTATTTTAAATACACTGACTTACATTTAATAGAAGTCTTTAATGTTACCTCTTCTCCTCTGTCCCCCTTTAAAAGCAAGTTCAGCATTGGGGTTTACTGTGACTTCCTCAACTCAGAAGTTCAACATTAGTCTGAAAAATTTACATGAAAAAGTTACATGAAAAATAAAGCTTAATGCTGAAAAGCTGTGTTAGTATCTACAAGCATCTGATTTTAGATATCTTATGTATCAGGCCAGCATAGTGTCTGAGCAAAGCCAACTATACTTATTCTTCTTTCTTGAGCAGAGGCTCAAGCGTTTGTCTCCCATTTTTTCACAAAACAATTAAAATTGCTGTAACTTACAAGCATCTGCCTCAGTGATACAAATTTGACCCAACTAAGCTGATTTACAGATGCTAGGTTTGTAAAGGAAATATACTGAAATGAAATAAACCCATGTCCTATAGGGTCTTCCCATCACTTCTGTGTAAGGCATCTTAGCCTGTCTATAAATAGTAATTATATACTTATCTTATTTATGTCTGAACAGAGTGAAGTGCCAGTTCTTTTGTGACAGTCTTCCGAAAGTTGGACACTGAATTCATAGTTTAAGAACCTTTACTGTTGTCTAGTTAATGCAGTGGATTGTTCCTGTTAGAGCAACTACAGTTTCCCAAGATATGTCTTGGTAGATTAACCTTCATGCTTAGATTGTGACTTTTTTGAGTTGGAGGTAAAGTGGTGTTGCCAGCAATAATTGTTCCAAGAATATGATTTTGCAATGTAATGATTGATTATTAGGAAGATATAGGGTGGAATATTTGTTTGTCTGGGTGTGCTACCCCAGATCATAATACCTAAAATTTAGTCATTTCAATGTTTGGTGCAACCACAAGTACAGCCCAACTAGTAAGGAAGATAATGTTTAAAAAATACAGCTGAGATTTGAAGAATTTGTGTATGTGTTGGAATGTTAAAGTTTTTGTTTGCTGGGGGTTTTTTGGGTTGGAGTTTTTTTGTTAGGAAAAAGTATTAAAAAGGCTCACTTTGTAAAAAAAGGGGTACCTTTTCTAGTCAGAGCAACTGATTGAACCACAGCATGAAAGTCTTTTTAGGTAGTTCACATGCCCCTTACGGGAAAGTGGTGAATTCCATTTGTCTATCTTAATTACTTAAACTTGTTGTATCTTCCAGAGACACTTAATTTTTTTACCAGCAATTCTATGCACATAGGAGAATTATGTCTTTTTCTCTGCCTGTAAGAGGTAGCTAGGTATAATTGCATTAGCAAGACTTTTTTTTTCAAACATGTTGGAACAGCTCAACCATGCAAACATATCTGTAGCACTGATACATGATCAGGATGCAAAGAAAAATATTCAAAGATTGTAACGCCAGAGGAGAAGTTTACTGAGTTCTTAGTATCCTCATTTTCTTTTGGACAGAGCAGGTGAAGTTATTTGCAGCAGAACCTCTTTTCACTGTAACTGCGTCTGAGAAATAATCTGAAATTCAAGTGTTGTTAGAGGAGGCTTGAAAATGAGTGAACAAAATAAATTTCCACCTCTTAAAGTTTGAGTTATCAGATTAAAACAGAAGATTTTTTACACAATATCATTCCTACCACGTTTTTTTAGATGACAAAGGTGTAGATGTTCAGCAGTAGCGGGACTTGTTTTAGCAAAAAAAGGATACATTGAGAACTGTTACTTGTAATGATCTAGTCTTACTCTCTGATTCAGAAGTTTGCAATTCTGCAGATTGCTGGAGGATGTATGGGAGAAAGTATTTCTCTTTACTTGCCATGTTCTTACACTCTCCTTGGGTATTAACCATGGCAAAAAGAGATTATGGAATAAATAGCTTATAGACTGAAAAAAGACAACTTTTGATGATGTTGTTTGAATGTACTCATTGTTCCTTGAGAGCGTATGTGTTCTTGAAAAAGTGTCTTAATGTCCACTGTTGATTTTTTTGTATAAGAAATCTGTAAGTGACTTTGAGACACTCTTCAGTTGTAGGTCACAGTGCAGAAATAGAGTTACATGAAGACATGTGGCATAATGGTGGTTGATTTCTTAGAGCCATAGAATTATAGTATAATGAACTTCTAAGTTCTGCTGAAGTGCATATATCAGCATGCTGGAGCAATACAAAAGTGAACATGGCAAATAGTAATTATTAATCATTAATTTTCTGCTCATGAGTTGTCTGATCAACATTAAGCATGGGTTTCAAAAAAGCTTTTAACAATATTTTCTGACAGCCTAATCATTACTTTTATAAATAATTTATTTTTCCTTTTTTTTTTGGAAGGCCACATCTGTCCCAAATTTTTCATACATGGGAGCCCGGTTGTGTAACTATCTATCTCACCACCTAACCATTAGTCCACAAAGTGGGAACTTCCGACAGTTGCTGCTTCAAAGGTCAGTATCAGTTAATTTAAGCCTTGTTCTCTTCAGTTACATCTTTCTGGTTTGTGTGTTAACTCCTTCTGTTGAGATAAGAGATACTTATTTAAAATATTACAGATTGAGGAGTATCAAAACACAGGTACATGCTGAGTACTGAACACATGCATCTTAAAATATTTTAATATTTTTAAACATAAAAATAGGACTCCATTTGAAGTTCTGTGTGATCTTTTGAACTGAGTATATTATGCTGATCCCCAAAATAGTGCAAATTGGAAAGTTAATCTACTTTAAAAGTTTACTAAATGCACACATAGGTACTGTCCTTGTCCTTTGACTCTTGCCAGTACTTACTTAATTGTGGTTTTTTAATTAGTGCTTTGATTTTTTGCCTGGAATTGCTGTGTAAGGTTTATTCACTGATGCGCTAACTGACTTTGTATCTATGAAATAGCAGTATAAAATCCAGAAGGATAATTTTTTTCAGTTTCAGTTGTTGCAGATTTCTGGGGACCGCACTTAATACTGATTAAACTTTGTAGTTGACAAAAATGCAACATTTTAAAATTATTATATCCTCTCAAATATTATTGCATGACGTTTGAAGGAGTACTGTCTTGGACACTTCAGAATTCTTTAGAAATTTGCATTTTGTTTTTTTTTAAAGACTGGCTTTCTAAGCTTCAGGTTTGCCTCTTATTTGAAAAGTTTTTACTTAGTCCAGCAAAAGTGTGGTAAACTTTTACTGTAGTGCATTCCAATGGTCTTTTTTCATGAGTGGAATATTGTGGTTTAACCTGGCAGGTAGCTAAACGGCTTGCAGCCCCTCACTCACTTCCCCACCCTCCCAATGAGATAGGCAAGAGATCTGGGGGCAGAAAAAGCAGTATTCATGGGTTGAGATAAAGATATTTTATTAGGACAGGAAAGGATGTGGATATATAATAACAGTGATAAAAGAATTAGCATATACAAAACAAGAGGCACACTGTGCAATTGCTCAGCACCCACGATGCCCAAATAGTTCCTGAGCAGCGGCCTCCAGCAGCTTTCTCCCTGGTTTGTATGCTAAGCATGAGGGCGCATGGGATGGAATATCTGTGGGGCCAGTGGTGTCTCCCCTCAGCTTCCCCCCAGCCTCCTCACTGGTGGGCTGGGGTGGAAGCAGAAGAGTTCTTGATGTAGTGCAAACACTGAAGCAAAAGCTAAAACCAGGGCATGCAGAAGCTGAAAACACTCATTTTTCTCTCATTTTCTGGTTGTTGTTCTCCGTTTTTTTATTGTTGTTGTTTGTTTGTTTTGTTTTGTTTTTTCTTTCAAAGTCATTGCTTATGATTTTTTTTAACTGTGTTACTTTGTTACTGAAACATGAAAGGAAATCCCTGTTAATGTTGCATTTTCTGGCTCTTGGTTTTGAAGCAAACCGAATGGATAACATTAATGATAGCACTCTGAAGCTATTAATTTAAAGCTGCTGATGTTTTGCTTGCTGATATGGATGAAATTGGGAGCAGGGAGGATGTGTGCAGATAAACAACCTAATAATGTGACCACAGAGAGGTCATCTTGTGTTTCTCAACTAAGTCTCTACCTGAAACTTTGTATTTCAACTCTTAAGATTTTTCAGTTTCTCCACTTTTTTTCAATCCATTACACAATCATTAAAATTTGTTTGGGTTTCCTTTTATCTCAAATATTTTTAATTTTGTTTTTGTACTTTTATGTAAACCTGTGTGGTTTGGCACAGTTGCTAAATACTAGAAAAATTACTTCACTACCGTAGTATGTTAATCCTATTTTTGTATTTATATCTAAATTACAAAATCATGGACCTATTGGGTTGGAAGAGACCTTAAAAATCATCTAGTTCCAAACCCCTCTGCCATGGGCAGGGAACCTTCTGCTACACCAGGTTGCTCAGAGCCCCGTACAGCCTGGCTTTAAACACAGGGATGGGGCATCCACAGCTTCTCTGGGAACCTGTCTCAGTGCCTCACCACAGTCTTAGTAAAAAATTTCTTCCTAATATCTAGTCTAAACCTGTCCCCTGTTAGTTTGAATCCATTCCCCTCTGTCCTGTCACTGCATGCCCATGTGAAAAGTCTTTCTCCCTTTGGGGCCTCTCTTAGGTACTGGAAAGTGCTACCAGGCGTCACTGATGCCTTCTCTGCTCCCCGCTGAGTCCCTGCTCTCTCAGCCTGTGCACACAGGAGAGCTGCTCAGGGCTCTCTGGTCAACTTAGTGGCCTCCTCTGGTCTCACTCAATATGTTTGTGTCCTCCCTGTTCAGAGGACCCCAGGTCTGGATGCACTGCTCCAGGTGGGTCTCAGCAGAGCAGAGCAGAGGGACAGAATCCCCTCCCTCCCCTGCTGCCCACAGGCTCTGGATGCAGGATACAATTGGCTTTCTGAGCTTCAGGCATGCACTGTCATATTGATCTTCTCGTCACACCCCCAAGTCCTTCTTGGCAGGACTGCTTTCAACCATTTCCCTGCCTAAGCTGTTCTTAATGCTTGGGACTGCTCTGACCCTTATGCAGAACCTCACACTTGGCCTCGTTGAACTTCATGAGTTGCACAAGGCCACCTCTCAAGCCTGTTAGGGTCCTGTGCCATCCCTTCCCTCTAGAGTGTCACTTAACACCACTCAGCTGGGTGTCATGAATTATGTATCACTATCACTTAACATGGCAAGATAAACAATTAATCAAATAAGTGTAAAGGCATCTAAGACAATGTGGTAAGCACCCTGAAGAGGGGAGCATGTCTACTTCATTTCTTTGGGCATTGGCTGCCTGTGTTACTGTTGCACATCCTGGACCCATATTCAGTTGTAAAAATTGTGTAACTATTAATTTCTACATGTTGTAAGTTGTTCTTTTAATTTTGCTGTGTCAGATATCTCAGTGCTGAAAGACCTAATCATGTAATCATATGTGTTTCTCTAAAAGGATGCAAATCCACTGCTTCTTTGTGAAGGCCGTTCATTCCCTTCACAGATCATACATCCCAGCATTCAGCATGTAACAGTTTTCATGCTAAAAGTTCTCAGCATTCCTTTAAATGAGTAACATGTTACATACGTTGGAACGACTACAGATGGTGTAATTGTTCTTTAATTTTTACAGGTGTCGAACAGAGTATGAAAACAAAGATGAAGCTACTAAAGGGGATGAGACTACTAGAAAACAATTTCATGCCTTCGTGCTGTTCTTAGCTGAACTTTATCTTAACTTAGAGGTAAGAAGAAAGTCGGCTGTCATGTGGCTCTTCATACAATTTTTGTTGTGTGTAGGTAAACACTGCAACTTCATGCATCTGTGATATGTTCAAAAATCTGTATATTTTTTTTTATGCCTGTGCTTTCACCAGCTTCTCTTCCTGCTATAGCATAGTTAAAAATACACATATAACTTGATTGTTTCAGTGGTTTGATTAAAGCAAACACTATCAAAATGTTCTGCTGGCATGAGGAAGATCCTTCTCTAACTCTTCCATTTCTGGACCGTAAGTGGTCCTTGAGATCTACCTTTCACTTGCTAGATGAAAAAAATGAAGATTTTCAAAGACTTTGGAACAGGGGAAGTTGTCCCTTTGTGGAGTATGCCATAGTCCTTGGAGTATGCCATTTGGTTTTAAACCATTTTCTGTAATTTTTTAATTATATAAAGACTGCTTTCTAGAATTAAGCTACCACTGCTGTAGAGAATAGGCAATGCAATATGGAAAAGAGCATGAGGTTCTGGGAATTTGGTAATTTTTGGACCATTAAGCAGGCATTTGGTAGCTTTTCTTATTTTAGCAGAGAAACAAAATTCTAGCCATGCATTGTTATGCCAGAATTGCAAGGAAATTACTCAGATTAAGTTTTCCACTGACACCTAGCTGTGTGGTGCAGTCCATGTGCTGGCAGAAAGGGATGCCACCCAGAGGGACCAAGACAGGCTTGGGAGGTGGGACCATGCAAACAAGGTCAAGTGCAAGTACTCATCTGGGCCAGGCACAAATACAGGCTGGGTGGAGAATCAGTCAGGAGCAGCTCTCCTGAGAAGGGTTTTGGGTGTTGGTGGATAAGGACCTCAGCATAACATGCATCAGAAGATGTATGGTCAGCAGATTGAGGTAGGTGATCACCTACATGATGTTTAAAGTCCATTCCAACCCAAACCATTCTATGATTCCATGAAAGTCTGTGTTCTAAAATGGTTACAGTATTTGGCATATAGATGTCAACTATATTGATCACAAACCAAATTATACAGCATTCAAGAGAGAAAATGTGCCCAAAATAATTTCTAATATTTGAAATATTGGGGGGTTTCTTATATGTTTTGCAGATTAAGGGAACAAACGGACAGGTTACACGGGCAGAAATTCTTCAAGAAGGCCTTCGGGAATTACTGAATGCACTCTTCTCTAATCCTGTGGACAGTAATTTGATATGTGCAGTGAAACTGCTGAAGGTGAGACAGTAGTTTTAAAAGAAAAAAAACCAGTTTTTTTAAACTGCCTAGCTTTAATATAGGGAATCGTAGGGTAAATTGCAAATGAGTAAGTATTTATAGGGGTTTATGCATTACAGCATTAGCAGAGCAAACTACTATTTTTGTTTTTCTTAGTACCATTAGGAAATTGAGCCAGTAAAAAAAGTAACAAGTTGCTCTAAAAATAAATCCAAGGCCATTTGTGTACAAATGAGCAATAGAACTGAAGTTGAGGTGCCAGTGAATAAATGCTTCCTCTCGATCTCATTTTGCTGCTTCTGTGTAGGAGAAAACTAACATGTCTGAATGAATTGTGATATCTTAGGTATGCTTTGTGTTCTGGAGGACACCTGGCCATTGGGGTCCATCACTTTTTGTGGCAAAAGGTTCTTAATATCTCTTCCTTCCTTCTGTGTTATGGCATTATTATTGTAAAAATATATAGATTTCTCTTTCATGTGGAAAATAAACCTCTTTGCTCATAACCCATAGCTTTTCTTGTAAAATTGTTAGCCTCTGTGTAGGAGAGGCTCTTATCTTCACTAGGCATCATTATACTTGTATTTGGGAAAACAGTTTAAAATAGGATAGAAGGTTAAATGCTAAACAGTATTTTTCTGAAGATTTTTAGTTGGCTTGGTTTTTTTCCTCATTCCTTACCCTTCCTCATACTCCACTGCTTCTCAACCTGCTCTATCTTGAGTTTCATTTCTGACAGCTTCTCTTGATATCATAAACATAGAGTAGGGAAGAGAGATTTTTGTAATTTAAAACCTTCATTTGGCGTTTGGATGTTTAAGGAGGTTGCTTCACAGCAGGTGTGAGATTGTGCTCAGTGAGCACATTCACTCCTGCGGTCAGTCCTTATGTTGGCAATGCTTCCCTGAGGCAAGGCCCACTGAAGAACCTTTTTAAGCAGCAATACACAAATCAGGAAGCTTTATAGCGCAGTAAAGAAGAAAAGAAAAAAAACAATCATCTAAATTGTTTTATGACATATTGCTATATCTAAACGGTGTTACAGAACAGACACTATTTTTCATGCAAGTGTTTTCTGACGTTATATAGTATCTACAAATGTTGAGTATGTATGTATCTAGACTGGGCTGCCTCATGAAACCTTAGTTTCACTACTGAAGCAATAAACGTCTCATTTTATCTTTTCCATTTTATACACTGATAGATACAGGTTTTTCTCTGTTTGCTGTGCAGTATGTTTATTTTTAATTAATCTTGATACTATTACCTGATTATCCAGGATTAAGGTGAGACCACTGTGGAATGCCGAACAGATGCTGACCAATATACTTGCTTTTCTCTTGGGATCCTTTGTATCATCAAGCGCTATTCCAAGCATTTTTGATCATGTAGTATTTATGCTGAGGAGATTGCTATTAGTGGCAAACTAATTATTTTTCTGATTTAACTCCTCCTGCAATTATAGGGAAATGAAGTACCTATTCTTGTAGTAAAAAGCTTTCATCCACAGCTGCTCTAGACTGACTCCTGCTAAAGCTTTCCTGGCAGCAGTTCTAGCCTCATACACTTTTCTATATTAAAGTCCAGGCTGGCTTCTTCAGATAATTTTGGTTTCCTTTATATAAACCCAGAAGAAATTCTCTGGCATGTGTGATGCTGGCCAAGTTGACTGAAGTGTTTCTAAAGCTCAATAAAGTATTTCCTGTTGTCATGTAAACTGGTGGAATCAGCTGCAAAAATAAGATTTAAAGGAAATAAATGATGGTAGTATGTACCTAAATCAAGTAAGATCTGACCAATGTCACTGAAGAGTTGTTTCGAAATTGTATTTCAAGACTGAAACAAGTGGCTGTGAACTTCTAGGTAGTATAAATACTGGACACGAAGCTCCTATACTGTCTGTAGTTTAAAATAAACTAGTTATGAGGGCTGTTAATCTGTTTAGCAAAGAGATACAGGCAGCTGGGAGTGTCAGCCATCAGGTAGTCCAGTGTCATGAATTGTTACAGAATCTCTTAAGTTGACTGTTTATTAAGGATTTCTAATTTAAAAAGAAAAATACCAATCCGTTGTCTTTAGTTGACAGGTTCCGTTTTAGAAGATGCCTGGAAAGAAAAAGGAAAGAATGATATGGAGGAAATGATTCAGAGAATCGAAAATGTTGTGTTGGATGCAAACTGTAGCAGGTGAGAAGATAAGTTTATGTGCAGTGTTTTGTTTTTATGAAAAAGAACACCTTGAAAAAATCTTCAACTATAATGAACAGGGCAAAAAAATTATCTTTGAAACTTAATATTTATGAAAATTAATGTGTTGTGTGTGCAGGTCATTTTTCATGTAAAAAAGGTGATTTTCAGTTGAAGGGTAATGTGGCTTTTTTGGCAGTTGGGTTGATTTTGTTTTGGGGTGGGTTTTTTGTATTTTAGTTTTTAATAGAGATTCAAGTTCCACTATTTTTTGTTTGGTTTTTTTTCTGGAGAGCATACCTTTTTGGCAAGGTCTTAGCTTTAATCTGGAAAAAGAGTGGCTGACTAATGTATTAGTAATATATTAGTGACTGACTAATCATGAAATTGTCATAAAGCCACCTTTGTGCATGAGGTTATCTTATTCTGCTGTGCTTCATCCTCAGCTTCTTGCAGCCTTACTAAAAACCTGTAGTGGGCTCAGACACTGATCTCTTGCCATATGGAGGGAGGCCAGGAGTGGCTCATAACATCTGTGGATTGTAATTGAGCTGCCCACAAGGAGGATGAGGAAATTTTTGCTTCAGGAACCAAAATAGATGGCACAAGCTGAGGCCTCAATGATGTAGGACAACAAACAAATTTTGATGCCTTTTCACTGGTCCTAAAATCATGAGCCAGACACAGTTACCTAACAAAAAGGGGTTATCTTACGAGGATCCTTAGATGCTCAACTCACTGGGTGGAAAGCAGCATAATGTGTATACATGTCTGTATGTTTAGCAAATTAGCGTAACTGACAGGGATCCCCAGGTAGAGATATAAGTGGTGAGGTAGTTCCCCCCCAGGGCAACCCTTTCTGAATTCCTCCCCCTCTCAGATAGGAACTAAACTTTGTTTATAAAAATGTGTCTGGGAAAGCTGGTCTCAGCCTTGGCTTCCCAGGGAATCTAACCTTGGACCACCGGCTTGGAGGTGCTGAGGAATTTCTTGTGTCTTTCTATGTAATAGAGTAGATAAAATGCTAGCTGCAAATACTGTGATAGGCTACTGAGCTATAAATATACATGTAAAGAATATAGAGAATATATAAAAGAAAAAAGAGGCAAAAATCAATTTGGCATCAATTTCAGCTGGGAAAATAATGGATTTTTTTAATATATTCTTTAATGATAGTCTTCTCCATAGGAACCCCAAGGGGAGGGAAAATCACACACAACCAATGACAAGGAACATAGTACACTGAAAGACAAACCCGGCTGACAAATCATAATACAATATGGGAGCGGCTCCCCACCCTGACCCGATCACCCTCTGTCCCTGGGAGAACTTTCTAGGGATGGGGAGGGGGCAGAGAGTGATGGGCAGGGGGGTTGCCTGGGAAACCAGGGAGGAGAAAGACTTCATTATGACACAATTAGGGAGGGGTTCTCTAGACTGACATCAAACTCGAAACAAAAAGGCGGGAATTGCCATGGCAGCACATGATTGACAGTTAACTGATCGGGGGAGAAGGGGGAGGGAGCCCTGAAAGCTGCATCTGCAAACGCCATTTTGAGTATTAATAAAACAACTAACTTCTATATAAGAACTAAATAAAACTCTCATAAACAGAACATGCGCATGCACCACAACATCTCCCCCTTTTTTAAACTAAACAAATGGAAAAGGAAAGGGGGAGATTTAACGTCAACTTCAACTTGAAAAATTAATAAGGTAGAGTCTAACTTAAAAGTCCAACAAAGTCTATAATTAGACTTCTTCGTAATCGTCTTCCGGCTCGGCCTCCGGCACTTCTTCTGTCTCTGGGCTCGCGGTGTTCTGGTTGGCCATCTCTACGTAGCCGGTGGTGTCTGGTGGCGGCGGGAGCGTGGCCAGGACTGCATTGGCTTGTGGCACGGAGGTGAGCCGGTGAATTAATTTCTTCAAACAAGTCCATACAACTAAAGAACTAATAATGATGACAACAAGAACTAACACAAGATAACCAACGTCTCTGATGATGGAAACTGCCCAGCCGGAGAGTCCTGACTCTGGGAGGAGGTGGTACAGCCAGTTGGAGGATTCCTCTCGGAGGTCTTTGATGTTTCTTTGAATCTCTCCGTCCGATTTTTGCCCGTACATCCTCGGCCTTTGACTTTAAGTCAAAGCAGCAGAGGCCCTGGAACTCCCTGCATGAGTGATGGTGGAGCAGAAGCAGGTAGTCCAGGGCTGCCCTATTTTGCAGAGTCGCCTGTCTGGTTATTTTCTCCTCCACTAGGAGGTCGCTGAGTGCCGCTGATGTCAAATTTACCTGCTTTGCCGCCCAACACTCGAGCTCGCCTAATTCGCCCAAGGCCTTTGCGGCCGCAACCCAGGGCAACAGAATGGACATAGTGGCTCTTTTGGATTTAGGCCAATGCTCGATTTCGGAGTCGCAGTCCGAGCCGAATTGAACTATGTGCCTTTTGGATGAAATTATGTACCCAGTGTGGTTTTCGGCTTGCCAATTGTCAATTTTGGTCATGTTAGGCGCGAACAGGGTCAACTGGCCAAGGGTACATGGGCCTCCTACCAGGTGAGCAGGGATGCCCGCCCACGCCCGGTCGCCGCAAATAAAGAAAAGGCCTTTAGGGAGAATACAGGGAAAATTGTCGATGGTGGTGGCAGCGGCGATATTAACTGTGGACTCGCACCATGCTGCTGCCTGGAACTGAACTTTGTTTTGCTTTAAAACAATAAGGTCAGGAGAGGAGGAGATACCGTAATTTGGGGAGAACTGAAAACAGGTGGGGGCTTTGGCGGCACCGAGCAAATGGAATTCAAGAGGGGGGTCCCCGAGCTTGCCTTTGGAAAGGTGACTGATCTCTCTCTCCCAAATGACCCTTGGGCTGGGGCCAGCATTGGGAGGAACGACTTGGGGATTTGCCCACCCTCTGAATCCAAGAGGCATTGTCAATGGAAGTTTGTCAATGGGCAAGGGGATCCCTACCAAACAGGTACCCAAAGGGTTTTCTGCTGCGCCAGTGTCCAGGCACAAGTCGTCACGGCCGAGGGAGCAGGCTAGCATCTTCCAGGTGTTTTCGGAAGGCTGTTGGATTTGCCACGGGGCCACGATGGTCAAGAGGGCCCCGCAGAACCACGACCTCCACAGGACCGGGCTGAGCAGCGTTGTGCTGCAGCGAACTGAAACATGAACAGAAAGACAGTGGCGTTAAACAGGTGCTCTTACAGGGGTCAGGGTCTGGGTAAGAGAGAGGGGGGGACAGCTCCCAGAACCAATGGTCATCTACCAGGGACAATTCTGGGAGCCTGTCTGGGGAGCTGGGTCGCCTTTTCTGCTGCCAACTTGTGAAGGGACCCACCTGGGGCCTGAGGGAGTGGACACGCAAGCGTATCCCCTCCCCCACTTCACCAGTTCAAATGGTCCCTCCTGCTGCCAGGTCTCCGGGTCCCTCACCAAAACTGGAGGCTTCTCTTTCGCCCGAAGATCTCCGTGCCCCCCGAAGTGCCTCACAATGGGAGGCTCAAGTTTCTCATAAGAACAATTGAGGGAATTCATTGTGTACAGCGCCCGAGATAACTGGATTTGAGGGGACTCGATCTTCATTGCTGGTGTCAGATGACTCAACACTCTTTTGAGGCTCTGATGGGTCCTCTCAATCACGGCTTGTCCCGTGGGGGAATAGGGGATGCCGGTCTTGTACCCTATTCCTCATCGCTGCAGGAAGCTTCGGAATTCCCTCGAAACGTACGCCGGGCCATTATCTGTTTTGATCACCTTGGGGATGCCCAGGACGGAGAAGGCCTGGACGAGGTGTTTCTGAATGTCCATGGCCCTCTCCCCTGTGTGGGCAGAGGCGAAGAGGCGGAGAAGGTGTCAACGGAGACGTGAACGTACTTGAGGCGGCCGAATGATGGGATCTTTTGACATCCATTTGCCACACCTCACAGCTCGCAAGTCCCCGGGGATTTGCACCAGCAGGCAGCGTGGGCAGCTGACTCTGCTGGCACTGTGGGCATGTCGCCACAATGGCCTTGGCTTGGTCGCGCGTGAGATGGAACTGCCGAACCAAGCCAGGCGCATTCTGGTGGAAAAGCTGGTGACTAATGTTTGCTTGATTGAACACATTGGGGAGTGGGGCCCACTTAACAGCAGCAACCAGGGCCCCTTCAGGCTCAACATCATCAGCGGCCGCAAGGGCATCGTCCCTGCGGTTGCCTTCGGCGATGAACCCGGGCAGGTCTGTGTGAGACCTTGTGTGCATCACATAGTACCCCTGCTCCCTCCGGGAGATGAGCTCTATCAATTTTGAGAGCAGGTGGTACAGGGCCAAATTGGGAACTTCTTGAAGGATGGCGTTCTCAGCCCGGGCAACTATACCGGCAACATAAGCTGAATCGGTAACCAAATTGAAAGGCCAGTCATGGAACTTCTCGAATGCCCTGACGACTGCATCCAACTCAGTGACTTGAGGGGACCCCTCAACCTTCTGAGCATCCATCTCCCAACGCTGAGTTTGGGGATCTTTCCAAGTCATAACTGACTTGTGAGACCCCCCGGATGTGTCTGTAAACACAGTCAGAGCCTCAAGTGGGACATGGCTTAGAATTCTTTTTGCTGAAAATTTGAAATGCAGATTGGTGTTGAACAAAGGATGGGCAGGGTGCCCAACATTGATCTGCCCGGTGTAATTTGCTAGGGCGAACTGCAGAACTTCACTTTCCATCAGAAGTTCGTTTAACATTTTAATTTGAAACTTGCCAGATTTAAGCTCTAATGGTATGTGAATGCACGCAAAGTCCACACCTGCCAACTCCCTGATCCGAAAGCGAGCTTTCCGGATCAGTTCTGCCACCAGCTCGTGTGGCTGTGTAATTCTTTTGGATCTGTGGCAACTGAGGAACACCCACTCTATAATCAAGAGGGGGTCGCCAGTGCCTTGATCTTTGCCCTTCCCTTTAAATGTTGTGCGGGACTGGTCCCACTGGTAGATGAGACCATGGAGGTGTGGCAATCGGCCCAAAATGATAAATTTGAATGGCAGGCCCGGATCGTACCGGTGGGCCTGCCTTGCCTCAAGTACCTCAGGAATCCGCTCCAGCGATGCCTTGGCCTCTGGGGTGAGGTCCCTAGGCGAACAGAACGCCTCTCCCCCTTCCAATAACTTGAAAAGGGGGGCCAGGTCTTCGGTCATGATTCCCAGCCAGGGCCTTACCCAGTTCAAAGCCCCACACAGCTGGTGTGCATTCGCCAAGGTGTTCACCTTTGGGTGAATCGCCAATTTTTGCGGCACAATGGTCCGCTTTGTGATTTCAAGGCCCAGGTATTTCCAAGGTGGCATCTTCTGAATCTTGTCTTCCTGAAGCTCAAACCCTGCAGCGATTAAACAATCTGTTACGCGGGAGAGCACGTGGGCCAGCAGGTCGTCGTCCTGGGCACAGACCAGCACGTCATCCATATAATGGTGAAGGATGACGTCACCATATTCCTCGTGGATGGGCGCGAGGAGGGCAGCAACGTACCATTGGCAAATAATTGGGCTACACTTCATTCCCTGTGGGAGAACCCGCCAATGGTAATGTTTGCCGGGAGCTTCACGGTTCAAAGAAGGAACCGTGAATGTGAAACGTGGGGCATCATCAGGATGTAGGGGAATTTGGAAGAAGCAATCTTTAAGATCAATTGTGGCCAAATTCCAATTTCGGGGGAGCATCGAGGGGGATGGCATCCCTGGCTGGAGGACACCCATGTCTTCAATAATTTCGTTGATCTTCCGAAGGTTGTGCAGGAGCCTCCACTTACCAGATGACTTTTTGATGACAAACACTGGGGAGTTCCATGCGGACATGGTCTCCACCAGGTTGCCTTTGCGGACTTGCTCCTCCACGAGTTCGGTGAGCGCCTTTAATTTTTGCTTGTTTAGCAGCCACTGCTTCACCTGGACTGGTTTGTCAGAGCACCAATTCAGTTTCCAGGTGACGCGCTCCTCAGCGGCCACTACCCGAAAAACCGGGCGAGGAGCCGGGAGGTCAATTTTGGCTCCCCATTGCGCGAGGGTGTCTCTCCCCCAGAGAGGCTCAGAATAATTCAAAACGAATGGGCGAACACGCGCTAATTGCCCATCCAGCCCCGTAATTTTGACGATGCTCCTACTTTGTTTTGCCAATTGTGTCCCCCCTACGCCCTGGATGTATCCTGCCACGTTTTGCAGCTCCCAGTGTGACGGCCATTCCCGAGCGGGAATGATCGTCACGTCTGCCCCCGTGTCTAACATCCCCCGGATATGGATTGTGTCCCCCCCTTGGGCGAGGCTGCAGTCGAGGCGGGGCTTAGATGACCCCAGCCTCTGTGCCCAGGCCACAGATGGGATTTGACGAAGCCTCTCCTCCCTCTTAATACAACGGAGAGGGAGGGAGGAACGCTGGCCTGGGCAGTCGGGGTCCCAGTCCCCTACTATGATGTCATCAGTTTTGTGGACTGGGATTGCCTGGGCAATGATAGTGCCCTTTGGGAGGAACAGTGGGGGACGGAGACACGATGTGGTGACTTTAAATCTGTGCTGGTCTGAAGACACCAAGGCCGGGAATACTTGCAAATCCGGTGGTGTGAACTTGGTGTCTCCCATGACGACAAACTGGTGGTCAAGCTGACTCCAGTTACCTGGGACGTTGGGGTGCACGGTGAGGAACTGAATGTTTGTGTTCTTAAGGCGGAGGTCCTCCGTCGTCGCCAACCTGAAAGGGGAAGAGATGGAAAAAGTGGTTAGCGACAGTTTTGGTGAAGGAGTGGGATCTATGCACAGAAGGCAGGCTGCCTCCCTGGTTGTCGCATCTGGTTGAAAGTCAAGTCCGGTAAAGTCGCTGTCTGGAAAAGGCAAAACGTCCCACCCAGATGGAGATGGTGGGACTGGCGGCGGGCTCCCTTTGGGCTCCTCCCTCCCCCTGCAGCGTGATGGTGTCAGCCCGCTTTGATTTTTGTCAAGGTGCAGGGGGCCACTGCGCTCAGAAACTAGTTTTTTTGTGGGGGGGCTCCTCCACTAGGACACCCAGACTGCTTGTCCCTCCTAAATTGATAAAACTCCTTGCGGAGAGGGCAGTCTGGCATCCCATGTCCCTCCTGCATGCAAAGATGACACGTTGTTTGCTGGGCGGTCTTTGGGGTCCCAGGGGCTGAACGCGGGGTGGCAGCGGCAGCAGCCTCGAGGTCTTCAGGGTAGTCCAGCATGGCGACGCGTCGCAACGATGGAGCGGTCTTCGCGTCGCCGGCCCGCTGCGGCGATGGTACCTTGCGGGCGCAGACTACCAACATGTCTTCGAGGGTGGGACGCGGTTGGAGGGGCAAGCTCAAGATGGCGGCTTTGCAGGCTGAGTTGGCGTTTGCTGCCGCGATGGCCTTCACCATCTCTTGTCTCGTCCCCTCCTCCTGGCTCCCGCCTTCAGCTGCATGACGAAGTTGTCGTACGACTCATCTGGCCCCTGGAAGATAGAAAACACCGGGACCGCTGGCACCCCTGCCACTATCTTATAAAACTCTTGAGCGGCCGCCTGTGCAGTCCTTTCGAGAGTGTCAGATGGTATGAGCTCGGCGGCCTCTTGCCCCTTCGCCCAATCTCCCAAGCCACACAAATGATCCACAGTCAATTCATTCCCGTTCCCATCCCTCGCAATGTTGGGCTGTTCTAATATCTGAGGGAGGAGGTCAGTGACCGCTTGCCTCCAGGCTACCTCCCATCGGGAGAACTGAGACTCGTTCAACAGGCACTTGAAAATCTGCCGAATATCAACTGGAACGAGTTCAGTCTCCATCAGGGAGGCATCCAGGAGGCCTTTAAAGAACTCGCTATTGGCCCCGAATTCTCATTGGACCTTGCAGAGTTCCTGGATCACTGACCTGGGAACGGGATTCCACCTCATGTCCCATTGCCCCCCTTGCCTCCAGTGAAATGTCACCGGGGCCGCCGTGATGGTGTTCGGTGCCCCGGGCCCCGCGTTTCCCACGCTCTCCCCCTCCGCTCCCAGCGCTGAAAACAAAGATGGCTGCCCGTGGGAACCGGAAGGGGGAGCGTGGGAACCGGAACTCATGGGGAGGGGCTGGGAGGTGACGTGGGAACTGGAGGCGGGGCCTGATGACGCGAGGACACCCGCCCCCGGCGGCACGGCTTCAGGAGTGGGCGTGATGAAAGGAGGGGCGAATGACGTGGCAGGGGGTGGTGCAGCAGGAGGAGCTGGAGGAGGAGCCATGGGCGGGGGAAAGGGAGGGGCAGTGGGGTGGTACTGGGGAGGAGCTTCCATGGGAAAGGAGGTGGGATCTTGGGACAGGAAGGGGTTAAACGAGGGGAGGAAGGGGTTGGGTGGCGGGAGGACGAAGGGATTCTGGGGAGGAGAAGAGGGTTCCCGCCACGGTGCCTCGTGGTCCCCGCCATCTTGAGCCCCATGGGGGCCATCTTGGGCAGGGACCATGAAGCGTACTTTTGAATTTAACTTTGGGGATTTTAACAGACAGAATCGGGGGTTCGGGGAGGAGAGGGAGCGGGAGAGGTGGAAGGCGACTGTGCCCTTTGTCACGCTCCACGGGGGGATTGGGGCTCCTGAGGAGGGCCAGGGCGGTGTTGAGGCTCCGGATGGCTGTGGGACGGTTCTGCCCGCCTCAGGATCCCAGGTCTGTTAGGGATGGCAGGGGAGGAATGAGGGGTAGGGACACCTTGAGGGGTAGAACTGGGGACTGAACTAGAACAACCAACATTAGAACTCGAACAGAACGAACTTTGCCGGGCAACCCGAGCACCGGCTGTTCGGGGGCGTCCTCTCAGTTCCCTGGCTCGCTTTATCCTTAATGCAGCAAGGAGCTGCGCCACCCAATGGAGGTGTCATGCCAATTTTATCCTTTTAGCTGTATCAATTTCCTCAGACCTGGCCAGATTAGACAATTTGCGGGAGACCTCTTCCCAAAACTGGAGGTCTCGACAACAGTCTGCGGAAAAATCCGTGAACTGAGAGCAAACCCACCGAACGAGGCTTTTGACCTCCCGCTCCTTCAGCGGGAGGTCTGCGCCAACAATTAAAGCAGAACAAACGTGAACAGCCTCACGCTGTGCAGCTGAGAGCTGAGCACCCATGGCTCTACGATGTTAATTTGCTGCACACTTCTCACTGACACTCGTAAAGTAAAAAGGGAGGGGGAGAAAAACAGCAAACCGAAATGGGGAGGGAAGCCGCGATCCCACCGACGCCACTCAGGGACTCGCGGAACGCAACAGGGAGTGAAACTGGCAGCTCCCCGCTGCCACCGGGAAACCATGAAAAAACCGACGCTTAACGAAAACAAATAGGGACTCCCGGCCAGCACCCTGATTGGCTGACGTATGACGACGCCGGACGACACGACCGCAGTCCCCCCCGTCGCGCGAAGACAAGGGGCACCTTGGCGTATGCAGCGACACCGAGGGGCTCGATAAAACAGGGGAGCGAGCAGAACTCACCGTGACCTGGCCAGGAGAGGAAAGGGGTCCGGGTGTTGGGTCTCCGCCTCAGCAGTCGCCTCCAGGCGTTGAGGGTTCACCGACTACTGGTTCCTCCCGGAGCGCCACCCCAAGCGCCCTGGGGTCTGCTCACGGGAGGGTCTGCCGCGCCCAGTGAAGACTTGGAGATCTTTGCGCCGTGGGGCGGACGTCAGACGAGGGTCCGGCGTAATCCAAATCCGCCCCACGTTGGGCGCCAGCAGCTGCGGTTGCTCGTAAAGGGACAGCCCGGCAGCTCCCACAGCAGAGCAGGAGAGGAAAGGTGCGCAGCCGGCAGCCTAGTGGGCCGGCTGATATGACCACTGCAGTAAGCAGGGCAACCAGCTGGCTTCCTGGGTCCTCCCTGTGTTGAGGCAAGGGATTGCGGCTCAGCAAGGCAGCTTGTCCCATGGCAGCAGCGTAGCAGGCGGAGAAAAGAAGAGGCGTGAGGCAGGCAGTCTTCCGCAGCGGGGGTGGGTTTATTGGAGAGGAGGAAGGGTGTTGACAGGAGAGGGTGTGCAGAAAACTGCGCAATTCCCCGCCCCTCGGTTGGGGCAGTTATAGGAAACCCCGAGGGGGGGAAAATCACACACAACCAATGACAAGACATAGTACAATGAAAGACAAGCCCGGCTGACAAATCATAAGAACATTGGGAGCGGCTTCCCACCCCGACGCAATCACTCTCTGTCCCTGGGAGAACTTTCTAGGGATGGGGAAGGGGCAGAGAGTGATGGGCAGGGGGGTTGCCTGGGGAACGAGGGGAGGAGAAGACTTCATTATAATGTAATTAGGGAGGGGCACTTAGATAGACATAAAAATTGAAACAAAAAAGGCGGGAATTGCCATGGTGATATATGATTGACAGTTATCTGTCAAGGGTAGAAGGGGGAGGGAGCCCTAGAAAAAAGGCGGGAAAAAAAAAATTTAAAAAATAAAAAAAAAAAAAAAAAAATAAAAAAAACAAAAAAAAAAAAAAAAAAAAAAAAAAAAAACACACAAAAAAAAAAAAAAAAAAAAAAAAAAAATAAAATTATTTATTATTTGATTAAATAAATTTTTATTTGTATTAAAATTAAGGAGGTTTTTGTTTTTTTATTTTTGTTATAAAATATAATAATTTAGAATAAAGAAAAGAATTATACAATAAATAAATAAAATTTATATTAAATATAATTTTTTTTTTTTTACCAAATATTATTTTTATAAAAAAAGGGTTTTTTTTTTAACTTGTTTTGGAGGGTTTTGGATTATCGGAAAAAACACAGCGGTTTCCTTTTTCATGTGAGCTCCCTACTAAACAGCAGAGGAAGTGAAGAGGTTGAATATCTCATTACTGACACATAAAGCATCTAGACTCAGAGTTGTAAAATTGAATTCAAAATTACCTACACAATGGACCAAATATTATCCTTCTTGAAGCTGTTGTTTTGGATGGATTTAACTATCTTGTATTTGCACAGTAAGAGAAGCCAAATTTCTTGCTTGTCACAAAACATTCTAACTTATGTAATGCTTCTCTATTTCAGAGATGTGAAACACATGCTTCTGAAACTAGTAGAACTGCGATCTAGTAACTGGGGTAGAGTTCATGGAACAACTCCACATGCAGAAGCTACCCCTGAAAATGACCCAAATTATTTTATGGTAAGAATATATGGACATTTCAGTTCTAAATTTCATGAGAATTTGGTTTGATGAATAGACAATTGCATTACTCAAAACTGCAAACCTCTTTCTCTCTGAATACATATAACTTTCTGGATCTTTATTTTTAGAATGAACCAACATTTTACACTTCTGATGGCGTTCCTTTCACTGCAGCAGACCCAGGTATGGCACAAGTTTAGCTCACCTGTCTTCTCAATCTTCTTTAAAAAGTTGCAGTTAAGTTCACGGCCTATTGAAGAACATAAAATGTTATTCTTCAAGAATCTAAAACCTATTCAACTTAAAAGACAAAATTCTCCCTGAATTCCTGGTAGAGCACAGGATTTATTCTGCATTAAAGGTAGATGTTTGAAATGGAGAAAGTGCATTTGAGTTCATATAGGTCAGAAGAACTTGTTCAGTAATCCACAGCATCTGACCTTTCCAGAAAGCCAAAAATATTCAAGTCTTCTTTTGTTTGTCCATCGTTAGCATCAAAATCAAATCAAAATCCTTGGTTTCCTTATCTGTAATCTGAGCACAACATGGCACAACATAATTTGAGGTAAAGACATCTGTCACAACCTTACCATTCTATGGGAAATTGGGCATCATTCCTAGATATCCGTTAACGTCCTGAGAAAACATTGCAGAAGGATCTTTTCCTGTTAATACATTTCCTGCCTTTTATGATTCGTTAACTAGCCAATTTTCAAACTTCATATATTTCTGTTAATTTAGCAGAGGAGTCTTCTACGTTACTCAGTCTCATTTTTACTTTGCCAGATTATCAAGAAAAATACCAAGAGCTGCTTGAAAGAGAGGATTTGTTTCCATATTATGAAGAAAATGGAGCAGATCTATCAGGACCTGGAGAGCTGTATGTTTTCTTTTTAGTGATGTATTTTTTTAATAATGTTGTTTTTACTCCAATGCTGTGATAGTTCAGACTTAGGATCCCAATGTTGATAAAAATGAAACTAAATAATGTAATTGTTACTTAGTTCTACAGTGGATGTATTTGTTCAGGTTTAAATTGGTTTTTAATCACACAAGTTTGAAACCTATTTCATGTTTATTCTACTGAGTATGGTAATTACATTTCAGATGTAGTTGAGATGTTTATGCACGTGTGCAAACATACTTCTGCACTTAAGAAAAAAATTTGCAAGCAAAATGAAGCACCAAGCCTTCACGTGTTTGTAGAGAGGCAAACTAAATTTGTTGTACTGATGTGCATGAACATCCCAGCAAGAGATGATTACCAGATTTCCAGTGTCTTTGAAAGGGAGAAAGTGTTAACTTTCTCTCTTCAGCCTAAGGACTATTCCCTTCAATTAGAGGGCTAGTCAGTATTCCTGTAGAGCAAGAAAAGCACCCTAATGGCAAAAGGGGAAGCAATAGTTGAGAATATAGCCTGACGTTTTGGCACCAGAATATAGCCTGACCAATTTGGCACCATTATAAGGAATATGGTCTAAAATAAATTGGTCTGAGCTTTTTCCTTGCTGAAGAGGACTCTCAGACCATTATTTCACACAAGAACATTTTCAGTGTTGTTTTTATGTGTGATAAGAATGCAGGCCTGGATCAGTATTTTTTTAGTACATTAGAAAACTGTCAGTATGTACCTAGCTGAGGGGAACGTAAAGAACATCAAGAACTGGAAGATATATTAGAGATGTCATCAGAAATCAACAAGCTCATACTGAAGGGAAAAAAGGACCCATGTGAACCTCTGCTTAGAAGAAAAATGCAAATTGAACACAGACATCCATGAAAAACACAGCAAATCCTAAGAGTGTCATGTGTAACACTGAGTCAACCTTCAAGCACAATGACTGTAACCTTCTTTATTGAAGGCTTAAGAAAAGCTTAGACAAATGTCTGCTGATTCTCTGTCAGCTATTTCTCATGACATCAGGGAGGAGGGTTCTTTGTGAAACCTCTTTCTTCTGAAGGCTACACTTCTACAAGAACAAAGGAATGCGTGACAAATATTTAGACTGCTTCCTCAGTGCACATCACTTGGAAGCAAAAACCTTTCTTACATATTTTCTATGTCCTTCTTTTACATATCAACAAACAGGAATGCAGGGTTTCTATATTAATGTATTCTGTCTTTGAACTAGAATGTTGACCAATCAAAATTACATTAATATTTTATTAATTATGGTTTTTTGTAATTGGATTAGTACAGATGCATTATTAAACTTTCTATCATCTTGGAAACTACTTCTGTCTTTTAAACTTGGCAGCATAAGATGATCTAAAAAGGTGGCAAACCCTGTAAGTATTTGAACATATCTGTGCTGCTTTGAGGTTTCTGTTTATTTGTTATCCTAGCACCCATTATTTTTTTTCCTTTTCATTCCCTTTAGGAAAATGTCATAAATAATAGTCATTTATAAAGCTTTGTTTTATTCCAGACATCTACACAAATTCTAAAAATCTGTTTGCTCTGAAAATCTGTATGGAAATCTGTATGGAAAAGTATTAACCTTTGGTAATTTTTTTCCCCCAGGTATTTTGATGAGGTTGATGATGAGATGGATCCAGAAATAGAAGAAGCATATGAAAAATTCTGTCTAGAATCAGAACATAACAGAAAACAGTGAGATGTTATGTATTAATGTTAGTTTATTTAACCACTTTAGATATGGTTAGAGTGAAGGGGGACACAAAACATTTGTACCAAAATTAGAAACTTGAGTTTCTCCAAGTACTAAAGTTACACAATTTCCATTTTGTTTAACAGAACCTGCCAAAAAATGTAAACTTATGCCCTGTAACTTAAAATGTTGTGTATATATCATAGTTTATTTTGTGAGAAATGTTTTTTGAACAATGTTTTGGCTGCAATAAAAATTATTTAAAAGTTATAATTGAAATTAAAATTTAATGGGGAACTGTCCCATAAAACTTCCCTTGAGGAAGAAAGGGAAAGAATAATGATCTGAATTTGCTTGCTTGTTTGCTTTAGTATATATTGGGATTTACTCATCCTATTTACCATATACAATATATCTTGCATTTACTTCCTCCACTTCCCCCTCCAAGAAGAGTATGATCCAAATAAGAAAGAAAATTTCTTTTCTGTATATCACAGTCATGAAAAGTGGCTTGTGAAAGTTTTGTGTATGAGTTTTTGTTTTGTTCATTTCCTTTTTCTTCTTTCGAAACACACATGGGTGAGGTCTGGACTTATCTCTTTTCCTGGAATAAATATGTTACATGTTGATATGTGAAAAAGCAAGCAGTATTTTGGAAGTGAGGTGCTTTCAAGATCTTTGGTTCAGATAAGCTTATTTTCAAATCTACAAGAAAAAGCTATTCTGTAATTTGTTGTGTTCTTCAAGGCAATAGTAATAGAGTTATGTTCTAAACCATGCTTCTCAAGAGTATGTGCAGTGCTTTTTTTCTTTTGCTTTTTTTTTCTAGTAATGTATCTAACATGTCTAACCTTTCCCAACCCCTGTAACTTTCTTTTATTCTTCTAATTTTATGTAGTTTGATTTAATTTTGTAGTTGGAGTAAATTCATATATTTCATAACTGTTAACATTCTGAAGCCAACTGCTCTTTTTTTTGACTCCATATAATCATGTTAGTTTTCCTAGGATACTCCATTGTTGTTGTTGCCAAACTCAGTTGAAGTGTTTCCTGTTACCTGTTGCTGGTTAGACTTGATTAGAAATCGTTACCAAAACCAAACACAAGTATTTCCCAACAGTTAGCTACTCTAAAGAACACACATTGTAAATATGCATGTAAATAATTCTGATAATATTTCACTGTTATTTGTTTGGTTAAATAAGTTGTGCATCTGCTAGTAGAGTAAGCACTGGCTGTTTTCTGGGTGTTTACTTAACATACTTATTTAGGTTGGAGTTTTGGAAAATAAAATTTAACTAGCTTTATTTCCTTTGGTATAATATCACTACCTTGTCTTCTTGCTTTCAAACAAAAATGATATTTTATCTTCTTTTATCTTTCCTTCACTGAGCACTCCTTTCTCTTCTTCAAAGTACACAATTGCAGAGTCGATTATCTTTTGATTCTTGCTGGAAAAATAAAATGTATCAAAATGCAGTATGCTCATAAAGACTGTATTAGCATTCCAAAGTCTTTAGACTAAAATTCAGAAACTAGAAATGTGAAAACTAGATGACTTTCAAATACATGTTCTCTAAGTTGAGCACAATTTTCATACAAAACTTTTAATCTAAATACAGGTCAGACTTTCTGCTGGCTTTACAAGCAGATGTCTTGTGGAAATTATTTTTATTCAGAACTTATAATGCCAAGGAACAAGTATTCATATATCCTTTACAGTGAGGTAACAGTGACTCAAAGGGACATGCATTTTACATGTTTTAGTTTTGCATGATTTGTCATGAGTCGTCTTTTTCTGTCAGGTAGCTGTCAGCTCCAGATGTACTGTCAGCTTGTGGAAACAGTAATTTTATGAGTAGATAAGAAGCATGCCAAATCATTGGGTAAAAAAAAATCAGGAGCTAGGAACTGTATATATAAAGAACAGCTCAAGTCAAGTTTGCAATACAAGGTTTTTCCTCCACTGAAAATATTAAAAATCATAAAGTGAGACTTTCATTCAAACCAGTGTAGAAGTATTATAGTCTGTACATATGAACTTTGTAAGTGCTTTCAGTCTTTACTGTAGCAGGGAAAAATTTGTTTTAACTCTGTCCTGCTGCATTAAAAAAACAGGATAATATTTTCATTAAACACTCAAGTATTTCCCACTTACCTTAAATCTCACAGAACTTCAATACAAGCTAGTGAATGTGAGAGAGCAAAAGAAAGCAGCAGGTTTCTCACTGTAAGGATCCCCTTTGCTGCTTGTCTGCCCACTCTTAATCACATTGTTCTGTATATGATAGAGATGAGTCACGAGAGGTTTAAAGGTTATTTCACCTGAATTTTAGCATTTACAAATTTCAAATGCACTGTGTAAAAGTGTTTCTTGTCTAAAGGTTTCTGAACAATGCCTTGCAAATGTACAACTTTTTAAAAAGATGTATTTTCTTAATGGCATAATGGTTAATCAGTGAAGGTACTGAAGCATGGAAAGCAAATTTTGTGGGAGATGTGAAGCAAGGTTCTTTAGCACTGGTTCTGAAAAGAAACAGGCTTCACATCAGATTTGAGCATGAGACCCAGGCTTTGCAGATCAGTAAAAGTATGCACACTATTTCCCACTCTTGACAAATTACTATGTTTTAGCAAAAATGTTTAGTAGTTGAAAATCACACTTTGTGTAAAGGAATTTCAAAATGGGCTGCAAGAAATGCTGCTTTGCATGTGCTTTGCTGTTGCGTGATTTTCATATCCAGAAATGCAGCTTGTTTTCAGTATTTTCCTTTAAAATCTTCAAAGAGGTCTTGCTACTGGCCTTTGGCTTTTTTTTTTAAACAGATGAGGTCACTGGGTTTTAACTGTTGAGTTTGAGAATAATTGTACCACTAGAGAGAAGCAAGACTGGCCCAGCCGCTTGCAGTATCACAAACTGCACATAGCTAGGTTGTTTTCATTTTCAATAGACTAATCTGTTGTGGCACTGAATGTTAGTGACACTCCGTCTGGTTTGTACTAGTAATCTTTTTTTTCCACTGGGACATTATTTCCTTATCACATTCTGCCTTTCCTTCCCTACTGCACACAACTCATTGAATTACTGACAGCTGAAGTTTGCAACTTCTCTCTGAGTTGTAGTTCTAATCATCCAATTATCCAAATCATATAGTTGATACCAGAACAGAAAATGACATTCCAGCCAAAACTCAGGGAAGATACCACACTGTACCCTGAACTGCTAATTTGCCACCTCTACTTCAGCCTCTGTGACCTACTTCCACAGCTCCTTTGCTGAGGGTTCCAACCAGAGCAGTGAAATTGTGAGCAAAATGCAATGCATCATCCATAAATAATAATATTCATTACTCATTCATAATCCCAATATATACTTTGGAACTTGCTTTAGACAACTACTGAACAGAATAATACTCATTAAAAAGGGGTATTCTGAATAGAATCAGGTTGTTTTGATGCATGGCTGTATCAGCAGCCACTTGACTGGGTATTGTTCTACTCTCTGCTGACACCAGCTCTCGAGAATGGAAAGTTGTACTGAATGCAGTCAGTCGATGATTGCCCTGCTATGAGGAACCTATACTCCCTAAGCAGGTAAAGGAGCTGAGAGACCATATGGACTAGTGGGGATATTCAAGTCCATTTGCTAAGGGCTGGGGGTGGGGTTTGATAATAATTGTCACTCAACTGTGAACTGTGAAGCCACTTAAACAGGTTTGATTAAACTGTAAGTATTGGTGGAGGGTTTATATAATAGTCAAAAAAGGCAACTAGGCCTCATGTTAAAATTGTCCTTTGGCATCTTGGACTTCCTGTTCAGATAGGGCTTTTACTGCCCAGTTCTAGGTACAGAGCTGTGTGTTGGCTCACCTCACCATTTTCAGCAAATAAAAAAAATATTTTAAATTTTATTAAGAAAAATAAAGTACAAGGACACCGTGTGCAGTTCCCTCAAGCTTATTTCACCGATGCGTGTGCGGAATGCGCTCATCTTGCCTGAGGGGAGCAGGAAGGCGCGGTTACTTCACCGGCGGAATGAGCTGGGGAGGAGCTCGGTAAGAGATCAGGTCGGTAGCACGTCAGGAGAAGCTCGGGGGGAGTTTGGCGGGAGCTCGGCGGGAGTTGGGGCGGAGCTCCGGCGGGAGCTCGGGGGCGGAGCTCCGGTGGAAGTTCAAGCGGAGCTCGTGGGGGAGCGGAGTTCGGGCGGTCGCCCCGCCCCGCCGTTCCCGCCGTGCGGCGGCGCGGGCGCTTCGGCTGCCCCCTTCCGAGCGCCGCTCGCGGTTCCGGCTCGGCCTCCGAGCGATGGAGGCGGAAAAGCTGATGGTGCTGTTCGGGGACGACTCGGTGGAGGTGCATTACGCGGGGGGATCTCGCTTGCTGCTGTCTCCTTGCGGCTCCGAGTATCTGTACGAAGCGGCGCTCCCCGCGGCCGCCCACCCGCTCCAGCCGGCGGAGACCACTCGCCAGCGGGTCGCCTTTGTCGTCAGTGCCTACCGGGTATGCGGTGGGCAGTGCCTTTGGGGACGGGAGTGCTGTCCCTCGTCCCTGCGCCGTCCCGGGGAGCATCCCTTGGACAGTGCCGCAGTTGCCTCCCTGCTCGGGAACCGGCCGGCCCAGGGATCACGGCCCCAGCTGGAGTTCTTGTTTCTCTCCGTAAAAAACGGAACGGGTTTCATAGCCTCACCTCCACAAAAAGTGTAAAATCGGCACAAAATGTTATCACTGCATGTAAAAAATCGTAATAGGGTTTGTTTTTCTCTGCACTTTAACAGGAACAACTTCTACGAGCGCTAGATTTCCGGAACGCGTTTTCTTGTCGCCCGTACTTGCCTTCACGTCTTATACCTCCAGAAAGAAAAAAGGTGGGATTGCACATTAGGCGAGTAATGCTTCCATTAAAAAAAACTTCTCTCGCGGATTTAATATAATTTCACATGCCTGTGTGTGAGTACAGGCCGTGAAGATCTATCGAATGTGGTTTGGCTAATGGAGTTGTCATCTTTCTTAAGTTACTGCCTTTTTAAATTACAGTTTTAACTGTTACTTAGACTTCTGTTAATGCATTTTCTTTGTAGAAACAAACACTAAAACTTAGTTTATTCCTAGCAAGTGTAAAACCTAGGATTTTGTGTGTTGTTACATTTTGGCAGTAGAAACTTTCCAGGGAGGTCACAGTGCAACAGGATGGTATTTTCCAAGTCTGTCAGATCTCCCCGTTGGAGTACCCCTGTGAAAATGCTGCTGGGGTCTATGAGAGGAATGGGACAATGTCCGGGTCAGACTAAATTGCAGAGACCAATTTCGTATTTCTGGAAGCTTTGCTCCAGATCAGCATCTCTCTGAGTTCCCACTGAATATGAGTGTCTGCACAGTGTGGCGGGAATCTTAAGACAACTGATTAATCAGGCGAGTTTTAAAGCTTTTAGACTGACCCTTCAGTAGTAACACCCTTCATGCTAATGTTTAGTTGCCTAAAGCGCTGTCACTCAGTGTCACTACATACTTAATTAAAAGACAGCAGTCCTTAGCAGTCATGCAGTCAGTGCAAAGAGCTGATGCTCTGCTCTTAGCATTGAGGAGTAAGTTCCACCTTCTCTCAGGCCTTGAACGATCTAGCTCCTTTGGAGGTTGGCTGGGTTTCTAGACTGTTTTTAACTTACAGCATCCCTTTTGACTACTTGCTTCAGGATGCTGAAGGATAACTTTCCTAGGCCACAGCAAGCACTTGACCATATTGGTCGGCTTCTCCCCCACACCCCTTTTCTGTTGCTTTGGTTTCTTCCCCCTCACTTTGAGAAAAACTCCTGCTTTTCATAAAGCTAAAATACTCTTTTTAGAACTCCTGAGGTTGTCCTTGTCCAGCAATTTACTGTCACTTTATTGTCCTGTGGCCTGTTATCAAATAGTGCCCATGTTTTCAAGGCCCTTGCTGTTTCCCACATTGCATTGGTCCACCATAATAAAGTAAGAGTTACTAAGCTTCAGCTCTCATAATAAATTGTTAACAAGCCTGACAGGCCAGCCCGGGGCCTAGCAGAGGTAACCTAAGGCCTGAGGCCTGTTACTACCATGACAATATCTTCATGGGCACAAAAACACTTTGACTGTGTTACTTGCCTTATGTTTGAGTTCAAAACAACCCTGTTCCTGTGGTGTGCTTAGGCTCTCATTTGGCCACTCCAGCCACCCACATATCTAGGCAGCTCCATGAGGGGGATCTCGTCAGTGGTCTGGCCTGCTCAGAACTGCAGCTGGTATTCAAAATGCAGGTTAGCTGTGAATATGTATTCAGTGGTAGGTTCAGTTTGCTCTTGTTCCATTCCTAGAACTTTCAAGCATTTCATACTGATTAAATTGCTGGTGAGCATTGAATGTGTTTTCATGGGACTGAGAATTACACCAGGATTCTGGTTGGAGGCAGTCAGTTCAGAGCCGTCCTCCTACACAGAAATATATATAACGATATATAGTTAGGATTGCCTTTCCTCATTGAAATAAGATTACATTTATCTCAACTGAAGTTTTACCTCCAGCCTTGTTGGTTATTTTTTAGCGTTCTTCTGCAATTCTTCAAATTCACTGATAATTGCTATGAACAAGATAATTTAGCCATTCTCTCCCTTTTTTCTGAAGAGGCTGATGGAAACACCAACATGTACAATTGTACCTGGTCAGTTGCCCATGTACCTTACTAATTTATGGCTTGATTAAATTAAAACATTATTGCTAGATAGAACTGTGTTAGTACAGGAGGAACCAGATATGAAGATTAGATGTTTTGCTTCCTCTGAGCTCATACACACAGATAAATACAGAGCAACATTTCTTGCCATTCATCACCTTGCAGAAGGACTAAATTAATTTAAATGTAAATGCTTAATTGAATTTCTGGGAGGCAGGTAATTTTTATCTTCCTGCATATTTCAGTCCTTTTTCTTGTATTAGATTCTTCTCAGTGATATCTCAGAAATTAAATGGCCTGACCCTGCAACACCTGATCTGACAAGATGTTTAGACAATGGCAGTGTGAAGATCTCATCTGTAGATGGCTATGCTCACCTTTACTTGTCAGAATTGCAGCAAGAATTTACAGTGGAGTTCTTATGCAAAGTCAGCCAGTCACCTGCAGCATCCTCATGCTCCTCTGAAAAGAACAGCAACTATCAAAGCAGAGATCCGTGTGGAAAACCAAGTAAAAATTCCGCCACAGAAGTCTCATCAAAACAAAGAAGAATAAAGAATAGGAATAAATGTGGTTGTGCTGAAGGTAGATATAGGGAACCAGCCAAACCAAAGGACCAAAAAGATGGAGATGGAGTGCCTTTGTTCCATACAAGCTGTTCTTCTGAATACGCATGGGTTACACAGCGTTGGACTGTTTCCTTGTGCCCAGAAGAATGGAAATACCCTTTGTCCTTGGCACTAAAATGCTGTAACTTACATACTGTGGAAAATGTAATAAAGACATATGAGACAAACAGCTGTACAGCTGTTGAAGGTGATGTTTTAGCAGACCCTGAAACACATGAAACAGTTTCTTGTTTACCTACAGCTTTGCCTCTCAGCTGCAGAGCCCCACATCTACACAGGTAATTTAAACTCTTTACTTTGTAGTTGTTATCATATGCTTTACAATTCTGCATTTTGGATCTTCAACTTCTAGCAAAATAATTGAATCCTAGCTATAAAAAAAGCTTAAAATTACTATCAGTTTTGGGTCTTTTAGAAACTTCTTGTAACTTGACCATGTAAAACCAACATTCTGTAACCTACTCTAATGAAGCTATAGTGATTAGTTCAGATTAAAAAAATAAATTTTCTGACATGCTTTATGACTACGTAAATGAAAAAAGAATATTGAAAAAAGAACACAGGTTTTATATTGGGGTAGGTTGGTTTTTCCTCTTGTTTTCAAAAGAGTATTTCTGAGGTGAGCCAGTGGCATATGTTGTCTCTCAGCATCACTAAAAATAATAAAACAAATCATTTGCACTATTGAGAAGTTTAATTTGGTAACTAAAGTGGATCACTAAGGAATTGGAGGACTCTGGAAATTTGTGTCCATTTATCATTTGAATAAGTGTGCACACTTCAGTTCTAGTTACAGAAGTGATTACCAGCAAACACACACACACAAAATAACAACCAATATATGGACTTATTGAGGCTGTCATTCTATTTTACACACACAGGTGGGCATTCTGTGACTTCTTGCAGAATGAAGATACGGACGAGTATTCATTCCATCAGCTAATTCAAGTTGTGTGGTGCCAGGGTGTTTTCTACAGGTATGTAAGAGGTCATCTGTTATCTGGAAGACTTTATTTGTACGGGAATTAAGCTCTAAGATGAAATGTCTTACTTTGTCCCTTTCTTGCTCTTTGAGAAATTGAACACAGTCTTCATGTCAGAGTCCATTTCTGCTTTTTTTCACTGGACTTCTAGCATGGTATATTATCAGGCCTGAATCTGAAGTCATGT
This sequence comes from Camarhynchus parvulus, assembly GCF_901933205.1. NCBI lineage: Eukaryota > Metazoa > Chordata > Aves > Passeriformes > Thraupidae > Camarhynchus > Camarhynchus parvulus. Next base: position 56,069,310 of record NC_044601.1, read on the forward strand.
TTAACTGATCTGATAATCTGATTTCTTAAAGGTTTTCTGGACAGCTGGAGTTACCACAGATTTCACTTAAAATAATGGTACTTGGTTTCTTTGCAAATTAGTTCTCTGCTCTTGCTGCTGAAGACTTCACAGCTTAGAAGTGTTGATCTTGGTGACCTACATAATTCACATATTCAGCTGTGGATTTTCCTGGCAAGTCACCTTGTCCATATGGTTAAAGGAAAAAAAAAACCCAGAAAAAAACCAACCAACAACAGGACTTTCAATTTGAAATTGCTATAACTGCTATTAGCACCTAAAAGTCTTTGATAAAAGCATCGCTGGTGTTTAGCCCTTTAATCTTTCTGCTGTGTTCTTAATTTTTCCTCAGTGTAATTCCTAAATTTTTATCTCATCTAAACAGAATGTTTAGCAGCACTTCAGAGTTTTTGCAGAGCTTTTTTTCTCAATTAAGACCTTTAGATTGTTCAGGAATTGTTCAGTCTGGCATTTTCCTGTGTACACTAGATGTGGCTGGTCTACTAAGAAGGTTGGATTTTTCTTTACAGGGTCACTATGTTTTGTGGTCAGTGGAATGAGCAGCTCTTGAAGGTGTTTACCTTGACGCAAAACCAGCTTTCTTTAGCTTACTAAAATCCCACCCCCATGCACGTGTCAAAGAGCCTAGTAATATTAATATTCTGTGTTAAAACACATTATTGGTACATTCTGCTCTTTGTGAAACAGTAGAAATTTTTCACACCTGAGTTGCTGAAAATGTGTCTCTGCTTATTGTTTTCTTCAGGTTTAATAACTTGTATTGCTCTGTCTAGTGACGCAGCATTTTAAATACTTGCTAAAAATCTTATTATTTTTCTTAGATTTATCTATGGTAGGACAAACATCACAGAAATTTATCCTGGTGATGACTCATTTTTCAAGTCAGAGGGAGAATTTTTGGGAAAATATTTTGTACGCTGTGCAATCCAAAAAGGAACAAAAAAGGTATGAAACTATTTAAAAACTAGAACTTCTTAAAAGGATATTCCAAATTCCTTCAAATTAGCAGCTTCCTTGAGACATTTGTCTATGCAGTGTGTAGTGAAGTCCCTACACTGGTAATTACTATAATGCCTTAATCAAGCCATTAGTTATGCAAAAAGATGAGATTATTCCTTCTGGTTCAGAAAGTATTTTTGTAAGTGTTACACAATAAGAAAATTCTTCCTCATTGTAACATTTATTTTATCAAACTCAAGAGTAAGATTCTACAACAACCATTTCTTCATGAATTCAGAACTTTAGTCTTGAAGCTAATGTTATTGATTAGACATTAATCTCTTTGTACTTGGAAGTGTTTACTACTGTATGAAGACAGAACCTAGAAGATGCAGGTTTTGTCCTGGCTTTGCTGCAGACCAGTTGTTCAGTGGAAAAGGATTTTGTCTTTGTGCCTGTCTGTTAAGTTGAACCAGAAGAGAGGTCCTCTCAAGTGCTAGTGCAACACCTTGTATTTTTAAAGCAGAATTAAGGATCAAATTTGTACTCTTGGAACCCAGCCTTTAACTTGTAGTCAAACATTGCAGCTCAGTAATGTCCTTTATTCTACTCTCCGACAAGAAAAGTTCCTGGTTCTTACTGAGTGTAAAGAAACTGAATATTTGAATATTTCTTCATACAGGCGTAGGCTTAAGGATACAATTTTCAATCAGATATTTGTCTGTGTTCTGTGGCAGATTTAAATGTCATTATAGTTGGCTTCTGGGAGGTTAGAAATTTCATAACTTGCTCTTAATTATGTTTTCGTGCTACAGTACCTGTAACTAACTCATCTTCTTTCTGCTCTTTACTCAGATGGAAGAAAAGATGTATTCAGTGAGCAGCCTACCTCCAGATGTGCCTGGACATTCATACTCGATATCCTCCATTATTACTCAGGCAACCAAGTAACTTTTGTTACATTAATTCTGCTGACTTAGAAAGGACAGGAGTTAAAATGACACAAAACGCTTATTACTTTAAGTATAAAAATTAAAGGAAGTTATCTTAGCACTGAGGGCATATCTAAACTTACAGAACAAAGTTTGCAAGTGCTTAGAAGACACAATAGGAATTAAATGTTTGATACTTTGGTATTTTTTTGTCTCCTCAGAATTCTTCAGTATTGCTGCAAAACAAAACTGTCACTAAGTCATAATTATTATCTCTGCTGCTGGAAAGTGGTATGTAGCTGAAAATTTATAAATCTTGCAGTGTTATAAGAATGATTATACAGACTGTAGGGAATAGGACTTAATCTAGAGGGAAGAATGGTGAGTGTATCCTCACAGATAGGGAGGCAGATATTTGGGAACCAAAAGCATGCATTTAAAAGTTATATTTAAGAAGCAATTGCATGATGAAGAGAGCTGGTTGTGATCTGGAAAGGAAGTGAATAAAATATCTGGAACAGATACAGACAGTTGTAATGATGTAAATAGCCTTTCTTCAAGTTTTTAATGTATTTGTTTGGTTCTAGGTATCTGAGACTGATGGACGAGAAACGTTGCCAGTTTTGCTGCATGAAAAGGTTATTCCCAGCAGAGGAAGACTGGTTGTGTACTCAGATCATAAAGTCCATGCTGTTTTTTGGGATAGGATGATCCTGACTATGGTTTGGGATTTCAGCTCTTCCTGTAGTGAGATCCAGGTAACATGTGACTTATAGGAAGGACTATCCATGGAAAAGTGTTACTAGGAAATTAATGAGAATACCAAACAAAAGTTCTGATGCCAATAAAATACAAAAACAAAAAAGACTTGAGAATTCTACAGGTTTGGAGACATTTTTACACACTTCTAGAAATAATTTATTCTTGAATAGCACAAAGGAAGAGTTGGGGCTGTGCCAGGTGTTTTTCCCTTGCATTTATCATAGCAGACTTTAGCAGATTCTATCCCTAGGAAACCACACACTTGCAAGTTTTTAAAGTGGATTGTTCATAGATATTTCATTGTTAAATTGGTATATTATACTTGCTTTTTTTTTCCTTTGGACTGCAGCAGAAAATGAATATTTGAGTTTGTTTTTTTTTTTTTCTTCTAAGATAAATGAAGATGTAGGCTGGTGTAAGTTAACTACTCCTGATGGGCTACAGCAGCTAATACAAATAAGTCATCCTGGAGTCTATGAAAGGTAATTTAAATTAGTTGTTAAATTTAAACAATTTAAATATAAAAATTTTTCTTTATAAATCCTCTTAGATGAAGAAACACTATTTTCTGATGATAAACTGGTATGGGTGGACCAAACATGTAATGATAAAAGCTCCATCTTATTTCTGGCAAAGATTCAAGACCTGTGTGACTCAGGGCCACTGCATGCTGTGATTCCATTATAACTGTTATGGCAGTGTCTTTTTAGAAAAATAACTAGAGCTGCAACTTGGCATTTACTACAGTGGATAAAAAAAAAAACAAAACAAAAGCATTTGTTCTATATAGAGCTGATATGCAGAACTGAACAGCACTTTCTCTAATTTTTGCTTTATTACAGATATTGACCTCTGCCTACAGATTGTTTTCTAATCTGCTTGCTGTAATTACAGCCTCATTATTGGAATCATCAGAAGTTTTCTGTGCTGCATTTTAGCAAGCAGATATTCACAAACAAAAATTAACACTTAACTGTTCATTTCAAAACATACAGCTTTGTTATAATTTACTATGACTGTATAGATTTAAATATGAAGAAGATTGTAGACAAAAAATGGCAAGACAAGCTAGGAGAAAAAACTAGATTTTTGAATCACAGCTTTTTCTTTCAGATCCAGGTGTATTCCTTGGTGCCTTCAGTTTTTCTCTTGAATTTATTTCTCAAATAAATCACTACTTTTTTGAATTTTCATATTAACACAGGTACATCAGAACAGCAATAGAATGGTGCAAAAGTTTGAATGAAAAGAAAGAGACTGCTGAATATCCTGCACACTCCGTAACTGAAGAAAATTGGTATTCATCTTTATCCCAAATAATTGACTATAAATAACATTGAAAACAAAACTCAAAAATATTATAATCTGAATTTTATAGCTTACATTTCCTAATGGTCAAAAATGAGAACCTCTTTTTAAAGTCCATTTATTTTGTATATGGTTTCATATTTTTCATTCATTGTTTTAAATGTTCAGTGAGTTTCAGCTGAAGGTTGTTTCATTGTGGTTTGCCTGTCTTAAAAGTCAGAATTATGGTGACTTTGTCAAAGGACAGTTAATGTTACAAAGATGGTGTCTTGCAGTGAAAAGATATCAGATCAAGAAAGATGTTTTTTAACAGAACATCAAGCATCTGAAACAGTACTTTGAACTGCCTAATGACAGTTGTATATCTTGCTGATGTATTTGTCCTTTTTAATACATGCTACTGACCAAAAATCTATTGACATCATCTCTAAACATATTGGGATATTAAAAACGTGCTAATTGAAATCAATTGCAGTTGCACTTGCTACTTACTGACCAAAAATCTACTGACATCATCTGCAAACATTAGGATATTAAAAATGTGCTAATTGAAATCAATTGCAATTGCAGTTGTTACTTAAATTATAGCAGATTCAGATGATTAATTTTATAGCATCAGCTATGTTACATTTATAGCATTTTGTAGCTGATGAAATGAAAATTATATCTCTATTTATACATACTTACAGCAAAGAGACTATTCTTAGAGCAGAGACCAAATTTTTGGAAACACAAATGATTTACAAATGTCAGCCATTGAGCAGTGGTATCAAAGACAGAGATTTTGCTAATCTAATTCTCAGTATTGCTGGAAACTGTTAAAAATAAAATCTGAAGTAGAAAATATCCTTGAGAAATAACCTTTGGTTTTTTTGGACAGGTCTCCTGATGCTGAGCTTGAAAAAATACAGAGATTTAATTGTATCCTTTTAAAAGCTGTAAAGATTTTTTTCACTTTTATATTCTGCTGCTTATCTGCATGTTCAGATCTGCACTTTAGATCATCAAAGACTCTCTATCCTGATCTTATCTTCTTTTACTGTCTCTCTTTAAAAACCTCATTTTCTTACTTATCTTTTTTGTTTTATCACTTATTTTGTGGTAAAGATTAAAAAAAATTAAAAACAGTGATGAAGTACAAAACAAAAATGAAAAGTTGCCAGAACACAAAGACCTTTAATGTGTAATTGTATCAGTTTTGCTAATAATCATCTACTGATCTGTTTTTGAAAGAGGAACAACACAGTTGCCTTTGGGCTTGTTGTTGCAGTACAGTATCTTTCTGTTTATCAGCTACCTTAGTATTGTTCTATTGTGTTCAGCCAGCTGTAAATGTGCACTGTGCTGAATCTGCTTAAAACCACTCTAAAACTGTCTTTAATCCAGTGTTCAATTCCATTAGTATGAAAAGTGCATGCTGTTAAACTGAAGTGTAACACCCTTTTTCTTTTCAAAGTAACTTTTGGATAAATTGAAGTCTAAAAGACATTTTTCTATGTATGTTTTAAGTCATACAGTCTTATTCTTTTTTTACCTGTCTGTAATTACCATGCTACAAAATGTGAGATTTTGCAAGGCAGAATGATGAATACAAATGCAAAGATATAATAATATATATTATAATAATACTAATTTTTCTCTTTAGGAGGAAGAGTCTGAATTTTTTTTCTTAACAAAGTAACACTAGTTTTATTAGACAATAGCAACATTCTGAAAAGGTCATCTGCCACAAAATCCAATCCATCTGGTATCACTGTCAGACAAAAAGAAAACGGGGGTGAGACAGAAGAACTCAGTGAAGATTGCATCTTGGAGGCTTTGGAAAAAACTTCTAAAGTCATTCAGGATATTGAATCTCTGCTTGCCGCTTCTGGGAGGTGAGGCCCTATGTTCCCTGTCCTGACAGGAGCTGTTCCAGCTGTGTCTGAGGAGGCTCTGCGGGGAGACAGGAATGAGAGCTGAGGCCAGAGGGACAGGCTGCCAGTGTATTCCCGGTGAAGTCTGTCAGGTGCCACTGTAATACCAGTAATAACGCCATTGCTATATTTGGTATAGGCAAAGAAAACAGTTGCGATAATGGAGCACTGCTGTATAAATAGATCAGGCCTGACCTAACAGTGCTGCGTTTAATGTTTGAATGTATGTTTGAATCAACTGGATTGACGGATCGCTGCTGAAATTACCAGGGTAGACATGGGAAGTTTTCACTGTAACAACGTGCTTTTGTTAGATGCCCACACCAAGAAATCTTAATACTGAATAAAATGTTTCCCAAGTGCTTTCTATAGTGCTCTCTTTGAGTAAATAAGTACTAATTTGAGGACAGAAGACACTTCTCTGTTCTGTGGTCTGTCAGAGGCGCAGCATGTCCTAAATGACAAAACACTAAGCTCTCAGCATCGATTTTCCTCCCAGCATTTAAAGGAGCCAAAGCGCGAACACCAAACCCTCCATTTAATAATCAGGGAAACGCTTCTCCCTCACAACCAGCGCCGCTGCCGGCGGGGATGGGCGGAGCGGAGGCGGGCCCGGGTCCCAGCCTGCTCCGCGGCCACGCATGCTTCCTGACCGGCTCCCCGGGGCGCTCTCCGGCCCGCTGCCTCCGGGCTGCCCGCCCGCTCCGGCCGCGTTGGGCCTGGCCGAGCCCCGCGGGGCGAAGGGCGGATGGCGGCGGCCGCGCTCCAGGTGGGCTCCGGGGCGGGCGGGGCGGGCGGCGGCGGCTCCGAGGCCCGCGCCTCCCCTCACGCTGCTGCTGATCTCGGGTTCCCAGGTTAATTTCCTGCTCGGTTTAATTTAGTTTGTTCTTCGGCGTCTTGGTAAAATCCTACCGCTTCCTTGTGGGATTTTGCCCTCTCCAACCCCAGAAATGCGTTATAATCATATCTGGCCCAAATATATTTGCTAGATCGCTGCAATGATGCATTGTAATTATCTGGCCCAAAAATATTTGCATGATCACTCCAATAACGTGTTATAATTATCTGACCCAAAAATGTTGCCACTGTCAGTTCTTCACAGATAGTCTTAGGCTGGTATCTCCTTTTCCACGAGATTGTGTGCTAAAGGTTTGAGCTGGTGTCTTAATTGTGCTTCATGCAGTTTTTAACATAAATTAACATCCACTATCAAATAACGAGAGGTTTAGGAGATTATATAATTGTAAGGAATTACAAGTCTTTTCTTGTGCAGAATGCATAATTCTATTAGTTGGCAGGGTGTTGTTTGGTTGTAGGTTGGACTAGATGATCTCAGATGTCTTGCCCAACCTAATTGGTTCCGTGATTCTGTAACTTCATGCATTAAATTCCTATATGTATTTGCATATCTGATAGCGTCATGCAAAACTGGGGCAAAAATTATGCAGAGCAATATTTCTAAGTGGTAATTTTAGCCATTTGATTCTTGTTTTGCTCGTACACCATAGCCTCTTAGCTGTTTTCCCAAAAGTGTATTTAGTTTTGATCTAAATAACTTCGTCTGACAGTAATTTAAGTGTTAACTGTGTGTTCATTAAAATTATTTTGGTAATTTCCTTAAGTTAAAGTAAGCATATCTACAGAATTCCAATTTGAGACTATAGACAGAGATTATGCTTAGTGCTTTATCTCATGTAAAAATGTCATGAGAAACCACAACTCAAAGCTGGGTTACTCTGTCAGCTGTTACGTTTTATGTAAAACCAACCTAGAGCTTCTCTTCAGGATGTTAACTGTACTGACTATACAGAGATCTATACACGTTTTCATGTGAATTATTCCCCACTTTTCTGTTTTAGCAAGAATGTAGGCTACACAACTGCTTTCTGAGATTTATAGGCTGGAAAAATCTACGCTTTATTGTGATACTTTGTAAAGAGCCTGAAAAGCATCATTTTTCAGGGAGAAAAAATATTCTAGTTTTACATTAAAATTTGCAATATTTTGGTTGAGCAGAGTTTTGCTTTTTGTGGTCTGATTTCCCTCTTGATCTGCAGAATAATTCTGGGAAATTCTGTTGTACCTGGGAATTTGAGTTGATTTTTACATAGGCAGCGCTCATTTTTTTCTTAATAGGAGGCTGAAACAGATGGCTTAAAAAAGAACAGTTGAATGTGGCTCTTGACAATGGTCAACCTGAAGCTGGTTTTGCATCCTGTTCTTCATTCTGGCTCAAGGAACACACGCTAATGCCACCCATAGCACAAGAGTAAGCCTAACACAGAACTGACACAGACCTCTGTTGCTATATGAATTTCTAGGTCTCTCTTTGTCTGTTCCAGGGTCACTAAGTGATGGGGTGGAATTTAAAAAGAGGTCCCTGAAGGGGACTCAATAAACGTTTCATTAGGTAGGAATCTCCTAGGCACAAGAAGAATCTATGGAAAGGGATTGCTCTATCAGTTGAAATGCAGTTATGTAGAAGACTGGACTTGTGTTTTATTATTTTTTAGTTACTATCACGTTCTGTTTTTATTTCTGCTCTTCTCTTGGTTTACAGTTTTTTTCTGCCTTCTTTCACAGAGCTTCAAAGTTTAGCTGAAGTTGCTTTTACCTCAATTATATTTGTTTACAAATTAATTAAATACATGTTTATTTTTTCTGGATTTTTTTAACCGTTGTTCATATTTCATGTATGCTGTTTTGCCTAATATCAGTGCTTACCAGTGCCTGGTTTGTTTTAATTTAGGATGGAACAAGTGGTGTTTGGTATTTCCTGCACTGGACTGGGCAGACTGGATTCAGAAAGCACAGAGGCTCAACACTGAGGCATAGACCACAGACATTTCATACTGGAGTAAGGCGCCTGTGATGGAAAAAAAATGTTCTCCTAGTCCCAGGGGAAGTTTGATTCTGATTACTGGTGTGCTTTTTAAAGGTATGTTGCTGCATCACCTCTTCACAGACTGGATTCTTACACAGCCTTTATGATAATTTTAAATGAAATCCCATCTGACATGACCATAAAGAATAAACATTTGTGAAGAGACTGCCATTCTTTTCCTTAGCTTGGAATTTATTCAGCAATGTCCTGTGTACCATAAGGTTGCCCACAGAAAACAGCACTTCCATTGTTTCAGGAAATACTTTGTGTCTACTCATTCATTCAGAAGAGGTACTGTCATGGTTAACAGACTCTAAACTTGACCCACTTTTTTTATCTCTGTGCAAAGTCCATGTATTATTCATGCTTTCTTCTCTTTTACTTTTTTAAATGTTTTCTAAATAAATGATTCAGTGGGCTTTTTCTTTTCCTACAGAAAGTGACAGGAGTTCTGTCTTGTAGATAATTCTACAACAGACAGGCATGTAAATAATCTGGAACAAACATTTATATCTTGTGAGATTTATAGTGTGTTTAATACCATTCATTGTTATGTGTCATCTTAGGAAGTCTAATACACTCAAAAAGGCCCTTCAGAATAAGAATTTACCTAGTAAAGAAAGGTTGTCAAGATTTAATGTATTGCACAAAAATGGTGAACTGATGGGAAGTATCCATTTTTAGGCAGGATGTAGGCTTTAAAACTGTGGTCTGTCTGTATAGCTTCCCAAAAAGACTTGTGTAACAGCTGGGACAGTTAGAACTTCTCTTGCAAAAAGAGGAGTTATGAAGGTAAAGTGGTAGACAGTAGATAAATCCTAAAAGTAACAGCCAACTTCTCTGCTGGAGCACATGCTGAGGAAAAGCTTAGGTAGTTTTGCTCTGTAAGGAAATGATTTTGATTACTTTGCTTGACTAAATGGCTGTTGTCTTTGTGTTTATTATAAATAATGAAGATATTTTAGTGGGTTTGGCTTTCTTAAGGTTTATTCTACGTTCCAGTCTCCAAATTAAACAAGGCATTGCTCAGGAAAGGGTACCAGGGGAGTAGTACATATGTTTACAAAGAATGTAAATTAAAGCAGTGGTTTGGATTATACATTGAAAACTCAGTTTTAACAATTGTTTTATAGAGAAAGCTGGAATTTTGTGCATCAGTCGTAAGAATCTTCCAAACTGAATCTTCTTTTGTTATTATAGTGTAAAGTATTTAATTGGGTTAAATCATGTATTTAAGATAAGAAGGAATCTTGAAACACATTCAGTGAATTATCGCAGAGATGTTTCAGATTATTTTGTAATATTTAAGGTTTCAGTAAGTGGAATTAGAGCTCTCTGTGTTACTTGTGCTGGTTCTAATTAAAAAAAGGCAGGTGTTTTAATTTGAAGGTGTAGTGTTCTAGTCAGTAAACTAATTGAAATAAAAAATTCCCTGGGAATGTTAAATGCAAACAGTGAAATTGGGGTCTTAATGCCCAATTGTAGCTGTGGTGACAAATGTTTTGTGCAAATGGATTTTCTTTGTTTAATAGTTTCCTTTCCGATCTCTGACATTTACAGAACAACTGACGATACGAAGGACAATGCACAGTGTGTGTCCTGATGACATTTTGTGTGCTGCAACATGGCTCTTGTCATGGCATCTGAGACTGAAAAGGCCCACGCTCTTCTCCAGACTTTCAGCACAGCATCAGTTCTTTCCAGTCTAGGTTTGGGGATATTTTGCTTTGTAGCAGACAGACTCCTGCAGGTTTCCTTCATTCAGCAGAATGACTGGCTCCGAGCCTTATCTGATAATGCAGTGCATGGTATACTGGGGATGTGGTCCTGGGCAATAGTGATTGGACTCAGGAAGAAAAGTGACTTCACTGAGGTCACCCTGGCTGGCTTCCTTGCCTCTGTCATTGATGTGGACCACTTCTTTCTTGCTGGATCTCTGTCATTAAAGGTAAGTCAATAGATCAGTAATTTGTTAATTTATCACTGTTTATGTTACTTTTCTTCTACCATGTCCTAGACAAAAAAAGTTCCATTGATAATTTAATTAAATAAATTTCATAGTTATACAGGAATTATGTTTTTATGCAGTTGTTACAATTTTAAAAGCCATAAAAATGTTTTACATCTAGTGTTCAGTTTGTGCTGCTTAGAAAGGAAAAAAAGAGTTTTGTGCATGTAGATGTTATTCTACATGTATCACATAGTTGCTTTGTTATCCAGCTTAAAGAAGTTAGATGCTGCCTTGCACGCTTTTATGGTTGAAGTTGTTTATTCCGCTTCTCTTTACAGTAAGGGTTAGAAATACCTGAAATGTGAGGTAGAAATATCTGAAATGTAAATGATAGAGCTTCTGTTTAATTTAATTCAGTCATTATGAGTAGTACATTTGTTTTAGCCAGCCCTAAATATTTCTCCCATGAACAAGCTATATGTGAGCTGTCACCTTTTAAAAGGCAGTTTGAGTTGCATTTAAATATAGTTCATTGCAGAAAAAAAAAAAAAAACAAAAAATAGTAGATAAGCAAGCATCAGCTTATTAATAAATGTGGAAAGGTGAATTGGCTCCTGTTAAGCAGTGAATGGATCATCATCTACTTGCAGAACGGCTTGTTAGAACAGAGTTTCTCAATAGCATTAGTACTACCAGATTATGGCACTCTTTTCCAGAAGTTTTCCTCCTCTAGTTTGCTCATGGTACTATTAAGTTCATAGGGAATAGCTAACTGTTCTTAGGGAAATAGGTAAAAGGCAGGGAGGAAGGACCCCCTGTTTTTTATATTCATGTAAGTAAAGAACAACAATGGTTTACCAATTTTTAAAAAATATTTAAGTGACAGCTAAGTGCAAAAGGCAAATACTGCTTTTAGTTGAGATGTAAAAATCAGACTTACAATGGAAAAATAGTTTTTATTTACATACAGTGTCACTATTATAGAGAAAAGATGCCTCTTATTTGTGTGTTTGGTCAGTTTTCCCCTCTTGGCCATACCAGTGCTGAGGGGAAGGGGAAGAATTGGGTCCCTCAACCTGCTGGCCACATTCCCAGTGCAGTCCAGGGTACCACTGACCATCATCTTGCCACATGGACAGTCAGGGTCCAGCATGTCCTGGTGCCTGGCATCATTCTTCCCTAATTAGTCCCTGGTTCTCCCCTTTTCTGTACTTCCAGCATGTGGAAATGCTGTGCAATTACAAAACTGTGTAAAGAAAAGGAAAGTTAACTTGGTTGGTTAATGGATCGCATAATGTTACTACTGAATAATAATATGAATAGAATTTAAATCTCTAATTAGTCTCATCTGTTTTTTCTTATTTTAAAATCAGTGAATGCAAGTAAATGAATGGCTAGCTATTAGAAAGTATTAAAATTTTATTGCTGCTTTTTCATGGATTTGAGATGATTACCAGTATTTTTCTTAATTACGACCACTAGATGTCACACTTCACCGATGTCAGTTTGAGAAGCTGACTGTTGAATTGTGTTGCGGAATTGGGAGGTGACTTGCCACTTGGTAATATACTATATTATACAAGGTTATATATATTATATAAGGTTAAATATATGTATTTAATATATATATATATTTAACCTTGTATATATATTATACAAGGTTAAATATACTTACACCTTCCTTGGTGGGGAATGTTTCTGTAGCCCAGCCTATCCCTACTATGCAAAACCAAGTAAATTTTTGTAATTTTGTGACCTAATTTCTTCCTGTGTTGTTTCAGTTCCCAAGCAGATAGCGGTTTATTTTCTAATTGTTGATGACAGTTAGATCTAGTTCTCTTGTTCTTTAAGGGTTTTTTTGCAAAAGACAGCTGATTTCTGTGATCTCCCCAAAATGTTTTTCAAATCAGAAACACAAAACATTGTGGGTAGAATCATAGCCCATTTTAGTGGCCAAATGTATTTAGCTGTGGTAAGGAAAAGACAAGATGCCCAAAGGCTTTTTCAAAGTGATTTGCCTACCAACTCCTTTGCTTTCCATATGTTAACTGGGCTGATAAAGGAAATAATCTGGTGTAGGTCTCTCAACTCTTAGAGCAAAAGCATCAATACAACTTGCAAAGCCCCTATGCTTTGCAAAGACTCTCTTCTCAACTAAATAACTTTAAAAAAAATCTTAAGGAAACAAGTTTATGTTTTCTAAACCTCATACTATTTTTCTCCTCTCCTATCTATTGCTTTTTTGCCTAAATTACCTCTGAAGGGTCCTGTCCAAAACCATGAGTAGTATTTTAGGTGAGACTTCATTTGAGCCAAATACTGTAGTTTAATTCCTTTCAATGGCAGAAAAGTACAATCCTTCTGTCCTTTAAAAAAAGAATAATAATCTGTTACAGGTTTTGTCTTCACAGTGCCATCAGAGTCCCTTTGGTTTGTGATGTAACATAATCCCCGTAAACTTTTCTTCTGTGTGCTGTCTGGCCAGCTAGATCTGATTGTAATACGTAATTTTTTTTAATTTGGCTTTATATGATGTGCCTGTCAGTTTCTTGGCATAATTTCAGGCTGTCGCCTATATAATTTATCACTCAATGGGATACTTTTTTACTACATATTTTGTAGTTACAGTCCCATTCTTTGTCTTTAAATTGTATGGTTGAGAGTAACTGCTTTAAGATACTAACATGCTTACTGCTTTTGCAACACATTACTAAATAACTAATAAATTAATTAGTATAATTAACCAACCACACCACTATTACTAATTTGTACCAATAGTATATTTCACGTTACTGTACACAATCACCTATGAAGCTCATCATCATCACTTCTAAATCTGATGACGAGTTATTTTTTCTGGAGTAACCTTTCTGTGCAGCACAAGGCAGTACTGCCTTCTGCCTCCAATTGTTACCTTCACACTACTCTAGTCACCTACTTCTGTTCCTGCTGACGCCACTCAGCGGCTGGATTGTTTGGCCATTGCTCTGTTTTTCATGGTCATCATTATTTTTCTGCAGTATTCAGGGTAAATAGTCACCTGTGGTATTTGTATGTTTGCTCTGATAAATACTTGTGTACCAAGTACCATGTGATCTGACCTTTTGCCCACATTATTTTTGCAATGAGTATGAAGTCTACCATGACTCCACTACTTGGAATTTGTAGTTCTTTTTGCTCCATGTGGTTTTTACTGTGCACATAAGTATAGAAGGACCTGTCTCGCTGGCTACTCCAAAGGTGGTGGTTCCTGCAGCCTGTTGTCAGTCAGGAGTGCTGGTATGACATGATGGGCTGCTCCCAGACTCCACCAGGATTGTAGCCCAGACACTCACGTTGCAGAACAGACATGCAGAAATTGCTGTCTTGGTGCTAAAGAGTCACCAAATTCTGGAAGTGTAGAACATTCAGTTGGTGGCAAACATACGTAACGCTGGCACTGCTGTGAAATGTGCTGCCCATGACTGACCCGGGCTGTACAGGAGCATTTCTGAAACTAGAGAATAAGCTTTGCACAAGCACAATTGATGTAGCATTGAATATGTTACTATGTTGTTAATATTACTACTTTATGTTACCTTGAATATATTACTATGAACTAAAGACTTCAGGGTTGTGAAGCACCACAGCATATCAGTGAGGGAGCATCTGTTATTACATAACATCCATGGTGTTACCCTGAGCATTAAGGCAGATAATTTGGGTGGCTTCTCCTGCATGCAATTATTGTATCCTGTCTCCAGCTGCTCATTGTAGTTAGCGAGGCTGGAGGAGCAGCAACTGCAAGATGATCTTGCATCTGATTGCATATGTAGGCAAAGGGAAAAGGTCATTTGTAGATAAATTCTGTTTGCAGCTTTTTCCACGAGGTCTAAGGCAGAAAAGGGGGCTTTTTGTGTTTTGCAGTGGTTTTTTTTTTTTTTCATTGTTGTTGCAGGGTTTTTTTGTTTGTTTTTGAGTTTTTGGGGTTTTTTTAAAGATCTGCTTTAAAACAAGTTTTCCTGTTAGGAGAAAGAGAGTATAGCAGCTTAAATTAGCAAACAGAACTACCTGTCTGTCTCCAGGGCTTGGCAACTCCAGGATGTAAGGGTTCCTTTAGTCACAGAATGTAAAAGAGGAAACAGACTGTTCTCTCAGGCCTTGGGCAGCAGCATATCAGAAGCTTGATGGCTGTACTGCAGTTACAGAATAGGACTTTCTCTTGCTGACCCTGAACACTCAGGTTTGCTATATGAACAACCCTGCCATCTGAAATTTATGTGGAAAGAATTTAAGCATCACCTTGGCACCAATACTGATAAACTGTGTACCTAAGTATCATTAAAATTTTCCTTACTCACTGTACTGCTGGTTTTTTTCCAAAGTGCAGAAATAGAGGCCAGTCAATAGATTATCTGTGGAAACATTCAAGTTTTTTCAAAATTAAGTTAGTATGTACTTTTGAGCCTTTTGTTGATAGTAACAAAAATTGGACTCTTTGTAAGGCAGATGATAAACAATTTCACCATCACAAGATTTTTCTGCCTTAATCCATGAACAATCTGCTTGGGTGAAACAGAACTGAAGTTGAAGAAAATACACCTTTTGTTCCAACTTAGAGGAATTGTTTCCACAACATTAGAGTTAAAAATTGTTGAGACAGTTTGTGAGCTTTTAAATCCCATTACTTGATCAGGAGTCAAGGACAAGTGTGTGGTGGGAAGCTAATAGAACAAAGCTTTCTGCAGGCCTTTTATGGTTGGCTGTGGCTTAAAGCATGAGCTGTTTTATTTCAAGGTAGCCTGTAACTTCCCATCTCTAATCAGTTAATAAACTGGCTAAGGCTACATTGCAGCTTCCTTGCAGAGAAGGTAGTGTTCCATGCAGTTATCTAAATTATGCGTGAGTTTGATGAACCTATTCCAGAGTCCCACTGCCAGGCCCTCTTCCTGTTGAATCCTGCAAGGATTAACACAACTGAAGAATGAACAGGTTAGAGATGCTTTGTTTGCCTTCTGCGCTAGGTGCAGTGAGGGATGTGTTCAACACAGCAAAGATACAAAGATGTCACCTTACATCTCTGGGGCCTTGTTACAGGTTTTCTGAGTGTCCCCCAGCAACTGAATTGAGCCAATGAATATCAAATCAGCACTTCTGTAGACCTTCTGGTAGTGTGCTGTTGTTTCTCCTGTGCTTACAGACACAAGAATCTTATTTGTGAAATAATAATCCAAAATACCATTAGTGTTTTTTTATGATGTTTGAATTAGGGGTGATGGTTGTAGCTGTTGCTACTGAGTACACCCACAGAATATCTTCTCAAACCTGTATATTAAATTGACATTATCACTTCTTA